>NC_140479.1:19171838-19824338 GCF_051167445.1 Perissodus microlepis | reverse complement strand
GAAACCTCACATTAAACAACACAAGAAAAAATTCTTAGACAATTGTATTACTACACAACGCCAAAGAACTTGTAAATCCAGATTCTCTCTACATGCTGTACTGCTCCCTCATAGCTTCATATTTGACTGATGGAGGTGGAAGGATGGGAAAATACATACAAATATATATCACCAACTCATATATATTTCTATCACAAACGGAAGTAATATGAATAGTGTGCAGAGCAAATTATTACAGTTCCACTACCCCACCAATCATTCTGTTGAATACATTAAAAATTCATGAATTAAGAGGTTTCAACATTATGCAGATTATGTACAAAAATCTGCAAAAAAAAAAACACCAGTTATCTCCAGGTGTCCAGGATTTGTTCCAGCTGAGAACAACCAATTATGAATTAAGAGGAAACCTGAGATATAAACTAATGTTAAAGAAAAAAAACAAACCAGTTTTTCTTTGACTGGAGTAAATGAATGCCAGTGATGTATTGAAGTTACATGGCACTTCTATCAAAGAAACATAAATTAATAAATATATAGATGTTTGATTTCTTTGAAATTATTGTAATTATGAAATACTGTCTTCTGTTGCAGCCTCAGTTTGTGTTTAGCTAAACATTGTATTATTTATGAGAGGTAGGCACGTATAAGCTGTTACTTCTGCCTACACACTTGTTTCCTTGTTTTTGAAAAATACTGTTTGTTTTGCTTGGAAATTGAATGAATTAATGAAATTAACAGGATTACACTACAGGAGAGTTTGAGGTTTTCTTTGGAAGGAAAACTGTCAAAGAGTATGGAGAGTCCAAGAGCAATGGAGAGTGGGCAGGCAGGTGAGTACAGGTGAGAGGAATGACTTCTTTTAATAACAGGTGAGGACCAGTGGGTGTTTCAGAAGAGTGCTTGCTACCAGTGAGAGGTCGGTTCTTAAATGGGCCGAATCTGAGCAACAACGACGTATGGAGGTCAGATCTAGACCCCTGAACCACTGAAGACAATCATTTTCACAACAATTGTTTTTAGTCAGCTGCTATAATGACCTATGGACTAAAATGGGAGCAAAAATGTGTATATTACTATATAATGTATAACGTACATGTTCATATAGGAGTGCTGGGATTAGTTAGTTCAGTTATGCTTTGTGTGTGGTTTCCAACATTCAAGTAGTGGAGATACGTTTTAAGATTTATAAATATACAATGTACGATCAATTACACAATGTAAAGTAATAGTTTAATGGTGGGAAGTTTAGCTGCCAGTAGTTTTCTGCTATACAAAAGGGAAATTTCTCACAGTGTGGCGCCACTGTCTACAAAAGTAGCACAAGGTCGAGGATTTCTAATGGGTTGTATTAACAAATGTGATGATTTTGTTCTGCTCAAAGTCTAAAGGTTTTAACTTTTAAAGTGCGCACTCAGTCCGGGGCTTTGGGAATCTACTTTATAAAGGTTCCGAGATGAAGAGGAAAAATTACAAAGTAGTAGACCAGCAGAAGACACTGGAGTTCTCATATCAGTCAGAAGTGGAGCTGCACACAAGCACACGGGCACGGTTCAACAGTCAAATTTGATTCTTTTTCTCACCCGAAACAAAGAGGTGCTCTTCCTCGTGGACAACCACCTACACCTGCATCTCATCTCATTGCAGTTGTTTGGTACCGCCTGAGTTTGGTGCTCAATTTTGTCACCTGAATGAATCACTTTAAAGCAACAAACACTTTACGTGCTGAATCCAAACATGCTTGTGAATGCAGGGAAAATATGTTTTCTGCCTGCTGTTGTCTTTGTTTCACATTCACCCTCATTTTTTCCCTTCCTTCCTTGCTCCTTGCATCTTCTGTCACATCCTTTCCCACCCCTTTTTCCTTCCTTTCTATTTTCTTCACTCACCCCATCTCTCTGTAATTAATGGTGCTTAAACGCAGCTCCAGCTGTCGTGGCATTGGGACTAAATCACAACAATCATGAGTTATTATCAGCAGCGTGCTGACTGATTGTGCTAATGTCTGTGCTGATCGTATTAATGCTGGGGCTGATTGGAAAACATCCATCATAATATTCCTGGCAATGAAGAGGTAATAACTGGCATTATCCTGATAATGAAAATGACTGTTAGGCTGAAGATTAAAACTTAACAGTGATAACAAGGGACTTCATATTTGGGAGAGCAGGAGGAGAAATTGCTGCTCTGCTGCTCCCTGTCTGCTCCCTCTCTCTCATGATGTCCTTGCCTCTTCTCCTTTACCTTTCATCCCGTTTACTAATCACCAAGTAAATGCTTCATTTTGTTTGCTTCACATCATTTCTTTATCTCTTCTCCATATTCACCATCTTGAGCTTTCTTTGTGAATGCTCCTCCTTTTGCCACACAGTTTTTCTCCCTATTTTGTCCTTAATTTATTTTATTTTTTTTGCTTTCCTCGTTAACCCTCCTAATTCCTCCTCTTCAGTCCTTCTATTTCTGTGTCCTTCTTATTTAACATCCCAACAGCTTATCCTCCCTTTTCCGGACTGTTTGTCCTTTCCCCCGTCTGCTCATTCTTCATCCTATTTGTAGAAATCCTCCCTCCTCCTTCCTCATTTTGCCTGCTTATTCTCTGACAATCCACCTGTTTTTTTTCCCCCTTCTTCTCTTTCCTCATCTTCTCTTGTCTGACAGCCCACCTGCTTTTCCTCCTCATCCTCCCAGACTCTCATTGTATGTGTGTGTGTGTCTGTGTATTTCTCTTTCTCGCTCTATATCCCCACCTCCATAGCAGTAAAGGAGCCCTGTCCATTTATGAGAGAGAGAGACTGATGGGGAGGTGTGGGAGGGAGTTTCAAGAGTTTTAATGAGTCGGTGCTCACACTTGTGACAGGAGGGGTAAGTGATGGAAAATTAATCTGTTTTAGAGAGACAGGAAGTAAGTGTGTGTGTGTGCGGATGTGCATATGGGAGTTTTTGGGGGGATTTTGCGTGTGTGTCTCTGTGTCTGAGTGCTGTTTTCCTATGAGAATTCACTGGCTCACCAAGCAGAGACATTTTTAACTTGTACAATCAATATGAGTGGGTGCGTGTATACGTAGTGTTTTGTGTGTGTGTTATTCTGATGAATGGCCAAGCTCTTAATGTTCTCAACCACTCTGTGGACTAACTAGACTATTTAATCACCCTCTCTCTCACCCCCCGCCTGCTCCTCTCTGTTTTTGCCTCTCTGCCAAAGCTCAGTGTACTGCTGAGGTAAGACAACACCTATTGTACAGTATGTTATTCGTGTGCATGTGTGTGTGTGGTGGGAGAGGTGGTGAGGGGCGGGAGGGAGGAGTTTGTGAGCATTAGCGCTGCATCAGTCAGTGTCCAGCCTGCTGGCTCGTACACCTGTCGGCTCGTTATGGAGCGCAGGAACAGGAACAGGCATGCGGAACATAAATCTAACACACACTCGCACGTACGGCATGCAAACACACCTTCACACATCCTTGTTATACTTGTGTTTGACTCAAACTCACTCTCTAACTTCCTTTAACTTCTCCTGTCACCGCTAATTGCCTGAGTGCCGCCATTACCTTAACTTTCACGCTTAATGGTGACACTTAAAAAACACTTTTCGTAATGTGGTTTGAGAAAGGGCTGGTCACAAATTAGTCTTTCACCTAGAATTTATAAGGTAGTGAATATACTGTAGTGTGCATGCATGCACACACACACACACACCTTGAAGAACAGACCTGTAAATTTACCTGTAATTGGAGGTGGGTGTTGGCTCCCGAGTCGATCAATTGGCATGTGGTTGAGCTCGAAAAGGTGTACGTGCATGCGTGCGACTATGGCAGTAATGAGCACTGAGCCATGGGATGCCCAAAGGCAAGGTTCCTTAACAGGGTCAGACTCAAGGACGTCTGGCACGGTTCCACACGCCCACCTACAGTACGCACACACACATAAAACATACTGGACCAGCAGACTGCAAGCTGATCGAGCACCATTAAACAATGTGAGGAAACAACATGCTTTTTGTGCATTACACTCACCCATTGGCTTTTCTCTCGTTGTCTGTCTTCTCTCTCTCTTTTATGCTCACACACACACACACACACACACACACACAAGCACACACGGTGAAACACCCTCTATTCGTCCCCAAACGAACGGGAGATTCACGCTCCACTAGCAAAGACTCTCAAAGTGTAGGTTATTAATGAGAGCATGTCCTAACAACATTACAGAGCTACTGCCCCATGGACGAGAGAGGAGAGTGAAAAAGTGTGTGAGTGGAGAAGAAGAGAAAAAAGGGCAGAGAACAAGAAGTGCCAGAAAAGAAGAATATATGAAAGAAGAGGAGGAGAAGAAGAAAAGGGGAAAATGAAGGAGGTGAAACACTTAAAGAAAAAGGGTAAATTGGAAACAGAGGGGGGAAGTGAAAAAACATGACAGAAAAGGAAAGGTGAAGGAGAAAAGAGATGAGAGAGAAGAGACTAAGGTGGAGCAGAGGTAAGCGTGGGAAGGAAATTTGGGGGTGCAGGGAAGATTTAGAAGAAGGGGAGAGAGGAAAGATGGCAAGAAATAGAGGACACAAGACACGAAAACAAAAACTGATGAGTAGAACATCAGAGAGGAGAAAAGAGAAAGGGACTGGACACAGGGAAGAAAAGGGCGAGCAGAAAGGTAGACACAAGGACAGAAGAGAGCAAAAAAAGAGAAGTGTAAATGCGAAAGAAGGGAGAAAATTAAAATGAAATGAGAAGAGGAAAGTGAGAGGAAAGTGAGAGGAAAACTGGAAAAGAGAGGATGCTGAAACACCCTGAGGAGCGTCAGCAATGTGTATGCCCTCTGGCATTATAATGGTTTTATTGGAAAAAGCATTAATGAATACACGAACACTGCTGAGTGGACAGTGCCATCTAGTGTTTTAAATTTAAAACCCTGAGCGTGCATCTTCTGTCACGCTCCTTACACCTATGCACTCTACACTGCATAAACGTCCTCCTCCCCACCACTTCACATTTAAACAATCTGCTGCTTGTGGTCATTTTTCACCCAGTTTGGGCCGTATTATGGATGCAACATGTGTGTGTGCATGTGTGTGTTCATGCTTGCCATGCTTGGCTGTTATTGGGCAAGTGATCTTGGGAGCATTGTGGAAGCAGAACGATAAGCCTGGTGTCACTGGCGTCTAATCATACTCTGTGTTCCTTATCAGCTCTGGGCTCAGGAGACGGAACAGAGGAGAGAGATAGGCGGAAGAGGAGGAGGAGGCGGGGGGTATGGTGGGAACTATGGAATGGAGAGGGAGAAGTGAGGAGCAAGAGGGTTAGGTTGAGGGTGAGGTCGATAAAGAGAGGTGAGGGGAGAAAAACGTGAGCGATGAGAGCTGTGAGAAGGGAACAGAGGACATTAGAGAGGAAGAGGTGGAGATTTAAGGGTCTACTGCACTAAAAGCATATAAAGAACTAGTGCCAAGTTCTGTGTCCTGACTCACCTCACCACCCACACAGCACAAACCCACTGTGTGTAAGAGGATCTGCTAACCCATTGCAGCTTCCAACTGCATGCACACACTTGTAGCCTGTGTGTGTGTTTTAGGGTTATCAAGAGTGCTAAGGATGGGTGGTAATTGAATAATGACAGTAACGCCTCTGATGGATTACCTGTCACTCCTCTCCCCTCTCCCCCTCCATCACTGTCATCCCCTTCATCTTTGGCGCTCTCGCCTGGCAACCTCCGGTCAAACCATTCGCGCCATCACCCGTGTCAGCGCAGATGAAGACACCCACAAACACGCAAGATGACACTAAACACAACTTTTGTAGGCATTATTGTATTAAAAACAATAGGAAAAACATCCAGAGGTTTCATTTACGTTAAAAGTTTAAACTGCGAGTATTATTAGCTAAGGCTAGCAAAATAACATTAGCAACTGAAGTGGTTCTTTTATAAATGGCTCCAAAGTGTTCAGGCTGATTTATAGTTGTGTTACAGCCACAGCCTGTGGCCTGACGTACACCTTCACAGAAATCTTACCACTTGCAGCAACAGACCACAACTTTGCTGAGGTGTAAACACAGTAGTTTGATGAATGTATAGTAACCGAAATGAAATTTATTAAGCTTTCATTTTATCTAGCTTCTTCACAATGTTAATGCAATAGCCAGGATTTTTCCTATGCTAAATGTGCTGTTTACTCATTTTGCCTCTGCAGCATGTTCATGGATAGGAGCTTGTCCGTGTGCTGCATATCACTTATTTAGCGACTTAGAAATACGCGGTAGTGCGCACACATTAAAAACGTTACAGTTTTACTGCTGTTTGTGTGCACTTCTGCTATCTTGGATCATGAATTTGGGGTTTGGTGGGTCTTCTCTGACTTTCTGAGTTTGTGCTGCACATTTCCCAGTTTCAGTAATTCTCTGAAGTAGCTTGTGAGTGCTTGTTGACAAGTCTTCACGTTCCATGCAAACTAGAGGTGATCACATACAATCTGCTGGCAATCAAATCAAGGAGTTTTATGCCAGACTGTCAGGGAATACACATTTTCCACTTGTGACTCGTGGTTGCCAGTGTGTCACAAATTGGTCTCTAGGCCAGTATGACTGGGGCTTTAGCAACTGATTTTCTGGTGACCGCTGTCAACTTCCAGCAATCGCTTGACAACTGGGGAACACCTCACCTGGTCATTGCCAGATGGTTATGGATTGGCTTGTAAGCATGTGTATCTGGTGACTTGTTTTCTTGATACTTTATTATCAGGATTAATTATCACAGATTCAAAGTGTTGGACACATGAATGCCACATGGTGAGTGTTGATGTGTCTGCAAACCCTCAATCCAGTCATAATAGACAAACTACATAATACACGTCTTTGTAGTAAAGTGTTAAAAACAATGACATCTGCACACTGGAGCCAATGTTTGTGCTCGCTATGTGTTCTTTTTGTGTGTGAACTTTTTGCTCCTTTTCCTGTTCAAGCATCTTTTTATACACATTCATCACTCAGCCCATGCACAACTGCTGTTGACCTGTTTGGGCTACTGCACAAAATAACATCTAAATGCTTAAGATCTCCTGCTATCTGGACCTCTGGTTATACATAAGGCTTCTTGTTAGATAGTCTAATAATCTTATTGGAGGTGTAATGGCCTTTCTAGTTGTGCACAAAGCCTCTGTATAGGTAGAATTCCCATAATCCCTCTCTCTTTGTAATCAAAGACATACACAAAGCCAAAGCAAGACAATAAATCCAGCAAAAGTTTCTATTATGTTGGCAAAGCAATGCAGACACATCAGTGCACAAATATAGATGCAAACAGCTACAGTATGCTTTGCTATAAGTGCAAAAAAACGCTCCATTTCTAAATGACTAATTATCACTTTCCAACACTTGCACTGACATGCTCCCTTCTCTTATATACTCACACTCAAGTTTCAGAGGACTGAATTGAATTAGTTGTTTTTATTTGTGCATCGCAGCAAAATGGGCAGCAAGAGAGCTGAGGATTGAGAATGATTGCAGCACTCTGCTGCAATGCAGTTCAATCTATAGTATCTGCTCACTTCTAAATGATACTGCTCCATCAAAAACATGGGCTTTCTCTAAGCCGCTGGCATTGTAAATCTGGTAGCTTTGCCAGCAGGTGCATTTAGCCTACCCTGAATGGAGCTCTGTTTGCACATGTAGACCACCTATGAAGATAGTGTGTCTCTGATTCACCTGTCCACCTGGGAGGTGCTTCTCGCTAACCGAGTGAACACCTGAGCCTTTGTGCTTTACTGCTTCTTTTTATCCTCTTGTGTCCCTCTCCAAATGACTGAGAGGGAGCAAAGTAACTATTTTTGAGTAAATGTGTGTGCAAGAGGCAGCCAGAGAGTGGGTGATGAAGCAAAAGAGCTGATATCAAATCTAATTCATTTCCACACAGATATATAGCTGTTTCGGGATAATTAGAAGCCAGCATGAAAAGAAGAGAGGATTATTCTCTTTATCGTCATTCGTTTAATTGGTTGAAAATAAAGAAGGTTTGCAGCACTACACATTCACAAAGAGACGAGTATTTACATCAAGCCTCTTTTAAGCCTGTTGGACAAAAGTAGCAACAAACAGCACCAAAACCAGAGTTGAAGAAATACAACAGAAATGCACACACAAAAAAATCTGCCACCAAATTTCTGCAAATTATCTGTTGTACCAGCTGTGGATTCTTCATGCATGACGAGGTCTAAAGACCACAGTTTGATGAGGAGAACTTCATCCGGCTTATCAGTTGATTGCCAAGCTCAGTGATGCGCTATGTGGAATAACATGAGAAGGACATGAGGTGAAAAGCCCACAATTACAGTACACGATTCAGTAGGTCAAGTAAGGTCAAACTGGTTGCGTCTCTTTAATTATAGAGCCTTATAAATGCTTAAAGATGCTGTTTTGTTTTTCTTTTTGTCAATTGCAGTTACAATTTCTTCACAGATAATTTCTTTAGTAATTCCCCAGGACAGTTTTTTTAATAAGATTAAATTCAAAACTGACTAATTAAACATCCTGCTGTTAGTAACTCTTACACATTATCATTATCATCATCTCACTACTGGTGGTAATGTTAAATTATAAATGACATATTATAGGAAAACCCCCCCACATGTGTATAAAGACAGGAGTGTGGGAGAGGCTGCAAATCTTGAGGAATCTGGGTGACGCAAATGTTGTCACAGATGAGAAAATTATCATTTTTTTAAGACTCCCTCAAGGGTCATTGAAGGCAACTCAACTCAAAGTCCTCCCCCTTTTCTAATCGTAAGGTGTTAAAATACACTGTGAGCTGACACAGCCTGGATCACCATACCGGACGTGAGAAAGCAGTGATCCAAAGGAGTAAGCTATACAAGGCATGGGAAAGCAGGAATGCTATCAACACTAATGCACATATGCACTCACACACATGCACAAACAGTATAGTATGCCAGAGCACCAATTAGGGCATTAATGGCTGTGGGAAACAAAAGTGTATACTCTATTTCTCTCCCTCTCTGTGTCTCTCTCTCTCTCTCACACACACACACGCACACACACACACACATACAGTAACTGAGACTTCTAAGCAAAAAGTTAATAGCACCCAGTTGTTCAGTGCCAGAGACAGACCCTGTGGGAGTGAGGTGGAAGGGTGGTACCGAAGCTTAGTCTAATGAAACAAGCCAAGAAGGCTGCAGTTTCCCAACAAATATACAGGGCAGCAAATGTTAAGAGAATTTTTTTTGGTATGTGTTAATCAAACACAAAAGAAAAACCACAACAATCATTAACTTTTTTTGTCCTATCCCTTTCTTTTCTACACTTTCCCCCCCCAGCGTCCTTTAAAAAACATGTTCAATTTTAGTTATGTTTTAACAGCCAACTAGCCACTCTTTAACCTTGTCATAACCTGCCAGCAAGCATATTAAAAGACATAAAAGTTTGGAGGAGGGCAAGGATATAATATTAAAGATTGGGTGGTGAAATGCAGGGGGGGAAAAAACATTAATAAAGCAAAGCTAAAAGAAGAAAATATGGTGAGACGGGGGACACAGATGGCAGGGAGGGAGGATGGAGAAAGCGGGATGGGGTGGAAGATGATGTGCTGGATGTCTTCCTCCTCTTCCATCAGCAGAAGCCTGGTGGTGGGAGAGTGCAATAATGAGAACAGCTGCAGTGGATGCGCTCACAGATACACACACACACACAAAGCAAAAAACACTCCTCCAGCCACTTAGCCACCCACTCTTCATCAGCAATTCCACATAAACACATTTTTACACACAGGCAAATAGGCACACGTCATCACTCTTACCCTCACACTCGAAGGCTTGCAGCACAGTGGTATAAGTGGGGCCCAGCCAAGAGGAGTAGCTACCCAGAACTCTCTGCAGGTGGTGGGTGGCATCACTGAACAGCAGATCGGATTGGCCATAGCCTGCTGAGCTGAACAGGCTGAAGCCCTCCGTGGCATTGCCAAACACATTCTGCAGGAGAGAGGAAGTGTGTGACTGCGCTTAATGCATGAGGGCATGCATGGATGTGCGTTGGTGTTCTGTGTACATGAGTGTCTTTCAGATTGTGTGTAAGTGCAGGCTGGGCGGATCAGCACAGGACGTATCAATCATCCTGGAGTCTCCCACACACTGAGTACGGAGGAAGGGTGACAGTTTAGCAGATACCTGCGTACTAAGATGTGCAGATAAATAGCACAGGCTCCAGAGATCCACACACAGATCTGTGGAAAAACGTGCATACACACACACACACTCTCACACACACAAAAGCAAAGCACATGCAGCTTATGCCCACACCCACCTGTAAGCGTTCCAGGTACTTCCAGACACGGCACTTGTCCTCCATACGCACCACCACAGCGTCGGCAGGGACTGCGGCAATGTGGCATCGTTCATACTCCTCCAGACCGGCATCCGTTCCATCAGGACACAGCAGCTTCAGGTCCTCCACCTCCAGATCCAGGGCCCAGGACTCTTGGTTCTTACCTGGGCAAGAGAGGAGATATATAAACAGGAGATTGGGATTTTGGGAAATGCACATTTGATTTCTTTCACAGCGTTACATAAGACAACTGGAACCAATCTGTCTGTTAAATGTAAAGCTCAGCTACATTAAGACTACAAACAGTTAGCCTGACTATTAAGGGATTAGGTATCTCTGACTATCACAGAGCAAAGTCCACATGCCAACGCCTCTAAAAGCCAGTAATGAATATGCACTTTCTTTAACATGGTTTTACTGTGGTTTAGAGAAACTAGTGTATTTCTTGGCCAGCTGTAGAGATATCCTGGGTCCTCATCATGATGATAAGATTACAGTAAGTTGTGGGTTGCCCGTTTAGCTCAGTGGGTGAGCAGGCGACCATGTGAAAGAAAGTAGCAGCCTCAGTTAGAGTCTGAACTGCAGCCCTTTGCTGCATGTCTTTCCCTCTCTCCCTTTCCTGTCTGTCTACACTGTCTCTGTCCAATAAAGGCTAAAATGCCACGAAAATAATATTTAAAAAAAGTTTACAGTAAGTATACCAAGGCATAGTTGTCCATATAATTGCACGGTCTCCCTCTGAGTTAAGTCTAAGGAAAGTAACATCATATGCATTGACCTCATCTAAAACCATTTGAAAGCTGTAATGTTTAGTATGTGATTTTTCCTCATACACTGAATAAGCTATTTACATTAACTAAGAACTACTTTAGTTTTTTATTTTCTTTTGTGCATTCATTAATTTGTTTATGATGACACATTTATCAAACAGTGCAATCCTGACTTCTGACTAATTTACCAATATTTTATATGCCATTTTTGTCAGATTTGGTCGGTCCCCTGAGAATTTTAAAAAGGGAAACAAAACCCTGTTTAACAAAACAAACAACTGTGTGAAAAAAGGGTAAACCACCTTGAAGCCTACAGTGTTCTCAGACAACAGCCCAGACCTTCTGTGTTTTCCTGACCTCTGTTAATCGTTCTGACTCTGGACATTTCTGAACCATATGATAAAACATGCTTCGTTAAGCAGCGACAGCATTTTGTGGAGCTGGCGTCAAACTGCTCCTTCTCGGCTATACCAGCAGAGCCTGTGTAGCGTGACGGCGATAATGATCGCCATTAATTTTGGATGTTGCCCAAAGCAGAGGAGCAGATGCAGCAAACAGAGAATTAGGGCACTTCACTGCTGGACAAAATGTCTGCAACTCTGTGACTATCCTGTGTGTGCGTTTGTGTGTGATATCTGTTTCTTTTTCATTCTCACTCTTATCTTCTCTTGTTTTCAGATTGCTTACTTTTCTCTCCGCCTCACATTCCCACATATTATCATATGACATCATAATTACAGTGCAATCCGATCACTGTATTCCACTTTCTGTAAAAAGCACAAATGCATTATGAAACACTGACATCCTATGTCTTAACAGGGAGTTGCACCCTCTGCATATTCCAAGCAATGTAATCACAAATTGAGACATTATAAAAATTCTATCACACAACAACGGCTATCATAGTCTCTAAAATAAACAATATTTTGCACACTGACCATCCAAATTGTCAAAGACTGTTGTGTGTTTGACAAAAGCCACGTCGCCGAGGTTCTCAGCCACGCACCTGAACGAAAACACACAAACAGCAAGACACATTCAGTCTATAAATAGATTGAAATATGAATGAAATCAGCACAGTTGCCAGCGTGCTACTGTTAACACACTCTGGAGACCATAAGTAAACTCCCTCTGCCACTTACTGTGGCACTTTAAGAAATCACCCCCTGTAGTTCTTTTGTTCTCCTCTGAAGTACATTCAGTACTGTGCCAAAGACTGTTCTGCACAGACGGCAGTACTGCACAGCACAAACAGTATTATATATTTATATTTTAATACATACATGATTTTTTAAACAAATTATGCGACACAATCACAGGAACTGTTAGATTTATTATTTTCTGTTCTCTTATTTTAATCTGGTTGTGTGTTCCATCTGTTCACTATATATATACATATATATATATATATATATATATATATATATATATATACACACACACACAGTAATTTGTCACTGTATTGTTATTATCTCTACTGCATACCTTCAGATAAGGCATACACTAGAGTTCCACTATTATTTTCTTTATGGAGGCAGCACGCTGGGATGGATATAAATTGAGGGCAGACACAAAGGCAGCAGTCATAACATCTACTTCACCTCTGGGTGCTGTTGTTGTATTATTTCCCATGTTACTAACGTCAGTGTACCTCAGAGCTCCTGATTCTCCGTAATGCCGCTCTCTGTGGTTGTTGGCACAGATGTGTCTGTCGTTCTCGTCTCCTATACAGGCCTCGCAGAGGTTCTTTGGATTGTTGCCTCTGGGATCGTGCTGGGGATCCTTAATCCCCGGCACGCAGCTATAGCCGAAGAAGTTCCCCACCACTAACAATAAAAAGACACAGACACCAAAGAATACTTGAAAAGTCTTCTGCACTTTCATGCTTAAGGTTTTTGTCCTGTTTATAAACTATTGCATGGTTAGCATATGGACCATACAAGGCTACAGAACGCTCTAAACTCAGTTCCTTCTGCTATTGTTGGGTTAGTATGATGTAATTGAGAGGGGATATCCTTATTGTGGTCATCTTAAGCTCACACTACTGTGATCACAGAAGAAATCTCAGACAGGATGAACTGTGAGTCATGCCCAACTACTCAATTCCAAGAGTTAAGAGAGTCCAAGAATAAAAATATAGTACTGGAAATGACCATAAAGGGTCCCTGTCAAAGTAAATAACTCAGGTCCACTTGTCTTTCTTTTTCATCTTCCCACTGTTGAATTTTATAGTTTGCTATCAATATCACAAGACTTTAAAAGTCAGATTTATCTTTTTTTGTGCAGTTTAAATTTACCTACTGATTTAAAATTAAATAAGTATGAGCCTCTTCACTGTTTGGGACCTCACGTGCAAGTTATGCTCAGCCAAAAATGTATTTTAAGACCAGTCTCTACAAGATTTGGATGCTGGATTTTTATAGAAAAAAAGACCACACTAAATTCTTGATGGTTGGGAACCATGTGTCCAGAGCACCATAATAATAAACTTTAAGAGACAGCATTTTTCCTGTTTATCTTTCCTTCTGATTTTTTATTGCGTTTCCCCTTTTATCCCCTTATCCACCTCACCTGTTGTGTGACTGTCTCCTCTCCTTGCATCTCCAGCCTGCCTCATTTCTTCACCTCTTTGTTCCCCTTCACTGCTTTCCCAGTTTCCCCTCCTTGCATTGAACATTTCATACACCTTCCACCAAAGCACACCTACACTTATATCACCCTGTCCCCTCTGACTCACCTCTCGGGAAGTTGCACTGCTCTCCTACACTGATTTGGGATGTGTTGACCAAATAGCCAATGGGAACAGTCCACCCCACTGTGGTTCGAATGCCGGGGTGACAAGAGCTGCGCTCATGCATCTCGAGCAGGGACAGGTCTGAGGAGGAGCGGCGCGCCATTGCCACCACATAGTAGCTGATACCATCTACAGAAGAGACCAAAAATGAAAAATAAATAAAAGGAATCAATTTTCAAATTGGGATTAAGCAGTGGGTGCAAGAAAGTATTTTGTGTGCACAGTATCTGCATTTTGACATAAGCTGCAGAGACTTCAGTGCCTTCCTGTGTCACCTGCTGCAGACCTTAAACATGTGACTTACCTACACCATTGTAGGACTCTCCTGCAGCAAGCTCCAGGCCATGGCAGAAACCAGCAGCATAGATGTCATCTCCAAACATGGAGGCTGCATCTGCAGTTCCATTCTGAGCAAAATATATATTCATATTTTTATATTTCACATTTTATGTCTCACAGATACTTTCTATTTTCTTTTGTAGTCACTTTTTAGATATAACAGTTCCTATTAATGTTAAGAAATTTCAACTGCCATGCATCTGACAGAGCTGATATAAAAATTAATTAAATAAAATAAATGAAATGAAATGTAAGACAATTTTTTGGTAAGAATCTACTTTCCCCATCAGTTGTTCTTTGTGTACCTTGATTTTTTCCATACAGTCCCTGGTGTTTAAGCCACGGACACACTGCAGTGTTCCTTTTAGATTTCGGGCTGTAGCGTTTCCGGCCAAATCCAGACACTTCTGCTCCTCAGCATCAGACAGCACACACCAGGAGACTTTTCAAACACAGTAGGGACAAGTTGCAAATTACACATGTGCAAACTTTAAACAGTTAGACCTCAAATTCCACAACTCATGCAGTTCTGCCACTAAAGCCTCCCTTTAAATATACAAACAAGCAGGATTTGATCACTGATGTGTTTAGCATTAACCTCCTAGGACCTGGCGTCCACATATGCTGACTACATATTTTGGGTTGTCTAGACCAAAATACCAAATTTTGCTCTACAAGGGCCTGATATCCACTTACGAGGACGTTACACTGCCACTGTTCTATCGAAATTTAATGTGAATGTCCTCATATGTGAATCTCATTTTTCTCAGAAACAAAAATAAGGTAAAAAAAAAAAAATCACGTAATTCTTTGTTTTTACATTCATCAGGTCCAAATCAGCCCAAATAGCAAAGAGAAATTAAAAATGCATGCCATGGAAGAGTTCGGGTCTTAGGAGGTTAATCTGACTATCCAACAGTATTAAATTGATACCTGTAGTTTTTTGATTGGAGAGACATCTGACATACAGAAGAGGCAGAAAAAGCAGGAACGCTGAAAGCAGTCTTCTCCCTGGATACTCCATGTCAGCTCTGGAGGGAAACCTGCTTGGGACTAACTCGCTAACACAGCTGAGATGAGGAACAGGTGGAATACATTAAGAAAAGTCACTTGTTTGTCCCTTCCCTCGCTTATTATTTGGTCTTAGGCAGAGAGAGGGTGAAAGGTAAGAGAAAGAGATAGGTAGGCTGACTGTAGAAGAAACCATCACATTATTCCTCTTTCCCCGCCTCTTCAGTTGAAAGTCCTAGCAGATAATCCTTCCTCCATCTCATGACAGCAGTATAGCATTTCCCTCTCTAATTATCCACTGAGACTTATCCCTAGTGGAGTGGATAGTGGTAGAAACATGCAGGCTCGGAGCAGTTCAGGTCACCTGGCACAGAGTGTCGACCGGGGGTCTTTAATTAAAGAAAGCTGCGGATAATGTGTCTCTGTGCTGGAGCTCTGTTCCTGGAGAATAGATACTGGCTGGGTCTTGCTCTGACTCACTGGAGACCTAAGCCTCAGGTAAGCAGGAACAAACAGCACTGGCCATTGTTCATGGCCAACGGACCCTGTGGAGGGAAAACGTATTGGATACTTGATACAATTCTCCTTTTCGCTCTCTGCTCTGCACGCACATAATAACACATCCACACGCGTACACACAAACACACACACACAGAAACTCACTGCCATTTTTCTTGACATCTACTGTGCCAATCAATAATTGAAGGAGTCTTCAGAGGTGAAAAGTGAAATTAATATATCATTGAGTCCATATTTTAGGTGCAGTATTATGTAATAATAGATCTGCATGAGAGCTCAGGGCATGAAGAGTCCTATTGGTTTTCATGAAACTTTTCAGGAAGAGGAAAGTTGGGAGATCTGATCTTCTGCACACTTCAGTGAAGGGACAGGGAGCACAGAAGGACTTTTGAAGTCTAGCACTCACATAATACTGGTGATTAAATGTGGAGTTTTGAGAAATTAGTGAGAGAAAATAGGGTTTTCCCAAAAGAACTTGTTTAGATGAGCTTCTGAAATATTCAGATCTTTATCTTTAATCATTTGGTTCATATCAATAACTGTGCTATTTTTCCTTTTTTCTATTAATTTATTTACCTTGCAAGCAAGCAAGCAATGTATTTATATAGCACTTTGGGAACAACACAGCTGAACACAAAGTGCTGTACACTTGGCATGTCAAATGATACAAAAAAAAAAAAAAGATTTACCCAAAATAAATAAATAAAATAAATAAAAACTTAAAATAATAAAATAAGCACAAATAGCACAAAAAAGTATAAAATGATAATTAGAATTAAAAACAATAAAATGAGCACAATAGATTAAAAACAATAAAATCAATAAAATCAGGGTCATACAGTGTCATATGCCAAGGAGTAAAAATGGGTTTTAAGACGCGTTTTAAAACCACCATTGATCACCATCACTGTAAATGCTAGGATGCGAGGATGAAGACAGCATGAAAACATAGGCAAAAAGACAGATCAATTCAAAATGCTCTGTAAGGCTAATGCTAGCGTAGCAATGGCTCTACTGAGTCAAGTTCAGCCAACAGAAACCTGGCAGATCAGGTGACCTTAACACCTGCTGAAGGCTCAGCCAATGCCTGTCTTATCTTATACAGACATGTTATTTATGTTGCTTCTGCCTGCATAAAGCCTGATAACCTGTTTAGATGGACCTCTGCAATCTGCAAGTTGTTTTGCAACCAGCTGCTCCATTCATACTTAATTTAATGTTTGTTGTCTCTGCTGTTCCAAGAGGGAGTCTTGCTGCTCCTCGTCCCGCTTTTGCCTTTCCACATCAAAGCTGCATTGGCAAAATAATTACTAGAGATGGAATGATATTTGCCTTGCAATTGAGAACAATAGCAATTTTGAGGTCAATATCTTGCTCAGCACATTCAGGAGGAATGTGACCTACTCTGTACTATATGCAGGAGTTGCAGGAGACAGATGTCTTAAAACTGAAATAGAAATGTGACCCACCGGGATGGATCACTACTGAATGTTAATTAAGAAGCATTTCTTTATCAGTTTTAAAGAGGTACAGAAACAAAAACCCTGACATGCATAAAAAGTGTGTCACAGCAAGAAGTTAGACCTGACCTTATTGCAGTGTATCACTCTGAATAATTAAGCAGCAAATCATTTGATAACTGGTTCATAATTGAAGAGAATCAAACTCATCTAAATGTAGTCATTGCCAACTTTTTCCCAGAAAATAACAGTGTCCCTCCAGGACATTTACAGCACCCGTCTCACTAAAAAAGCCCTTTGCATAGCGGCTGATCCCACGCACCCAATGCAAAGCTTCTTCAAGCTGCTGCCGTCAGGGAGGAGACTGCGGAGTCTCCAGGCCAGGACCAGCAGACTGAAGGACAGCTTCATCCATCAGGCTGTCAGGAAGCTTAACTCCCTTCCGATTCTGCCCCCTCTCCCCTCTTCTCCTTCACGGTCTCACTGAACTCTGTCACACACACTCACACACACACACTCTCTGACTTCACTCACTGGCCTGCACCAGTTACCAGTCACTTTGTGGAGCATTGGACTGCCATTATCTCATAAGACTTTGTTGTTATACTATCTCTTACCGTATATTACTAAATCTCCATTTGCACTATTTGCTTATTTGCACTACTCTGCCTGGTTTACACTCAATGTCATTTATCCTTACTTGAATATTGTATATTGTATATTGCATAGCTTTCTTGTTATACGTAAAATTGTATTGTATTTATTTAAATTTTTATTTTTAATTATTTTATTTGCATTTTTTAATCACTCTCTTATATTTAAATGTTCATTTGCTATTTCACCTAGGGTTTGAGAGTAACGAAATTTCTATTCTCTGTATGTCCTGTACATGTGGTAGAATTGACAAATAAAGTTGACTTGACTTGACTTGTAATGTGAAGTTCACCAACTTTTATCAAATAAAATAATCAGCAGTTTTTGCACAAATTTCTTAACTGGGAAACAAAGATTGCATCATGTCTGAATATTGCTCCTAATGGAAGTCACTGGTTATTTTTAGTCTTGTTTCTATGTCTGTGTATAATAGCAGCAATAACAGCTGTAATAATAGCAAGAAAGTCTCCCCCACACAGACCAAAGTATAAGCGAACTGTAAGATTTTTTTGAGCTAAAATTAAAGGTGAGTTCATAACTTTTCCTCTGGGTTGTTGCTGTGAGTCATAGTTTGTATTTGGAAAGCCTGTGCTCTGACACTAGTCCTCTACTAAGTCTAAATTTAGTCTACTCAAGTGAGACAAAAACAGATATTTGCCAGTGTCTTTAACTTGAATATGATGACATGATACATAAATATAGGTTTCGATGGTTTCAGATTTTTTGATTACAATCTGATATAGGTAACAGGAGGTTCAGTGCTTAGTTCAATAGTTTAGAGGTTGGTGCTATCCCTAATATGTGATGCTTTGCTCATGTGTCTTTTTCCTGATGTGAGAAGATTGAATAGGTGATGTGCAGGGTTGGAGGGGTCAGTGATGATGCTTCCAGCCTTCCTGGTGATTCTGGTGCCATAGTGTGAAGCTATGGAAGATAGCCCTCAACCAATGACCTTGGAGGCTCTACTTACTACTTTTTCAAGCAATTGTTTGCCCTGATTGGTTGTGTTACTATACCAAGTCAGGATGGAGAAATTAATCCATAACAGTTCTATACAAATGAATTATACTTTCCCAACTAACCCTGTATTTCCTTGGTTGGAGGAAATAGAGCCCCAGGTGCGCTTTACTAACAATGTGAAACAGTGTTTAAGTCCCATGATGAAGACTTGTATAGGCACATGTAGCCTCTCAACAACCGGCCCGTTGATAGAGAAAGAGATGTTGAAATGCCTTCTTTATAAAGCCAAAAATAGTTTTAGATGTGTTCAGGATCAGCTGTCTGGTATCCAGATTTGATCCAGATTTGATATAGATGCATATGTGACCTTTTAAAAATGTATTTATTGAAATTCAGCTTATGTAAATAAGTGATTTAATACAATGCACACTCTTTCAGTGTAAAATTATCACTGCTGGATTTTTTTTTTTTATCAATGTAAGAGGATTTAAGCAGGTTTAATACTGTAGCTGGTCACCGTGGGGCAAACTTTAATAGCTCAATGCATCTTTGCGTCATTTAATCTATAACAATACATAATATTCTAAACATTGATCTGAGAATTAACAAGGGTATGTTGTGAAGTAAAAAGCGAATCTTTCACTATTAGAAACCAGCATCATGCTAAAAAATGCACTTAAATTCAATAAGTGCTTACACAGACGTGTAATGATTGCAGCTTAGGGCCCATTGAGCAGCATTTACTGACCACAGAGGTTAACACACAATAGTCTCTTCTCATTTAATTATCATACAATAATGGCTGACGTTATTAACACTTCAAATACACATTAATATCACTGGCGTTACACTGATTTTAAGTTGGCGGACTTCTCTGCCCCACAATGCAACTTGATGTTAATGTTTTGGTGACGTCAAGTGTAGCTGGAAGCGAAAACAGCCAGTGGGTGGGCTGGGCTGTGGTCCCTTCTTTTAGCGGTTTTACATCGAAAACCACGCCGATACGATTATTTAATACTCGTGTACGAATGTGCAGGCTTAACAGCATGAGTTAGAAACTGCGCTGCGTGTGCGCCAGGTAGGTGGGTGTTGTTTTAATGCTCTGTTTTGGCTGTCCTCGTTCGGCTGTCAGTCTGCGCTTTGTGCTGTGTGGCTAGCTTAATTTAGCTTAGCTTAGCTTAGCTTAGCTTAGTTTACAGGGCAGCAGCACCAGGCATCCTGGCGCCTCCGGGGCGCCTGTGAGCGGCCAATGAGGTCGCCTGTTAATGGCCACAGCAAACAACTAGGTCCCCTATCTTTTTTTTCCTTTTAAAGAAGGATTTGCTGATAGCTTTGGTTGTTTCTGAATGTTAGGTCAAAACCAGAGGCTGACTTTAGTGTATGTTTGTGCATGCTAGCCTGCGGAGGAACAGTTATAGTACATCAAGTCTTATATATAAAGCAATTAGTCTATTAGTCAACCACTTAAGAACGAACCACACGATTATATTATATTCAGGTGAAGACATTTATACATTTGGAAGTAATTCATGGTGACTGTTTAATTCTTCTGTTTAATCCATTGCACTAATGTATACTAAGTAATGCTTTCTAAGACAAACTGAACTCATTCAGCCTTTATAATTTGTTGTTTCATTTCTGTATGGAGCCTTATGAGGCTCGTCAGATAACATAAAGAGGCTAAATGTAATTATGAGTGTACTCCTCTGAACTCTTAGGCTCATCTTGCATCTTCTCCCCACTCTTAGTGCACTGAAACATGGGTCGTTGCAGTGTCCATGTCCTGCTGCTGCTCTCGCTGCAGACTCTGTCGATATCAGCTGAGGGTCCAGGTATTGTACTCATGTGCTTTTTCATTTATTGTTTGTGAGACTGTTTCTCGCTGCTTTGTGCTCAAACCTGAATATTAAATTGCTGGAGATTGTTTATTTGTAGTAGAAAAATAATACCCGGAACAGGTATGGTCTTTACTTTTATGTGTGATATACGACAAAAAAAATAAATAAATAAAATTTACAAGTGATGTACTCTGGATTTGGAAAAAAAAAACAAAGAAATTAAGATGTAAGCTGATTATCACTGTAACACTCAGCAACCCAATAATTAAAAACCCAATAATATATTGTGGGTTTAAAGTATTGTGAAAATATTGTATCACGGGGTGTCTGGTGATGCCCACCTACCTTCTATCTTGAACACACTGAGAGTCTATTACCTGTCTTTTATTATGTCTTTTGCTTTATTAGAACCTGTTACCTTTAATTCAAAGTTAATATTGTATCCTGTTATTTACAGATGGACAGCTGCAGTGTGCATGTGAAGGTCCTAAATGCCTCCACCCCACCCGGTGCCAAGGTACCCAGTGCTTCTCTTCGGTCAAAGTTAGTAAGAGTGGAGTTTTTTTTGAGCGTGGCTGTTTGGACGACGCGGACCAAATCCTTCTCCAGTGCTTCACAGCTACGTCCTACCACCAGGCTATTCAATGCTGCTCCCAGGACAGGTGCAACAGCAATACCACCAGGGAATATCTGATGTCTCTGCTACCATCAGGTGCTTTATGTCTACAAGGAAATTGGACTGTCCTGTAGCTCTTTTCCTTACTATAAATGTTTTTCCCCAATTTCAAACTATACGTATCTCTTTTTTACATATACCCACAGCCCCAGAAGGTGAGCCAGTTCGATATCGTGTGGAGACATTAGCTCTCTTCGTACTTGGCCCAGTGGTCGTTCTGGCTCTGCTGTCTGTAGTATCTGTGCTGGCTTGCAGAAGGCTCCATCATGGACGTCTGCAGAGACTGCAGGAGTTTGACGCTGAGCAGGGAGCCATAGACGGTCTCATCACTTCCAATGTCGGAGACAGCACTTTAGCGGTAAGAGTAACAGAGATAACCATGAAAAGGGATTTGGCCAAAGCAAGAAGAAGGCCCATCTCACGCTTTGTTCTCTTCCAGCCTCTGAGTATTGGGATATTTTTCACCTTCAATTTACAGTTATTGTCAGAAGTGTACATACACCTATGGGTATTAACTTTATGGTAATCTTGGCTTTTAATGATTCCTTGGGACTGTTCTTTCTCCAGGGTGGAATAATTGTACAACATAGGCATTTAATGACTTTAAAGAACAAGAACTAGGTGCACAAGTCTGAACTTATTTTGGGAGTTTCTCTAAAATACACAGTCAAAAGTAAAAAAGTGTAGTGAAGTGTAGTAAAAGTGAGCCTTTCAAACCTAAAAACACTGTGACAACTGCCCAGCATGGCAGTGGTAGTATCATACCCTGGAGCTGTCTTGTTGCCTATAGTATTGGTACATTGCACAAAGTGGATGGAAGAATGGAGGACAATGACTACCTGCCAACTGTGCCAGTTCTGCAGAAAAAATGGTGAGACATCTTGCCAGAAACATGTAAATGACTACCAAAAGATTCTGGTCTAGATGTAACTTGGGGCTTAAATCTGGGGCTCTCCATCATTTGACCCTAGAACTGAAGAAGCTTCTTGGATGAGAGGTGAAACATCTTCAAGCAACTTAAAAAAGTCCAGACGCTTTTCTTTCCAAGCTCCTTAGACTACGATGACCTGGATGAATGAGAACCTTCACAGATATACTTTTCACCCCATGCGGCTTTTAGAAAATCCAATTAAATTGAAACTTGTGAACCCAATTCTTGAAGAAGTCATTAAAAGTCCAAAATTGGCATAAAGTTCATGATTTACATACACTGATGAGTGTATGTAAACTTCTGATCACAACTGTAGCTTTCAGCAAGCATATTAAGCATACACCTGTATATGACTCTACATGCTAGTTACATTTGACATGTAAAGATTTATGTTCTTTTTTAAAAATCTTTGCAAACAAAGCTAAAATCAAATCTGTCTATCTGCAGGACCTGTTGGATCACTCATGTACGTCAGGCAGTGGTTCAGGTCTTCCCTTCCTTGTTCAAAGAACTGTGGCCCGACAGATTAGTCTGATGGAGTGCGTAGGTAGGTATAACACGTAACATTTCAGATTCAAATCTGTTTAACTGGCAGATCTGATAAGAGTTCTACTGAAAAGCAAATTGTTCAGATGACATGAAAAAAAATCCAAAGTCATGACACATAAGTTATTCATCACGAAAATAACAAATTCTTATCATTAATCAGGAGGAAAGGGATATATTCACACATTAGTTAGTTTCCCAGAAGCGAGCATGCTTATAATTAACGCCACAGGTGATCCTGACTACAGTCATGACTGTACATATCCGTGGAATATGAGTGATGTCAAAGAGACGGGAGGTCAAATCATCTGTGATTCAAGAAACTGTCAAAACATTTTATCAGTTCCTTTTTTATTTGTGTGAGTTGTTGACCATGTTCAAAACTATCACCTGTCTGAAGTTAAAGATAAAGATAATGTCACTGTAAAAAGCACTATAAAATCTGACAGATTTTGATGTAGCTTTCAAATAAAAGTATGTAGGTTACTTGTCTTGGGGTCCTTTTTATATACCACAGTATCATGAACTACAGCTTGTAAGAGTTTGGTTTTCAAGTTTGTGGCTTTGTGCACTGTGTGCTTTGTGCACAGTTGAGCTTTTGATGTGGAAACATCAAATCTGTGCCAAAAGAATCTCACTGCTGTAGCAATGGAATAGAGTAAAAATTCACCCCTCAAATTTTAAAAAGTAGACAGTGATTGTCTTTTTAAAATGCATGCATCTGTATTTTTTTCTTTTCTGACTTCCTGTTTCTTGTCTCCTCTCCTCTTGTGTTCTCTTTATTATACATATATATTTTTTCCGCCAGGCAAAGGACGATATGGAGAGGTGTGGCGAGGACAGTGGCAGGGCGAGAATGTGGCTGTGAAAATCTTTTCCTCGAGAGATGAGAAGTCTTGGTTCAGAGAGACAGAGATCTACAATACAGTGCTGCTGAGGCATGAAAACATACTGGGTGAGTCTGTTACGCTTAATGTTTTGGTCTTGCTGACTGTCCCCAAATTTGGTTAGGCTAACATGTAGGGCTGCACGATTAATCGTTAGAAAATCGTGATCTCGATTCATACTTATGTGCGATCTCATTTCCAAATGACAACGATTTAAAAAAAAAAAAAAAAAAAGATGACGATTGTACCGCATTTTGATCCGGGACATAATCTGCATGAAAACAAGCGCTGACGCTTCCTGCTCAACAAATGACAAGGGCGGAGCCTTATACCACATGATACAGAAGCCATCTGGCAGGGAAAAAACAATGGAGAGCACGTGAAACTGCCCGAGGGGAGAAAACACAATGAGCGCAGAGGAAACGTTTCCTGATGGCGGTGAGAATGACAACCCCACTGTCAAAGGAGCTTGCAAAGAAAAGCGTCTGGACTTCTTTAAGTTGCTTGAAGACGTTTCACCTCTCATCCGAGAAGCTTCTTCAGTTCTAAGGTCAAATGGTGGAGAGTCCCAGATATAAACCTAGTGGGAGTATCCCCCCACAGAGGGACAAAAGGACCCCCTGATGATCCTCTAATCGCCTGAGCCAAGGTGTGAAACTGGGTGTGGGTCCCAATCAGCCAGAGTTTCGGGTGTGTTCATTGTGAAACCTGGCCCCACCTTATCATGCGAATTCCTGAGGTCAGATGGCCCAGGATGTGAGTGGGCGTTAAGGCGTCTGGGAAGGGATCTCAAAACTGGATTATAGATGGCAGAGAGTTGGTGTCGTAAACCCCCGCCTCTGTTCAAAGATGGTCGCTCACAGTGGACATAGATGGCTTCTTTCACTCCTCTTTCAAACCATCTGTCCTCTCTGTCCAAAATGTGAACATTGGCATCCTCGAAAGAGTGTCCTTTATCCTTAAGATGCAGATGGACTGCTGAGTCTTGTCCTGTGGAGGTGACAAAACGCCAAAACACAGACTTAACAATGTGGTCTATGCTGTACAGTGCAGCGAGAAATGCCCAGACCTCTACATTGGAGAGACCAAACAGCCACTTCACAAGCGCATGGCACAACACAGAAGAGCCACCTCCACAGGACAAGACTCAGCAGTGGCTGATTGGGACCCACACCCAGTTTCACACCTTGGCTCAGGCGATTAGAGGATCATCAGGGGGTCCTTTTGTCCCTCTGTGGGGGGATACTCCCACTAGGTTTATATCTGGGACTCTCCACCATTTGACCTTAGAACTGAAGAAGCTTCTCGGATGAGAGGTGAAACGTCTTCAAGTAACTTAAAGAAGTCCAGATGCTTTTCTTTGCAAGCTCCTTTGACTACGATGACCTGGATGACTGAGAACCTTCACAGACACAACCCCACTGTAAAATTACTTCCAAGAAAAGGTTCTCATTCCTCCGTGTGGAAGTTTTTTGCCTTCAAAGAAGACGATGAGAGTCAAAAAAAATATCATTTGCAAGCTGTGTTTTGCCATAGTAGCAGCACCGCAAGGTAACACTACAAATCTGTATAACCACCTCAAACGTCACCATAAAGTGCAATATGACAAAGCTGTAAAGGCCAAGAAAGTGACAGGAGAAAATCCGTCCCCGTCAACCACCCAAACATTAATAATGGGAACGTTATACAGCGCTTCCCTATACCCGTCGACCTCCCGCAGGCACAAAGAAATTACGGAGGCCATCACTTATCACCTGACCAAAGATATGGCTCCCATCAACACTGTGCAAAACGAGGGATTTAGGAGGATGATCAACATCCTAGACAAACGCTACACAGTGCCGTCCCGCAACTATTTTAAAAATGTTGCACTACCTGCTCTATACAGGCAGTGTCGAGCAACAGTGGAGACGGAATTTCAAGCAGTACAAGGTTTTGCGGCAACGACAAAATGTGAGACATTTATTGTTTTTATGTTTATTTATTGTTTTTATGTTCAGTCTTAACTGTTACGAAGTTGATGTGCAGTTAATAAGTGCAAAAAATATTTATATTGGAAAAGAAAATCGTGAGAGAATCATGATCTCAATTCTAAGCAAAAAAATCGTGATTCTCATTTTATGCAAAATCGTGCAGCCCTACTAACATGTGTATTTCCTTGCATAGTAATGGCAGCTCTGAATTTTAACCTCAGCTTCCCTAAACTGGAGACTCTCTCAGTTTATTTTAAAGCACTAAGTCATGGAAATCATGATATCAGAGGGACGGCTCAGGTTAGAGCTACTGGGATAGTGGATATATTAAACAAAGGGATCTTGAATATGGAGCTGCCAGGCTTGAGGAAAAGTGTAAAACCACGAAGATTCATGAATGCAGAAGAGGAGGACATGCAGAGGGTTGGTATGACAGAAAAGGATCCTAGGCACAGAGTGAGATGGAGGCAGAGGAGTCGCTGTGGTGACCCCATAAAGGGACCAGGAAGTACAAGATGATCTGTGAAAGATAATACAAAAGGATTCAGCAAAATGCAACAGTAATAAGTGTGATTGATGCCAGAGGAACTTGACTTACGTCTGAATCAATAATACACAATTTCATGATATTACCTTTCACCTTTCTGTCCCTCAGGGTTCATGGCATCCGATATGACTTCTCGAAACTCCAGCACTCAACTGTGGCTCATCACCCATTACCATGAAAATGGTTCGCTTTATGACTACTTGCAGCGAGTCGCAGTGGAGACATCAGAAGGTCTGGCAATGGCTGCATCGATAGCGTGCGGCCTGGTGCACCTGCACACGGAGATCTTTGGCACAGAGGGGAAACCAGCCATCGCACACCGGGACCTGAAGAGTAAAAATATCTTGGTGACCAAGGAGCTGCGGTGCTGCATCGCAGACCTTGGTCAGTCACTTTTCTGCTTTTTGTCTCCTCCGAACTGTTGGGATTTTCACCTATTTCAGGGATTCAGATAAACTGTAGGCATGTGATTTACCAGTGCTACCTGCTCAAAAGAGTAAACATAAATTAATTAGATACTAAAAGCTTTATTTAGTCCAGACAGCATATTTACAGTTGGCTTGTTTTTAAAAAATTAAGTAATAATAGTATTATCAGCATTATCCAATGTTTTGCTTAGTAATAAATATTCTTGAGGTTAATTATTTCCAGGAAAAAATAATTAAATAACTATACATTTTTGTTGGTATACTGTGGGATTTAGGGCTGCAACGATTCACTGAATAATTTGCTTCGATCCCTTGTTTAATGCACGGCTCTGTAGCTCGCTGCTGTTTTAAACAATGTAATTGTGAGCATTTCATATTTAGGAGCAGCGTATGAATAAAACTTTTGACAACACTAAGCCCACACAGCCCCCAGTTTTAAACAAAAACACTGATAACACAACAATATCAGTAATGATGACGCTACCACAGTTTAACGTGGAGCTGTTCTGTTAACACACACACCAGGATGACCAAAGAGGCGGAGCCTTTACCGGGATGGTGAGGTTAAATGGAAAAACCCCCAAAAAACGTGTTTCTAGCATCCCAAAAAAGGCATCGAGTCCTTTATCAAAGCACCTGATCAACAAACTCCAACGTGAAGAAAAACATACTTTGTCACTGCTCCATCCACAGCTGTTTTACACAGCGGAAAATCTGCAGTAAACCTCCAGAAGTTGTATGAAAATCTGCAGATTAACTGTTAACTTAGTCCGATACGATGTTTAAATTATACAGCTTGCTGAAGGCACACCATCATAACTTGTTTTCAGCAGCACAAAAACTTGCCTCCTGTTAATGTCAGAAAGCCTTCCAAGAAGACAGAATAAAGATATTTTTTATGCCTTAGTTTAGATTGCATTTATATTATTTTAATATACTTTAATCTTTGACTGTACTTGAGACTATTTATATATTTTTGCATTTAATATAATGTTTTCTATACATTACATTTCAAAGGGTTTAGTTGAGTTTTTTTGACAGATGTTGTATGCAGTTAAACTTTAAAACATTGCAATTTCTAAAATCGAAACCAATGAGCACTTCATTCTGAAAGACCTGTTTTTTCTTTTATGAATATTTATTGATGCTGATTAATCAGACAAAAATATTTCTTATCCGATTACTCGATTAATCAATGGAATAATCAATAGATTATTCGATTACTAAAATAATCAATAGCTGCAGCCCTCTCACACAGCTATGCTATGTATCCTTAATGAATACGTAATGTGAAATTCAATGCTTTGAATCTTGCATTATCTACAATGGATTGCAGGGTTGTATTGTTGTATTACTTGGTGTCTCCGCACCTGTCAAACCTTTTTTCCAAAATCATACGCTCATTTCAGGAGACATCAATTTCAGGTCCTGTTATAACACTGTGTGTAACTGCATGTTACAGGGCTGGCCGTGACCCACTCCCAGGCAGACAATCTGCTGGATGTGGGCAACAATCCAAAGGTTGGCACCAAGCGCTACATGGCACCTGAAGTGTTGGAAGAAACCATTCAGACAGACTGCTTCGATGCTTACAAGCGAGTGGACATATGGGCCTTTGGACTGGTGCTGTGGGAGATAGCGAGACGCACGTACAGCAATGGTGAGTGTCATGCACATAGTGCACTGCTGTGGACGTTACAGAGAGTGGCACGCTAATGTGATCACAATGCACTGCTTCATACATAAAATTCCTGCTGCTTGTAATACAGTCAAATAGTATGATGCAGTGTGGTGATCTGTGCCAGGCCCTCTGGTTGTCTCTTCATTCCTTGTTGTTTAACTTGTCCTTAAATTTTCACTAATTTTTCCCATTCAAATTCCACTTTCCAGGCATTGTTGAAGAGTACAAACCTCCGTTTTACGATCAGGTGCCAAACGATCCCAGCTTTGAGGATATGAGGAAAGTGGTGTGTGTGGAACAGCAGAGGCCTTTCATTCCTAATCGATGGTTCTCTGATCCTGTGAGTAAGAATCTTTTTGTCAAGAGAGACAGACGGGTGTTAAATGTCAAAACATTTGTCAATAGGATGAAGGCGTTCAAAAAGGCAGATTTTGGCCATGTGGTAATTATATAGACCTTCTGCAATGTTTATGACAAATACTGACATGAGACACTTTATTTGCAGTAACATCTACACTTACTGTCCATTTATATCGAATTGGACCCCTTTGAACAGAATTCCCTGAGATCTTTGTAGCACAGATTAATGGCCCAGAGATTTTGGTCCATGTTGAAATGATAGCGCCACACACCATATGTGCTCAGTTGGATTGAGATCTGGTGTCTGTGGAGGCCATTTGAGTTCAGTGAAACGAGTAGAACTGCAGAAATTGAGACTCGTCAGTTGAGGCAACCTTTTTCGAGTCTTTTGTTTTTCAATTTTGGTGAGCCTGTTCTTTTAGTGCCGTATGGTGCGGTCTTCTGCTGTTGTAGCCCATCTGCTGCAAATGTTGATATGTTCTGACGTGCTCTTTTATATACCTTGGTTTTAACAGCCGGTTATTTGAGTGACTGTTGATATTTCATTTTTCTCTTTAAACCATAGAGATGGCTATGCAAGTTGTTGTTACCAGTGCATTTGGTACCAGTAATCATGTTCAGAGTCTCCTAAGTCACCTTTCTTCTAATTCTGACGCTCAGTTTGACCTTCAACATGAAATCTTGAACATGTCTGGATGTAATGCACTCAGTTCCTGCCACATGATTGGCAGATTAGATTGGCAGATTGCATTAACAAGCAGTTGTACAAAATATCTGACATTTTGTCTACTCTCAGCTTTACTAGACAGACAATTATACTTTGCTTATACTAAATTTCTTCAGTCTTCATTATGTATTATGGGTCTAATAGTTAACTAGAGGCATACAGCTGTGAAATAGTCCATCTAGTATATTGTGGTTTGTTTGTTTTTTCTGCAGTTCCTTAATAGCACCTGTATATGATGACAAACCAACTACTCTTGCTCTTATTTTATCCATGACTCATGAGTGCCTACATATGTGATCATTATCTGGTGATGGGCCAACATCTGAAAGTGCTTGCAGTCACATTGATTCTTTTCAGAATGGATTCATCAGTGTATGATGTTTTTATTCATTCTTTCTTCCCCAGACTCTCTCTGCTCTGGTGAAACTAATGAAGGAATGTTGGTACCAGAACCCCTCTGCCAGGCTTACAGCACTGCGCATCAAGAAGACCCTAGACAAGATTCACAGCTCTCTGGAAAAGGGCAAGGAGTCGTGAGAGGGTGCCATGTTTCAGAGGCAGCTGCCTGGTGTCAGGGATTGGCTTCAACAAGACTCCCAGTGTTTTGTTAAAAAGAGAGAGGGAGATTAGGCAGCAGATGGAAAGAGGACTAGAGGAAAGAGGTGTTCCAAGAGTCATTCAGCCTCATCCTTCTCTCACTTTCCCTGCGGATGCCTTCCACCAACATGTTTGACTTGAAGCCCACACAGACATTTGGACCTGTCGTTTCTGAATAAGCCAGCCTTTGATATGAAGCAAACCAGTTGCCAGTGTGTTTCCACCAACTTGAACTATGGACTGTTACTGAGTGTGACTGGCTGGTATATTATAGTAACCCCATCCCAATGCTTTAATGCCCATGCGGGACTACACTGGGTTTTGCCTTCCAGTACAAACACTACAAGACTGTCTATTCAAATTTCTGATCTCCAGCCTTTTGGCATTCTGCTCAGAGACGATCAGAAATCTGTCACCCATTTATTACTATCAGCCATCACCACAGAAACACAATGTTCACTTATAAAAGGAAGAAAGAGCCAATCGAATCAAAATTGTTTTTAAACCTTTTTCTTAAAGAAAAAAAAACACTAGTATGTTATTTATGTATTGAATCGCCATTGCTAACACACTACTGAAGATACAGATTAATGTGCAATGGGTGTGTGAAACTGACTGCATACATATATAGGCATTTACTCTACTGGACTTCCTCTACACGTCATCATTATTTGGATAGGAAATGATTTTTTGAGAAATAGTGGACAAGGGTAGGGAAGAAGATCAAAACACTACAAACATGTTTATTCTGATGGTTTGTGGACTAGAGAAGCAGCAAGTACCTGCCAATAGGAAGTAGTGTGTAACTTGTGATAGGGATAGGAAATGACCTGATCCTCTGTGTGGCATACTTTATAAACTCACTGTGGCTGATTCTGAAAAAGTCTTCTGCTCAGGCAAGGAGGAATCACAAAAGGTTTATTTGTGTTCTAATGTGCATTTTATTTTAAGAGACTAGAGGTGAAATCTAGTTATGTACAAGTTGCCTGAATAATGGAAAAACAAACACTCCGTCTTCATTTGGAAATGTTTATTGAAGACTTTAAATTTAAAGTTGCAGGTGTATGAAGGATTTTGTTTTCAAATGCTGGCTTTGTTTTTTGGGGGGGAAAGTTGTTTTGCCTTTTTATATGTAATAAAAACATTTACTGCACTCTTGCCTAATGAATGGGCAGTATGTGCTCTGATTTCTACAAACAAAATTGGAAAGCTTTAATCTGCTACTGCATGATTATACATTCAGTACATGTACACAGTCAGCTGCCGACACCTACAATGGCTACATCCAAACCCAGAACATCTGGATTTTGACAGGAAAACAGCTGGCTACCAATTACAAGCTGTGGCATTCACTGCATAAATGTATCAAACATCAGTTTATCCAGACAACATTTTACCCACACTGTTATACCCACCTGCCCTCTAGTGGCACTCAAACACCATATGAAGGACAGCCATTGTTCATTTGTTTCCTCTGAGAAAGTGGAATTTTTTTTCTTTTCAAGCTCTAAAACCCGCTGAATATTCTGTAGTATATGGAGTGCATCAGACTAAGGCTACTCTATCAGTGCAAGTAACAAGGGTAGTTAAAATATTTAAACTGGAACTTCACTTAAGCAGCTTGCTAAAGAAGATATCTGTCTGAAAGTAATGCTTTCTAGAAAATGAAACTACTTTGTCTTTTCTTTTTTGCAAGACTGGGTTTTGTGGCTTGTGTGACAAATAGTGTTTCTTGAGTAAACTGTCAGCTCTGCACCAAATGTGTGAAAAGCACCCTAACTGCCACACACGCCATATAGCGGTGAGGTTGTAACTAAAGTTTAACTCGAGCATGACGTCTGCGTACATCACTGCTTCAGGTTGTCTGGTAAAGTCTTGTACGGGTTGAGGATGCCTTTGGGGTCCAGCATAGCCTTGATGTTACCCATCAGTGCCACAGCCTGGCTCTGTTTACTGTAGTAAATGTAGTTCCTCTTTTTCAGGCCCAGTCCATGCTCTGCACTAATGCTCCCACGACAGCTGGCTGTCCATTCATAAACAAATGGCTCAATGGCAGCCAGGAGAGCAGGGTCTTTAGATGGAGAAGTGACGTTCAGGTGGAGGTTACCATCACCTACAGGATAAGTAAGAGAGAATTGGATGATAGCTGACAGTAGTATGTGTATAGAGTATGTGCAGATCATTTTATCAAGTCGTCTTACCTACGTGTCCGTATCCCACCACACTTTTGGCCCGGTTTCCCAGATGCTTCCTCATGTCTGTCACCAGCTGGTAGATCCGTTCCACTGGAAGGGAGATGTCATACTTGTAGGTGAAGCCATCGTGAGTCAGTGCCTCAGTGACACGTTCACGCAGTGACCACAGAGCCTGAGAAAACGGGAGCAGAAAATGTTTTTATCATTTGGCATTATATTTACCTATGCAATTACATAAAATGATCTTGGATCAATCTTGGAATACTTAAGTTTCTTCACTGTATGCAACAGAAGCATATTTTTTCCCAATCATGTCCACCGACCTTTATTTTTGCTTCCTCAGTTGCTACCGTTCCATCACTGACCAGCGATGATGTCATTGCCTCCTCAAGAAAGTTGTGGAGTTTCTGCGCATCGTGGGTCGGGTCAGATCCCGAAGTTTCAATGACGATGTAGAATGGACAGTCTGCACAGCAAAGGGAAAGGTCTGCGTGTGCTCACTCGTTTTATAGGATCGTTACAGATGTGTGTGTGTGTGAGAGAGAGAACGTGCTCATACCAGATATAGGATTGGGTAGTTTGAGATGCGTATTCAGCAGCCTCATACATTCACTGTCCAGGAACTCGAAGGCGGACAGAATTTCTCCCAGCATGCCTTTGCAGAGCTGAAATGTTTTCAGCAGCTGCTCAAAGGTCTCACAACCTAACAGCAGAGATAGACACATGAGTTTTGTTGCTAATCTCCAAGAAAAGCAATGCGTTTAATGGTTTACAAAACTTTCTCTATCATCTTTTACAAAGGTATATCTGAGAAGCAAATAGAAAATCCTACCCAGGAAAACAACATTAACAGATTTGGGTTTCCGTGGACAAAGGATGGACACTGCAGTAATGACTCCTAAAGTGCCTTCTGACCCTATGAAGAGCTGTTTGAGGTCATATCCTGTATTATCTTTCCTCAGGGTGGATAAGCAGTCCAACACCTGCCCGTCTGCCAATACCTACATGTGTTACGGATTTGAAAATAAGCTTTATTTTTTTTGGGGGGGGGGAGAGTATCAAAAGTCCAGCACTCACCAATTCCAGACCCAACACAGTCCCGTGTAGGGACCCATACCGCAGCAGCCGGAGACCACCTGCATTGGTTGCTACATTGCCGCCAATTTGGCAACTGCCTTTTGCCCCAAGATCCAGTGGCATTATATAGTCTCTCTCCTCGAGGTAGAAAGACAAGTTCTCCAAGACACAGCCTGCCTGACAGGTCAGAACACCTGAGAGGGAAACAAAGTGATCTTTGAGAATTTTCAGCACAAGTAACCATAAATCAAAAACACATTTGTCAGGTATTTGTCAGCCTATGGCGACAAAGTTGAATTCTTTTGAATTCAACTTTTAAACTTACCAGAGATACTGTCAAAGTTAAGGACTTTGTTCATTAGAGAGGTAGAGAGAATTATCTCATCATAAACTGGCACGCTGCCACCAACCAGCCCAGTGTTTCCTCCTTGAGGGTTCACCGCCAGATTACGACTGTTACAGTAGCTATAGGAGAAAAACAAAACATGTGAAAAAGTCTGATGACTAGATAAACACCTTTCTGTTGATTTGGTTACCATCTACCTTAGAATTTGTGATACTTCCTCTGTTGTCTGAGGTCTAAGCAACACTTCACTAGAACCTGCAGGACATATAACAGAAAAATGAGCCATCAACACCAGTAGATTATTATTATGAACTATATTAAGGATTCAATTGTAGCCTTCACCTCTCACAGACTTTAGCCAATCCACATTACTAGGCTCCACCAGATCAGGGTCAACAATGGTTCTGCCTGCTAGGATCTTCCTGAAAAAGGCCAGATCTTCCTCAGTTACTCTGCAGAAAGGCAACCTCTCTGGTGCTGCAGAAGGAGATACTTTAGACCCGTCTGCCCCAGCATGTAGCTTACGAGTGGAGGCCAAAACCTGCTCTGAGCTGCAGGTCAGAAAAGGACTGTGAAAGTCAACAGGTGAAAGAGTGGCTGTAGATCGTGAGAGCGTGTTGAAGTCGTACAGACATCTCAGAGCTGTCCTTAGCCTTAGTGCTCTTTGGAAAAGTCCTGCCATGACTGTAGAGACAGGCGGCAACACAAGCTGCAGAAAACAGGTGGGACAACAAGAAGAGTTGGATATTTTTAAAAGCATTTTTATCTTGTAGTGGAGTTGAAAGCTTCTAGTTATTTTGTCTCTAGTCATCTGCAATGTTAGGATTGTTAGCTAGAAGTTAACTGCATTTTCTTTGCTTCAAAGACGCAGAAATAAAAAGCCAACCTTGATTAAACTCTACATTGGTGGCAATTCGTTGCATCTCTTTCTGCATCCATTCATAAACACAAACAGCAATAGGAGATGGAAGATATGAGGTATAAGAGACCTAAGATATGAACAGCTTTAGTAAGTGCACTAACTAAAGCTGTCTTTTTACATGTGTTTTGCAGCAAATACGCTTACTTCCCAGCAGCAATGCATCTTATTACCCTCTTTGCATGTTTTCTTCTTGCAAATATCACCACCTGAAGCAGCTGCAACTTCAGTTAGCTTAGCTACTTTGCTTAGCACGCTCCTTTCCGATATTTCCGAATAACGGCTTCATTTACTCACCAGAAGCGTTCATTTAGCAATGTGTGCCTTTTTTTCGCATCATGAAAGTCACAAAGTTCAAGGGCAGTTCAGTTACATAAACATGGCACATCCCGTGTTTTTAGCTTGCTAGCAAGTGCATGAAGCTGCTTACTGAAGTTGACAGTAAGAAAAAAAGCAGAGAGGAAAACGGACCAATCAGAAGCATCTTTTCAGATTGACGCAATGGATATTAGCCTATGGGTGGGAGCCTTTTATTATTAAACAGAGTGATGACTGAATAATCAAGCTGTGAATCGAGGTTTAGAGAGAAAATAATTAATTACAGACCTTTTTCATTTATTGATTAATTTAGAACAGGACCAAATTAATATACTTATGAATCTAAAACTAATCTATAAAACTCTGGAGCATAAAAAAAAAAAAAAAAAAAAAAAAAAAAAAAAACCCAGACAACTCAAGGGATGAACCACACATCTTTGTTGCAAGCTTATGGCAAAAGCACATTTGTTTCCCCCCTTTTTAGTTGATCTGAAAAGATGTCAAAGACAACATTTTACAGGCATAAAGTAGTATTTCTGCATCAAAATGATGATTACCAAATACAGTGTCCTTTTCATCTTACATCATTCATTACTCTTTTATTTGATATTTAGAGTAAAATTACAGTAAATAAGGAGAAGTATCACACAAAATGAGTACAAACAGATTTATTTGAATCTCAGACAAAATCTTGAGTAATGCATCATGCATTCTGTAAAGTACACAGCATGCAACTACGTCTTTTCATATTTCGATTCCTTCCCAGAAACAGTATAATAACTTCCTTCCAGACAATTAAAACCTATTTTAAATTTACACTTTTACTGAAGCTCGTGCGGAACACATTCCCTGATTACAACTTAAAGTTCACATGACATTCAACATAACAGTCTTCAGTGATCCAGGAAAATCACCTGAAGCACAGTACCAGTGGAATACTATGAATCGAGTCCAGTTGGAGCGCAAGGCAAAACTCAGCAGTCACAGCCAACTGGCAAGACTCGTAATCTCACCAAACCCGAAGAACAGGACGGATTCTTCTCAAGACACATCTGTGTCCCAGCTGCCATCAGACATTAACCTTCGCCTGCCATTTGTATGAGCTGTCTGGGTGGGTACAGCGTGTAGTTTATTATTTTTTTCATGTTTATAGTTTAAACCTCAACACTGATGTGTTTGACAGAACATGTTAGTAAATACTCAAATTGATTCAATTCACACAAAAAACCCAAATCAACGACTAAAAGGTGTAATAGGGATGAGAATCTCCAAATGTTTTTAAGGCTTTTCACCTCATTTCCTCGTGTGTTTGCATTTTGAAGAGTAAGACCCTAGCTCTAGCTTTTAGAGCAAAACTACTGTTACTCCCGTGTTGCTGCAGTAGCATCACTTTGACCACTTTCAAAGGAAATCCCTCATCTTGCCGTCCGATCACTCCAGCTCCTCACAAAAGACTTAACCTCGCCAACAATCGCAGTAGATCTAATGATACTATATTTAGCCATTAAGACCACAGATCTAAGCATGATGGCACTGAGCTCAGCAGCATGAATCCCCTTTGGCTGGGGATCTTTGTCGTACTCGTGAAGTTCACTCGTCATTCCGAGTTAGGTTCTTCAGTTCAGAGCGGCATGCTCCACACGGAGCTGCTGCTGGTCGTACTCTGATATGAGCTTCTTGATGTGTGCCAGTTTGTTGTGCAAGTATTCACAGCGAGCCTTGTCCTGATTGTAGTTTGGGTTGGACTGTAGTGAGGAAAGGAAAACTTGATTATTTAAAAGCGGTGGTTTAAAAAAAAAAAAAAAAAAAAAAAAAGTGGGGAGTTTTAAGAAAGTCATTACCTTTTTAATTTTCCGATACTCTTGAAGAATTTGATTTCTAACCGTCTGCCAGGGAAAAATACAGAAATAAAGATTAATTTAAATCAAGTCTGTGAAAAGTTGCAATATAATCCTTATGTGACTATAAGATCACAGAAAAACTATAATACATCACTGTTTGTCTTCATGGTTTTGTTTATTAGGCTTCAGGAACCATGACCTAACAATTTCACCCCCCAAATGCTGGTACAGGGGCCCCATTGTGTGTGAAAGTTTGATATAGGAAAAATATGACTGAATTTGCCACATATACACGTCACTGCTCACTTTAATAAGTGCACCTGTTCATCTGCTCAGTCTAATAAGCCAAAAATAAATCCTTCACCCATAGTGGCAATTCTGTAGGTGAAAATGTCTTACTGATGTTAGAGGTTGCTACTTTGGGGATTCCCAAAGTAATGACTTTACAGGCCCAATTGCTTCGGGTCAACAAGTATAAAGAAGAGCATTGCTGAATGCACGTGTCCAGCCTTGAGGCACATGGGTTATAGAAGCAGAAGACCTAACTTGTTGCCACTACAGGAAACTGAGGCTACAATTTGCGTAAGTTAAACAAATTTAGGCAACAGGTCGTATTATGGTGTGGGGGATATTTTCTTGATACATTTTGGACGTCCTAGGAACAACTGAGCATCATTTAAACAATACAGCCTATTTGAGTATTGTTACTAACCATGTCCCTCCCTTTATGACCACAGTGTACCATCTTCTGATGGCTGCTTTCTGGAGAGCTCAAACATTATGTCACAGAGCTCAAACATTATCAAACTGGTTTCAGTTGTCACTGCACTTAATTCTGCTTCCGGTCACCAGATTTCAATCCAATGAAGCACCTTTGGGATATGGTGGAACGGCAGATTAACATCATGGATGTGCAACCGATAAATCTGCAGTAACTGTGTGATGCAATCCAACACGGACCAAAATCTCTGAAGAATGAAACTATGCCATGAAGAACCAAGGCAGTTCTTAAGACCAAAGGGGGTCCAACCTAGTACAAGTAAGGTGTACCTAATAAAGTGGACAGTATGTGTCTAATGACTAACTACAGACCGCAAAGAAAGATGAGAGGATGTTTATGCAAACTTCCACCATTAAAAAAAAGAAAAGAAAAATAAAGACAAAAGACTTTCTGTACATCTACCTTATATTTATGTGATTCATGGTGGAGTTGCTTGAGTTGTGTGTCCAAATCCATGAACTGCTGCGTCACGCTGTCAATGCGAGCGTGTAAATCTCGATACTCATTGTACTCCTTGTTAAAGTCCTGTTTGTAACTTTGTCTCTGCTCGTGGCTACAAATCACTGTGTACTTCCTGTGAAGAGGGCGGGAAAAAAGAAGAAAAGGAAATTATTAAATAAAGTGCATTAAGACAAGTAAACAAACCCTTTTGACCATTGCAAATACTTGTTCAAATGAATGATGCTTACAATAAATAGTCTGGTGTGTCACTGTCCACTCGAAGTGCATTAGAGTCAAAAAAAATGTCAGCTGGCTCTGAAAGAAAAACAGAAACATGTCAGCTAAGTGAAAAACTAAACAAGCAGCACATGTGCTGATGAGTCAGCAGCCATTAGGCCTCACTTGTGCAGTCCAGAGAGGCTTTGCTGTTTGGATGCTCTGAGCTGGGTCTTTTTCTTTTCTCCATCCTGTCTCTCTTCTTATCTTTCTCCTTGACAAATGAATACAAATCCAAATTAGCAATGTGTCACGTCAAATGGAATAACTATTAAAAGACAAATAAGGAGCAGTTTCTCACATGGTCTCTGTGTTTGTGTTTGCTCTTCTTCTTTTTTATTGCATGTTTGGTAAGATCTGGCATCGTTAGAAGGGACGGGGGGCGATCTGAGTTATCCTGAGGGTGATCTTGTGGAATTTCGGGTTCTTTCGGGGGAGCGTGAGGTGGTTCTAACCTTTTAGCCACCTTTTCTTCCTGCTGACAGACTGCTGACAAGGAGTCAATAAGTCTCTGAGGATCAAGCGATACTCTTTGCTTGTCATCTGCTGTGACGTCCTCGTGAGCTTGTTTAGAAGGCCTCGTTTTTGACTTGTCACTGGCTGCTTTGCTGGAAAAATGGGATATCCTGGGCTTCTTGGAGGCCAAAGGGTCAGTGTATTCCTCTGGCAGGGAATGCTTTGGACGGTGTGCTGGCGAAGAGTTGGGCGTGTCTCGCAGTGGGCTGACCTGGGCCTCAGGGACAGCGAGAAGGTTCTGTTGCGGTTGAAACAGTCGCCTGCACAGAAAACACAGGGCATCGGCTTTAATTAGCATTTCCCTGGAATCCATTCTTCTTTCTTGCATGTGCTGTATAGTGCAATGCAACAGCAGAGCCCTCCAGATAAACACATAATAATATGGTAAAAAAAAATAAATGATGCAAGTGTTAAATAGTCTAAATTAAAAGCACCACAATGCTATGCTTTTAGAGGCTGTCTTTATTTCACTCTGTGATCAAACATATCCCATAATTCCCCTAACTCTTCTTCTTGGTTAAATAGCCTTTACAGAGCCTGGTGGTGTCCAGTGGCTCATTGTCCTGTTATTTAAATAAATAAATGTCCCACTAAACAAACCAGATGGGATGACGTGTTGCTGCCAAATATGTTGTTTAAATGTTGCACTGAATCCTGAATAAGTCGCCAACACCATCACACCTCCTCCTCCATGCTACATAGTGGGACCCACATATGCAAATACCATCCGTTCACCTTCTGCTTCAACCATACAGGCCTAATTCATGCAGTCTCCTCCGAACGGCTGACGGTGACACAGATCAGATAATTAAACTCTAAGATGTGGCCTCTTGCTAACTGAATTTATCCGCAGCACCAGAGCACTCGCTGTGAGAATAAGTTTCATCAGAGCCTTCGATCGCTGTGCAACTGCATTTGAAGAGAATTTCAAACTAAGACTGGTTTATGCTGCCTGAGTGCTTCCTTCTGTATTATGAGTAACTACAACAGTTGAATAGGGATGTTTGCTGAATACTAACACCATCTCGGCACAATTCAACCAAGATGATATGAAGCTGGTATCAAGGATGATCATGAATGGCTTGGCACAAAAAAAGGGAACTGATTTTTTATTTTTTTAAATGTCGATCATTATCATCAGCCAAACTGTTACGGTAAACTTTCATTTTGGTTCAGAATTTCACAATCGCTGCATCTCCTGTCCAAATATGTCATTTCATACTCTCGAATTATGACATGTCCAAATTTTCCCTGGTACTGTAGGCAGCAGCTTAAAAAAAAGAAAAGAAAAAAAACCTACATATGCAGGTCTGAACTGTTGCTGCCAGTGTAACGGTTGTTTTACATAAACATGCAAAAAGATTTTTTTGAAACTGACTCTATTTACAGAAACACAAATTTGAGAAATTACATCACTGCAGAAAAGCAACCTGTAACCCTCAAAAACACTTAGACATAATCACTGAACTCTGTAAATCACTAAAGTGGCAAAATTTTCAAAGTGATGAAAATGAACTAAAATGACAGTTATTTCCATTCCTTAAGCTTAACAAATTATAATGAAGAAACGTAGGAGTCATAAAGTATGAAAACAGCAGCAGGTACATCCTTATCTAAGTTACCTGACAAGGATGCGCTTGAGGAGCTGCTGGTCTCCAGAGGTGTAGCCGGGCCAGTCCTTCTGCAGCTCCTTATACAGACTGTCCTTCAGAACATATGTGCTGTCTCTACTATTAAGCTGAGCGACCTGAACACAAGCATGCACAAAAACAGGGGAGAAAAGACTTAAGACAACTGTTTTTGAGGAGTTGACTTAAGAGTTTGATTCCCAAACTGATCCATGTGTGTTCATATTCTTTACAGATTTGTCAAAGGTTGCAAAAACATAATCTTGATATTAAGGAAACCAAGGGTCACGTGCATAAAGGCAGTTTTAACACAGTCTAATGCTTGCATGTTATGTTTGTATAAAACCGGAACAGAAATACCTCCATTAGTACAGAGTCCAGCATGTTTTTGTCTCCTGCTGTCAGCCCGTCTTTCTGCAGCCTCAGGATCAACTCGGGCCTCCTGTATGGCCTTAGAGCCAGCAGGTGCATTACTCTCTCCCTGAGGGGCTTCTCTTGCAAATCACAACTGCTTCTCCTGTTTGATGCACAGGCATCTTTCTTCGGCTTGGACGCACCGACTCCCTTCTTAATGTTGCTGAGAAGAGACGAGTGTTTTGGCTTGGTGAGTCTGGCCAGAGCAGGGGCTGGGGCTCGCACTGTTACCTTCTTGCCTTCAAAGAAACAGGAAATTTTTTTTTTTTTTTTTTTTTTTTTTTTTTTTTTAACATCAATGACATCAGGGGAGCACTTTCTGAGATTTCAATCATCAAAAATAACCTTGCGCTACATTTCCTAACATGTATTGCTATTTCCAGACAGAGAAGCAAAATCAGATACTGAGGGGGAAAAGGACTTTCTTCCTGAACTTTCTCCAAAAGCAGAGATGTGGATAAACACAAAGACAAGACCTCATTTCACCTTTCAGAAACCCACATTTAGGTTACGAAGCTGCATGCACACGCATCTCAGTGAGCAAAGCCTGCTGTCTAATTTAAGAAGTAACCACATGGTTGCACAAGCCTGTTGTAAGGAAGTTTTTTTTTCTTTTTAAGGCTTCCTCTGAAATGACAGAATCAACAAAACCCATCTACATATATACGTGTATATTTATGTGCCCTTTCGGTGAAAGCAGTTGAGACTCAGGCTATAATATATCAGTTCATACGGAAATGGTTTGGTGGTTTGTAAAGAAAAAAAAAAAAAAGCTAAATCATTGGTTTCATCGTGCACATTCATGTTTGAGGAACATGTGCAGAACGCAGTTTCTGTATGTGCATAGAGACCATGTATTCTTTAAAACCACTGTATCACATATAGAAAGTTTACAGATAGCTACACAAAAGGACAAAACATGCAGGAGAAAACAAGACAGGCCGTTACTATGTCACTGGTTACTACACATGTTGCCAAGGCAACCAATGCAATATGGCTGTCTGTGCTTATAAGCACAGAACAAATTTTTCTTCAGGCCAATCTTCTCGCTTAGCTGGAGTTATCTGTTGTATAACCGAGTACGCTCTGTGGACGTGCAAGTGTTTCCTATACTTCATACCCTGGTAGCGGCTTCCGTGTTTGATGACAATGGCCCCTCGGCTGCGCGTCTCCTCCTCTGCTTGGGCCATGCTCTGACGAGCTTTATCGTACGACTCATCTGTGGCTTTGACTGTCATCTTCTTCTGAATCACCCCGAGACATGACAGCTCCTCGGCGGCACTGAGAGGAGGAGGGAAGACAGCGTGTACAGACAGCAACCTGACAGTGCTTTAACGACTCCTTGCAAAGGTTATCCGTGTCAAATAAAAGATTGTTTCTCAGGACGCAGTTGCTTTAGGTAGTGTTCAGTTAGATGTATGCTGGACTACTTGTCTGCCTCGCCAATACATGACATTTAAATCCACTTCAGTGCATTTCTATGCTTATGCAGTCAGGAACCCTGAGTTTTCTCTGGCATTTAAAGGCAGAGAAACGTTAGCAGCAGGGTAACTTTCACACAGCAGCAGGGGGCAGAGACATTTGAAAAGATTAATACTCATTGAGGCAGTCAGTTATTTCCACATCTATAATACTAAGTAAACATATAATCATATAACCACCTCAGACAAAACAATACAGTTAAAGCCTTACAACTCTATTTTAATCTGAAAACCCTTCCTATATCGAAACTGATGCTTTTTGCTGTCTTTACCTGGTGCTGAGCTGTTTGATGCAGTCAAAGCTTCCGTGGGGATTATCACGGGCAACATTAGTCACACCAAAGGTGAAATTCCTGACTTCATCTCTATTTTCTGAACAAGGGATGGTGATTCTCTGTAATATGAATAGGGAAAGAAAAAAAGAGCAGATTGAGATTGAAAGATTGAGATTTATCAGCTTTAAAATGTGTTAGGATCACTTTGTGTCAGCAGTAAGACATCCTTCTTACCCCTTCATTTCCACTAAAACAGATGGTGGGTTGGGCCGACCAGCCCTGTGGTGGGGAAAAAAAAAAAAAAAAAGAGAGAAAACATTAGATGTGTGTGGATCTTTAAAACCCCACAAGAATTAACATACCGACTCGTTTTCTCACACCCCCCCTTTGTATGAGTGCTTCATTTGCTAACGTTGACAACATCAAACAAATGCTTAACTTTAAACTTGTGGAGTCCAGTTATAATAGTTTCCACAAGGTTAGCAGATGCCACAAGTATAGTAAAACAAGCCCACACATATACATATAGAGCAGGGCAGCAGAGGATGTTTTGTGGTCTGCACTATTCATCTGAATGCTTCTGGCTCCACCTTCACTGTGGTTTTCTGGCTGCTAGTAGCCCATTTTCATTTTGTTTTGTGTACTGTTGTTCTTCGTAATTGTGAACAGCATTTCAGAGAATTTTCCAACATCTTTTTTTCTCACCACCCCACACCAGCTTGCATGTGAAGGTAGCATCCCTTCTTTTGCAGCGGCCCAGTAAGGGTCTGATTACAGGTCTCAAGTGCTACAGTTGGAAGATTATTTATGTATTCATTTATTTATTTATTTTTGAACAGGGTTATCGATTTAGAAAGATGTGAGCTTTCCTAATTAGCTCTTAACCTGCATAGTGCACACAAACTGTATATAAAAGATATAAGACAATGCTGTTGTGACATCATCCATTGGTTAGCCAGGCCCATCCCTCTCTTGCTGTCTAGAAACTGCACCTAAACAGCGAGGGATATGATGGAAAAACAAGGGAGATTTGCCACTTTACTGTCCCTCTGGACACTTATTGAATCGTGCTGTATTGAATAAGCTGTGAAACTAGTAACTGAAACCATAAAGTTATCAGACAACCATATAATAAGGGTACAGATCAAGTGAGCAGCAGGGTAATTTTCCAATAGACTTCTACAACTGGGCTTCTTCCTGAAACTAGAAAAGTCACCTCCTGCTGGCCATTAAAATGAATGCAGGTTTAAGTCACTGTTAAGCTCTGTACTAAGCTTCACTTTCACCACCCAGAAGCTACTTCCCCCTCCTACTTAGGAATCCAAAAGAGAAAAAGAAACCCTACACCCATTGCGTTCATATCAAGAACAAACCCAGTCCTATTAATAAACTCAGGATATTAACCAAGTATGTCAGGTATTATTTGAGTGCTCAGTTCCCATTTAAACAGATGGGTACATGCACCATTGTCTGCTCCAGGTCCTGCTGCTCCTCCATCCCCTTGCACTGGCTAAGGTCAATAAGCAGCTCCACAGATAAAAATATGATGAAACATAGCATCATCTCTCACAGGGAGCGAACTAGCCAAAATGACACGTTTGCAGCAGGGATGGAAAGTATGTGATGACTCAATTCTGACCTTTGCATAAGTCCACCTGTTGAAGAGTGCAGAGAAAGTGAGGTGGCTGCTAGTACAGAGTAAGGTGTGGAGGTGTTTTTTGGGTTTTTCTTTTTTGGTATCTGTGATCCAGCCAAGTAGGATTTGAATAGACGTGCTTAAAGCTAAATAAAGAACCTAAATGAATGCTCAGAAACACTGACATATGCATATTACAGCCTGCTCCTCATCAGGTGTTTTCCCCCCCTCAATCTCATCACAGCTGTATTACGCTGAAAGCGAGGACATGACATGAGCAGCGTGGTTTCCACCTTTCATCAGAAAAGCTTGTAGCTGTCATTTCTTCACTGAGGAGTTTCCTATCTGTATTAGGAGGAATTAGTGCATTGAGGAAGTGTACATGACTGTTCTCTGCTTTACACTTCCTGCAGCGTCTGATTCATTTATGATTAACTGGGTCAAATGTTTGCCTGAGTTCGTCCATCTGTCTTCTGATCTTTATGATATTCAGCAAATTAAAAAAAGAAAAATAAATCACACAAGTACTCCATGTCTTTAAATCCAATTCAGAATATCCTCCCACAACTAACCTCCCTTCCTCCCCCCTACACACACAGCCTGTCCTCCTTTTTCCTTTCTCCTCTCCTCGACCCCGGCACTGATTAGCATTCCTAGTACTTTGCCAGCAGCTTGTGAGCAGTGGGCCAGCAGCTCGTTACAAACATCAGCACACAGGGAAACGTTTATGCGTTGTATTATGCAACATGTATTTCCATTTCATAGCTTGAAAAGGGGGGAGCTTGTAGGAGTCAACAACCAGGGAAGGTAGTGGTGAACTTCGGCCGAAATTTAAAGCACACACAAAAAACAAACCCGCGTTTAGTATCACTTCGTCTTTTCCTTTGTTAAAAAACCCAAAAATTGTTCCTTTGACAAAGTGGTACGTTAAATTTAAATGCCAGTGTACTTAACTAGTAATTATTTGAAGAGAAAATACTTTAGAAAATGACCCACCTTGCCGTTTTGGAAGGTATTAATGGCTGTTGCCGCGCTGTCAGTGAGTTTTACATGAAAAACGGAGACGTTACCGCCGCGGCTCAGTTTGCCGCTGGACAGCCCGTAACACTGGTTCTCCTTTAATGCCGACATGTCGCCGCAAATCCCGCCCTGCCAGCCTTATTCCGGACCGCACGAATCCCACATAAATAAACAAACATTGGCCAGACGGTCCGGAGAGAGAAAGAGCTGAACGGCACCGTGTGGCTGCTCCTCCGCCGCGCGCTATTCTGGAGTAGATCGCATTACGTCATGACGGTTGAAGTCAGAGCACATTTTATTGGCCCACCGACATAAATAAACCGTTACGTAGGGCTTTACGTAACCACCTCTACTGTTTTTTTCTACTTCCCCTCTCACTATGCTAATTCTCTTTCTTTGGCATGATGAGGGTACTTTGCACAGTGAGTGCGAGGACACAGGTGATTTCGTTTCGATTCGTTTTCAGCGATTTATAAACGGCTAGAAGGAGATTTATCTGAGCGAAATACTGAGATACAAGTATTTTTAATTTACGCTGATTTTTTGGGTACTTTTTTATATGTCAAGAATAAAAGGGTGTGAGCAAGACAAACCTAATATTTTAAGCAATGATTGCTATGCATACAGAATAAACAATGTGTTTAGAAATGAGGAAGTTATGCAACATTATTTGTGATCTAGAAGTTATACCAGTCTGGTTAGCACGTTTGTGCACAGCTATAGAGAGGAAGTAGGTTTTCTCTAACCACCTTTTCTTTTAAACTACATTACAATTTGAGTACAATTTGACTAACTGACATTCCTTGCACCTGATCATTTTCTGATGAATGTTTGTGTTTGTTCTTGTTTGTTAAGCTGCTTAACACTGACCTGTGAATCATTCAAGTATAAAAAAAGGCACCTAACTCAAGGGACGGACTGCTGTTGTGATGACACGTAACAGACATCTTAGCAAAGAACCAATTTTACATTATATCTTTAGACACACGTCTCTAGCTGCCTGTTGCGAAACAGAATTTGTGCAATTTTTTTGGGCTGAATCACTGCTACAATGCTCACAATTACAACTCTAAGTGATGCATTTAAATTTTTTGACTAGTAACATCAAGATATAAATGTGGCACCATGTGACAGTTCAACACGTACTGAAATATAATGCAGAGTGGCTCTGAGGGAATCTACATTCTCAGCTCTTCCTGGTGGATTTTGTCGCTGCTGAGTCACACATATAGAGATAATTTAGTCTTCTGTGTTTGTCTTTTTCCAGCTGTGAGAGACCCAGTGAAACAATGCCAGAAACCAAATGCTTCCCAGCAAATTTTAACAAGATAATGTTGTATTTTTTAGGTGTTAATAATTACAATCTTAACGATTTAATTTTGCCTATTTTAGTTAGATGTGGTGGACATGTATCACTGGAATTTCCCTTGAAGGGCTTATTTAGGAGGTGGTTGTCATTTCACATTGGTGTAACCATGACAAAATGATGTTACTAGGGCAGTACTCATTCAAAATGTGTCTCTTCAGAATGCGGCAGCATGAGTGAGTGTTGAAGTCATTCCCAGCAGGAGGAATGGGGTGTGTCAGGCGATGCAATGACTCAATAACACTGCATTTTGGACTGCATATATATGTCAACATCTAAATGGATATTAAATGCTCAAGCTGATATTTCACATTGTTTTGCACACAGCTTGTCAGACACACAGATGAAGCTTTCGTTTAACATATGCACCTTTGGGAAAGTGAGCCAGCTGACATTTACTATAGATAGCACCCCAAAAAACTTTGACAGATAATACGTTTGCATACAGTTCAAAATCAGCCTGTTGCTCTATTACATCTCTGTAGATAGAAGACAAGATCTTTAAGGACTTTGCATGCTGAGATAACCTTTTCAAAAAGGGAGATGATTGCTGCTTTTTGAGGCACTACTGTGTAGTAAAGCTTTTAGCCCTCAATACTAAAAATAATGTAAATACCATAAGACACACTGCCTTATAAACATGTTATACATGCTGCTTTTGCTCCGGGCTAAATCTGTTTGCTTGACCTAATTGTGGTTTGGCCCAAGTACACAACCAGTGTGTGGTTTGCTGAAATGTTTATCTACTGTCTCTTCCTCCTTCTTTCTCTCTCACTTTGAATTCATTCAAATCAAAAGTATGTACACGAAAATGAAAGTACACACACTTTCATTCATAACATTTTATGTGTCGGGACATAAAAATACAATTTTACCTTCAGAAGGTCGGATCAACTACATAACACAACAAGTAATTATATATTTAACAAAAATTCAGCCACTTTGCAGGAGCAGTATACAAAAACTAAATGTAAACACCAGCCAGGTGCTGCTAATCAAATGCACTCGATTATCCGATCATCAGTAAGTGTGAGCACCTCTATTATATCCAGATTCTTTCTGATTTATAGTCTTAGCTCTCACCAGTTATATTTGACACAGTTTGATTAACTGAATTCATTTGTTTTTCAATCAAAAGTTCAGTATTGGAAGCAGTATTACACTCATCTGCATTTTCATACACTCTCCTTCATATTTGAGGTTTTATATATCAACATATCTTAAAATTAGCTAAATACAATCTCGTATGAACAACAAATTACATTTTATTTTACATGTAAAATATAAAAATATAGTACAACTTTACTGCTTCTATAGGAATTAAGAGGGTAGGTTGTGAGTGTCTCTAAAAAAAAGCAGAAGTCATTGCTTTGAAGAAGCAGTTGTTGCTGCCTGTCAGTCTGGGAAAGGTTACAAAGTTTTACATTTGAAAGATTATTCACAAAATATTCAAGATAACTGTCTATCACCCTGAGAGGGAATGTCCCGACCTGACCGAATTGACCTTGAGGACAGATTGTGTAATACTCAAAGAAACTGCAAAAATACAAAGAACTACATCTCAGACTCTACAGGCCTCAGTTAGCATCTTAAATATTGAAGTTCACGACAGCACAGTTAGAAAAAAGACTGAAAAGGTATGATTTGTTTAGAAGAAGCGAAAGCCTCTTTTTTGTAAAAAAGAACATGGCAGCACGGCTTAGGTTTGAAAAATGGTCCTCCACCAGGATAATTCACTTAATTGTTCACTGGTGCAACCATTAAGTAGGTCAATGAACATGGGGTGTACTTAGTTTTTCACACACTGTTCTGCATTTTGGCTTAGGTTTTGTTAAATGAATAATGTCACATTATATTCTAATGCGTTGTTCTTTTGAGGTTGTATTTACCTAATTTATCCCGATAAGAACTGTATAGGTGTACTTCTTTTTACCATGACTGTATATTAACAGCCGCTTAGTGCTCTGAAAGAACAAAAGATTAAAATACAAACAACAGAAGTGCGTCAAAAATGTTCAGATACAAATGAGCTGCCATGAGTTTAATGTGTGAGCCTGCTTAGCCTTAGTTCTGTTTCTCATCTATGTCTCCCTGCCAGTGTTTGAACACAGATGGTCTCAAAGCAGATGAGAACTGTTCAAAGCTGACTCATATCAAAGGCCCTCTGGCTCTTTTGAAGTGTAGTGTTTGCAACAGGTGACATTTTGGGCTTAAAACCATTTATGACTTTGAACAGTAGCCGTGAGCTGAACCTCCCTTTGACCCAGCAGGTAAGGAGAGGACAGATCAGGACGGAGGGAGACAGAGACCGAGGGAGTACATGAAAGTTAGTATCCTATCACTTCATGTTCGGCTGATTGCTGCAGGCCAGCGACACGAGGACGCTTCATGCAGAAAACCAAGCTAGTAAAGAATCAGGATAAAATTCGGAGCAGGGTAGTAGGTTTTTTTTTTTGCATCGTATCTGGATAACTTGAAGATGACTGCTGTCTTTGTGTTTTGTTGAAGAAGACAGACTGAACAGAAAAATTAAGGTAAGAATGATGTTGAATGTAGGTACTTTGTAGATACTCTGCTCATCCATTAAAAATTTCACTGATATTAGAAGAAAATTTTAAAATGACATAAGGAAGAAAATCTAAAATCTTTCCCCAGTCTTCTTTAAATTTACTTTTTATAAGTATCTCTGTTGCATGCACAACTCTGATGTAGAATTTCTGCACATCTGAATGAGCGACAGGTGCATGAGAGGACGACTGCTGACACAGACACTAAATAGCCAAAAGCATTCACTCATCTGCCTTCATGCACATATGACAACCCATCCTTATCCAAGGATTTAATATGATGTCGGCCCACTTTGTAGCTAAAGTAGCTTCAACTCTTCTGGGTAGGCTTTCCACAAGGTTTAGGAGTGTTTATGGGAATTTTTGATCATTCTTGCAGAAGCATATTTGTGAGGTCAGACACTGATGTTGGATGAGAAGGCCTGGCTCGCAGTCTCTGCTCTAATTTATCTCAAATGTGTTCTGTCTAGTTGAAGTCAGGACTCTGTGCAGGCCAGTCTAGTTCTTCCACACCAAACTCGCTCATCCGTGTCTTTATGTTACTTGGTTAGTGCACTGGTGCACAGTCATGTGGGAACAGGAAGGGGTCATCACTAAAACATTCCCACAAATCTGGGAGCATGAAATTGTCTAAAATGTTTTTCTATGCTGAAGCATTAAGAGTTCCTCTCACTGGAATAGTTCTCCACTGCTTTAGAGTCCAGCAGTGGCATGCTTCACACCACTCCATCTGGCTGCTAGGACATTCTCTATGCACGCTTCTTGAACTAATCAGGTGAACATATGAAGTTTGCAGGTCTGTAGAGATTGACTCTGCAGAAAGTTGGGGACTTAATTTTAAACACCTGTGGCCATGGAAGTTATTGGAACACCTGAATTCAATTATTTGGACATATGAGTGAATACTTTTGGCAATATAGTGCATGTGCATGTCATAGTAATCCAATTAGTGCTCTGATTACAGGATTGAGGCATTTCTGCATCTATATATATGATATGATATTATTAGTATCAGAATGATAAATGACTGAATGCCCTACAGCGGTGATGTTGGACCCTCTGTCAGACTGTAGCCTGCTCATCAGTGCAGCATCCTCTGGGAAGCTCCGTCTGGTCCGTCTGCTGGTAGACGGTGGAGCAGAGGTAAATGGGCGCAACCCTAAAGGAGAGACAGCTCTGCTGGCTGCCTGCAAGGCCCTGAGAGGGGAGCCTGCTGGGCCAGAGACAATTAAGCTCCTCACATACCTCCTCCAGAACAAGGTCAGTCCGCAGTGACAAATAGTCACCATTAAATACAGACACTTGAATGTAAACATGTGCATACAAGTTCAGCAGTTTATTGACTTAGGTGTATTTTTAATGCATAAAAAACTGTACTTGCTCTGAGAGAGGAGAACTTTTAATGCATAGTAAACAGGCTTGTGATCTATCCAGCTCTGCTTGTGTACCCCATCCAACTAAAAGGGTGTTCCTGAACATGCTGGCACCAGAGAACTGAATGTAACACACTGTGAGTCACAGTTGAGAGCCACAACACAAAAGCAACAGTGCCAGATCAGTTCTAATTAAGAGAGAATTAGCCAAATTGCACAGAGTTCTGTTAAATTTGGTTTCTATAAAATATACACTTGTGTGACTCCTAACACCGGACCATGTCTCTTCTGGGATAATCATTTATCACTGAATTAATCACTCAATTGGATCTTTTGCACCGATCAGTCAGATCCTAATGCACAAGACCGGGCGGGGCGTACTGCGCTGATGTACGCCTGTATGGAGCGTGCGGGAGCTCAGGTCGCAGCCACACTCCTTGCTGCAGGAGCCGACCCAAGCATGGAGGATTACTCTGGAGCCTCAGCTTTGGTCTACGCCATCAACGTGCAGCATCAGCCTACTCTGAAGGTTAGTAAGGAGCAAAGAAAAAAATGAAATACAGTGTGAATCAATACATTTAAAGGATGGAAGAGGATATTATGAGGTTTTGCATTGTTTATAAGTTAGGGTTTTAACCCTATACCATCCTAAGATGGAGTTCATTTCAATTAATTGATATAATTTAGTTCATTTTAAATGATTATCGTTAAAACTACCAGGATGTAATAGAACTCCAAAAGAAGGAGATTTCAACACCTCCACAAGACCTGTAAAGTTACTTTACCAGCATTCTTGTACTTCAGGTATTGATGGATGCATGTCAGGTCAGAGGTCGTGACATCATCATCATTGCCACAGAGGTGGGTGTGCATGGAGGCCCTGTGACCAGACGCTATCTGAATGTTCTCCCATCCCCAAACACCTCACCAGTGTCCTGCATGTCCCCATCTGACATCGTCCTGAAGACAGGCTCGCCAAACTCACCCGAGGGCGAAAACATCTTCAACTTCAGAGCAACAAGTGAGTAATGAGCTTTGTTTAAAGGAAAATGCCTTGGTTTAATTGAATTATGGTGTATCCCACACCAGCAGGCTGTACACTGAAATTTCTTAAATAAAAAGAACTGGGTGCATACATTTGAATTTATTTTGGACTTTCTCTAATCCCCAAGTTATTAAGACATATCTGAATAACTTGTACTTACAACCGTTTGAACTGATGATATTGGAATATGCAGTTGTTTAGAAATGGCTCAGAGAGACATTACCAGTTTGTTTGAATCTTCAGTTCTATTTCTTAGATCTTCAGTGAGTTCCTTGTATACTTGAAAAAAACTTGTGCATCCAATTCTTGTTTTTTAAATTCAATAAAGATGTCTGCTGTATAATCATTCCACCCTGGAAAAAGCAGAATTCAAAGGAAATCATTAAAAGCCAAACATGATCTTGACAGCCATGCCCATGATGACTCCATGTAAACTTCTGACCGCAACTGTATTTAAAGACACTGACACGACTGTTGGTTTTAGTTAAAGGTCCAACAAAGCTGCACTTCTGACCACACCAAACCAGTCATAACTGCTACTGCAGCCCTCACGGCATTTTCCATCTGAACAGAAACATTTCATCACAGGATGAGTTCTGATTTTCAGAGACGCTTCTCTTTAAAGGATTAGCGGACCTGATCCATGTCAACAAAACACTCCCCCACAGCATAACGGATTCCCTAACCGGCTCTGAACACCTTAAAACAGATCAATACTGCAATCTCTATATGCAGACACTTGCCTCTCCTGGATAATAGCAGATCAGCACTGAACAAAAACAAGTCTAGACAGATGAGAATAAATGCCTTGTGGTTGAAATCATTAGCTGCACGCTCATTCCCGAGGAGAGAAAATGAACATGTTTTGCTAGGGTGAGTGAAGCTTGTAATGAAGGAAGCTACAGGTCCCGACCATGAACTCGATTTGTACCATAGAAGCAGAATGAATAAAGACAGATGGTTGTTATGGGAAAGATGTGTCATGTGAGGGTAAGTGATGAACTGGGGAAAACCTGGCTGAATATTTTTAGAATTTATATCACACGCTATGCACAACATATTTATATGAATGTGTAGCTTTGCCTCGCTTTATTCTGGACTGAAATAGGATGGATTGCCATGGCTTCCTGCGTGGCACTGTGAGAGGTGTTCAAAGTGGGCAGATGTAAATCACAGGGACAGAGATATCGTCTCACAATGTGACGACTACTGCAGCTTATATCTTCTAAACAAGACATTATCAGTGACTTTTATCATAGATGTTCACCTTTTTTAAGACACTGTATTGGTAGATTAAAAGCCTTGTATGTATCCAACAGGGAGACAGCTTTATGACAAATATGAAGAAACATTACAGCAACAGAGAAAGGATGCCTCTTCTCAACAGCTTCTACATCTATGATTTTAACCCCTAAAACTGACTTATTGTCTTCCACCAGGCCAACGAGGAAGTAGCAGCAGCATTAGCAGCAGACGTCCCTCCTGTGAACCACTGAGCCGGTGCAGCTCTCCCCCTCTCAGACAGAGAATATCATCTGAACCCTGGCTAACGATTCACAACCTGGCCTGTCTGAACAGAGCTTATGAGGAGGGCAGGAGGGAGAGGAGCCCACAGGAGGAGAGAGACAGAGAGGATTTGAGAGGGGAGAGAGGAAGGAGTAAGGGTGAGGAAAAGGAGGAAGAAGAAAAGGAGTCCCATTTTGATCAGTCCAGAGTGGAAGAGAGGAGAAGAGGCAAGGTTCAAAGGAGAGATAACGGATATGGAGGAGAGAATTACAGCCGCAGCCATGAGGATTTCTCTTTGAAGGCTTCTCATTTAGTCGTCTCGCTCACTGAGATGAGCTCTACTCATGCAACGCCCGGCAGCGTGGTCCTCAAACGATGTGTCACTCCTGCAGGGTCACTCTCAGACAAAAAGCTCCCCACCTGCCTGCCCCCTCACTCCCAGCTCCGCAGGAATACCCTCCCCTCTGTCACAGTCGACCCTCCTCTGCTTCACCTCCCTCCTTTGGGAAGCCAATCCACATCTCACCTCCAGGTTCCAACCCAGATTTCACCAGCCAAAAGCAGAACCATGGTGTTTCTGCCTCACCCACCCTGCTCCTCTCCTCCCCCTAGAGCATCAGTGAGGCCAGCTCTACTCCCTCCACTGCCCTCAGCTTCCTCCGTCACCTCGCTGGTTCCTCTTTCTGCCTCCTGCTACAACGAGAGAAACAGGAGGTCACTGCGTCGTCACTCGGTGCAGCTTGAACAGCTAAAAGGAGGAACACGGATGAACTATTTAGACATGTGAGACCATATTATATTTGAAGGATAATGGTCCCAGCGTCATTTTTACAAGTTAGGTTCGCCAGTACTTGGACTAGTTTTAGTCTCTACTGCAGGGGTGTCAAACTCCAGGCCTCGAGGGCCGGTGTCCTGCAGGTTTTAGATATCACCCTAGGTCAAGACACCTGAATGAAATGATTAGTTCATTACCAGGCTTCTGGAGAACTTCAAGACATGTTGAGGAGGTAATTTAGCCATTTGAATCAGCTGTGTTGGATCAAGGACACATCTAAAACCTGCAGGACACTGGCCCTTGAGGCCTGGAGTTCGACACCTGTGCTCTACTGTATAATCATGAGAAGAGAAAAGTTTGGAGAAGGAACAGAACAGAGGATTTGAAGCATACTGCATGATGATAAGAAAAGGAAATCCTTACGATCTATCTTAAGCACCGCACATCATCCATCAAACATGGTCAAGGCAATGGTATAGACACATGTGTCTGCCAGTGGAACAAGGAGTTTTTATTGATGGTGTGACTTTTGATAGAAGTCACAGGATAAATTCTGAAGTGTGCAGGGCTACAACACTTGGATAATGAAAGAAAATGGGATATTCTTCAATCGCCAAGTCAGTTATCTGATCGTAACCCAATAAGACATGTTTTAAGTGCATTAATGTTCTTCAGATACCCCAGCTTCCACCCCCAATCCAGATATGCTGTATACTCGGACTTGTGATTCTGAGATGGAGTACGGTTTATTAACTAATTTAACTTTAGAGGATACTTGCTTTAATTCTCATTCAAAATGAGCAAGCAATCAACTCAAAGCTAGCTGTGGAAACCATTCACAAATATCTGGGTTAAAACACTAGTGTTTTGTCACAGAAGTACAACGTGAACCAGCAGAACAAAGACATGCAATGAAAAAGAAGGCTGATATGATAAGAAATTGAATAGTCAATCAACAAATAACTCAAACACACTAACAATGGGAAAGTGGATTGTTCTTAGAATTAAGTAACTTAAGGTTTCTGCTTTTAATTTCTGCAAAACTGTGTAAATAATGAATTATAAATTAATCCCTGGCTGCAGCCCTCTTGTTGATTCTATATTGAACACAATGGAGATATAAACTGTATGAAATAAATATTTAGAAAGCTGAAAACTGACTCCTGTTCATCAACTTTTGCATTTATGTTGGAGGCAAAAATTTATATTCATGGCAAAAGGAGTGAAGTCATTTTATTTATTTTTAATATGTATCTACAACAAGGGGGACACAGGCAAAAAACGACTGACAACTTGATGAAAATTAAAACAAAACAAAACAAAAAAAAAATACATTATCAATGCAGATTCCCACCTTTTTTTCCCAATAAGCAACATTTTTTTTCGTCTAAAGAAACTTTACAATATAAAGAAACATACGAAGGAACCTCTTATTTTACTACACAAGACATTTAGGATCTGAAACTACCCTAACATGAGATACAAAGCAACTCCCCAAGGACAGACTGCCTCATATTCAATACTGCTTTGTCATCAAGAGGAAAAATGAGGAACTGAACAGGAAAAAAAACAAAAAACAAACAAACAAACAAAAAAATCTTTACTCCCCACCCCCTCCCCCAAAAGTCCTCTCTTAACCCTCCCCACCCCTGAATGTTACAGTATTATACATCAGCACAATAGAAATACAGAAATGATCAACGTTGTGACGGCTTTACTTACAGGACAGAAAGAAGTCGGACTGCATTTTATACAACAGCATTTCAAAGTACAGGGGAGGAAAACGCCTCTTCCTGCACCACCTCCACCGCTTCTTAGCAACAAATCTGTCCCACGTGTTATTGTTTTTCCCCATTTTTACTTTCCCAAACATTTCTCTTGCCTCATTTTTAAATAGATTAAAAAATTCCTTCATAGTAAAGCATGAACTCTGGTCCCTGGTGCTTTGGATTGAGAGCCAGTGTCCTTTGTACCCCTCCTTTGCGATTCAGTTGTGTCAAGAGACCACAAGTTTAATTATAAAAATGTCCTCTTTACCTCTGTTTTTGCAAATTCATGGTCAAAAACAGAGGTAGGTTGTCCCCCCCAATAAATTTCCAATAAAAGAGGCAGAGGAAGAAGACTTATATCTCATCTGAAGCTGAGTTTTTCAGGTACATGTGTGTGACAGTGAATTAGCTCGACTACAAAAGGTTTTTCCTCCCTTGTCCCGCTGGACCCCTTGACACAACAGCGCCGATGCACAGTAAAAGCCCCACGTTCGTCTGTGATGAGGTGAAATAGCATAATAGTCTTTAGCAGCTCCAGTTTCTGTTTCTCTCGTCATTCATATTTCTGAGTAAAAGACAGGCCTTCTCTGAACAAATACACAGTTGCCCAAATCAGCTCGTTTCTGATCAACTGTTAAAGTCGTGATTTGAAATATCAAAACATGTCAATGATATCAAAATGCATTTTACAGTATTTACAAAAAAAAATTTAAAATTAAAACATGGAGAGTTGTACCAAAAAAAAAAAAAAAAAAAAAAAAATATCAGAGAGGGGTGGTGTGTGACTGAGTGTCTGTGTGTCAATGCTGGCCTATTAGAGAGGTGAGAATAGGGAAGCAAATGGAAGGGAGGCCACTCGCTACAGTCAACAGAGCAATGCCATTGCTGCTTCCTAACCTGCCGTTCTCCAAAATAAAGAAAAACACCGTTGATCCGATCAGCAGATGGCCAGAAGCCATTTCACCACAAGCAACCGTAAAAAAGAGGAAGGACAGCACATATTCGAACGAAAACACCTGCAAGCTAAAATGAGCGGTGTGTGAAAGCAAGCGCCCGCAAAGTGCAGACGGACATCACAGTGTGTGGGGGACCTCATCGGCAAATGAAAACGATCCAAGTGTTCACTACAGGTCAGCAGACAGACTAACATGTTACGTATGTACACGACAGAGTGAACAGTGGGAAGCATTAGTGGGAGCGGTGTGAGTGTGGTCAAACTGTGGACTCGTGATAACGTCAGCACCTTTCGGGATGGATGGAGGGGGGTCTAATGATGGAGATAAGGAGATGCTGCTGAGTGGATCTGCATATTTACACAGTTGCTACTAGTTCTGCAGTTGAGAAAGAAATAATAATAATAAAAAAACAGGGATAACACTTAAAAAAAAGGAACAATGATTCATAAGACAAATTAAAAGTACATAAATAAATAGAGCTGTGCATTTTACTGCAGGGAACCTAGGAGACTCTTCTTCGGGTATGAGTTACTGAGCAACAAGTTAAAATTTTAGATCTTATAAAAGGAAGTTGCCAACCTCCCAAAAAACAAAACAAAACAAAAACAAAGAACCAATTAGTACCGTGAGGAATAAAATCTTACCTGCAGGGGGCAGTGTGCTCACACGGAGCCTCATGTTACACAGCAAATAATTGCAGATTTGTGTGCACGTATACTGTCTTCATCATAATAAATGTGCCCTTACAAACAACAGAAAATTAGAACCTAATCTTAAAATGATCATACCAATAATCATTAATAACAATAATAAAAATAGCAATGATACAATACATACACAAAAAAGGAAAATCCTGTTCACTGATCATCACAACACCTCTGTTACAAATGTACACACAAGGAGAACAATGTGGGGGGGCACGAAGGTCGTTTCTTCCCGACCCACCGATAACCCCATCAGGAACAGCAACAAATCAAAAGACGATGATTAAAAAAAACAAAACAAAAAATCCAAAGTCGTGGTTGAGACGCTTCCAGGCAGCTGCTGAGAGACCTGACACTGTGTCATTAGGGGGAGGGCTGTGTTTCAAGTCTCCTTTCTCCCCCTTTCTCTCCATTTGTCCTCCTTCCCTCGCTCATTGTCTAGACCCTGACAGGAAGCCAGGGAGGCTGGGGCCGGAGTCAGAGAGGAGGCTCTTCCTGTTGCTCTGTGACTGCTTCCTATTCACACCCGCAGCCAGCTTACATGCGCCGGGAGGGCCCGTCTTAATTAGAGTCCCAGCATGCTCAAGGGCTGTCCCAGAAGGCTGTGGCCGTAGAGTTCCCGAGTGAGAAGAGGGGAAAATTAAAAAAAACAAAAACAGGGTGGTGGGTTGGGTAGTAGTGGGTCCCCGTTTGAGGAGGGGACAGAGGGTGTGTGTGGGCGGAGGAAGGGAAGTGATCCAGTCCAAGGTGAAGTAAGGATTCAGTTAAAAAAATAAAAATAAAAATAAAAAAATCAGGTGTAGGGTTACAAAAAATAAAGAGGGGGAAAGAAATAAATGAAAATACAAAAAAAAGGAAAATAAAATCACACACTCATCGTCATGTTGGGTGAATACTGAAAAGAGAGAGAGGGAAGGGGGAGGAGGGCAAAGATGAGTGGATATGTCACTGACAACATTTAAACACCAGAGGGCGCTCAAACCCCGCCCTGCAAAGCTAGAGGAAGCTCAGACTATGGTTGAAGCCAAGCTTTAACTCAGGAGACTCGGGCAATCAGAACTTTCTGCTGTATGTCTAATAAGGGCTGGGAACGGTACATATATGATTTGTATGGACTGAAATGAATCCTAGCTTTCAAACAGATATTTAGCAGTTTTAATGATCATTTATCCAGCAGCTGTTTAACTCAGATGATACCCAGCCCCGATACTGATTAGCTGAATCGAGTGATTAAGGCTTGGCTCGAGTTCTAGTCTGTGCACCCCGTGGCTCTTCAGGCCAAAGGTAAGAGAGCATTACAGTTGTTTATGCAATACAAGGAGCAGTACCCCCCTCCACCTGCTCTGTGCCAAACACAAGGTTTACAGATACTGCCACTTCTAGTCATTTAGTAAATTTTTAAAATGAAATAAATCCAGGTATTTATCATATACTCAAGCACAGCAAACATTTATGTCAATCAACTGCAATCACATCACTGATACAGAGGGAACTGTATGAGCTTTTAAGTGATTAGTAAGCGGCTACAATGCAAGCAGAACACAAGTTATTAATCCACTATATATTTTTTTTTTCCCCTCTTTTTTGGACATTGAAAGTCGTATTCAGTGTAGCAGGTTTTGCTTTTCAGGTTTATCAGGCTGTGTCCCAAATTACAAAGTATATCATAATATATAATTAAACCTAAAGACGAAAAACAACTTTTTCCTAAAAAAAAAAGTCAGTCCAAGTCCAAGCTCTAAATACTCACCTTTAGACATTTTTTGAAATTCTTGCCTCTCTATGATTAGTTAGATATAGTCATCATAACTGAACAGCTTGGGCTGTGAACACACGAACCTACTGTTTGCGAGGGGCAGCCAATCAGAAGAAAGGTGGCTTAAAGTGTGAGGGAAGTGAGCTAAAACAGCATGTATCAGACAGCAGGTGAAATGAAGCACAAAGCCCAGTTTTAGACAAACTGGGATTATTCTGATTTGTGAAACATGCAAAGCTACTCTACTCAAGTCTAAGAAGAAAATATGGAGCATAAAAGAAGCTCTTTAAAAGTATAAAGACTAAATACGAAATAAAGCTGCACTTAAAAACAAGCCTAAAACTAGTTATTTCAAAAGGTCTGCTTGCTTCCTTGTTACCAAAACGTGAACTAGAAATTGAGCTGGGTCTTTTCAGGCTCTGTTTTGTGGCCACAGGCCTCCTTTGCGTGTGAGCAGAGTCATGGTATTAAAATTAGTTTTGGCGTGAACTGCTGTTATTTTTGTCTGTGAATGATTGTTCATTCCTACTATGTCATGCTTCTCCCATGTTAGTGATACCCTCTTCTTGTCCGTATGTGTCTATTTAGTTGTGGTCTGACGGTCACTGGTTTGGGCAGGTTTGCCATGAGCTAGTCATGAATCTGGACGAGTAAAGAACTTTTACTTTAAAGTGCTTTTTAACACTTGCATGTGTCACAAGACTTTCTTTAATGGCATCCATTGAAAAGCAACACTGCTACCTTACTGCTCCAATACTAAGATGTGTTTAGACTAACCAATTCAGCTAAAGTCAATTAATAAACTGAAGTGGGACCAAATTTCATAAATATTACCAAAACATTTCAACAGTCTGAGATTAATTCTAAAAAACCAGGTGCACCCTCTGCTTGCATTCTTCCACTGGTTCATGTCAAGATGTCAAGGAGAACTGTTAAGGGGTCATGAGATGTCATTCATTCGCTCTACTTACACTTTCGCTTTGGAATGGGTTCAAAAAGTTGCCGCCCATTTCGCCGTCATCTCTCGGCGTCCCTGGAGGGTTGTTCATGCCCCCCATGTTATTGGGAGAACTCTAGAGGCAGAAACGGAGGGTAAAAATCAATGTTAAACTGGAAAATTGTTTCTTATTGGCAACACAGTTGAAGTGCAGAAGGCAGAGATTCTAAAAAAGAGCTTCAGTTCACAAAAATACCCAAATAAGAAGCGTTTATAGAAAATCTGATGTCGACATACCTTTGGCAACCCATCCATATCCCCAGACCCTGAGGAAGTAAAAGGAGATAAACAGGTCAATTGTTTTTGTAAGCAGTTTCTGTTTGTATACATACCAAACCATCAGTGTTCAAACCCACCTAGTGATCCATTCATGTGGTGTGGCTCCATGGCTCCCATAGCTCCCATTGGCCCATCAGGCCCAGGTCCCATAGGGAACTGGTGAAAAGGTGTGGAACAAATCTAATGAGTAACCGCTAACACGATTCTCCATCCGTGACCTCTCTGATATAATTGTGATGTTTTCAGCCCGAGGTGAAGTTGAGATTGTTCAATTTATTCTCCCTACTTCATTCCCAGTCAATTCTTATTGAGCTCACTGTGGCAGCATTTGGTTTCTCTAATGCTGGATTGTACTGGTGCCCAGTGATGTGTTTATAAGCCCTATTAGAACTGGATTATATTTTGAGGTCAAGACTGTGTAATTTTAATCATTACAATAGCATCCATTATTTTAGCCAAGAATCAATGTGCAATATCTGAAAAATTAAGCGAGGCTGCAAAGTTAAACTTCTAAGAGAACAGTATAGTATTACTGTTAAAAAAGAAAAGTTATGGGAGACTCACATTGGGTCTGTTGCCTCCAGGTCCAATTGGATTCATCATTGTATAGATGTTTTCACTGGAATTAGTTGAATCTAAGAAAAAAGAGAACAAAACGTTCAGTTTTGGGATATCAGGAGGTTGATATAAAACCTCTGAATCAAATATGAAAACAGGAAAGCAGACATGAAATAATGAGAGCACTCAGACTGACAGCACTCGGTGAGTGGACACACTCGTGGTTTGTTTGTTTTTTGTTTTTTTTTAGGTGAAGGGGAAAATGGGAGACACTTCTATTTCTAATGCACAAGTGTTAGTGCTGGGGACATAGTTAGGTGACGCACCACCTGGGCTTGGCATGATGGGAGTTCCAGGTGGACCTCCTCCGCCTGGAGGACCCTGAGGAAGGAAAAATGAAAACTGTAAAATTATACTCATCGGAGCATAAATGAAGCATTCTTTAATACAAAAAAAAAAAAAAAGCCTACACTGCATCCTAGTCAGCAGACATGCTTTTATATAACAACTCACCACATAGTTTCCTGGAGATGAGGAGGAGTAGGCTATCTGCAAGCGGGAGGAAGAAATAAAGAGTCAGCTCTGAAGGTTGAAAGATAGAGATGTTCATCTAGACAAGAAAATTAAAACTAATGCAACAATCCTGCAGTAAACGGCGAGTCTGTCAGGGAGATTTTCTTCAGCTGGTGAAAATGCTTTTTTCCTGCTTCCTTTTCCTTGATTTTTGTGCAAGAGCTACCCGTTTATTATCTTTGGGTATTTAACAAAGGAGAAGCATGACTTTGGTTTAGTATCACAGAACAACAATGAGAAAGCACATTCTTCTCAGAGGTTTAATTGGTGTTGCTTAAACTTTAGTCATCTCCAAATGTACTTGATGAACCTGGTTTTAGGGGACAAACTTGCCGGCACTGACTGATGCAACACATTAGCAGTGTTCAAAATGATCTCCAACATTGTTTAAACATGTTAAACACTTTAAATCTGTTTAGGAAAACTAGACGAGTTCATTATCAAGTTATTATACAATGCATTGAGTTTGAATATTGCCAAGTTATTGCTATTCTTGTTGCTATAAGTCTGCCTGCCACCTATTGTGTATGTGCAGAGGGCTTCAAACTCACAGAGTTAGCATTAGGACCTGGCCAAGGCCCTCTTCCTCCGGGACCCCTGAGGGGAAAAAAAAAAAGTTTAGAAAGCAAACCAACAATAAAGGGAACTGGGAATATAAAGGAAATATGAGAGTTATTTAAGTTTACTACATCCAAGGATAAACTCTGGACACCTTTTTCCAACAGCTCCTCGGAATTAATGAAGAACATTTAACTACTGATGTCCTTTTTTTGGATTCTGCTTGCTACTAAAACTACTTGCGAATGAACAGCATGTTGAAGATGAAGCAAATGGGACTTACATGTTCATTCCTGGCATTGGACCACCCATTGAGTTGGGAGGAGGCCTCATACCTCCATAATTCTGAGAGACAAGATGTTTAAAAAAAAAATCCAACACACAGTTAGAGCTTCAAAGCAAAGTTACAAGAACTTTAAAAAGATTTGATTTTATTGAGTGCACAGGTTTCAGTGTTTTGTTTTATATTCACACATCATGCACAAAACATGACTGGACTGTCAAAGGCAGATAATAAAAGACAAAAATCTTTACCATAAGTGAGTAATGACAATTATAGCAACAAATTCAAGAAAAGTTACATTTCACCCTGTAAGAGGCGCTTCCATACAGTTATATAACCATTAAAAGCAAGCCTAAGTGCACAGCTGTCTCATTCACTATTACATTTACTAGATGTAGAAACTAACTCCCATCAGAGTTTTGTGCCCTCTGCGCAGCCTATTTGTCATACCTGTGGGCCCATGGCCATTCCTCTGGGAGGGTTCATTCTCATTGGTCCACCCATGTTAGGATGACCTGCAAGAAAAGACCCCCAGAGTCACACACTGAAAGCAACACAGGAATTAAGAAATGCCACAGCCACTTAGAATGGTTCATTCTAAGCCCTCTGGTAGCAACACTCGGGCCTCTGAAGCTATAATCTGCAGTTAAAATCAGCACAGACCCCTTCTTGAGCCACACACACCCCCACATATTCAATCTATTCAGGAAGAAATAGTCACACAATCTGCATTTATACAAAATCCCCCAAAGCCCTAGTATGAAGACAATGCAGAGTTTTGTTTGTTTTTTTTAACTTCTTGATTACCGACCAAATCTTTTAAGGTATTTTAAAATATCACCACTTTTAAAGTAGATTCAAGAAAATCCAAACTAAAACTTCAGTTACAGACCTATCATCTGCTCTGACCTGTAACTACGACCAGCCTTACCTTGCGGTCTTGTTGGGTCCAAACTGTTTGGCAGGAGAGGCTGAGATCCTGGGATACCACCAGGAGGCTGAGAAAAGAGCAAACTGATCAACACACTGGCATATGTTGGCATCACAGATTCTCAGTGGTGTTAAAAAAATAGATAAACAATTCAAAATGCTGCTCAGTACCTGATTTGGCATTCGGAGTGAGGGGCGCGGTCCACCTGGATACCGCGGTGACATGAAAGGCTGCAGTAAGAAACAGGGGAAGAAAGAAAAACAGAGGGAAAGGAGGGTGGGAATTATAGGGCAAAGGAGGACACAGAGAAAACACAGATTCTATTATTGATAAATTCAAATGCACTCAAACAGGGGTGATGGTGAGGACACAGATGAACGCAGTGGTGTTGGAGAATGAGAGATGACAGTGAAAAAAGTGCAGATTCATCAACATAATACCTTGGAAACCAACAAAATACACTGGCATAAGAGCCTATTTTCTGATTTTTCAAATCTCCCGCTTATGGTAACAACATGCACATTTGTGTGTGCTTAACAGCAGCGCTCACACAGCTCCCTGCACAGCCCGCGTGCTCTCACTGTGGTGTAAGCTGATTCGGCCTGTGGTCTGCCTGGCGTAGTTAGAGACACCTCAGGCCAACAACACCGTTCAAAACCTTAGCGGAAGCGTGTCCACACTCTCTCGCACATAAGACGGAAACCAGAAACCACAAGAATGAAGAGCTGAGCTGCCGCAGTTAATGGGTAAAGGCTAGCTTTACCTCCAGAGTGGCATCTGTAGCTACTGTTCTGGATAACTGCTGAATGACTGAGGATTGAAGTTTTTAAAGACTGGATACGTGTTTGTCAACTGGCAGGCTGTAGCAACCCAAGCCTCTGGTTGTTCTACGTGCATCAGTATACCCATGTGTTTTGTACGTATATGTGACGTGTTTATAATGCCTGTCCCCTGTTTTATTTATAAGGTGTTAAAACAAGTAAGCAGGGGGGAGGGGAGAGGTATGAGCATGTGTGTGTGCTAAGAGTGACGGAGAAGATAAGTGTGCAACCCCCCACAAGCTGCTCCAGGGGAGGAGCAAGGAGTGAATTATTCATCCCACACGGGGACAGCTGATTCTGGGCCTTGAAGAGGAGCTTGCGTTGTTGCCTCTGGAAGCTCGGCTTTCATAAAAAGGGGGCCGACATCTACGGGGAGTTACCCTGAACAAAACTGGAGCTCACAGGGCTCAAGGGTGGGAGAGGAAGAAGAAGGTGTGTGAGCAGTGAATGGGAAGAAAGAGGTAGTGTGTGGGTGAGGGGTAGAGGGGAGATTTAGAGGGAATGGAAAAAAAGAGGGGTGTTTGAGAGAAAGCATTTGCTTCTTACCTGGCCATGGGGTCCCATCATGGGGTTGCTGGGGTTGTGTGGGGGGGGCTGTGCATGGGGGGACTGCTGAGAGCCGGGTGGTCCCTTTAAAAAAGAAGAGCGATATCAGAAAGGGGAGGGGCAAAATGTGGGTTTACACCTGGAGGAATTACCCAATCAAAGTTATGAGAGGAAGATGATGGGGAGGGTTGGGAAGGGGGGGTCAGTGGGGAGTCTTTAATTTGAGGTAGAAGGAAGCAGAAAAGTGGGAAAAGCTGCATCTTAACGTGGAGTTAAGAGTTACTCCTTAAAAACCCATAAAATGAAAAGTCCTATAGGAATAGTTTCAATGTGAGTTTGAGTTCAAACAAGCTGACAGAAATCTTAAAGCATAACCATCTCTCTGATACTTTGGTCCTTCTTGTTGGAGGATTAAATGTATTCCCTAAATCCACATGGGGGCAGTATTGCCCAAGGCTCACTGCAACAGGACAGGCAGCAGCAGGACAGGCACAAGAGGTAACTTCAAACCAGAAAGATGATACTGGCAAAAACAAGAACAGGGAAGTTTTTCCCTGCTTATCGTCAGCCTACTTCAAAGTAAAAAGCGTGATCCTGTGAGGGACCCCTCTGCTCCTCTAAAACACTGCATCGTTATTGCCCACTTCTCACCCAGAGACACGAGGTTAACGGCCTCTAATAAAGAAGTCATTATGCAACAGTCTTGTTTCTGCTCCATCACTGTTAGTGCCTTCAGTGCTTTGGTTTTTTTCCTTTTCCAGTTGTCCGAAGAAAACAAAAGCTGGCTGATTTAATGGTAAATGGAATGTTCCATGTATCCCTCCTAGGCATCCGGACACACACAAAGACAGCACACCGATTACCTCAGTGAGTCTGGTAGTTTCCAGTCAGGGCCATAAGTACTTGGACAGTGACAACATTTTTTGTGAATTTACCTCTGCACACCCCCCAATAATGGATCTAAAACAAAGCAATTCAGTGTAGACTTTTGGCATAATCCTAGGGAGTTCAGCAAAAATACTACAGTTGAAATAAATTATTGCAATTGTTTTAAAAAACAAAACAAAACAGTATCATCGGCTCAAAAGTAACTACACAAACTCTCAAAAAAAATCATACCAAACGGCATGATTTTAAATACCTGATACACCAAACTCTTGCAGTCAGTGACTGCCTAAAGTCTCAAATGCATTGACATGACCAAAGGTTAGGTTTCCTCCCATGAAATGCTTTGCCAGCCTTTTACTGCAGCCTCATTAAGTCGCTGCTTGTTTGTGGGTCAGTCTGCCTTCAGTTGTCGTCACTAAATGAGAAACATGCTGGGTTGGGTTGATGTCCGGTGACTGACCCAACCATTTAGCAACATTACATTTCTTTGATTAGGAAGCTCTTGTGTTACTTCCGTTGTACATTTTGGGTCATTTTAGAGTCCGACTGTGAAGAGCCATCTGGCCAGTTTAGCAGCAGGCTGCCTCGGTGCAGGGGCTATAGCCATGTACACTTCACAACTCATCCTGCTACTGCTATCAGCAATCACATCAGCAATAAACACAAGTGACCTCGTTCCACTGGCAGCCATATATGTCCATACCATTGCCTCAACCATGTTTGACGGATGATGTGGCATGCTTAAGATCGTAAGTGTTTCCTTTTCTTCTCCATATGCTTCCCATCATTTTAGCAGAAGTTAGATGTGGTGTGGGCTTACAGGCCTTTTGATGTTGCTAAGCTCTCCAGCGCATTCCTTCTTTTTAAGAATGCACCATATTGTTGATTAGACCACTCCTAAAGTTTCCACCATCTTTGTTATGTTTTTTCAGCTGAATGACAGCCTTCTTCACTTGCATCGAAATCTCTTTGGACCTCATGCTGAAAGTCCCAGTGAGCAGCTACCAAATGCACATTCAACTCCAGACCTTACTTAATCAAGCGGGGGGGGGGGGAGCTGGCCGCACCTGCTTAGTAGTTTACGTCCCAACTACTTCTAATGCTTTAAAATGTAAGGGTTAAATTTAAAAAAATGTTCATAAGTGCTAAACAGTCAGTTCAATATTATAATTTTTCAGATGAAATGAAGAAATCAGCTGACCAACAGAATCTGAACCAATCGCTTTGTACAACTGACTACCAAAAGTCAAATGCATAGAGACAGACACATCAATTCCATACAACTGCTTGTGTTTGCTGGACAGACAACAGACCAACTGCTTGCTTGAGTAAGAAATAGGTGTACTAATTAACAACAAACAACAACAAGATTGGATGGAGTCTACTTTATTGTACGGCCCAATATCTGTCTGGGGCAGCAGATCTGTCAGAAGGGCGGCCTTGATAAAAAGCTCTTAATGAATGCAATTCATGGAGAGAGAAAAAACTTGAAACTTTGTAATAAAAAAAAGAAAAGAAACCACTTGACCCAATTAATATGAGGTCAGCATCTCAGAAGAAAATTTGAACAACCAACAACTATGATAATCTATTAGTGAATTATTTTTAAACACAAAAATGTCAAACATCTCAGCTGCGAAGATTTGCTGTCTTTTTGCAGAATGATGGAAAATTGAACTGTTTGTTTTTATTTTGAACTCTTGCTCGTAAATTTTAAGTCATATCTTGAAGCTGTCATGTCTTATCTGACATACTGTAGACAAAATAACAACTCAAAAACAAGAAAAACATATCGACTGGTTATGAAAGTCATCAGCAGCTGCTGCTTGGATCTCGTATGTCCTTGACAGATTTCTGCATAGCTGCTTGCGTTGTATGTTAAGAGCATTTAAATTTGTGACTGCTTTAGCTGGAAAAAAAAAAAAAAAGATATGGTAAAAGCAAGAGTTTAACATTTCTTAAAAGTCAAATATCAGAGGAGGTATTGTTTAGGTGTCAGGTCTGACGTTCTTAACAGGATTTCAAACAACGCTCTGCCTGCGTGAGCCACATTTGCAGTGAACAACTGAAGCTTTCTGTTACAGTAAGGTCGCTTGAACACAATGTGCACACAAACACAGACACACAAGCCATCGTCCAATCTTACTCCTCCACCAATGTTATAAATAGCACTTCCATGCATGTCTCGTCACCCCCTCTCCCCCCTACCCTTTCCCTTGCTTATTCACAGTCATACTCTCACTAGCCCCCCCACCACCATCAGCACCACCACCCTCACTCTCAGCCAGCAAACAATAGGGTGGGACGTAGCCACAGAAACAAACAGTGGGCCACAATCCTGGTGGCACTGATCTTTCACATTTCCCTCTCTTCTTACTCTTCCACTCAACCCTCTTCCTCTCCATCCTTCTCTCTCCCTTAATGTGTCACTCGCTTTTTCGCTCCTACTCTTCGCCATCACCTTATCGTGCCTCCTGCCAAATGCCAGTGCTGTCCATCACACCACTGCCTCACAGTGTTTTTGTTTGTGAATGTGTGCTCGCATGCTTGCACGTGTTTGTATACTGTGTGCGCGTTTGCATGTCTCGTTCTCGTCACTCTTCAGACAGCCATCTCCCACACTAAAACCTTTCCCTTCACAGACCCGGGACAGGTCAGAGACAGACGAGATGGAGATGGAGGAGTGGAGAGAGGATGAATACGGGATGGCTGAATCACAAATCGGCTGAACAGCAGCCCAGCGAGCGCAGAGCCACAGATGAATGAACAGTATGAGCTTCAGAGGCTCTGGTGGGTGTAAATATCTAGAGTGGAATAAACAGTATTTGGAAAAATGTGGAGGGGAAAAAAAAACAAAACTGCAACCCAAACTGCAACTATGCTGTCATCTGATTAAACTCCATATAGATTTTACTGTGAAAGTCTTAATTAGTAGAACCTGACTGATATCGGAAGTCAAATTAAAGGCTTAAGAAAACGAGTATCTGATCAGTATCTTAAGAAGTCTAATAACTGAGAAAAACCCTCCTTTACTGTTTATAAATATAACAGATATTTTCAATTAGCAACAAAGCCATGCCTTTTTCTTTAGATAAACTTTAGGTTAAGAAAATGTTCCTGTGTGTAAATAAACCACCAACTGGGCTAATCAAATATTGCTCAGTAATTAAGGTGCAAACAAGGCTGCTTTTATTTGCTACTTAAAAAAAGTTTTCATAAAATAAAAGTCAGCTTCTGTACAGAGAAGACTGTAATTACTGTCAGAATAATAACATGAATGAAAATTTAAAAAGAAACCTGAATAATTTCTCAACTGGGAAATGTCCACGTTTAGTGCAACTACTATAAAATGTGCTAACAATAAAATAAGAAATTGCTAGTTTATTGCTCTACAGAAATAAGTGAACATCGGACAAGGAAGTCAAAGAGTAGACTAAATATAGATTATTTGTTTTGGGGAAGTCAGAAATGGATGAATGGCAGATGGGGTAAAATGAGAAGTGGGTTTGGTGATGACACAAGAGTGGGGTCATACCTGGAAGAAGCCTGGGGGCATGGGACCACCTGGCATGGCATCATTGGGTGGCATGTTGCCCATCACTGGGCTTGGCGCTGCCGCTGCGCTCTGGAAAACACAAACAGATGAATTCAATATGGTGTTCAACGTGTACATGCATCCTTCACTGCTCTACCCTAATGTATACGTGCATGATGCTGCATTGGCCAACAAACGACAACAGTGAGCAGTGGCTGCACCTGCATTTGCGCCCCCCCCAAAAAAAAAACTCCATTTAAAGTTTAAATGTTAGATAGAAGAGAGATGCATTAACCCCCCATCTCTTTCTTTAGGCAAGGCCAGCAATGAAAAGAAAGACTTCAGGGAGAAACATTGCAAAAATATTCAAACACTTCAGAAGAGGAACAATCGTAAAATGTCAGTGACACAAAGCTGTAAAGAGACCTGTGCCTGTACTCTGATCTATTCTATCATACACCCAGGAATAATGTCCTGACCAACACAGCAGTTATTTATCTGCACTGATGATAATGAGTACATACTTTTATGCTTCTTTCATTAAAAAGCTTTTTTGTCTCTGTCACAAACAACAGAAATATAACAGCTAATATTAGAAAACTTCATTTTCATTTCTTGGAGATAAATGAAAACAACACTGACTCTATAATAACGTGCAGCTGATTTGCTGAGTGATCTAGGAACACTGCATACGTAGGAGTTTGTAGCTTGAATGTACTCATATGGAACTAATCTCCCTGAAACTGCACTTCAACATCCTAACAGATGCTCCATAGGTCAGCTAGTAAAGTTGAAAAATTTTGCCAATTTGTTTTTTGAAGTTCTCAACGACTATTTCACAGGTCCTTTCTCATTACAAAAAAGCCAAGTGTCAGTAATGGCATATTTGGATGCAGTTTAAGAATCTGACACAAAATACACAATTTGTTACATTTAATTTATTTCAAAATTCAACTAATTTTAATGAATTCAGGAAAAATCTTCATATTTCATGTCTTAAGAGACATTTTGATTGATTTGAAGTATAGTGATTACTTCCTGGTCAGATCACAACAGAGACAAGTATCATCTCATGTTTCATGAGCTACATATAAAAAAATGGTTATGAAATACAGTTCAGCACCAAACCAACTTACATTAATTTACTGTAAACAATTAAATTACTCAAAACTTATCTTCATTACAAGCGTTCATAAGTACCTAATGAGTACTGACAGAGGTTAAATATAGTAACAAGTCTTCTGCAAATATGTTGATTTTGTACTACATCTTACAGAGTTCTTGCTAATTTTTAGAAAATGAAGCAATCAAGATATTTGAGACACTTAAAGACTCTTAAAGCTGTTGTTTGTGAGAAGGCCACTGTACAGCCCCTGAATCTTTTTTTTTTCTTCAGTTTTTCTGAATAACATTTAACTCCAAAGCAATTGTCCATTAGATTTTTGGGCTAACATTCCCTATAGGACAAACACAGTGTCTTTAATAGTATTCCATTTACTCTACAACTGTAAGGATTTTTAATTACAAATGCTACATTTCTCGTTTAATTGAAATTTATAAAATCAGTGAGTAATTATGTTATTGTTATCTTAAGGACAAACACAGAAAGCATACCACTTAAATCTAATCTAAGCAACCACTCATCTAAAACAAATCAGATGTAACACCAGTACTGTCTCCAGTCCCCTTTACGTCAGTCAAACAATATGGGAGAATAAAATTAGAATCTAGAATAGGAAAAGGGGGGCAGAATGATTCAGCCCGGGAGTTAAATATGATATAACTGTATTCTTGTCAACACACATAGAAGGAGACGCATGTTCAGAGTGCTTACATAAGCAAGCCGGAACAAACACATGTGCACGCAACCACATGAACGCGCAATCGCACAGACACACAAAGGCTTGCATCACAGCCTCATAAAGTGCAGCCCTTCAGTACAGAAAAGCAGACAGGGGAGAACCGCAGGCTACAGGACAGAACAGAGAGGGGGTTTAAGACCCAGGGGAGGGAGTTGCTCTAACAAATACACAGACACACACTTTTGCACATCTACAGATCCTCCAGCACGCACAACTGACAAACACACTATATCCATATGACACACGCTGCATGCATGGACAACACATACCACCAGTTACACAGATGTACACAAACACGCTCGCCGTCCTCCTTCTCCCATCTGAAACCAAAGCACACAAACTGAAATATCACAAACGCACGCACACACACCTCCCCCCATCTTTATGCTAATTCTGCTAGTGAACATGAGCAGGCCACCGAGTCCCTGGGGAAGAAGCAGGGTAGGCTGCCTCTTTCTCTCCTTCTCCATCCTTCCTCTTTTTCTTCAGAACACTTTTCTCTCCATCTTTTCTCCTATTCGTGACCCCCACACTCATTTGTCTTGGCACTGGTGCACACACATGCACAAACACACACACACGGGCACACACATATCCCTGTGCCCCAACCCTTGTACTATCCCTCCCCATCCACAACCTCTCCTCCCCTCAGTCCCCCCAGTAGGGTGTCAGCAGCTTGCAGAAGCTGTTGCTATGGAGACAGGTCCTATCTGCACTCTGTCCCCCTGGCATCCCCCGCTCCAGGAGCACAGAGACAGAGAGAGAGAGAGAGAGAATAAGAAGATGCAGGAGAGTGAGATTGGAGAGTGAGTTAGAAGATACAAGAGTGAGACAGAAGGAGATAAAAAGAAGGAAGAAAAAAAAAAACATGAAGGGAGAAAAACAAAGAACATGCACCAAAAAATGCTTTCTGCTCACAATCAATCACTCAGTCACATTATTTTTATGGACTATTAATGGCCAGTTATCTCCTCACACATTCCCTAATTTGCTGATTGAAAATGAATGCAGACTGAAAGCGTGTAGACTGAGCGCAGTTGCCACGAGCAAAAATGAAGGTAGATTTAATATGCAGTTGGACTTTATTAAAATCAACTGGCCTGGGGAAATACAAAAGAATCCAGCAGTGCCTTTTTTCTGTGTGTTTGTGGTGGCACGTACAGTAGTGTTTATATCCACCTCCCCATTTCTACCTCTGAAGTGGAAGACAGTCAGAAAATCCTGCCCCCATCGCGTTTTATCACAATAATGTGATTTACGACAAATCAGATCTCCAAGAACGGGTTGACATTTGTGAAGGTAAACGTTAAATGCTAATTCACAAAGAACATGCGTGTACAGGGGCGACAAGTGTGTAAACTTATGAAAAGAAACAAGTTCAAGAAGACATAACAATCCACAGCAGATATTAGTACTGCACTAATTAGCTGATATAATAGCAACGTGGAGTTGAGTTGAATTATTCATTTCCAGGCAGAAGCATGGAAAAGTCTACAAAATAAGGAGTGCATGAAAGAAGCACCTGGTGGCAACACAAACTCTTTAATGTCTGACATGCAGCAGAAAGAAGAATGTGTCTCTTTCATAGAAGCCGGCAGAAAAGTTCAACAAAACCCACGGGACGCATTTTCAAATGCCTGGGAATATTTACACTGTTTAAACTGTAAACTATATTTTAATGGCCTTCCGCGGCAGCGCTGCACAAACACTGTGTCAAAGCATCCTGATGCAGCATCTGCTCAAAAACAATATCAGGTGAGTTTTTTATGTTACCTGGCTATCAACAACACGGAATCTGGGCCAGAGACCTGATCTGTACCTGTGCTATATAAAGAAAAAAAACACAACATTATCTTTTAAAAACTCAAATTCAACTGGGAGCACCTTCATGAATTATGATTTTGTGTGTACGATTTTGGTGACAACAGGTGGACTATGGCTTATGGAGATCATCCATTCAATTCAATTGGGTTTTATGTTTACAACATACTGAGCTGACAAAGGGTCGCAGCTGAAACAACAGCACAAGTATCAACATTGAAAAATAATGGATTTACACTTTCCTAATGAAAAATATTCAATTATTAGCGTTAAACTTACATTATGTATTCTTTCCTTCCACCAACAACTTTACCTTTTTAGGGTTTTCATTTCTCAGCCACTTCATACGCGTTCACAACTTGGCAGGAGAGCGTAGCGACCTCTGGACTTACATAGTCACATAGTGTTGATCTTTCTTTAACTATTAAACAAGAAAGGCTTCAGTAACATTTATCACCCTAACCTGTACAGGCTATGATTGCCACACAAGTGTTTCCATTCTATTCATGATATTCTACTCAGAAATTCAAATCTCCATTATTCGCACAAAATATATTTACAGCTAGCAAAATATACTGAAGATAAATTTGAATCATTCAGAGAGTGGGCCCGCCTGTAGCCCACTCTCTGATGAGTACATCCACAGTTTATTAAGACTCTGACAGACACCTCAAACGAAGCATTAATTGGGTACACTGACAGTCAGAGAGCCTTGGTGCATATCATCCGACTGTCTTCCCATGCTTCCTGTTTCTCTCTATTGCACACTTGGACAAAAGGCCAAAAAAAAGTCTTCTTAATAGACTGATGTTTGTACTCTTATCACACCTTTCCTGATTTGAGCCTGGATGATGATTTCTGTGACAAGTCACCCTTCATCTTTTCCTGTTATTTCTGGATTATACACTATCCAGTGAGGCAAAAATACCTCCCACTCACGTACCAGCAACAATAATAATATTCATTCAATCCCATTGATTCAATTTTCTAACATATGAAGACATTAGTTACCAAGCAAAGAGTGAAGATGGTGTCTTGGGCTCTGTAAAACCTTTGATGTGCATTTGTTTGTTCCATGAAAATAATTTTACACTTGAGGCAGCTTTCAGTAAGCTGACTGTACCAAACTCTTCAATGACCTGACTTTATTGAAGCCGCTTCCTCCTGGTTGGAGTGAGATGAGTTTAAGTAGTTTAGCCTGTGGAAATCAGGATGAACTCAGACGTATTCCACCCTCTGCCTCGCTACCAGGGTGGCAAAATATTTCGAGCTCTGACACCTTAATCCAGAGTTGAGACTGCTTTTCCTTTTCAGCACAAACTCATAGTGTTGATGAATAATCTATCAAAGAACAAGACACTAATGATTCTGATTGGCTCGTATAGTACAGTATGTAGATAGCCTATACAAAATAGCATTGATCCTTCCCTCTCCATTTCCCTCTCCCCACTCTCACCCATAGGACCTACCGGACAGATCAATAGTGCTCAACACATTATTGACCTCCGCCTGATACCTTTCACAGGGATAAAGACAGAGATATAAACACTGGATGGAAAGAAGGGCGTGAGGTAGGAAGAGACAGCAGATGCATCTGTATGTGTGTGCTTGTGTCTGTATTTATGTGTGTCCCTGCCTGGAGAGGTACTAATCTACATTCTGGTTCACACTGATATGTACCTCATCTCTGTCTCCTTGACCTGCTGTCCTTAGCGAACAGAGTAAGGGAGAGAAGAGGGGGGGTAGAAAGGCAAAGGAGTGAGGATGCGAGACAGAGTATATGGAGATGGGAGGGAAAAAAATAGCTGACTGTGGTGATCTGGCTAATTTATCAGCCCAGACCAAACAGTATGTTTCACTCTGGAGCAACAGGATATGGCTGCTCCTCTCACCGTCACGTCTGACAAACAGGCGTGCACACACACAGTCTCTGAAAACCCAGCTGGTCCTCAAAACTGGCACAACGTGCACGCTAAACACACACGCACTTCCCCAAACGCTGCTGCCAAGGTAGCAGTACTGAACCAGACAGGCGGACTTGTGCGCACACACCGGATGACAGCACTAATACATGCTGCAGACACAACATCCACTTAGCCAACGCTCCAGAGAGATGGCAGAGCGTCCAAAAGACAAGACTATGGGTGGAATGAGAACAGCAGTGAATAACAGTATAGATTCAAATCAAGGAGAAGGAAGAACTGAAATTATTATGAATGTTTTAGTATTATTACTAGTATTCTAAGTAATACAGTAACAAATCACTAATATATATAAAAACACACTTCTTTCTCTCTTACATACTTTATTCTGCAATGCAAAAAGCAGAAAGTTCTCCATTTAGCTGATCTGGAGTCAGCCAGTGACAAAAATATAGATTGAAATAAAACATGCTTGTGTTTTATGTCTCTTTGCTTTTAATAGAGGAATTTGTACATACATACAAATACTGTTTTAACAGGATTATAGACATTTTTAAAGATCACTGTGGTAATGCGACTTATATGAAATTTCAGGAATTTAGAGACAGATTTCTGTTTAATGTGGTCAAAAGAGGAAGAAAGCAGCAGTTACACAGCAGGCAGCAATTTGGCAGAATAGTTTTTTTTTTTTTTTATTCAATTGCATCTAAGAGGCTTTCTCCTTAAACTATTCACAGTGAAAACATATTGCAGGTTGTTTAATATGCTGCATAATGTCAGCTGGTTTTAATGGATTTTTTTCAGGAGAAATTGCTGTATAACAAAGAGCTGCTTTCTGTCACTAATGCTTCATTAGGTTTAAACACTTTATGGCATTAAAGGAAATGGTACAAATATTATTACGCTGCTACTGTCCTCCAAGGCATCAGAAAGTGCTGAAAAGCACCAAAACACACACCAGTACGGATATACTATAACTTTAAATACATGCTGTTTTCAAATTTCCTGTAGTTTTTTTTTTAATAGTGTTACTGATTTACACATAGTTGGAAATTACAGTTGCTCTATTTAAAATAATAAGAAAAGTAGCTCTATCTTTAATTTCCTTCTCTATCCATTTGGTATGTTCACTGAACTCCATTTTCAAATACCTCAATTGTCTCTCGGTTGTGTCTTTATACTATCAACACTGCCCTCTTCTCTTCAGTGCTAGTAGGCATTGTGGGTAAACAGCTAGATTAGTCAATCAATCTTGTCTCGAGAAAAGGGGTTGTAGGGGTGGGGGTGGTGGGTGCAACAAGAGAAGGAGACTCAGAGACGGAGCGAGTGATAAGCAAAGTGAGAGGAGAGGGGGTGGACTGGTTTGTTAGATCTAAGAAAGAGTAAGAGGTATAGTTAACAAGGAAGAGAGGTTAAAAAAAGTTTTTGGAATGAATGGGGACAGAAGACAGATGCGGATGTGGGGGTGTTACAGAGGTACTCAACGCTGCAAAAATATGACGTGAATAGGACAGAGCTGCACAGAGTGTATGAGAAGAAGACGGGGAAGGAGTTTGAGAAGGTAACAGAAAATGGCAGAAGAGCTTCCTGAAGAAGCCTCAAAAGCAGAAAAATTAAATAAATAAATAAATAAGACTCAAGGGCCTCTATAGCCAAGCAATGAGCACTCGTGACCCCTCGTCCCAGGTGAATACATCCCCAAGCTCATTCAAAACACAATTTCAAATAAATCCATTAAAAAAAACAATAATTTAGCAGAAATACTATTTATGAAACACTTTATACTATCACTCATTAACATAAGTGATCAAGCTAGCAGTGCTAAATTACCTAGTAAGCAAATACTTGCAAAAAGTTAAAAGATGTTGCTGAAAGCTGAATGACAAAAATTCACTTAATAGAAGATTACCAAGTAATACAACACAGCCCATGACAAGAATCCCTGGTCTTGGTCTTATTGACAAGCCCTGATTAAATTATACGTACATATACATAGTGTTTGCCTTGGCTTCTGTTTTTCTCATGTTTACTGCACTTCAGCTAAATATTGCCACATTAAACACATCACTTTAAAGATGTGACTGTATTTCAGAAATTGTGTTTGAAATTTATAAAGCTATTTAAGCATGAATTAAAAACCTATACAAAGAGATCTATGAATATTACAGGTAATTTTCTATTGAAAAAAAAAACTATATTATAACCCCTGTAGTACTTTTATAACCCGCATCCAAAAACTAGCCAGACCTCATTTGTGTCTCTGCACCCAGCGGACAGAAGTGTAATAATGTTCCTTAAACGCTGGCGTGCACTCCTGCAATCCTCAAAAGAGTAAGAAACTGTTTTAACGTAAGGTGAAATGCCTTTTTCTTCGGTGCCTCTAACTGGCTCGTTCTTTTGAAACCACTAGAAAAGGACCTGTGCTCAGAGACCAGCCTCGGGGGACAAGAGCCAAAATTAAACCAGTCCCATCTCCTTTGCTTTATCGCTGCTAGGAGCAGACATGCAGTTCACCCATCTACATTTATACACAGGGTTAACTGGAAGGAGGGTATGAGCCCATCCACCCTCCTATTATGGGCTGGCTGCCAAAGATGCCCCCCGCCCATCCAAACACACACATACACACTCACACATACACACAAATCCCTGGCTTAGCCTCGGCCCAGTGCTGGGATTACCGGATTAGAACTCTATTCCATTATCTCCTCACACTATACAGCGCATGCACGCACGCACACACACACACACACACACACACACACACACAATGCCACACTGTCTTGGCCAAAGCGGACACGCTGAAGACAGACACAGTGTCAATCAGAGCAGATGACTTTTACAGACATGAGAATAGAGTTACAGTTTCTCCTCATGCTGGAATAAAAACAACACTTTGCATTATTGCTGCAGAAATCTGGAGTTGCTGTTTGAGGAATTCCTCAGCAAGATGGAAAATCAGGAATAACAATTAGAAGGCCATCCAAATGAACTGATTTCAAATGAGACACTGAATCCTTACAAACTATGGAAACCACAGCTGACCCCGACCTTTGAAAAGAATTCAAGCCATTCTCACCTATGAAGTTCAGAAAAACAATTTAAAAAAGTGAGTTGCTGAATTGCGATTCTATGTTAAGTAAAGCTAAAGACATGATTAATATAAGTTGGTAACAAGAACACACTTTTAGAAGCAGGGTTTTCATGGCACTGCAAGGATATTACACTGTGTGGTGTCGTTTCAAGTGGTGCATTGTAACAACATTATACATTGTAACAAAGAGAAACACCAACTTGCAATCTACCTACATAATGTCATTTTCAGTTTCATCGTTCAATCAGCAACACCACAGAATGAGACCCTTTGGATTTCCATAATATTCCCTCAGTTCTTTCCTCTTGCTGTTTCTCAAATTGTTTTTATTTTTCTGCTCCTCTGAAGTTTTCTGTCAATTATTGATGCACCTTAAGAAATGAGGAACCACAGGTTTGGTATGGAAATTTTCCCTGCTCAATCATACTTGGGTCTAACACATGTCCATGCATGCCATTCAGCATGTGTGACAGCAAAACTCAAGAAGCCTGGTGCACATAAATTGATCTTCTTGACGACTTCTGAGTTGAACACTGCATTTTTTTATTCATTTTATTTTAATTACATGGCTTTAAGCAGTTAAAAGGAGACCTATAAACTTATTTCTGGCTCCACGGTTTTATTCTTGAGCTCTACTGAAATTGGTTTGTATGATTCAGTTTAAAATAACCTTTGTCTTACACTGGTGCCTTTTTGCAGCTACCTTTCCTTCTTGCTTTCAGCTAACTTTAGTCTAAAATGCCTGCCTCTTGTAAACAGGAGGTCTACACAGCACATGGTTGGGGTTGTTGACATGACCATTTTAAGTACATCAACTGTAACTGACATATGAAACTAGTCAAGAACAATTTTGAAGTTTGAAGAAGTCTTTGAAATACTTTAAATGAGTATCTAGCACTGTAACGGTATACATACACACACACACAAGACAGAACATAGGGGGAAAAAGCATTTTCAATTAAACTTTTTTACAATTTGTGTGAGGGAATCTTTAAGTTGTTCTTGAAGCCAAAGGACAAATATTGAATAGTTTCAGCCTTTGAAATTATCAGAATGTTTGGGTGTTTGTGTGTTAGATCAGACAACAAAAGGAATTTGAGAATTTCCACCTTAAATATAAGGACAGACATTCCCCATGTCCTTGTACTTTATAGGCCAAACATCAACTAATCAAGAAAAGAATGTATCAATGAATTGTTAAACGACCATTAGTTAGAACTTTACTGCTGGTTAGCAGAAGTGTCTCATATGGACCACGGTTTTTTTTTTCTTTTTAATCTAGTCAGCCAGTATTCGCTGTTGTTCGAGAAACATTTTCATTATACTTAATTATAATATTTTCAGTCCAATTAATCTTAAAAAATACATTATATATATATATACCCCCTGTTTTCCACTTTAAGACTCCTCTAGAAACTTGAACTTGTGACTGAAATATAGTGTTTGTCTTGGCAGACATACATAAAAGAACAGACAAAAAAAAAAAAAAAAAAGATTAACAGTAATTGTTAATTGTTTCCTTTTAAGTGTTAGAAAAGCCAGTCTGTCACTTACATAGTCGTGGAAGGCCTTTGCCTCACTGGAGTGTTCACACGTCTCTCTTCGGTCTGGAGCTGCACAATACAAATCCCAGAATACGCTGAAATGAAAGCGGGAGGGGGGGTGCAGTTCAAAGGTTAGCAAACAGAGCAATACAAGCCAATGTGTAACAGCTATTCATAACCCATTCACACACTCTCACTATCTCCCTGGCGCTCTTAAACCACCTCTTACACACTTGAGCATCATTGGAAGAGGGACACAATGCCAGTGTCGCCTCCTCAATCAACCTCTCACTCACTCAGAATACACACATACGCACACACTTGCATTACCATACTTGTGCAGACCTCTTTACCTCCATCCATTTCCTGTCCCCACACTGTAACTGTTCCACTGACTCGGCTGACACGTACCAAGAGTGGACCCAACTATTCATAAAGTTTCTTTGTCAGTGTGTTTGGGCATGATAAGTAGAACAGGGAATGCAAACAGCCTGTGTGCTACCCATCTAAGACTAATCTAAGACTTCCAAGCTGATTTTTTTGTGCGTTTCATACAGTCTTGCACTTCATATGAGACATTTATGAAGGTTTTGGATTGTTCAATAATGAGCTCCTGTATTTGAGCAAAATGAGTAGAATGGAGTAGATTATGTTGATCCCAAAAGCTGGCTTATCCTAACTTAGTGGCCTATCTTTAGAAGGTCAGAATGATCACGTAAGCTACAAAGCAGCACATATGTTTTTTCATTTGCTCTGATTATTTTACTAACAGCTTAAACAATGACAAGATGAACTCAGAGGAGGAGAAAGACATTCTTCTTAAAAAAAAAAAAAAAAAACAACCCCAAAAACCTGATTCGTTTAAGATATACTCTAATAATCCCAAAAGTGGGGAAATTCCTTCCAATACACTGGAATTCATAACTTTGAATGCCTTAGAAAATATAATTATTCCACACTATTTTCAATACCAGGGGCGGACAAGTCGCCGCAACACTGAGGGCATAAGATGTCTGATTTGTATTAAAAAATAAAAATAAGCCTGTATTATTCAGCTGCAGTGCATGAGTCTGACTGAGAGGAGGCAGGTTTTTGTGGGCATTGCGGTACCTGTATCAGCTTACTGTGGAAGAAGCAAGTGCCGGTAAAAGTTGGGAAAAAAATGCACCTAGCAGCACTATTGACCAAAGTTTAAAGCTCAAGTGTGCAATAAAACTAAAAATAAAAAAAATTGATCTCAAGAAGATGCACTTCTTGAATGTTTACATAACACAGCATCATGCTTATTTTATTACACCTTTCAGAACCTTCTGAAACAAAGTTTTTAACTAAATAACAAATCTAACTTTTTCTTTAGATTCATACTGCCTTGCATGCTTTCAAATTATTATTCTCTACTTTCATTTGCTTCTTATTACAACACGTCCTTGGACTCTTATTGTTGATGGCGCCACAAACGTCTACATGGCACATAAATGCCATGTAGTTATAAATGCAGATAAATAGTCTGCAGCTATTGTGATTGGCCTGATCAGTACCAGTTTTTAATGCATCAGTGAGAGAATAACAATTATCACCTAAATATGGGGAGTCATAATCATAGCCTCAATTTGAGGACTCACAGAAGTCAGCAAATTGCAGCAGGGAGCTTGCTGAATCTATCGGAACGGACATGAGGGAATGTACGAAGAAGTGGAAAAATCTGAGGGCCAAATATGTTTGCTTCTGAAAAAAAAAAAAAAACAAAACCAACGACAACAAAAACTGACCACACCAAAGACCGGGTAGGCAGGAGGGGAAAAGCCTCAGGATTTTATTTGTTTGTATCGTGGCTGGCACCGCATAAAACGCTGGGACACAACACAATTAACACCGCGCAAAAGCATGAATGCTGGCAATGGCGTTGGCCACGTAGGTTACGTCATAGGCTCTACAAAGATTCACTGAGCAGAGTCGCCTTTGTATGAAAGGTTGGCAAATGCTGTACTTTGACATTTTCAGAATTTTTTTAATATGTTGCTTTGTTCTTTGTGTGGCCCTGCACTGAATATTGTTTTTCTTTTTAAATGTTCGGGATGTTCACAATTGTCAACATTTTCATATGTAAACTACACCCTGGGGGGTATAGGGGGTTTGTCATTTTGAACACCTATTCTGATTTATTTTTGTTGTATCTCACAACAACCACTGAGTGTAAACAGTCGTCATGATGTCGGATGACACTGCTAGCTGTTCTGGTGACCTTGATCAATTCTTGAAATTCCTCCTTTGATGAGGATGAACTGTCCACAGCTATGAATTCTCCTTGTTAAACACAAGGAGACGATAAAACTTCCCATTCATCCAAATAAACTTTTGGCCACCTGTGAAGTCAATACAAGAGCTTCCTGAGTGGTGACATCACCAGGTATTGCTCATCATTTTTATCAACTTCTTGGTGTGGTTCTGTCCAAACCAAGCATCAGCTACTCAGCTGTGTGTGTGCTGTTTTTACAGCTGGTTCAATAGCATCAGTGCTCAATAACTCACTCTTATAACACTGTTATTCACTCTCTAAGCTAAACTTTTATTAAGAGGAGGTAAGAAAATAACATCTTCCCGTTAAAAGACGTGATTCAGCTACTAGTCAGTACTCCTCCAAACACTTGCCAAGTCCTCTCATATTTTAAATCCCCATTAAAACGCATGATTTTAACTATTCTCCAATCATTTCCAGGAATCATTTAAAAGCTTATACTGAACAGATTTCAAAGTCTTAAGTAAAAGCTAAATGGTTTCATATGCCAAGAATGTGAAGAAGTATGAAAAAAATTAAAATAAATTGTATTCTTCTGTGGTTTTGGTCATTAGGTGTGCTGACTTTTAGAAAAATAAAATACTCCTTGTCTGCTACTGTTTCAGTGTATTAAGACAATTCAGCAGCTTAATTTTCAGCTTAGATTTTCAACGATTTAGCTTGTGCTCGGTTTCTTTTTAGCTACATAAGCTTAAGATCTATTTAAGTGTAGCCTCGAACGGCTTGACTCAATTCTCAGTAGTCTTAACTACAAACGGACACAATGGAGGGGACTCTGCATCCACAGGAAACCCACATACCAATAACAGGCTTAAATATTTCCATCCAAGTTTAAATATGTGGTAGAAAGAAAGAAAAAAAATGCTGTTAAATGTGGGTTTTACAGTAAAACAAACATGGTTCTACCCGTAAATGTGAACCACAGGATGAGGGCAATCCCTCAAAACAAGTGAAACTGCTGATCAGTTCGTAAGGTATTGACCCTAAAGGTTAAATCTTAGCCCTGGGGAGAACTGATTGGGGGGTGGAGGTAGGGGTGGGGGGAGGCTGTACACAAAGGAAGCTGGAATGCAAAGGGTTAATCTACCAAGAATCCCTCTCCCATGTGAACAAAGGGGGAAAAAGTGGGAGGTGGGGGGGCTACAAAGGTTGACGAGAGGGTGAGGAGGGGGAAGGGGGGGGGGGGGGGGGTCCATTCCCTAACCATCTGGATCTATTGTTTCAGAATCGGGGGTGAAGGTTGGAGAGCTGGAGGAGGGGAGAGGCGAGAAGACAGGAAGGGAGGGGGTCACGCCCTCGGTGAGTCTGGTCAACCCCAAGGGTGAGACTCTGTCAGACCTCCCACCTCTGAGAGTCACTTTAAACCATGAATATGGGCAAGTACCCTTAATTAAATTAAAAAGTGGCATTTCCCAAGCACCTTAACTTTTGAATGGTTGCATGTACTGATTTATGTGTTGAGTTTATTATTCTCAAACCTGGATTACAGCTGTTTGTTCACATAACAGTAGTAATTTATTGGAGGGGGGGGGGATACAGTTTAAGACGTACACTGTAAAATGTGTTTACGCAAGTAAAAATCCACATACTCACTCAAAATAAACAAGAATAAAAAGCAAAAAGGCTCTGCTAATAACAGAACAACTGAATAGATCACTTACCACCACCATGAATGGAGGAATCCGGGGGGCTCCCCTAATGTAATATTCTTCTCCCATCGAATCTGAGAGAAGGAAAAGAAAAAGGGAAAGGAAAAGGAAGCCAGAAGAAAAGAGGTCACTTATGGCCACTAGAGAGGGAGGATTATGTCTGCAGGTCCGAGGTTAAGAACACATAATCAGTTAGTTTCAAACTGTCACTGGTATCGAATGTGAAGATCGGCATCCTTCTGGCTCTGTGCATCACCCTCTTCCCGACTATCTTTCTTCTATTAGCCCCTGTACTGTTCCTCTTTTTGAATGTAAAGTGCAATCATCATCTAGAGTATAGCTTATTAATTTACTTATTTACTTCCTTACACCCAAATGGGCTGTCAGCAGACTTGAGACAATGCAGTTTACAATACACTGCCTATAAACGGCTAGAAATAACATTACTTCACCGCTTCACTAAGATCCCCTGGTTGGACAGTGAGCATGATCCGGTGTAACGTTATAGGATTTCCTTATGAAAAATTTATGCAACACCTTGCACCCTGTAATCATGTTTAGCATGTTTGCACTGACGATGTATGCCTGAGAGGGTACAAGCTGCTATAACACGAGCTACAGGAGGGATCTATCGTGTAAAGCTTGGTAATGCAGGAAGCCGTTTTCCATTCATTAGTAACCAAGGCCAATGTTTCTGGTAGCATGTACTTGAACAGGAGTTGGTAAGGTTAAACTATAAGGGTGATTTTCAGGAATGATGCAAAGAATGAAGGCATTTCTAAACCGACCGGGCTCAGTACAGCATAAAAAAGTCGATGTCATGTAGGGCTGCCACGATTAGTCGACTAGTCACGATTACGTCGACTATCAAAATCGTCGACGACTGACTTAATAGTCGACGCGTCGTTTGAAGCTTTGTAAGATCCCAAAAGACGCAGGAATAAGTAGTAGGATTTAAGAGTGTAATAACGGACTGAAACAGAAGATGGCAGCACTGCATGTACAAGGACGCCAGCTGCCGTTAAACCCCGAAGAAGAAGCTGTGTCCCAGAATTCATAGTGCGGCCCAGCTCAGTTTCCAACAATGGCGGCAGCTAGTTAGTTTTAATATTACTCTTATTATTCTTTCTGGGTCACAAAATAAACGTTTAACATATTTTCAGGTGCGAATGTAGCTGCGTAAACCTCAAATATCTGCTCAGTTTATCAAGACACCACAGATTTTCAAAAGCGCTCTGACGTTTTCGGAGACGTCTGTTACCCACTAGCTCGATAGCTAGCCGGGGGCAAAGCTCACCCCGGACTCCCGGCAAATCGTTTTCAAACCCACCGCCGTCTTTCGCTACTCAGGTTAAACATATATAAGTCACTTAGATAACTTAAATGTTTGGCTTTTTTTTAGTATTTTATTTGTTCCTGAGTAAATCGGTTTGGCTGAGATTAAAGTTATAGTTTTTACACAGCTGAATAAACGTCAAGCAGACAACTGATCATCAGAAGTGTGAGATGCTCGAGAATTTACTCCGGTGTCCTGTTATATTTTAGATAGCAAGGAGTTTATTAAACTTCACTGAAACAATCTGCAAATTTCATTAAAATTTAATAAACTACCATCTTGTCTTTATTTTTAGTTAGCACAGACCTTAAACACCTAAAGCTGTAAGCTAATGATAGTTATATAAGAGCAGATGCTGCTGGTGCAATAAGCTGTACGTTTTACGTCCAATGGATGATGATCTGATTAGTCGACTAATCGCAAAAATAATCGGTGACTAGTCGACTATCAAAATAATCGTTTGTGGCAGCCCTAATGTCATGGCTGCCGTCTTACCTCAGACAGGAAGGTCTGTGCTGATTTCTGTGCTCCCACATGTAGCAGGTATTCGTACACATATAACGCTAACCTGAAATGTAAAAGAAAAAGAAAAATTAGTGATATTTTTCAACATTAATGTCAAACTCCTCTTTCTTCGTCTTGCATTTTTAACAAATTAGACAAAAAGAATGAAGATTATGTATCAACAGATCAACGACTGTTCAACTGTGAAGAAGGAACAAACTATTATCAGGAAGTGGCAAGAGTGGGAAAAATAAAAAGAGTCAGGGAGGGTGAAGTCGTTTAGAACTTTCCTCAATCAACAGAGAAGTTGGGTTAACTAAATGTCAGTCAGATACTGTTAGGGTTAAACAGGAAGTACTTTCTGAAAGTTCAGACAAAGGTTCAAACGTTCAGCCATCAGGCTAACCTATAACATCATGCAGCAACAGAAGACTGGACTAACAATGACCAACCTAAGATTTTTCTTGTGTTATTATAGTTCTTTTCATTACAATGAATAGTTCTATTAATACAAGTAAATATCCCAGTATTACACTCCATACTATGCATACATGCATACTCATAACACTGCTGTACATTTACAATTTAACTTAGGTGGATTTGACTCTTTTATTTGGATTTATTTTAATTATTAAATAAATAATAAAAACTTTTTCCATATAGTAGTGATTTTTTTTAAAGTAATGCATATGGCCTTGCTAAAGCATCTGGACATTTTGTCATAACCTCATCACCTCCTCACTTAGTGATTAATTTGATTCGTCTTTATGGGTCTTTACACTACAGTAAAAACAAAAGGGGCAAAATGAACCTTCAGTTCCTTAAACACTTCCTGGACATTAGTTCCTTGAGCTCAAAGTTCCGGAGACTTGGAGCTCCTCCGTATTGTTATCTTCACTTTATTTCAGGATGGCTGTAAAGTCACTGAAGAAAAACAAAAGCTCCTGTGACTGAAGCTCTACAGCGCCTCTGTTCTCCTAGACCATAAATCTCACTTAAACATTCTGGGACTCCAGGTGGTCTGTATAGTTTGCTATACTTTACTGCTTCTGTGCATTTTATTAAGCCTAATTATCCAAACTCCTTTAATCACAACAAAACCTAAAGACAGTCAGACTCTTTGAAGAATACGCTTCTATTCAAAGCACCACATACCAGCAGAAATAGCTGCACATGACAGGCATTCCCAATCATTCCAACAATATTTTAAAAGCTCTTGTCAAACTTTTCAAAATCGCTGCTATTATAACAGGCCAGCAACACTTGAAAATGGCAATCCACCAGGGTCTATTAACAGACAGACATCCACGCTGTGGAGTGGGAAACCCCCATTGGCCCAACATTGTACTCCTAACTCCTTCACTTAGTCATGTTTAATAGGCTGTTAATGGACCATCAATCGACCAGCAGTGTGGATATGACAGTGCCCCGTGTGCCCAGAGCAGACAGTCCTCTGACAGCCCAATAAGGTCCTAATGAGAAGGACAGTAGCTTAGTGTCATAGTCCCTATCATTAGTCGATGAACTGATCAATGACACATGATTTTGAGATAATTAGGATGTTGTTCAGTTTGTTTTCAACCACTGACAGCTTTTTTTTTCCAATTCTGTCTTCGTTTCCAAAGTTACTTCTTCATAAGATGAAATATCTATTAAAACACATTTAATGCATTTAAGTCTCTTAAGAAGATGCTAAAGAGGAAGTTCTATCAGCATGCAATGAAAATAAAATAGATAAAGACAGTTTAATAACCGCCGAGGTTGCAAATACTCAAATTACCCTTAGGTTTGTGCATAGCTGTGGTCCTGAAGTGCATATGGACTAAGATTAAACCTTGGGGTGTGTCTATAAAAAGAAAATTAATCCACCACTATTATTAGGACCATCGACTGGAGGCTCAGAAATCATTTGTCAAATGTTCTCAAATGTTTAGGCTTGACGTGTCATCTCTTGGTCACAATCTGGTAAATGTAAAATTTATTCTGACTAATCAGGACGCCTGATGGCGCAACCCTGTGATTTGGGGATAGTTATGGTGGGTTTATATCACAGTTTTCTGATTTTCTATTAACCAGTCAATAAAGCTGATGAGTGCATGCTGTACATTAGTCAAGTGCTGGCTTGTTTTAAACTTCACTCCATCAACATAATATTATTTTTATCAAATTTGTTTGTTTGTTTTTTTAATTGAAGTCAATCTGAAATCTTTAGATTAACAGTCAAAACAAGTATAACAATTAAATCCAAATTTCTGTCATTGGGATAAAGGTCAATTTTATGTGACAGCTCACCTGTTTTAAGTGAAGTAACAAATATTTGCTAACTGATCCTGTCCAACTATTTACTATAAATTTACATGTAGCACAGCTGCCTGTACTACATGTCTAAATGTGTGCAAGTGTCTCACCTGCTGTCTGACGCTGCAGATAGACATGCAAAAAGGTTTAAGCAAGGACTTCTAGAAACAGCTTGAAGCAACTAACTTGAGCTCCTGTACATGTTTTGTCAAACCCCCAGATTACTGTTCTTACTTAAAAGTAAAAGAATTACTTGCTGTAACAAGACTTCCTTAGGTGAACCTGTGGAAGGATCACTAGCAGTTGCCTCCAGCTGCTTGTGTCTGGAGATGACAGAGGGCCTCGCCCCAGTCCCGTTCCAGGGCATGCGACTGCCCTCGTGGACATCCCTCGGAAAACTGTAGGTTTTTACAACCCTGTTTACATTTAGTTTTTCCATTTTAAATATCAAAATCATCCAACTTGATTTCAAAAAAATGTTTAGAAGCTCAATAAAAGTATGAAGTTGGTTCAACTGCCATTGTGCTAGTATTCAGAATTATCCAGTGTTAGCTATGGGGATGTTAAACTGCACTTGTTCCCTTATTCTTGTCTCTTTTAGGAGTATGTTTTGCAAATCATCCCAGGCTATAAACACAATCATGTAGAGCATAGGTGTCAAACTCTGGCCCGCGGGCCAAATTTGGCCCGCAGCCTAATTATATTTGGCCCGCGAAGCCATACCAAATTACTATTAGAGCTGGCCTACTGGTATTAAACAGCTAGTATATATATTGTTTAGTATTAAGCTTTGCTTGTTCCATATTCAGTTTTTCAGCAAAACTTGTTTGAGTCCATAAGAAAAGATTCATTCTTATATCTAGAGGAAGATTTTTTTTTTCCAATAAATATTAACGTTAGCCTGCGACTTTGTTCCAGTTTTGAATTTTGGCCCACTGTGTATTTGAGTTTGACACCCCTGATGTAGAGCATTGTTCTTTAAACTAATAGCCTGTACTGAAGGAAAAAAAATAAATAAATGCGCTTAAAATAAACGTCCAGATAGTAAAGCAATGAACAAATTCTCTGTGAGGTTCAAGGCTTAATAACAGAAATGGAAAAAAAACTGCCATGGGTTACGTTAAGAGATATGATCTGTGACTGACCTGCTCTTACTACAAACGGTATGCAAATGTTTAAAATATGCATTGTTAGTATGCAAATGTAGTCTGTGAAAGATATGAATAGGCAAATAGACAGTAACAGCAGTGATGTTAGTCCCTACATGCTCAAACCTTGTCCTTCACGAGAGAAAACAGGCAGAAGACATTTACGGGGCTAGTGAGCGGATTTTAATGCATGTTTCTTAAAAGTTAAGCAGAACACATTATGTGTATGATTTAACACAAGATATCAAACTGAAGGTGGCAAATTCATCATCATCCATGACCAGCTCTGAGTGTCATTCATATATTTCATACATATATACACATGTATATAACCATCAATACACCCGTTCACCAACATTGTTGGACTCAAAACCTGCAAACTTCCAAGACTGCTCACACAATGTATGTATAAGCCTATAGAGACTGTAAGCCACCTTAGAGTCCTGCATGCCGCTATGCGTCGTTGGCATTCGAGTGGGTCGACATGAGGTGCACAACCTTCTGTCCTCTTGACCTGAGCTTAATAATATAATATGCACTGTATACTAGCGCTGCAACAAGTTGGAAATTCTGGGCCAGAACTAATGATTGAAATAATTTAGACAGTAGTGGAAACCGATTTGTTTTTGTAATTTTCCACTGTACCCTTTGTGTCAGGTAAGCAAAGATCTGCGTATTAATCATAAAGTTTTCAACCGATTTTGAATGAGCTCAAATTGTGTTTGTAACTAATAAACCTGGATCCCAGATACAGAAAACTATAAATGGAGTCTAACCAATGGCAGTAACATTAGCCGACAATAAACTGGTACATTCCTATTGGTTGCTACTTTGAATAGATTTAAGTGATCTGTCTAGGCGGGAATTTCAATAGAAGAAACATTTTGCAACTACCCAACTTGTCTTAAAAGTTAAGAGTGCGAGAATGAGACCAAGAGAGAACAGAAACTGAAAGTTTCTTTGTAAACACACATCCCAGCTGCAGACACGGTTTTCAGTCAACAATAATGACACATGTGTTACATAAGACTAAACTATCAATGGGTCAGTCCAGGTTGAACATGTATCATTAGTAGTCCTGCACTTCATGCGGAAAGAGATAACAGTTTCAAAGTGCTGCTTTCTCTGCGTATGTACAGTGGGCTGACCTGCTTGGAAGGTAATAAATAACTGAGGGTGTTTCCCTGTTGCAGATAGTCACAGAGATAAGAGCGCATAAATGAACAGGCAGACATATCGATGAACAAACAAACAAAGCACAACTGGCCTTGACTTCTTCGCAGAAGAATTCATATTTTTTATTATATTCCATGATAAATAAATCTCTCATAGTGCACTGGTATTTCAAAAGGAAGAAACCATCCCGAGTGCAACCACTTAATTCAAAACAGACAGCGTGGCAGATTAGTTGTTGTACAAATAACCAATGCTCTTATGAGGCTAAAGGCTGCACTTCTGCTGAAACACAAACACACGCGAACACTTGACCACTTTAGCCAGGGGAATCTGACCACTTTCTGAGGCTCCTAGCAATTTGTAGGTCACAGAGCTCTCTGTGACCGCTGGTGTAGAGTGTAAGTCACTGCCACTTGCAGGTCAGTCTAGCATTGAGCCACACACAAGCACCTACAACGCACACACACATGCTATGCATCACCGAGCTTTCTACCTCTGCACCTCAACACCCGCAGATTCCTTGGATTTAAAACCAGTTTTAAATATTTTTGAAATGCCTGGAAAAAGCTCACAGGAAGCTTTAGGATACAGCAAGTGCTTCAAATATTGATACTGTCTGCATGTCCCTGCACACTGCAGGCTTACAGGCTTCCTCGATACATGTGCATCCTTACACAGGAGTTTTGACTGGAAGGAAACGGGTAAGGACTTGGTCTTACGTCTGGGGATGGGAGGTTCACGATGCAGATGCCCCCCAAGAGGCCTTCAATGAATTTTTTATGTGTGGTGTGTATGTGTGTGGGGTTTTTTGTATGTGGGCTGCAAGAAGGGGCGGCTTGTGTGTGCACCTGGCCTACTGCATTATTAAAGCTCAGAAGCTTGCACATAGAAAAAGAAAGAGAAGTTTAAGGTGAGGAGCCACTAGCGGTTGGTGGAGTGAAGGGAGAGACGAAAAAATGGCTTTGACTGGAACAAAAACGGGAACATGCCCAGTATTACAGTGGAGGGAACAGCAGGTGGTACAGGAGATTAGAGAAGCAGTCAAGTAGCAGTGTGTGATATTATATTCATCAGGGGAGGTTAAAAAAACTGAAGCAACCCTTTTTCTGCCAATTGTTAAGGTTGTGTGGCCTCCACATAGCTTGACTCATACGCTTCTTGGTTGGTATTCTCTCTCCTGCTTTAAGAAAAATTTTCTTCCTTCTTCCACTTTACGTGAGGTGCCCTTTGACCTCCCTGCCCACTACGCTCTTATACATTTAAAGATGGGACATCTGCGCGTACATAAACTCACTTTCACAGAGAGAGAAATCTCCCTGATGTACACGGTCGGCACACCTGACATCCTGCCTGAGGCTCCCGACAAAACCCCCTCTTTAAACATGGATGAGCCTGCCCACCATATCTCCCTCTCTTCTGTCTCCTTCTTTCTCTTCTGTCTCTCTCAACTCTGACGCAAAGCTGAGAGCAGCTGCTTCAGTCTGTCTCAATAATTCAACACTGAAGTGAGGGATGAAGAGACTGAGGAGCAGCAGTGGATGGGGAAGTGAGAGTTGGGAGGCAGATGGAGAAAAGACGGTGTAAAAGCCACGCACAGAGGAAAAGAATAAAGCAGATGGCTTCACAAATGACAGAATAGAAGGTGTGGGGTAACGTGGCGCCTGCTGATCTTCGTGCAAACATGCACGCGAGTCTCACAATTTGGTCCCACTTCAGCTCAGACCGGTCCGGCAAGTCAGAGCTGATGTGTCCAACTCATCCGCTCTAAGGACGAATCGATAAGCATTGACCTGTGTGAAAGCTCTTCCTTTTTCTTCAGCAGGATATTTAACCGTAGTGAATCCGACCCCACTTTGGACCATTTGCAAAGCACAACACTCCCAAACTGTTAAATCTGACAAAAGTTTAACGAATCTTAATAAATGTCCCAATGCGCTTTGCTAGCTGTGACTTTTAGGAAAGGAAGTTCACTGCAGAGAAGCGTGTCTTCTATTTCGGAACCAGTGCACATGGGGTTTTTACAAATCTTTTTGAGACTAACGTGAAAGCTCCGAAGCTCACAGGAGTGTTGCTAAACGTGCGGCACGTATCTTCAGAGCGAACAACAAGGCACCGAGGCAGAGGCACACAGACAAAGGGATTGGAGGGCTACAGCTAACGCCATCTAAGTTTCCCAACAAAACAAAAACCAACCACTATAAAAGGCCCATGTGGAACTCCTACGGTTTAAAAAAAAAAGCGGCGGCATTTTTGTGAGCACTTTGTCCCCGCCGGCGCTTCGCACAACTCGGGATGACTGCAGAAAATCTCCACGGGCCACAAAAGTTAAAGAGGAGGCGCAGCTCCCCTTTACGCGGAGACCGCAAGCGGCTGTTCGCTGGCCGAACACGGGCATCGCTACAACGTAACCAGTCTGGGTTTTTGGAACAGTTCTCGACCACGTTCCGCTGCTAGTTTGTAACAAAGCCCCAAACAGCTGTATTCTATTTATACCTGCTGCTTCAGCGAGGCGACACAAAGCATGCTAGCTACAATGCACGGCGTCGCTCCAAATGCATTGTTCCTCACACTGTGGGGCGAGGGGCAAAGAGATGGACGTGGGATCCCCATCAATGCTCCCTAGTGCACGTTCAGACATTATCGCTGGAAGCACGTGCAGAAAACACTCCCTGCAGGTAAAAGTGGAGCAACTTTAGTTGCTCAAACTGCCGCTTCTCTCTCTTTTTCCTTTTTTTTGTACTTTAGAGAAAACAAGAAAGACAAGAGTGAAATTGGCAGTGCAGCTAGCCACTTGGGCTAACTTAGCAGCCATGCCTGTAGTTGGGAGGATGCATAAGAAGAAAGGTAGAGGCACGAGTACAAACAAAGTGGCAAACACGAAGAATAAAGTAGCACAGCTTTCACTTGAAGTAGCCGGTAAATTTTAGAAAAGAGCTCCAGTAACATGCGTGACTCTGCTGGAGTGACTGAACTGCTCCACATCAGTTAGCAAGTTGAGCCACCTTAGCACACTTCTTTGCTGGATTTCAGTTGTGACAGTGCAATATTGTACTTACTTTTCTCTTGCTTGGCTATCGGAGGGGACAACAGCTCCTTTTCCTTTGCCGTACATCTTGGAGGCTGTTCTGATACTTTATTTTATCCCACTCGACACCTGTCAAAGAAAGCTACCAGGAAAACCTACTATCTCCATAGCTACCTAGTTAGTGTTGTCTCCCTATCTCTCCCTTGCGCTCTCTTTGCTCCGGTTTCCTTTTTTTCTACATCCCCAACATTGCCCACAAATCAGGCAGGGTTTCAGCCGGGGGTAACTTGAAACAGTCCGCTGGTGGAGCGTTTTTTTTTTTTTTTCAATCGCTGTTCCTGGATTCAGCTCACGCCCCCCCTGTTGCGAGACGGTGGGGGCTTCTTAAAGGCATAGTGACTCAGTTTTTGTCGACTTCGCTGAAGTTCAAGTTCTTTTTGATGGCCTTCAAATTCAGGCCTTACATTACATGTGAGTTCATATACAGCACAAGATTATTCAGATCGAATGCTTTTGGTGTTTTGAAACATTTTCTAAGCAATTATATGTCAATATGTATCCTGTTAAAGATTCAGGGCTTCATTTTGCCACAGCAGATGGGGGCTTGATAGTCCCAAATACCCACCCTTGTTGGCCTGTGTACCTCTAAATTATCCCTGTGGCCAGTCATAGCACCAGTCATGCAGTGACACCGTATAGGGCAACCAGACACCCCAGTCCTGTGCGCACAGAAAAAGATGTCTGTTATTACCTTTGACTGCTGAGCCTTCGGACAGTCGGCGTACACCACTCATCGATGCTATCATTCTGACATATAAGTGCAAATCAGAAGCCTTTAGTGTTTTTATTTTATTGTATTTTATTTTCCATGCAATACTTCTCTATTGCCTCCCAAACTAGTGTTCTCTGACCTCAACGGCCCTTAAAGGAGGAGGAGTAGGAACACAAGTAATTGAAGAAAACTCTTATTCTGCTATAATTTAATCTTTTTAATTTTGTTTTGTTGTGCAATCAGTACGGTCAGCTGCTTAAAGCACATAAGTCACTCATTGTGTGTCTAAAGTGTCCCGAGGTATAAAATATTATCAATTTTATGTGTTCTGGAAGATAAAGAAGTAGTTTTAGCGTCACTAGCAGACAAATACACCCACTGTATATACAGATGATAAAATTATCCTAATCTGTTTAGTCTTTTTCCAGTTTTATCTCTCTTTATTCACAAACCTTATCATAAGGCCAAAAAAAGTTTCTTATATATTTAAAGAATATTCAGGGCAACACGTGTTGTCTCAGTTTCAAAGGACTCTTACTATTTCACTAATGAAACATTTTTTGCACAATGTAAAATTTGATCATCTCTGTGATCTTGTATCAACATGCTTATAGTTTATACAGTAAAAATAAAATAATTAAAAAGTGACCATCTTATGAAGACACAGGGATGACAGCATTAAGGAATTATCACTGTTCACTAGCTCCAAGTTATATTTGTTTTATGCTTGTAGACACACAAGCTTTGTTTCAATTTAATATAATATTAATACTAATAAAAATAATTGATTATCCAGGTACGGGGCTGGCGCTTGATATATAATGCGTTAGTTTGTGTCATGTCCCTTTAAGAGTGTGTAGAGGGCTGTTTCAGAGTTTGTGTGTGCACATGGGTCTGTGTGTATATATGTGTGTAAGGCAGGGACAGGCAGTGTGTTCTGTTTTCGTGCTACTAGCTGTGGGAAGGACACAGCTGACTGTCTGCGGGCGTGCACGCCTGCGCGCACGGCGCAGTGTGTATGCGCGGAGGCAGGCGCACGAATTTCTGTGTGCGTGAGAGTTAGAGAGAGAGAGAGAAAAGGGTGGGAGAGAGAGAGAAATATTTCTGTATGTGTGGTAAGCCTTTTTTTTTTCTACATGAGCATGTACCTCATGATGAGCAGACATTATATGAAAGAACAGAGGAACAACAGATAAAAAACACTAGCGAGGAGCATCATTTTTATGGATGACCAAAACATTTTTCCTCGGTGAACTAGTGAATGTAACATAGCAACAAAGAAACACTGAGTGATGCAACAGACATAAGAGTGTTGGGATTTTTCCAAGGGACATACAGTATACTGTGACAATAAGAATACATTTATTTGCAGCCTATTTAAACTCACTCAAATATGACTGGACACCTATGGACACTTAGCTGTGGACTGCTATTTGTCTTAAGCTTAATGGTTTCATATTTGCATGCAGTGTAATGTTTGCAATAAAGCAGCTAAAGACTGCTTTCATGTGCAAACACGGGAAGGTCTTCAAAAAGTTTCCTTCTCCTAGAGTCATTCCAAATATCGACACTACTGATACCAACGCTGGTATTGGTATCAGATCGATACTAGTATGATAGCATCGATACTACGTTCAGCGTGTAGTCCACTGAATTGTGTTAAATAATTGTCGCATCCAAATATGATTTATGGCCTATTGCACCGTTAAACAACAGAACAACATTTACATTCCAGGTCTCCAAAAAAGAAACAGTTTCAAAATACAAGAAAAGCTAAAAGGTGTGTTTTGTTGTTTTAACTAATTATTGTAGAACACGTAAATCACGGTGGTCATTAAAATGTGTCATTAAAATGGTCATTAAATTGATGACGATTCATCTCGTGAATCGCAGTACATTGCTTTCCCCTACATAAGCTACCGTAACATGTTAAAAATATCGGTACCGGTATCAGTATTGGTATTGGCAGTACTTGGATCAATACCAAAGTTTGTATTACTCAGCACTACTACTTTGAAATGAGATGTTGTTTTCAGATTCTTCTACTCTGGTAATGACTTTATAAAAGACGGGTGTCAAAGTGTGGACAGAGAGCCGAAAGAGGAAGAAGAATATGCATTTTCAAATTTAGCCAGCTGAGTGCTGACGAACTCTGAGAGAGAAGGGGAAAGTGAGAAAGTGATGGTGTAGGTATCTTTTAAGCTCTAGACCACAAACTCTATCACTGTCTCATCATAGCACCAATATTGATCCAAGAACCCAATGATCCCCGGGAACACTGGCTCTTCCTCTTTTGCAGAGAATAAACACAAGCAGCGTCACTGCGTATTGTGTGTCTGTCTCTCCGTTTCAAATGCAGATAAGGCTGTTGGGCTTTTGTCGTCGTGCTTTCCCTCTATATATGATAATTTATCCAATAATATTGGATGAAATGAAATCAGGGTGATTTGGAACCAAGCTGATGTTACATCTTGCATCAACAATGGTGTGCAATGTTTTACAGAAAATGGTAAATATAAATTGTCCGATCACATCGCAGCTGAAATTTAATAAAAACAGTTACTGTTACGGATCAGCTGTATTTAACAACTTTTTTTTCTGGTTTGACTAGTTTTCTTCTGTTTGGCAGAGATGGGTTCATTTATGTGTTTTTGCATTTAGTCCACGCACCATACAACATATGTCAATCTTTATTTGGTGCATTATTGGGTTTGCTGTCATCTGAACTACCATTATCCTCCCTTTCTTTCCACTCCATCCTTTCTCCATCACTTTCTTGCTTCTCCCAACATGCTCTCTCTCTCTCTTTATCTTCCTCTCTGTCTTTCCTTCTCTTCCACATCATCCTGCTCTCCTCTGACCCACTTTAATGCCTTCTTGCCACTATCTCCCTCTGTTCTTCCCCATGCACCCATATCCTTCATCTCTATCTCTGTCTCTCTCGCGTTCTCCTCCCCCCTTCCTGTTCTTCCTCCATTTCACTTCTTCCTGTTCATGCTTCTCCACCCTCCTTCCATTCCATCTCCTATTTCTGTTCCTTCTTCTGCTTCTTCTTCCTTCCGCGTCTTCCTCGCCCCTCACCTTCTTCTGCCACTTCCTCTACTTTCCCCCCCCCCCTCCTCCGATGCATCTGCATCCCTACATTCTTGTGCAGTCTCACTGAGCATTTTCACTTTCTTTTCCCTCTCTGTCTTTGTGTTTTTTGCCTTCTTGTTCTTCATCGCTCCCACTCTTTCCTCGTCTTTGTCTTCCTCCCCTTTTTCCTCCCCCTCTGCCCTTCTCCCTCATCTTTCCACCTTGTCCCCCCCCCTTCCCCACCACCACCAGCCCTCACCTCCCTCCTTTCTCCTTCCACCATGAGTCATATTGTGCTCTCTCTTTCTGCTCCCCTCACTACGCCACAGAGCCATTCAGGACAGACATTCATCAGCGGCCTGAGATGATAGATGCTGCTCACCACAGCTCCAGCAGCCAGTTAGCCTGGGGTGATGCCTTATGCATACAGATATCACCTGGCTAGCTGTAGTCTACTGCTTCGCCCAGGATCGAATACACACAAATGCTCTCAAGTTTACGCACGCACATACTGCGTTGCCTGGTGTCTAGGACTGGCTCTGTGTGAAATGGAAAAGTTTGGAGCACGGAAGACTTCGCCGATAACTATATTCGCCCTTAACATAAGTGTAGACAAGTGTGCACGCAGTAGTGTTGGAATGGATTTTATCTGTGTGTATACGCGTGTGTGTTCTGGAGAGCGCTAGGTATGTAAACTCCAGGGGAGTTAGGTTAATTGGGTCTGAAAAAGAGGTGGGTGTGTCTTTCTCCTCTATGACAGGCTTATTTACATAGCAAAGCTGTAATTACCCTAACGAAGCCCCTATCCTATCAGGGAGATTGCACACACACACATACACACACGTGCAATCCCCAAACAGGTTTGAGCTCAATCATGCCAAACCTGTATTTTTCATCACTCCAGATCCCTCTCAGAAGCATTCCATTCACATGTTCATTTCTAATTGAATGGCATCCTTTGCGGTGCCAATCAGTCGGTTTGTTGGAATTTGTCTATCAGAGCTCATTGGCTTCTAAGAGAGATATGGGACTCCTTCCAACACTTAGCAATCACTTCCTTCCTCCCCCCTCCCCACTGTTTTCTTTTGTCAGAACAGGCTTTTTCTTTGTGAGTTAATGCAGAAAAAAAAAAAAGATTTTCTTGTGAGATATCAATTTAAGTCACGAATCCAACCCATTGTTGCAAATAACGAGAAGACGTAAGAACACCGTCGACATTTCAGGGACTCTATTAACTATTAAACTAGATGAAGGTAAGTTAAACCTTACGTTACCCATGTAGGGATGCGTGATGCTTATTTAAGCAGTTTGTTGAACCTTTCAACAGATTTCTGTCATCAGTGTGTTATTTATGAATGAAATAGATGTACGTAGCACAAGACTGAGGTTTGAGATGATTTACAGAACAGAAAGTGTGTTTTTATCTCCTTTCTTTTTAGTTTAGTAAATAACTAGATAAGACTTGCAGGCCTCTGAAATTGGTCAAAGGATTCCAGAAAAAAAACACTTTCTACTCGATTTTCGCAACATGTCAACATAAATGACCCGTGACAAGCTAAAAAAGAGCGCCAGTAATCAAATAAGACCAAAAAAGAGAGAGAAAGTTGTGTTACTGAATTATGCTATCGCAGCTTTTCATCTACAATTGACTTCTCCCTTCACAGACATACAAAGATGTTGTCCTTTTTTAAAATGTGTCTCTCATTTAGATACTGTCACATAAATATAGGAAAAGGCAGTAAATAAATGAATGAATAAGTAATGGAGAACGTGACAGACAGCCCTCCTCCTGCAGCTCCCCCCTCTCCTCTCGGAGACCCTTCACAGACAAACATGCACATGCTTCCTCTGCGCTAAAAACAAGTCACTGCTGAGGTTTTGCTTTTAATAATTTTTTGTACTGCTCACCTGCTGCAGGTTTAAAAACAAAGAAAGAAAGAAAACTTGAAATCCTAGAGGAGACAGGCAAGGCTAGTTGCTTCTTAGACCACTTGAATTATTGAATTAGAATATACAAATAAACAAATAAACATGACACAGGTTTAAATGTGGTATGCTTAGTTAACAAAAAAATGGAAAAGTTTGTGGTCTTGTTTTCTTCGGTGACGTATGAATTGAATTTTTATGCGACAAGCTCCAAAATTAACTGGCACTGCCGCAACATGAGCGGGCATGAATAAATGCAAATTCATTCACTCTCTAATTTGAGCGTTTTAAGTTGCGTAATAATGTTTTACCCCACCCAGAGTCGTATCACTTCACAATAAATAAAAGAGTTCAAGCTGAGGCTGAAAGGCCACACAAATCCACCCAGCCTCTCCTCTATACGCTCAGGGTAGACATATATAAGCTCTGTTCATTAGCTAGCTGTTTGGGGAAAGTAAACACTAAAAGACTTTAAATTGTGTAAAAATTGCATGGAAAAAAAATCACTGGAATTTCAGTCCAAATAAGGGTTTTTAAACCGTGCTCGCAAAGGACTAAGTGCAATTACATTTTGTAACATGCATCCAGCATGCTAGATGGGGCTGTGCGAGTATTTTATAGTGGAATTTTCCTTTAAAAATATCTGCACTAAAGCCAAAACCAGTACCTTTACCCAGCAGCCCCACTGCCTGCCTCGGTATCTGCCCTTCCCTCTCTCTGCACTTCCTATTCCAACAGGAATTTAATCTTTCAAACCATCGTTGTTTTTCCTCTCCCCTATTTTTACTGCTTCTGCTGCTGCTGCTGCTTGGAAGACCACAGACTGCCTCTGTATGCTGATGCCCCCCCCCCCCCCTCCCCACCCCCACCCGTCCTGCTCCGATCCTGTCTCTCTCTCTTTCTCTCTCTCTCTGTATCTCTATTTGTCTTACTCTCTCATGCTCACATCTTTCCTCCGTCTCTCTTTCTCCTCTGCTCCTTGTCCTCATCTCTCATCCTTCTCCTCCTCACTTGTTCCCTACTTCTTGTCTCCTTCAACCCCCCCGAAAAAAAGAAAAACACACACACACACATAAGTACACTTTTCCCTTTCTCTTTTCCGCCTGTCTGTCTCTCTGCTGTTTCATAGCTCTCCTGCTATACGTGCCACAGATTCAGATGGCAGTCAAATGGTAGATGGAGACAAACACGGAGACACATGCATGCAATTACATGCTCACACAGTCATACACACACACACACACGCAAATGGATATCCAGACTGGCAACTGCACGCATGGATAGAGACTCTCGCAGACATCTGTGTAAAGACACACAGACGCACACGCACCTTCGCACACCAACGTGCAGACTTTTACAAGAACATACTGTAGTGTCATATAAATTCAAGTATTTCAGTCACCTCCCTCAGTCAGTTTAGTAGGAAGACTATTATTCGTGGAGCACAAAGCTATCAGAAAACAGAATGCAGGAAATATTAATGAGAACGGAGACTTTTGTGAGAGATTAAAAATGAAGAAAGAGAGGAAGAACTTTGAATATGCAGCAGTGAAATGAAATCGCTATGAAAAGTAGGCTTTTTAGATGTTGGGGTGCATATGGTGAAAGTATACGATACTATTTTTGCATTGACTGTTTTAATGTTTAGGTGAGAAGAAGATAGAGAAACTGGGAGGGCTGGGAGGGGTGGCAGAGAGTGAGAAACAGAGAAGAAGGAGGTCAGTCTAAGCTTATGAAACATTTTCTAACCCAACCCGGCCTATTTCTGACAGAGCAGGACTGTGGACTTACAGTTAGACACACAAGTTCCCATGGTTGACAGCAACATGCCTTCAGGGAGTGACATGTGAAAATATGCACACAGAGAAAAAGCCACACTGGAACCAGTAACATGCAAGCTGATAACCTTACACTTTATTCAGATGCAGATGCGTTCTCAGAAAAACGGTGTTAGCTTTTATCTCTGAGACTGCACAACGCCTGCTATGCGACAGCAAAGGTTTAAGGGCAACATTTTGGGAAGTATGTTGCACTAGAAGACCAGTGCCATTTTATAGTCCCTTATTTCTTGGGTCTAGATGTAGAGCTAATGTCTGGAAGTATTTAGCTTAGCTTAGTATGGGAAAGCAGAAGGAAATACCAAGTCTAGGCTCTGCCCAAAGTTCAACAATCGACCCATTACCCTCAAATTATTTTGCACTGTTTGTGAATCATTTATGCAACCAGGCTTGAATGTGAGAATTTGAGGTTTCTTTTCACTGAGTGCACCTTAAACTACATGAGACTCAGATAAGCAGCAAAACTTAGATCAACGTGCCTGTAAACATTTACTTTTACCACATTATTATGTACATGTTGCAAGCACTGGTTGGAGCCCCTTTGTCCTTAAAAACCGATTAAATTTTTCTTGGTATATATTCAAAAAGGTAACTTTCATCTCAGATTTTGATCCATATTGACATGATGGCATCACACATCCCAAAGGTGCTCTTTTGGGTTGAGATCTGGTGATTGTAAGTACAGTGAACTCATTGTCATGTTCAAGAAACCAGTTTGAGGCGATTTTGAGTTTTGTGCATTTTTCTGCTGTAAGGAACCATCAGAAGACGGGCACAATGTGGTCATAAAGAGATGGACATGGTAGAGTAGGGTGCAGTGTTTAAATAATATTCCTTTGTAATAAGGGGCTAAGTGTGCCAAGAAAATATCCCCCACACCATTACACCACCACTGGTAGCCTGAACCTTAAACAGAAGGCAGGTTGGATCCATGATTTCTAGTTGTTTATGCTAAATTTTGACCCTGCCAGCACGTTGAATCACAACAGGCAACATTTTTCCATTTAGCTTCCAATGTTGCTGAGTCTGTGCAAACGCCACCCTGTTTTCAGTTCTTAGCTTACAGTAGTAGTACCGAGTGTAGTCGTCCGCTGGTGTAGCCCATCTTCTTCAGGGTTTGATGGGCATTCAGAGATTCTCTTTTGAATATTTGGCCATAATAAGTGGGTTTCCAAGTAACTTTCGCCTTCCTATCAGCTCAAAGCACTTTGGCCACTTGCTTCTTACTTATGGCATCAAAAAGATATTTTCAACTGGAGAACTGACGCTCACTGGATTTTATTTATTTATTTGGGGGGGGGGGGGGGGCTGTTTTCTGTAAACCATTGAGATGGCTGTGTGGGAAAAAATTCAGCAGATCAGCAGTTTCTGAAATGCTCAGACCAGCCCATCTGGCACCAATAACCATACCACATTCAAAGTCACTTAAATCACCTTTCTTCGCCATTCTAATGCTTGGCTTGACAAACAATTAAAACTACATTGAAATAAGCAAATCCACTCACAACAGTTTTGAGTGGGTTTACAGATTTCTATAACTGGTCAAGTACGACAAGTATCACAAATGCCGGCACAACCTTTGGTCCAACAATAAAACCATTTTCTGAAGTTCAAGCACAGCTTGCAGCATGATCAGTGTTTTGTAATTACCACAATGGAGTCCACTGTTACTGCTCCTCTAAAAGAAAAAAAATGCTAGGTTCAGTTATGCTTACAGCTATTAAAATCAGTTCTTATAACCTTTTGGAAAGGAAAGTATTTGGTCATTTTTTGAGTGTTTCATAATATCCAGTGTAGTAAAACTGAAAGGATAGAGCTGGTTAAAGATTCTGTGGTATCTATAAAGAAATTCAAAGATACGTCGAACCTATTTGTTGACAGCAGATAGTCAAAGCTGGCTTACTAAACTGACACAGCGGCCCAAAAGGTCAGGGGACCTAAAAAGAAAAAAAAAACAAAACGTCTAGGTTTTATCCATCTGCTCTGTACTTAAGCACAGAAATCCCCCAACACTGATTGAAGGAAAGCCACCATGTAACAGGAAGATCAGAGCAGTTTAAACAACAACAAATATTTACATATGTCAAATGCATATTGTTTTGTATGTTTCTTTCCCGATTTATTTTAAGTGGTGTGAAAAACTGTTCCTTCCTGTGCTGTCAGCAGTTATTCTAGAGTCAAATGTTCCAAAATACAGCGCCTATTGTCCTCAGAGAGTTGGTGAGTTTTTTCTGATAATCAGATATTGTGGTGACGAACCAGCTGGTATTGTGGATGATGTCAGCGGAACATTTTAATTACCTTTACATAACTTGTGAAGATTTCAGCTGTAAATGTATTTTTTCTCTGATAGTACATGAGCATATTGTAAATTTGGTAAAGCACTTGGAGCTATATGTTAAGTTCCCTTAACATAGAACATTTAACTTTTTCACCTACGGTTGAGGACATCGCTTCATTCAGTATTCCACAAAAGCACAAGTCATGCATTTGGTATGGATTTGGCTATTTTCGTTTTGCTTTTGCCGTTGTGTGAAGAATTCACAACATGAAGTGCTCACAGTCTTCTATTTACATTTGACCTGAAAGCTTGCGACAGAAACATATGTTGCCCTGGATGTCAAATTGGATCCAGATTGTGTGTCCTCTCAAAAACGTTTGAACAGTTACAAGACCTTTTTTCTTCTTCTTTTTTTTTATCAGAGACAAACATGAGTGTGCGGTGGTATAATTGGCTGCACAGACAGTCTACAGATGTTATTTTCCTTCAGCTAGTAGAGTAACTAAAGACTGTTTCTCTGTCACCTTCTAAGATTGAGGATGTGTGTTCTCCATTCATTTCAAAATTGACCATTGTGATGTCACTAGACTTTAAAAGCTGTTAACATATTAACAACTGTAACTGTAAAAGTATGATGTTGTTTTCATGATGACGACGATGATGCTTAGCACTTTTTATGAATTGCTTGTGTTTTCACAGCCAAGCTGCAACCTCCACAGCTAAAAACGAAGACAAAGACGAAAAGTCAAAAGCATGTCATCAAATCGACACTAAAAGAACTCCACAGATCCCGATGTTAAAACTTTACATTCACAACTCGTGTTACCTGCATTCTGGGCAGATTGATAAAAATCAAACAAACATACCCTTTTCTTTTTGCGCACTCATGCTAGTTTGCTTGAGGAAGTAAATGCATTTGAGGAATGGGAATATGGACATTACTTTTATTTTTGAAGTGAAGTGAAGTGCAAACTGCATTCAGGACAGAAACAGCTACATTACAATGTTATACTACTTGCTGAGTTACGTTTGCATTACTAGCTTTTGACCAGCTATGCGTTAACAATACTTTGGCTAGCTTTGCGTTAGCTTAGTGTTAGCATGCTAACACAAATATTAGATTAGATTAGATTAGATGAAACTATAGCAAAATATAGCGAAAAATCCAGAGTGTTGTTGAAGCTGAGTGTATGCCGATCCCAACCCACACAACATCAGCAGGTAACAAAGTCAGTGGTAAGCGTCATTGTACTCTCCATTTATACCTTTACCTTTTTTTTAGTAGAATCACTGTGACAATCGCTTTGATGTCTCTCTGAGCTGGTTTTCAACTTTGGTTTGTGTCGTTGTGTTTGTGTAAACACTAAAATAATTTTGTGATTTGTGGATTTCTGCTTGCATGTGGAACTGTAGCCCAGTTTTTATGGCGTTAACTTGTAATAATGTGACAGTGCAATTCAGTTCATTTTGTGAAGTAACACAAGTGTAACTCAGCAAGTAGTATAACAAATTACTTTCTCCAGCGAGAAATTAACATACTGCATTACTTGTAGGAACAGCAACAAGTAATATGTAATACATTACTTTTATGAACAATGACCCCAAATCAAAATACGGACATAGATACTGATAATTTAGAGTAAGATAAACACTGATACAGTGAATAGTTCATTATATTTCACAGGAGAAAATTGTGTGGGATAAGTGGCTGATCAAAACAAGTTATGGCATATGAACGGTCTCGATTTTATGATATAGTCGTATTTTAACACTTTTGAATGTAGTAAGATTGGTGTTCACATGTTTTATACTGTAACAGTTTGGACATCTCTCACTGACTGAACAACCTGTCGGTGCTGTAGTCCTTGCAGTTTGACCACGCAGAAGGCCCTGGATCACAACAGGTCTCTGGATCAATCGACTGTCTTTACAATTTGTTGTTTCATTGATGTCCAGCTTTTCTTTTTTTGCCATAAGATAGGATATCCCGTTTACTGACTTTATTAAGCATCCTTGTGACACTTCAAGTACAGTACAGTGTCCTCATCTGCTGGCTTACAGTCAGAATATCCATTGATTGAGATGCTCTCTGATTCAGGCCTTTTTTAAAAAATGCTATCCCACAAGTCAATAGGTGCTGTCATTGTTGTATCTTGTGTATACAGTCTATGGTCAATGACTACAAATATTTGTTCATTTTATAAACAAATTGAGTCATAAGCTAGGCGGGTCTACTGCTGCTATTTTGTCTTCTTTCATCTTCTTTCTGCAATACAAACAGAGGAGAATTTTAAATTAAAAGTCATGTTTATTCCACCGGATTGGTGCTCTAAAGACTGATGACCATGAACCACAACTGCTGTTACACTAGTGATGAAGCAAAGCCAAGTCATAAAATTACGTATAGATTTTTGTTGACTGACACAGGACATATTTGCAGAATTTATTTAAAGTGGACACAGAGTTAAAACATGAACAAATCTGAACATCTAAATATTTTACCAGCTTTCCACCAACAACATTTTTTCACTCTATTTGTTCTAAGTGGTGAACACAGCAATATATTACGGCTATGCTTGAGCAGTGATGGTTTCTGGGTGGTTCCTGCACATCCTAACCAATTTTCTCTCCTCGGACGGTGACAGTTTGGGTCTTCTTTTAGACCCTGGCAAAGTGATGATGCATTTGAATAACTTGTACTTATGTACAGTTGTTTGAACTGATGATACTGGAATCTGCAGTATTTTAGAACGTGTAAATCTACAATTCTCCTGCTTAGACCTTCAATTACTTGGGCTTTCCTATTGTTATGCATATTATTCAATCCAATGAGTGCTGTCAAACTGATCGTTTTTATGAAAACAGAAACTATCAGTTGTAGTTAATGGTGATCACTAACGAGAAGTTAACAGGTCTTGATCTTGCTAAAAGACACCGTAGAACCTTCAGCAGCACGTATTAAAAGGTTTAAGGTAAATGTCTAATCACAGCTATTATGTGTTTAATATATAGTCAGTGTTTGCAGTTACATTTACATTTATGATTTTTTTTGAGGGGGGGGTGGGGGGGAGGTTTGTATGGGTGTAGTTCACATCTTAGTGGTGGAAGATTGAGGTTTTCGGCAAAAGAGCTCTAATAAACAAAATATACACTTTGTGTTCAGCACTGGAGACAAAATGAGAGCAATTACCTTGTAACACAGTTGAGCATTTACCAGCTAGAGTAAGTTTTATTTCTGAATTGGACAACACTGCCATAAAATGAGTTAGCACTGAACAATGAACATTAGTTGCATCACAACAAAGAATATTCTCTCATCATATGTCTGATATGCTCACCTTTAACTCAGAACTCAGTGTCAGTAAATAGGATAGAGACTACAAGAGATACAGTGGGGCAAAAAAGTATTTAGTCAGCCACCGATTGTGCAAGTTCCCCCACTTAAAATGATGACAGAGGTCAGTAATTTGCACCAGAGGTACACTCCAACTGTGAGAGACAGAATGTGAAAAAAAAATCCATGAATCCACATGGTAGGATTTGTAAAGAATTTATTCGTAAATCAGGGTGGAAAATAAGTATTTGGTCACCTCAAACAAGGAAAATCTCTGGCTCTCACAGACCTGTAACGTCTTCTGTAAGAAGCTTTTCTGTCCCCCATTCGTTACCTGTATGAATGGCACCTGTGTGAACTCATCATCTGTATAAAAGACACCTGTCCACAGCCTCAAACAGTCAGACTCCAAACTCTGCCATGGCCAAGACCAAAGAGCTTTCGAAGGACACCAGGAAAAGTATTGTAGACCTGCACCAGACTGGGAAGAGTGAATCTACAATAGGCAAGCAGCTTGGTGTGAAAAAATCAACTGTGGGAGCAATCATCAGAAAATGGAAGACATACAAGACCACTGATAATCTCCCTCGATCTGGGGCTCCACGCAAGATCTCATCCCGTGGGGTCAAAATGATCATGAGAACGGTGAGCAAAGATCCCAGAACCACACGGGGGACCTGGTGAATGACCTGCAGAGAGCTGGGACCACAGTAACAAAGGCCACCATCAGTAACACACTACAACGGCAGGGAATCAAATCCCGCAGTGCCAGACGTGTTCCGCTGCTGAAGCCAGTGCATGTCCAGGCCCGTCTGAAGTTTGCCAGAGAGCACATGGATGATACAGCAGAGGATTGGGAGAATGTCATGTGGTCAGATGAAACCAAAGTAGAACTTTTTGGTATAAACTCAACTCGTCGTGTTTGGAGGAAGAAGAATACTGAGTTGCATCCCAAGAACACCATACCTACTGTGAAGCATGGGGGTGGAAACATCATGCTATGGGGCTGTTTTTCTGCCAAGGGGACAGGACGACTGATCCGTGTTAAGGACAGAATGAATGGGGCCATGTATCGTGAGATTTTGAGCCAAAACCTCCTTCCATCAGTGAGAACTTTGAAGATGAAACGAGGCTGGGTCTTCCAACATGACAATGATCCAAAACACACCGCCCGGGCAACAAAGGAGTGGCTCCGTAAGAAGCATTTGAAAGTCCTGGAGTGGCCTAGCCAGTCTCCAGACCTCAACCCCATAGAAAATCTGTGGCGGGAGTTGAAAGTCCGTGTTGCTCGGCGACAGCCCCAAAACATCACTGCTCTCGAGAAGATCTGCATGGAGGAATGGGCCAAAATACCAGCTACTGTGTGTGCAAACCTGGTAAAGACCTATAGTAAACGTTTGACCTCTGTTATTGCCAACAAAGGTTATGTTACAAAGTATTGAGTTGTATTTTTGTTATTGACCAAATACTTATTTTCCACCCTGATTTACGAATAAATTCTTTACAAATCCTACCATGTGGATTCATGGATTTTTTTTTTTTTTCACATTCTGTCTCTCACAGTTGGAGTGTACCTCTGGTGCAAATTACTGACCTCTGTCATCATTTTAGGTGGGGGAACGTGCACAATCGGTGGCTGACTAAATACTTTTTTGCCCCACTGTATGTGTTGCCCAATCTTTATGTCTACTGAAGTCCTGAACACTACAACAGCAGTTGTAAAGTAGTGTGTCTGAAACTTCATCTGACTGTTTTGGGGCTTTAAACAAACAAACAAAAAAGAAAAAAACCACAAACCGTGAGGGTGGATGGATGTATGGGTGGGTTCTTAATTGTGCATTTTGAGCTTTTTTGAATAAGAGATCTTTAAAAACTCAATACTAAAATATATAAAATAATACTCAGAAAAAGGTGTAAAAATATTAAAAGCAAACAAGTGAAAGGGTTTTTTTTTTTTCTTTTTATTGCCCAAACCTGCGCTTGCAGTCAAAATCGAAGTAAGCTTGATCATGACTTTAAAAAATAATTTTTCTTACATTTTTGATCGACATTGCAGGCGTGCAAGACATTAAAAAATAAATCTTGTCATTCAAGGTGTATTCATGTTCCCATTGGTTGCATCTACAGCACCAAAGCTGCTAAGGGTCAACAGTCAGCATTAGCGCTCTCACAAATGAACACAAATAAGCATTGGAGGAAGCTGTAGTTGTTCCACACATGCAGAGCGGGTTTATGAGATTCATAGCTCTTGTTCTGTGCTATTGTCCTCGATGAAGAGGTTTGTCTGGAGGTTTGGATGCATATGTTGTTGACTGTCTTGCCCCTTGGCCAAAACTACAGGCCCTCCTCTCCCCCCTGCAACGGGCCCCTCAACCTCTCGCCTTTTCTCTTTTTCAAATATTCTCAGCCATTCGCTCTATCCTCCCTGTCCATCTTCAGCTTTCTTTCCCTCTCTACACCCTTTCCTTCTTTTTTGCTGCTTGCTCACACAGACACACACACACACATGCGCGCAGACACACAAGCACCCACATAAACACACACCCATTCCATCCTTTTGCCTTTGCTTGCTGCCCATATCTTTCTCCTTTCTCTCTGCACGACTCCCCCCCCCCCCATTCTCTCCCCTCCCCCTTAGCCTTCCACCCCCCCCACCATCCCCCATCCTTCTGAAACAGAGTGTGTGTTCTGCCACTCTCACACACACCCACAGACGCACACACACAAAAACTGGTGCTTTACCTCCCCTAGGAGTTGTTCTTAACTCGCTGACTGAGGCACGCTCTGTGTGCATTTTTGTGTGCACGTGTCTGTGTGTCTGCGTGTGTGCACGGGTGTTAATGCGGACCGTGCATGGGGGGTGGGGGTTAGCATGTTTTTGTACGTCTGTGCTGCTGACTCCACACATGATCCCCATTAAAGGCTGGCGGGAATAGACACAAATACACACATATACACTCCACACACGCACTTTCATCTGCACTGCACACACAATTTCATTCAAACACACATACACACATGCTCGCGTGCACATACAGGTACATGTGCATCCGAACGCACACACGCACTGTGGGGTTCTATGGGGCCCGATCCCATTTCACCCCTGAGGCTTTTCCACCAACAAGGGGCCAATGTTGGAATCGGTTCCTGAATTTTTTGTGAGCATTTTCATTGCAATAAAAGCAGGTTCTCAAACATGAAAACTGTCCTTGTTCCGGGGGTGATGTCATTTCTATGTAAAACCTAACATCATTCCTAGGCAACCACAAGTGTCCTAGGAAACCAGATGTGTTGTGCGCATAAAGGAGAGTTTTGAGGCTTGGGTTTAGTAAATATGGTAGAATGAATAGTAAAAGTGCCATTCACCAGCTTGCTAACGAGGCTGATGCTTCAGTGGCAACATAACAAAGTTTACAAAAAAGCCACAAAATGACGAAGAACAAACCCAGACTCTCCAGAACAATAGAAATACAATAGAATACATCACAAGGGGCCACATAGAAATCAACAGGTGACCGCAGATATAACAGTGGAATGAGTATTTATTCACTAGTTTCTGTGGTGAGACAGACAAGCAGATAAAATGACAGTGGAACTGAACCATTTGAAACAATCTTTCTATTGACTACCTGAGCTCATTCTTACGTACTGTTGCCAAAAATTTCAACACAACTGTGCACTGTGTTTTCTTGGTTGATGTGTTACAATAGCTCCTAAAGAAATTTGGAGTTGGGTTAGGGTCAGGTTATTTGCACTTTATCAAGTTCAGAGTGGGAAAATTCCTTTTGCTGCTGCAGTTATGATTAGATTAGCCTGTGTTTTAAAACGATTGCAACACTAAGCTTGCTCCAGGGAGATTTATCTATCTCAAATAACAACAATGATTGGAGACGCACCAAGAGTCAACAGATGAAACTAACGTTGCATCCTGAAGAGAACACGTATGCTACATAACATGTTCAACTTGACATAATTGATATTGAAAGCATTTTCCTCTGGTACAAGTTGGCTCTACAAGATTTATTACTCACATATAATAAAACACACACAAGTTGACACACTAGGCATTGGTATTTATGTGAACACAATATGGTTCTACTTACAAATGAAATTGCTTCAACAAGAATCCCACCATGAACTGGAATAAATCCTGTCTTTATATATCAAAGAAAGTATTCTGATTTGACTCCGCGCCACCTTTTACTGCCACTACGCTGTCTTCATCTTGTTGTTAAAAGATAAGAAAACCTTCTAATCTAATTATTATCAGAAAACATGTGGCAAATGATAATTAATAATGGTGATATTATGTCAGGGACTGGTGACTGAATGTGCAGCAGTTGACACAGACAAACTTTGGTTATTTGTAAAATCAGGTCTAGGAAATGTCCAAAGTCACTCTTTTTCACATGTATCTTGCAACAGGAGATAATCAGGTTCAGACTTGTACTCACAACAGGAAATGTATTACGGGTGGTTTAAAGAGAGCTGAAGGAGGCAGTCCACATGATGCTCACTCACTACTTTTGAATGCAGCAGGGTATTTATTCCCTGTGCTATTTGCACATGGGCTGCAATGCAATATCACATGGACTAAAGACTACCTAATGTCCAATCTAACTGCACTGGACATTTGAAGCGCCTTGAGGCGACTTTTGTTGTGATTTGGCGCTATATAAATAAAATTGAATTGAATTGAATTTGCATTCTTACATGGGTCTCTGAGAAATGCCCGAAAGACAAATTCAGAGCTTCAGACATTTGTTGGATAAAGACAGTTTTTGTAGATTTCCCTCTCTACACCAACACAGTGATGATTTAACTTTAAATCAAAAGGGTTTACAAAACATTTTTATTAGCTGTTTAGGAATTGCAGCAATTTTTATACACAGCTCCCTTTTTCAGAGGCTGAAAATTTATTGGACAATTGACTGGCAAGCAATTTAATGGCTAAGTGAGGCCTGCTCTCTTGTTGCTTCATGACAAAAAAAGTAGACAATACCTGAAGTTGATTTAAAGTGTTGCATTTGTATTTTATAGTTTTTTTTCTGTAGTTTTAAATATGAAGCCCAAACAGATGTCAGAGCAAGTGAGGAAAGGCCATCATTGGGCTGAAAAAGAAAAAGAGTAAATAAACCTCTCAGAGAGAGAAAAAACTTTAGTGGCCAAATCAACAATGTCGGACATTCGTAAAATGAAAGACACAAGGCCTGAAAGACCACATAAGACGACTGAAGTGTGTAATGACAGAATTATGTCTATGGGAAAAACAACTTCATAACATCAAGCCAAGTCAAGAATACTCTTGACGCGATAGGTGTATCTTGTCAAAGTCAACAATCAGGAGACGCCTTCATGAATGAAAATACAGGGAGTATCTCCTGGCTACTCTCAAGTACAAGAAGGCCAGACTTTGCAAATATTAATAAAAATACCTGCACTGTTTGTGAAAATTCTTTGGATAGATGAAACCAAGACTAACTAGTACAAGAATGATGGGAAGAGAAATTTATGGAGTAAGAGAGAAAAAGCTCATGGTCCAAATCATTCCACACTGTATGCCAAACATGGTGGAGGCAGTGTTATGAGATGGGCATGTATGGCTGCCAGTGGAGCCAGATTAGTTTTATTCACAATGTGAAAGAAGCAGCAGGATAAAGTCAGAAGACTATAGGGGTATACTCTCTGCTCAGATTCAGCCAAATTCTACAAGACTATATGTATGGTTTTCACAGTGCATATGGATAATGATCTAAAGCATATTACAAACGCAACCCAAGAGTGTCTCAAAGCAGAGAAATAGGATATTCATCAGTGACCAAGTCACTTGATTTAAACCTGATGGAACATGCTTTTCAGTTATTGAAGACAAAACTAAATGCAAAGACACCTACAAACATGCACCTGAAGGTGAACTGGAGAGCAGCTGAAAAAAGGGGATGGTAACCTAGGAGTAAACAGGATCAGGGTAGTGGTTAAGAAAATTAAATTTCTTTCCAATCTCTAAAATTCCTGTACTCTAAAACCAACAATAAAAGACTATGAAAACAAACCAGGGCATTAACAGTAAAATTTGCAGAAATCAAACTAGCAGTCCAACAGTATATGGCATCCATGGCTACAAGAGTTTTAAAACAAATACTTAAAAAAATTATTGCAGCCATATTGTAGGTGTAGATTCTTTCGTGTATCTTTTGTCAGCTGTAACTCACTGCAAGTCTCCTGCTGCTGGATGTGGTATCTCCTTCATGTCTGATGTTGGTTCCAAGAAACAACTCCATGATCTGCCTTCCATGGCCTCCCAGTCCCAGGTTTCCTTAATGTCTGTTTGTGAACTCCATTTTGTTGCTTTCCCCTTGCTTTTCTATGCCTATCCTGCTATGCTGAACCCTCGTGCTGGCCTCTTGTCTCTATTTTTTAAAGGAGTTTCAGGGCAGTTTTGCCTCATTGCCTTAATTGGAATTGTGAGTAGGAAGTATCACTTACAACAAGCTAAAATTACTTCCACCATTTGACATGAGCACATCAAGGGAGGAAACACAGCATTTGGTGATGTCCATCACTTCTACTACTTTTCTTAAACCCCTTGAATTAAAGCAGGAATTTTGCACTTCAGTCACATCTTGAATATTTGATATAAAATCCACTGTGAGGGTATACAGAGGCAAAACTAAAAAACTGAGTCTTTGTCCAACAAATTACGGAACTAACTGTAAGAGACTGGTTTAAGTTTTCATAACTGAGAAGTGCTACCGGTGCAAGAAGAATCACTGTCTTAATAACAGCATGCACTTGTGGCCATGAATTACTCTGGTCAAAGCCAACAATAACTTGTTGCAAGCTTGTGTCGGCTTTAAACCCCCTTAAACCCCCTATAGGCAATAGCAGTTGCCTCTGAATGTACTTAAAATCTGTAATTATGTATCCAATGTTGAACTATTCAATATTGGGTTTGTTTTCTAGGATATATGGAATTATTTAAGGAAATCTTACATTTTATATTATTATATTATATTATAAATCTATATTAATACTGTAGATTAAAAAAAACAAGGTGACTCCAAAGTATATAGGATGTGTCAATAATGTGATATCACAGGTATGGTGAAGGTTTGCACCATGTTTCAGCAGAATGCTGCTAATATTTTATTACTCCATTACATTTTGCATATGCTCCATGATATTTTAGCAGGGGAAGTTGTATATATTTTATATTTATTTAAGTTTGCATCCAAAATTCCTCTCAATGACTTAGCAGTCATCAGGAAATACAAGCAGATCTACCCTTTGTAAGGAATACAGGTCTAGATTTTGGTATTTCACATTTGTGCCATGCTGTATCATATCCTTACATCAGTGTTGCAGGTTTTATTTCTGCTTGGATCTAAGTAAGATAGTTTTTTAAAATTTTATTTCTTGACTTCGTGTCAAATTACAATACACTGCACCACAATGCACTGTAGGCCTTTCTGTTTGGACTCAGAAATCTTTTGGACAAAATATCCAGCTGTGGTATTCTCATGTGGTCGTCAAAAAGTCATTCTTAGAGAAAGGAAACAGGAAGAAAAGGCTGAGGTATGCCAAATTACACAAGAAGTGGACCGAAAATCAGTGGCAACAGGTCTTAGTGAGGAATCCAAATGTGAAATTTCTGGTTCAAATGATTGTCAATACATACTGAGAAGGTCAGGATAGAGGTACAACAGTGAGTGTCTACAGCCCTCTGCAAAAATACAGTGGAGGCTCTGTCATGTTTGATGCTGCATTTCAGCCAGTGGTGTTGGAATTCGTGACTGATAGAATTACGAATGCTGAAAAGTAGATTTTGACTCTGCAATACCATCTGGAAAGCATCTGATTGACAATAGCTTTATTTTTCAGGACAACGGTGATTCCAAAACACACTGCCCATGCCGTGAAAACACACCTGGATAGAAATACACACAATGGAACACCATCAGTCATGGATTGGCCTCCCTAGACACCTTCGGTAACATTACTGAAGCACAATAAGAGGAAGCCAAGATCCAAAGAAGAGATTTGGATGTTGGCTTTGGTATCACAGTAACTGCGACCATTGGTGGCGCAGTTTAAAACCCCTGCTCAGGACTGAAATTCTTCTCCACACTTATACCGGATTTACAGCAGCTGATACAGCATGCTACACACTTACTGTTTCCAATTTTATTGCTTTGATATCAGCCTCATTATTTACTCTTTCTTGTAATACCTTATCAGTGCTGCAATAAGATAGTGAGCACTTGACATTTCGTACTGCTACCGCTTTGCATTAAAAATGTTCATTTAGTGAAATATAGAAACAGGAAATCCAATGTATTAGTCACTGACTTTTACAGTGATTGTAAACACCATCTTTTCATTCTTAACAGCTTATGTTGTATTTCTGTTTGCTATAGGATACTGAACTTTGTGCTGCCAGTAAACACTGGTATCAGACAACTACAAATCCATTCATCCATCCATTTTCTACTTTTCTGGTCTGTGTGTAACTAGGCGGATAAATAAAAGCTTAAATCAAATACAAAACTATCCAGACTTACAGCTGTCAGTACTATACAGTATTATACACTCGCTGAAGACTTTATTGGATATACCTTGCTAGTATATCCTGGTACTGTTGGAACTCTGTGGCAGTGATTCAGCAACGACAAGGTGTTGGAAACATTCCTCAGAGGTTTTGGTCCACGCATTTGTCAGCTGCACATCTAGCTGAAAATCTCCCGTTCTACCACATCCCAAATGTACTCTACTAGATTGATATCTGGTGACTGTGGAGGCCATTTGAGTATAATGATCCCACTGTCATGTTCAAGAAACCAGTTGGAGATTATTTGAGCTTTGTGGCATGGTGCATTATCCTGGAAACAGCCATCAGAAGATGGGTGCACAGCGGTTATAAAGGGTCAGTAACAATACTTAGGTAGGGTGTGGCATTAAAGCAATGTTTAGTTGGTACTACGTGTGCCAGGATGATGAAACTCACACCATTACCCCACCAGCAGCAGCCCGAACCATCGATAGAAAGCAAGATGGATCCATGCTTACATGTTCTTTATGATAAAGCAGAAATCGACTCTTCAGACCAGGAAATGTGTTTCCAATTTTGTTGACCCTGCGCAAACTGCACTAGCCTAATTTCCTGTTCATACGTGACAGGAGTGGCATTTGGCATGGTCTTCTGCTGCTTTGGGGATTGTGATGTTGTATGTTTGAGGATTCTCTTCTGCATACCTCGGTTATAGCAAGTTATTTGAGTTACTGTTGTCTACCCATCAGTTTAAGGCTGTTCTCCGCTGCCCTATGTCATAAACAAGACATTTTCTCCCAGAGAACTGCTGCTCTGGGTACTTCATCTTGATCAGACCATTCTCTGTAAACTGTAAATAAGAGCAGATGAACGGGTGTACCCAACAAAGTGTTCGGTGAGTGTATATTTTGTAATTTTATTGTGAGAAAAAAAACCTTGAACTCAGTTGTAACACTCTCATAAAAGTACACGGCTTAAACTTTATCCCACACGGTACAGACAATGGGTGCAGCTTCAGGGCTATTTAGGCTGCTACAAAGGGAGAATAAAGTTCACAGAGTTGGCAGGTAACTGTAGCACAACACCTACTGCGTGTTATCTTTTTGGCTGCGAAAACCACTGTTTAAGAGTCATTACTGTGTCATTACTTCATAAACATTAGTTTTATACCATCTCTGCTTGACTGCATATATGTGGACATCAAAAGGGGAGGAGGGAGGACATTTGTGATTTTACAAGCCAGATCCACAAACCAGATTTGTAGTAACTTCCTTTTTACACTTTCGGTGTCATTAATTTTCACCCACTGAATAAAATAAAACCTGGATGATTTTGTATTTTTCAATAGTTTCAAGCACTAATACAATCTAAGAGGATTATAAAGCTTATGAAGCTCATGTTAGGTCATTATCAGTGTTGGGTAAGTTACTTTAAATTAGTAACTTAGTTACATTACTAGTTACTTCTATCAAAAGTAACTCAGTTACTTCAAGTTACTCGTTACTTTCAGAGTAACTAGTTACTAGGGAAAGTAACTTTGGTTTTACTCAGAATTCTCTTGTTAATAATAATAGATTGGATTTATATAGTGCTTTTCAAGGCACCCAAAGCGCTTTTCATTCATTCACTCTCGCATTCACACACTGGTGGAGGCAAGCTACTGGGGCAGACTGACAGAAGCGAGGCTGCCATATCGCGCCATCGGCCCCTCTGGCCAACACCAGTAGGCGGTAGGGTAAAGTGTATTGCCCAAGGACACAACGACCAGGACAGAGAGCCCGGGGATCGAACCGGTGATCTTCCAGTTACAGATACGCTTCCCAACCCCCTGAGCCACGGTCGCCCCAATGTGTTGCTTCCGTAACTGGATACCCAGCAAGACTGCCAGTCTTCTAGCTTGCTTACTTGCCACAAGTGCACTGTGCCACCTACCAATAGAAAGGAAAAAATAATGTGCACATTTCCACGAGAGAAATCCCACGCCTGATTCTATCCTAGCCTGCTTTTTACATCCAACACAAAAACTGCAGTCGTGGTGCTTTGATTGTACTCAGAACTCGGAAATTCTGCCTTCTGAATAGGAAGATGTAGGTAACACCAGACTGCAGATGAGCTGCATACACAGCTGGACTGGGACAAAAAAATCGTCCCAGGCATTTTGACTAGAGACCGGCCCACCATTATGGGAAAAATCATAAAGCCTTTGAATGAAAATAAACACTGTTGTGACAGTGATGTACACTGTTCTGATGGTATATATGTATCAATCTATCAATTGTTTGTTGCAAGACTCAGATAATTATTTTTTTAAAAGTGAGACATTTTAAATGAGAATAAGAAAGTATTTCCTTGTGCCCCCCTTTCCCTTTTAATGCCCTACATGGACCCCTGGCAACACTTTGCTAGACCCGCCCCTGCACAGTTATCAGCTGTCAGCTACTTAGAAAAGGATCCTGGTGTTATTTGTCTCTCAGAAACAGTTCATAACTTCCCTTCAACTCATTCATGTCACCTAAAAGGTAAACCTGTTTCTCCATCACCTGTTCAGCTCTGATGATTCAGTAAGGACATCTCCTGGTTTCATCTTCATGTTTCCCTCTCATCACATATCCAAACCGACATCATGACCAGCAGCTTTACAGCTGTGGCTTCAGCAAACATCAGCTGATAGTAGAAAGTAATATTAAATAAATTCTAACAACAGCTGATCAAGCTTAAAAGTGCTGCTGTTGTTTACAGCGACATCCGGTGGTTTCCTCTTTCTGGCGCAAAGTGGGCAATAAATAAACAAGAGAGAAAAGCCGATCAGCTGATCATTGATCAGTTTCATGACTGAAGTAGAAACAGCAGAGGGAGGGTGAGAGGATGAGAGAAGAAGAGGCAGCTGTGCAGCGTAAACACAGAATAACTCCAGCTTTGTGTCTTTTTCATTGTAGCTGAAGTCCGGGACAAACTGTTCCTTTTCACCTCAATACGAAACGCGTAATATTTTCTCTGAATACGAGACGATTCCGTTTTTTACGGGACGGTTGGCAACTCTAATAATTAACCTTATGAACAAAATAAAGTTCAACATCAGTAACATAGCACCCACCCAGCTGTATAGAAACCCCCTCATGCTAGCTAGCACGCAGTACGAAAAAGTCAGCATAACGAAAATAAACTCCACCTAAACTTGGTTCATATCTGACCCAGATGGACTGCAGGTCATAACTTCTTACCTGAAGTTCAGTTCACCTGAGCTCTCGGACCGGCGGCCGCTTCGGGTCTCTCCTCTTGCCTCCCTTTTCCTTCATCCACCTGCTGGCTTCCATCACTTGCTAATGTTATTGAATCTGTGGAAGCTCCGCGATAGCCACCACACGAAGTAACGAGTAACGAGCCTATTTGAATCCCAGTAACGAGTAACGCGTTCCTGGTTTTGGCATAATAACTAGTTACCGTGCTCGTTACCACAATAATAACGTAGTTACTGTAACGCGTTACTTAATAACGCGTTAGTCCCAACACTGGTCATTATAAGGAAAGCAGCCAGTGAATTCTTAAGAATGCTTTGCTTAATTCATGCCTTAATGGAAGTGTTCTTTATGTTGTACAAAACATTTAGAAAAAGGGACCTCTAACAATCAAAATTAAATAACATAGGGTTACTACTGCAGTAAGCAGGCTCGCAAACATATTTCAACCTTAGGGAGAGGGAAAGGGAGTGCATGAAACTTGTTATTTATAGAATACACTCAGCTCCAGAGAAACATGCTGGTTCACAAACATTTCACTCTTAACTGGACTCAGGATCGGAATCAGTGTTGCAACAACTGGAGCACAGAAATATTGACCTGGTTAATTGGTGCTGACACACTGCAAGAAGCATGGGACTGACACACTGGATCCAGAGGAAACCATAACAGCAGCTCTCATATTAAAGCATAGATAAGACAGGCTGCATGGCGGCAGACTAAACATAAACAATCTGCAGGTATACTTTCAGAACTGAGGAATCTTTCCACTGCGGCAGCACAGCAAACTTGGTAACAGCTCATGTTCAGCTGGACTGATTTTCAGCAAAAGATTCAACACAGATGGAGAGAATACAACCACAACGATGTGCACACTGCTATAGCTAATACCTGTTTCACCACTAGTATGTACAAGCACACAGATTCTCATGTACTGTACAGTGTTGCCCATATACGCAATAGTAGCTGCACAAACAAAAGCTGCACCATAAATAATCAGTCTTAAGTCCTCATCTAAACTACACCCGTTCTGTCCAATGCCTGCTGGCCCTGGGGATTGTGCTGGACTTTTAATCCACTTAAAAGCAGAGGACCTCTGCTGCTGTTTCCAAGGGGCTTGACCCACGATGAATGCGCACGCACACATGCACAAAAACAATCAGCAGCACAAGAATGCAGCCACTCCTCATAAACACACGCATGCATGTATAGTGTTAGGCACTGAGGTGATTTCACAAATGGAAACACGCAGTCTACACGTTAACCTATACTCAGATTCAAGGGTCCTGCTGAGATGTTTTAATCAAGAAATTCACAAAAACTACAGCCAAGTTGGGTCAAATCTCTGAATACTCTGCCTCTGTAAGAGGGGCCAGAAGGAAAACTCTAATTTAAACCTACAGTCTATATAGAAGGCTCAACTTGAGTGGATTTATTGAAGAGGGGTCAACAGTCATTCCAGCACCGTTCAACTCCACTTTCTAGTGTAGCTCTGTTACAGTGTGTGTGTGTTTGTGTGTGTTAGAGACTTCTCAACCTTTAATATTACAAGAATTTTTAATGGTATTTGCTTTCTTTTGTTCTTCTACACTAACACAAATGTAAAATAAACAACATGTACACAGGCACACACATACATACAACACTGTTCATATTAATGTGGTGAAAACCAACTGTTTTTAAAATAATAATAATAATAATAGCAATAATTTCTTTAGAAATAAAAAAATATTCATGTTTTTGCTCGGGTTTAAATGGTTTCTTCTGTGCAGCCGACACATTGTCATACTTTTTTCTCTTCTTGCACCAACGTTTGTCGTTATCTAATTTGAAATGTACTAATTCCTTATTCTTGCGGAGGGAGGCTGAGCCACTGACTTGAACAGCTGCTTCATGACCCAAAAAACTGTCAGTCTTTCCCTGGAATAAATTGTGGAATATACCATCTTTGGGTACAGGGGGGAGCTGGAAAGGTCCGTTTTCAGGATAGCAGATGTCGCGAGCACGTTCGTACGTTTTGACCTGGGTAAAAATGATTACCTCTACATTATAAAGTCTAAACCTTTCAAAATGAACTGTTTAAAGTGTCATAAAAGGTAAACGCAAAGACTTGCTCGGAGCCAAGCTCCCCTGTGTTTCGGCGCTGAGTTTCTAGAGGACCCATAGTAGAATCAATTCAGCGAGAGGGGAGCTTGAAACCGTCCAATCATGCTTTCCTCCGAGTCTGAGAGAAACACAGTTGAAGGGAACACACAGACCAGTCGGCCGCACTACATGCTCACAACAGGCAGGCTCCCATCACTAACGAAAAACAACAGCAGCAGTCCACCTGCATATAATTATTATAACACTTTACTGAACACTATGCATATATATCCCGAAAAACTATATACCACCCGTTGATGAGATTTTTTTAAAGTTATTCTAGAATGCTTTTGAAAAGCATATGAGCTCAACTTTGGTTTGGAAACCACCTAATTAATCCTGTTAAAATAATTCTTAAAAATAAATTCATGTGATTATCAGAAAATACTCATACACAATGGTGTTTTCCCACTTTTAATGGTTTGATCATGTGGTATTTTACCTGCAGATGTCATGAATGCAGTGGATTCTTTAATCTTCATCAGGTGATGCTCAATATCCAGGTGGTGAAGCTATAGTAGCTGTGGGGTCATGTGCACCCATATCAAGCCAGCGCACAAAAACAATGCAAAATAACACGCAGCATGGTAAATGTGGAAGAATAATCTCAGCTGGTGCTACTCAAAGACCTGTTTGCTTTGTGGTCTTAAAACAAGAGTGTGCAACTGCTCAAAAAGCAGTGGGTTATTGGCTCAGCACATATGTATATATGCTCAGCTTTCCACTCATTTTGTTCACAAGCGGTCCGAACATCTTTGCCAGTCAGTCTGTTGTTGTTCTTCACTGATCAGCCCCACTGCATCAGCAGGACGTGCCTTGCTTAAGGGCATCTGCTTCGCGGAGAAGAGGGCAAGGCTGTTCATGCAGACAATGCAGAGGATGTCTGGTGGTCTCATTGTTAAATTTACACTTAATCCAGGTCTGCAGCAGCTCAGGTTGGAAAAAAAAAGCCCAACAGCAACAACAACAAAACACCTGCTGGAGGTGGGGTTGGGTGCGGTGCCCCCCCCCAAAAAAAATAAGGAAAACTGCAACACATCCATAAAAAAGTCCTCTCATGAAGACAAAAAAGGTAAAAAAAAAAATGCAGTGAACTAGATGATTTCATGTTTCAGAGCTGAAAATCTGCAGCATTTGGGGTCAGATTAGAGAAAGCAGCGTGACCTTTTAACCACCACCATGCTGAAAACACCTGCTGCACGCATCTGGGCCATCAGCTGATGTAAACCGAATGGTTTTTAACATCACAACTTTCATTATGAGTGTGTCTACGTGAATCTTTCTCGCACGACTAATATGCGTGCAGTGTTTGCATGCACGAGGACAGCACTCACATGCACTTGTAGTCCTCATTTGAATGTGTTTGCGCGTGCCTCATTAAGAGGTGCGCTTCCACGCAACCAGCCCGCTCACCAATGTCACCTTCATGGATGGCTCCATCGTAGGAGCATCCTTCAGAATGTAACAGATTAGCTTTGCAGGCAGGGATGTTGATTAGGTCATCACTTCCCAAGGTCACACCTACACACATCTAGCAGCAGGCCCGCTGCCGTTAAAGCCCCCCACCTCTTCAGATCCTATAGAGCCTTGATTCTACCTCCTGCCTGCGTGCAGATCTGAATAAGGCCGAATAAGCCATATCCAACAGGATAAGCCTTATTGTAATACTCAGTGATGGAACAGGCTGCTTCGGCCCCTTCAGGCTTCCTTCACCCTGAACAGACTTAAAAAAAAAAAACAGCTCTGTGTTACATTACTTGAAGCATTTCTAAGCTCCTGTAGACTCTTTAATCTAACACGGACCTTCAGCATGCTGCGCAGTTGCCAGCTATGTTATGCAGTGACTGATGATCAGTTCAGGTGTTCTTCACAATGAATCTGCATTCTCAACACAACGCTAAATTCCTTAACTCTGGACCTTTTTTTTTTAAAGGGCTTGGGACCTATGTTTTTATGGCCAAAGTAGATTTTGTTGGCATAATAAAGACACCGCTCACCAGCTCTTTCTGGGTATGGGTGCTAGTGGTGGGGAAGGACAAAATAATAATTGAGCAAAACAGTTTTTACAGTTCTTATCACTTTGCAGCTGCCTTTTTCAGTGAGCACATCACCCATGTTTTATCAGACCGAGATTCTCTCCCCTAGCAGTTCCTCTTGGGGTTGTGCAACTGTTTGGCGTTAGTGCAGCGAGCGCGCAAAAGACGGACTTGTATCTGTGTGCGTACTAATTTTCCTCCACTGACTCTCTATGGGAGACAAATCTCCCTGCTGTACAGTGCTACATCTCTTTCTTTATTCCCCCTCCCCTCATGAGACAATGAACACATTGAGGCAAATCTGTTTCCACAGCCTGTGAATGAGAGACAGCCAGCTTTGTTTTGCATGAGTGTCCACACACACGCATATGTGAGTGTGTGACAGATAAAGCAAAAGAATTGCGCTTGTGGTGTGGACACACACGTGTGTATCCAATGTGTATGAGGCTCCTACGTCATGCGTTCGCCATGTGACTCACTTGGTGTGGTGCAAGGGTTTAAGTAGTGAGTAAGAGCCATTCTTCTCCCCTCATATGTCTCCGCTCGCACTATCTGAGGCCCGGACGCGCAACACTTTCCCTCCGCCCCTACTCCATCTCTGTTCATTACCCAACAGGTTGCTCTGTCAATAATGAACGCGTGCGAGTTTGACATCTGAGGTCCATTCAAAGGGAGACAAACATGAGAACAATAATCACCTGTCCATTTGTTATTTCAGGAAATCAACAGAATACACATGTGAACATTTTATTTCTTCCCTTTGTTGGTTTTTCATAAATCTCATGAGAAAACATGATTATTGTTTTTGAATAACAGCTCTGTCTGGGATAGTCTTTTTTTTTTTGGTAACCTGCTGGGATAATTGCAGGTGAGCCATGGAGGAGATAGAGCACAGTAGTGCAGAGATAGGTAAACACGCAAGTGACGTCTGTGGTCGATGACTAATGCTGTATAGACTCCAGCGCCTTGTCTTGTGAAATGCTGGGATAAAGGCTTTGTGAGGGTTCTGCAGGTTAGCTCTAACTATTGTGAGCCATAAAACATGGACACATACTCTTTATCAAAGTGGGATATTACTCCTGGTTGTGCTCGCACACCTTAGTCCTGGGTGGGTGGCTGTATGTCGATTTAGAGCCAAAAAGCCTTTGTCATATCTAAACTGTCAGTGTCACAGGAGTTCGTTTGCACGGCCATCCAGAGAAGACATTTTTGTTGCGGTGCACAGTTTTTATTGGACCTATTCCACCATCTAGTGGTGGTGCATCTGCTGTTACCTACCGCAGCTGCACGATTCCCCGATGAGAACACAAGAAGTGAAACAAATTGGCAAATGAGGAAATGCAAATGATTATTTTTGTCATTTACACATTTGATTTATTTATTTTCAGAAACAGAGTGCACTAATTGCAAAAAAAAATTTTTAAAAAACAAAAAGGCAGTTTTGGGTGAAACTACATTGGCACAAAATGAAGAAGTCAAATGTAGAGAGGAACTAGAAATAAGTTCGCCTTCTAAACAAAACACTGAGGAGTTAAAAAGAAGTTAAGAAGAACAATATTTAATTAAATAGTAATTAATTCAGTAGCACCTTGTTGATTGCAAGGCCGCTATCATATACTGACTGCATCACTTGATCCCCAGCAGAGGTAGAAATATATTCCTTCCTCTTTAAAGTCCCCATATAGTCAATATCTGCAGTGTTCCACAGTGCAACCGAGACCAGTTCGGGTGGGGGATAGCTGTTTTTATTTGGAAATATTGTCATTTAATGCACAGCCCCCTGTTGAAAAGCAGCACCACTTGGAAGTGTATTCAGCACTTGAGACTTCAACAGATTCCATCCTCATCCCATCGCGTCTCCCTCTTCTTCATCTTCCTCAGGCAGGCTCCCGGGACAGGGCTCCATGGTAACAGCGACGCCCATGCCGCTGCGTCCAACGGGCATGTCTGTGACACATGTCCATTCATTTCTATCGGGACAGTAGCATTCAGCGCTGGACAGAAAGCCGTGTTGGTTAAAACCTCCTAAGTGGGACACACACACACATTATGATTAGCAAACATTTGCATCAATAAATAATTATTAATTATTCTGTCTTTAGGGGGTTTATTTGCGATTTCAGAACTAATTTACAAAACAAATTTTTAAAGAAAACTTTTCTTTTTTAAAACTTAAAAAAAAAAAAAAAAAAAACAGATTGCAGTTATGAGTTCCTCCCAATGTGATATTTAATTTGCCAGCTGCATATCAGTTTACTATAAGCATCGGAACCACGCTTAACTTCATCTTATTAAATAACACTAAGTCAATGAGCCAGATTAGGAAGAAAACAGAGTGCAGCTCACTCTAGGGTAACAGAGCAGCATCTACTGATCTGCCTACCGGTCAATGAGAGGGATTTAATTACTTAAGTAGTCAGTATTTAGAAGTGTGTGTTGCAACACTCAGTAGAAATCTTGGAAGCGTTTATTACAGATATATTATCCTGTAAACATTAATGACACTGATAAGAGCAACATTTTTCACTCAGCACTTCAGATTCATGAAGTTGTATAATGTGCTTAACACCAAGCATTAGAAACCCGACTGACCGAAGACGAAGATGCGTCCCTGGTGGACAGTGACTCCATGTGCGCTGCGAGAGTACTGCATCGAGGCCCTCGGCTCCCACGTATTCCTGGCTATGTTGTAGCGTTCCATAGTGGCCAGCTGGCTCTGCCCATCATAGCCTCCTATAGCATACAGGTAAGAGTTCACACACACCAAACCTGCAAGCACAAACAACACAAAAAATGAAATTTGCAACATAAACATGCCGCACAGAGTTTCTTGGAGAACATCAGACGAGAAGACTGAAACAACTCTCATGATTACAGTCATCTTAACAGAAATCTGAATTATTTTAATCTGTACAAAGGCAGACGTGTAAAAAAAGAAAGAAGAAAGAGCAGGTTGCAGTTTTACATTGGGCTGTTTGTTAGGCAAGTGCAGTGGAAAAATAACATGTTACTTAGTGACTTTTTGAGGTGCTGGTAGGTCAGATTTTATTATCTTGGGAGAGCACAAAGTTAGTGCTGCCCCTCTGTTTCCTGTTTTATACTAAGCTGCCTGAAACCTTATTTTGGCAAAGGTCAGAAAAAGTAAAGACTATGTGAGAGTACTAAAGATAAGCGTGAAAATGGTGAACACTGCTTCTCATAAGAGCCAGAAATGCCCACAAACTCACCTAGTCCGCTGCGTATAGTATTCATGGGAGCCAGCTGTTGCCAGGTGTTAGTGTCAGGCTGATATTTCTCAGCTGTGTTCCAGCGGTTCTGTCCATCATAGCCCCCCACTACATACAGGGCCCCCCCGCACACCGCCACGCCGGCTCCCAGGCGAGCAACCGACATTGGACAAACAAAGGTCCAGCGATTAGACTCGGGATCCCACCTGCAAACCAAACAGCATTTGTGCAGAGCACTTAGTGCAATGATAATCTGTTGACAACTCCTAATGATATTACATATTAGTGAATTGACATAATTAAATGAATGTATCAGCGCCGCAAACTTTAAACCGATTCGGTGCGAAGCGGCTGCGCACGGCAACCCTCTCGGTCTACACGAGCAGTCAACTTTAAGTGGATTAGGTTAAGCTGGCAACCATGTTTGGCAACTATGAAGAAGCTGTACTTGAAGCCAAAGCTATCACAACACCAGTGAGCGTACAGAGAGACAAGAAAGTCCAGTCGTGTCCTTGGAGAAAACCGGCTGAATTAATATAAAAACAGTTTGGGATAAAGAGTGGCAGCAGGAGGAAACAGCTGCTCAATCCAAGGATGGGGAAAAAAAAAGCAAAAACCCTGCCTACCAGCACCTCTAAAGTAATTTACCAACAAGATGCAAGAGCTATATCAATCTTCATGTCTAGCTCTCAGCAGAAATAATATATGTATTTCTATACATTTCTTGCATAACAACCCACAGGACTCTTTGCATAGGCAAATAATGGAAGGCATGACAACAAGAAACAATCAACATGAGCAGACGGGACTTCTTGTACTCTGACTGGTTAATGATTAAAAGCGTGTTGGCACAGTTGCTGGCACTGGTCGTATTCCAGCTGAAAACTGCTGATAGGAGTGTGGCTTATATTGCATCACCTGTCCTTTAATGTTCAGAACACGCCTTTGAAAAAAGCAGCACTAAATTCAAGTCGCTCTTCGCTCTGACATTGTGACATTGGCCCTGCACTATGATCACTAAAATTTCTGCATCTACAGCGAGGTGCGCAACAGCGGCAAATTAGGAGCAAGGAGGTACGACTCCCCGCCGAGTCTCCGGCATGTTGCTTGCATTCGTTTGGGAAGCATCCTCGGGAGAAGAGCCGTTACTGCCAACACTGATTACTATAAATGCTCTCGTCTCCTTTGATGTGTTACACTTTCAGTTTTCATCTCAATACTTTTATCAGCTTTCATTATATTTAGCAGCTTCTCAGAAGATTTCCAACTGGTTTCTGATGAGCTCTAATAATTCTCTGCTGACTAGCATCTTTAAGACATTTTTACGTTTCAATCTATTAAAAAAAAAGTGTTTAAGGTCACATTTGAAGTAGAAAGCTAATAATATCAATAGAAAGTGCCATTCTCGAGACTTTCTGTTAGTAATCTAACCTACATGAAAGCATTATATTGCCTTCTCGCAGCAACGAGAGGTAAAGTATACGCAACCAGATCTACATTCCTAAGAAGTTTGTCTGTACATGTTTTGAAAGACCTCATGTTTTTGATGTTATGATGTCTAATTAGGCTAAGAGGAATACCAGCAAATTCTTGACTGCTCTTTAGCTTGAATAGCAGCCATTCATTTAATCTCTCTGGTGGCAGTCCCCATACGTGCGCCGAGGTAACTGCGCTTCTAAAAATCTGCATCTTAAAAAGAAAATCTGTGCTTCCACATTCAGCTTATTAAACACAACTTTAATGAAGTCAAATTACTTCGAGTGTCGAGTTAAAGACATAAATCCTCAAATAACAGCACAGAGATGTCTCACTTTTCCACCGTGTTGTGGTGTATCGAGCCCTGGGAGCCTCCGACAGCATAGATGCAGCCATCCACCACGCCCACCCCGACCCGGTTCCTGGGGATGTTGAGGGAGGCTCGCTGGCTCCACTGGTTGGTCATGGGGTTGTAGCAGCTCAGGGCGTTGGACTCTGTGTTGGTTTGAAGTGACAGGTTTCTGCCTCCAACCTGCGTTTAAGAACACTTTAAAAGTTTATGTTGAGAAAAGTGAAAAGAAAAACAACCCAGAAATCGCACTCACTGGCCACTTCATTAAGTACACTTTTTTTGATGCTTGATATGAATTTCATTAGGTGGTTTTGACCATGTTTATCTCCATAACTGCATTGAGCTGCTGACATGTGATTGGCTCATTACATATTTTAATTTATGTGGACTTGAGCAGGTGTACTGAATAAAGAGTCCAGCAAGAGTAACTCTGAGTTTACTGCATTGTATCTGATCTCTGTGTGTTGTTCACAAATTAAAGCTCATTTCATTGACCGTATGATAACTGATGCAACATACAGTGTAGAGCAGTCCAAACAGTGCGCAGGCTCCCAGACCACTGCATGGCGTCCCCATGTCAGCCAGTTTTATCCACATATTCCTCCTTGGATCGTAGGCCTCCATGGATGCCAGAGAATGCTGCCGGTATCTGAACAGACAAAAGAAAGTAGTGACTGGCTAGTTACTAAGATGAATGTCCAGAGTAAATAAACAGCTTTTCATGAGAGCTTGTGACATAACTTTGAATCCTTTGTTTGTTATTTGTATAAAGGTTAAAAAGGATATAAAGGATCTTGTTATATAGAGGCACAAATACCAAAGACATAATATGGTGATTCATGTATGCATGCAAAGCTGGTCTCAAAATTTAGTCTTAATCAGTAGGAAATGTGAAAATAATACTCCAGTCATTATCTGCTCTTCCTTATGTCAATACGCACTGATTGCTATGATTGTGTCTGTGTTTCCACAACAGCATCATCCCATAAAACAGGTCTATGAAAACAGAACAACATGCTCATTAAAAAAGTCAATACAGCTCAATCATCAGTTAGAAGTTTACGCAGACAGGATGATTTCTCTTATGATAACACCAAGTCGAAAAACAGATTTTTCTATGATGGATAGGAGCCCAGAAAGCAGGGCTACTCTGCAAGGAAGACAGACTCTGTAACCTGCTCTGCAGTCACCAGATGGCAGACTGAGCCACTTTCTGAATTCTTGATAAAACACAGCCTGAGCTCATTACCACGATAGTGTATTGTCTGATAATAATGATTAATATATGACAATCAGAACCTCAAAATATTTGCTGCAGCCAGTCACACGTTTGCTGAGCATACACAGTGTTTGATAACTACCCGCCGGCCACGTAGATAAACTGAGTTCCCCGATTAGGAGCAGGAGGAAGCTTCCTCAGGGTCATATCCTGGAAGATTTTGGACAGGAAGTCCTTACAGGAATTAGCCTAAAATTAAGATAGGACACAAAATAAAAAAATATATGGGAAAAAAATGGGTCATATGGCTTTTTTTTTTTTTTTACACTTTGATACCAAAATAGCATACTAGTTTTTATAAGTGCAGCTGTGGTTTACCTTGCTGAGGATGGGACAGGACAGCAGCTGATTCTTCAGGAACTTAGGTGGCAACGCATAGATGTGAACGGCATTCAAGAGGGCATGCAAATAGGGGGCTCTGCTCTCCATATCCCAGCGTACCCAGTCTGTGCAGGCTTTATACACCTGATGTGGATTTTATTCAAATATATTAATGCACAAATTGTTATTTATGTCTAATAGAGAATCTAACAGGAGAATCATTTAAGTATATTTTTGAATGAATACCATTTGTGAATGAAATGCCTGTTGTATGGCTCTCAATCAGATTTCAGATTTTTATTTTAAGGTCACACACCTCAGACTCACAGAGCACCTTGAGACTGTCCTGACTGATGAGCTCCAGCAGCTGGCAGTGAGTAAGACTGAAGAATTCCTCTTCTTTGGTCACCTTCAAGACAGATGCAGCATTTGGATTTTATTCAGTTTACTTTTCAACTTTAAGAATTACTTCCATTGATGTGAGTCGACAGGTATGCGGCAGCGGGAGAAACTAAAAAGTTAGATTCCATTCCAAAAGGCAACAGGAGAAGTCAGAATAAGTATTGCCAAAAAGAACATAAAAGGCTTGGTAGTGACAGGGTGGCTCGATTTGTTCTCGATTCAGCTCGGTTTTGGGTAAGCATTAAACTCTGACACTGAGTCAAAGTTCTTCGGTTATGTAAAGCGCTCAGAAACAAAACAGAACACGAGCCAGTGAGGTGGGTCTCTAAACTGTGCATAATTATGTGGGGACAAGTAAAACACAGTGATGATTCTGTGGGATAAGACTGCCCCATGCCTGCCTGAAGATACTTAAGACATGTCCACATATATCCACCTGTCACCATAGTTATCTCTCAGTTCTTGTGCTTTGCCTTAACAAAATCATCCCCACTGAGTTGGCTGAACTAGCTAAAGCTAGTTAGCTAGCTGCCAGATTGGACTTGTTCGCATGCTCTCCACCCTTGGGTGGAGTTTGGCCTGCTATGCCAGTGCTCACAGATAGGAAAGGTGCCGTTTCACAAGGTTTTGTTCAGATGTCTCTCTGAGAGAAAATAGATGTTAAGAGGGGCATTTTAATGCACCCAAGTATGGCTGTTGCACCCAGCTCAGATATAGGCTCAGCTGATAAGTACAGAAGTGGATCTATTTGCCTAAGTGCAAATAGGCCCTCTGCTCCTATCCATTCCCAGACACGCATTTTGGTGATGTTGCTAGATCAGGCGACGTTCCCCTAGTCTAATTTTTAAAAACAAAGGTTCCGCCCCCAACAACGGTGGCAACAATCAGGTTCTAATCTTCAAAGTTCACTTCCACTGATACCATATAAACCGCCACATGGGTGCAGTTGTGTATAAGAGTAACCTGAGACAACCATGAGTACTGCACTTCAGCATTTTTAATGCTCAACTTCTTTTTAGCTACGTGAGAATAATTTGACATAAAAGACACCGTTCTCATAATAATAACTGCACGTCCAAGCTGTTGCATGTGCTGTTACCTCACTGAAGTGTGTATTGATGTACTCCCGACTCTGTTGATGCAGTTCTGTGCAACCGATCTCCTCAGCGAAGCGGGAGATGCCAATGACGTTAGCTGGCTCTAGGTGTTTAATCAGATAATCGCAGCATGCCTTTGCCACATCCTCAATCTGACACCTTGCAGGATGTAAAAGAAGCAGAGGAGCATTATAGTCTTCACCTCAAAATATGACTTAACACAGTGGTCTGGGTCTAAAATATGTTTACCTCATAGCAGCCAAAAGCACATGCAATACACACTTTTCTCCCACTGTTATGTGAGAGGTGTAGGCAAAGTCAATAAGTCTCCCGACCACCTCAGGGCAGACATCACGCAGGGTGACCTCCGAAGCGTGACACTCCTTGAAGCTGCTGGTAAACATGGCTCTGAAGTAGGAGCTACAGGAGGCCAGCACAACTTTGTGAACCTGAAAGAAAAAGGTTGTGATGATAATGAAACACTGGAAATGTGCTCAACAACTGAATGACAAGCGATCCAAGAAAAATTATGAGCTCATTTTGAATTAGACGGCAGCAACAAAAAAAAAGTTGGAGCTGGGAGAACAAAAGGCTGAAAATGAAACGTAGTTAGAGTAATGACAATTGTTCTAATGTGTGGATTTTGTGTGTGTGAGTGTGATTCAGCTTCGACCTTGGCAGATTAGTGTCTCCAGTGACTGAGCTAATGATAAATCCCACTGAAGTAAAATAGCATAAACTGCATGAGACTTGAAGGAAAGTATATTCATATGTGACTGAATATTCATTCGTGATGGAGTTAATGATAGGTCACGTTGAAGTACAACATAGAAAAGAAGAAACCATTGTGATGGAGTGGTTTTGATGTTTGAATTTGGCCTTAAATCTTGTATGTGAAATGTCCCAGAGAGAGTGAGAAACAATAGGGTGTGACTTAAAATAAGGAGATTGTGGACACCAAAAAGAGCAAAAGAGGATAAAAGAGGGCTCCTAGGAACATTCAAAGCTGTTCTTGCTCTAGTTTCTTTGTGATAGGCAGTAAACATCTGGACCTGGGAGTCCACAGTTAGAAATTACAGCAAGAAATGCCAGAGGAGCAACCACTGCCCGAACACTCTGGACTCATGAATTGGTTTTATATTTCTTGGCTTTTCCTCTTCTCATTTTTTCCGTGTTATATTATAAAGTCAAACATGCAATTAACGTTGTTAATTAAATCACTTAAGTAATTATTATTAAGTATAATTTATTTAATTTGGCTTTTGCTTTGCTACTGCTAAATTGCGTAAATTAAATATCCTGCATTAAAAAAGTCTAAATTGTGGACATTTCCTTTTTAATCCCTTGTGAAAAAGTAAAGGTTAAAACCTGTGTATTATTATAAGATCGCTTAAGGGGTTCTTACAAGTTACTCTAGCCTTAAAAATTAACAGATCCTTGGGGCCTACTTTTCCAGACCACTAAATGTTAACTAACTGGGCTAAGAAGTGCATGGATTTAGAGGAGAGCTGCTGATAACAGGTATGGCTGAAGGTAGAGGGCTTGACCAGAGGGCCACCCTGGCAAGGATGCTTTCAAAGGAAGTAAGAACGACATTTGGAGGACTGAGAAGCAGGTAGAGCTGGGCATGTCTCCTCCCCTGCCTACTGGGTAATACTCATAGGAACAGAGACTCACAATTTTTAAACAGAGAGGCGGTACCACACCTTCTTGTATTGGGGGTGGGGGTTGGATGTGAATTGTGTTCACTGTCCCATCCACAAATGGTGCAAAGGCGCCATATGTGAACATGATCCACACACATCCAGTTTGACCAAAGCTCATTTTAATGGATCTCTGATGATATCAGGGTGCATTAGTGCCTGTGAAATAGCCAGATCAAACATCTGGCAAGGGACCATCAATGCTGGAAGATGTATAGAGGTTACATATGCTCCCATTCTGATGACGTCTTTTTTAGGAAGGGCTTGCATATTTCAGCGAGACAACGCGAAATTGCATATCGAATCTATTCCAACTGCATGGCTTCATAGTAGAAGAGTCTGGGTGCTACACTGGTCTGCCTGCACTGAAAACCTTTTACCAGCTGAAAACATTTGGAGCATCATGAAATGAGATAATATGACAAAGACGACCCAAGACTGACGAGCAGGTAGAATCTATATCAGACAAGAATGGGACAACGTATCTCCCAAAGGTTCAGCAGCTGATCTCCTCAGCTCACAGAGGCTTAATAAGTGTTGTTAAAAGAAGAGGTGATGCTACACTGTGGTAAACCGGCCCATGCCTGAGACATGTTGCTGCCATCGAATTCAAAATACCGTCTTACAAATGGTCCAATTACTCAGTTTGAGCATTTGATGTTTTCTGCGTTCTATTGTGAGTAAAATGCGGTTTATAAGATTTGCAAATTGTTTTTTTAATTTATTTACGCTTTAAAAAAATGGGTTCACATTAATAGCATCATTAATATGAATCATTTTGAATAATTATTCACTTATATATTTAACTTGTCCGAGGGCCTTTTATTATATTTGGCGTGCACTTTGCAAGTTTCTAAAATGTAAATGGAAAAACTTGCTGTCATTGCGTGTTGTTTTTCAGCAGCACTTTTTAAATGCTGACCTTTGTATTAAATTTAAATTGTCATAAAAAATAGCCCAACAACACAAACTACACTATGATTCTAAAACTTCAAACACGACCCATTACCTTGAAGTCGACTGTCCTCTCCTTGTGTGTGACATGCAGCACCAGATCACACAGCAGTTCGTTCTGCCGGAACTCATCCATGGCCTTCAGGGCCCTTGAAGCATGGTTCTCGACGGTGTAGTCAAGATACCCAGACCCACGGATAGAGGGAACCACAATAGCTGAGAAATCTGAGTCGCATGTTGGACGTTTCTTCTTTTTAGGGCAGTGCATTATGGGGAGAAAGGACTTCAGATCTAGTTTTTCAGCGATACAGTCTTTTACAGTCAAACGTTTTTAGTTCTTATCCCATTGGATTCAAACTTTCAACAGAGAAAGTTCCTTTGGTCTTCAACTCATCAGTAGGTAAAGGCTACAGTGTGCAAGTATCCTCAGTTCCTCCATTTTGCCAAAAAACATTCAACACAAAAATAGTCTTTTAGCATGTCGACAACCCCCTGCGTAATAGTAGATTACATCGGTGATCACTGCTACAGCCAGCAGGCGAAGTAAGATGTCCAGATGCTGCAAAAATTAAGCTCAAGTCATGCGTTTCTCTGCAGAAATACAGCAAGGAACCATATTTGTAAACTGACGGTGAACCACATACGGCTCGCTCAGCCACGTATCCTGCCCTATCTGACATGACTGACAATATTTGTGTCACACAGTTCCCAAAGCAAAAGTAACGATCATGAAATTACTTTTGGTCCGGATTTGAAAGAATTCAGGTTTTTCAAAGTAGTCCATTCTGACGTTTTCCAACGTCTTCTGCCATTTAGCGTTTTTACATGAAAAAAGGAAGTGGTTGGCACATGTGTGCAACTGCAATCAGTTGCATCATAGCAGGGATTCTTCTTCAACTCATGTGAAGCTTATCCTGGAGAGAAGAGGGTAAAACAGAGAGAGAGGGTGTTAGGAAAGCTGAGAGTTTTTCAGTGATTTAAAAAGAAGCAAATATAATCAAGATCTCCGGATATGGCATTTTTTTTCATATGCGTATGTGGGTGTGTTACTGTGACACACTGTGGGTTTCACTTCCTTACAAATGAATCCGAAAAAAACGTGTTGTGACGAACTGCTTTATGACACAGCTTTCAGCCGAGGAAATAATCACTGTGTTTGTGATTTCTTCTAAGATTTTCATAACTGCAGGTTAACAGTCTGCATATAAACCAGTTATCCTTGTACTTTTTTGTTTTTGTGTTATTTAATTTCTATTGCTTTATTTAATTTTTGGCTTCCATATGACTATATGTAATATTTTATCCTCAGAGTGACATCTGGCTAAATACAGATTTGTTAGGACAATATTTGTTAGGACTGATATTTAAGAGAAGTGAAATTACACAACCTGATAATGACTTTCAAGCTATTGTTATCATTGTCCTTAAACTTTTTTTTTTTTAAAACTGTTGTCACAGGGCAGGAGGTGGGGTACACCCATGACCAGTTTAGAACCACCAGTAAACATGCAGCTTCCCCTATAGTATATATAGATTTTTATCATGCTACCTGAAGATAATAATTAAATATAGCTATTAAAAGAAAAAAAGCAACTTTGATCTATCCAAATGAGTCATCGGGCACATGCTAATTTTTAACTTGCATATTTTGATGTATGTGGTATATCTTGCTATTTTAGCATAATACTGACCTGCCAGATTGGTTTATACATGTTCGGAGAATGACGCTTATTTTATTTTGTTTTGTATTTTTTATCCACTATTTAAGTGAACTTAAAATCAAACCATTAAGCTTCGATTGAAGTGCAGATATATGACTTTAATTCAAGACGTTCACCAAAGATTTTGCATTAACTATTCAGGAATAGTTCATTTTTACACATAGCTCCCTGTTTGAGAGGCTCAAAAAATCGAACTTGTATTTCGCATCTTTCACTGGAACTCTCAATATGCGATTTAAATGTTTAAGTTGTAATGTTTAAGTTCGCTATCTTTTTGATTAGCCTGACAAACCAAAATAAACCTATCAAATAGATAGCGAAAAAGCCTTAGGTGTGGCCATACCCTATCAGAATTAATCTAAAATCAGAAACTTGGACGAGGTCTGGTCAGTAAGCTCCAACATCAGGCATTTGCCTCACTGAAATCACTGACACTAAAGACCAAGCAATGGTGGAAGTGTGAGTGACTGCCATTTGTCTGGAGGCCAATTTGTTTGCCCAAAGTTTTGTTTTTGCTACAGGGGTGTCCTCTCAACTTACACACTTATTTACCTCTTATGTAAGAGATATGCAAAAGGTTTTCTGTAACAGGTTTAAAGATAATTAGAAGAATTAATGCATTAAGCTGTCAAATTATGAAAAAAATGCAAGTAAATAAAAGACAAAAACAATTATTTTGTAGCACGCGTCTTTATGCAGAACAGCACACCTTGATCAGCTACTTGTCAAGCAAACAGTAAAATCTCCTGCATGCCAGCGTCAGTTGCTGCTGCTCCAGCTTGAAGCAAAACAAATCAGCTCATGAGGTGGAGATGAAGAAAGGACTTTTGTTATCTTGCCTGGTAGATATAGTGCATTTGTCTGTGTGAGAACCCTTGGAATCATTAAACATGTAAGCATTAAAGCGGACAAATCAAGGCCCAGCTGAAGGCTAAACCATGCAAGATCCTTTTGACTATTAAATGCAAAATGTCACCATTTGCAGCTTTTTGGCAACACGCATGCATGATTAAAATAGTATTGCCACACACATTTTGGAAGATTTTTTTTTTAAGTCAAAGCAAAAGGTGGTTTAGAGATAAGGGGATTTGCAGAGCTGCACAATTAAATCTACTCAGCCACCAGCTACCTCACATCTCAGCCTACAGTTAGTCAGCCTGCTTGCTGGTCATATGACCCAATGCGTCAGACAAAGGGGGGTAGGGCAGAAAAAAATGAGATTTTCAGGGAAGCACACCTTGGGTAAGAGAGAAACACTGACGACAGTAAAATGATGGAAAAAAAGGATAAGAGGGAGAAGTCCACTCGAGGAGGGAGTAAAACAGTAACGCTGATATGACACTTGGTCTGACCAGTTTATTGATTCTAGCTAGATATGAAGGTTCTGTTTGACCAAGGTCCTCACCGGTAGCACCGCAGGTTGGAGTGCAGTTTGGTTTAGTTGCATTTAGTCATCAAATACCTCAATTTGATTTAAGGAGTTTCTTTCTTCCTTTTTCTTTAAAAGCAGTTCTGTGGAATTTGTCAGATGATATCATACTTTTGACACTAAAAACAAAGAGAAGCATTGAAGCCACTGATGAGTTTGCTTTTCATAAATCACACGCCATTCTTAGTGGAAAATTTCTGAGAAGAAACAAATGGGGCAGACAGTTAACCATTTACAGATTGCTTCCGTACATCCAGAACAGTAGAGTAACTGGTGCAGTCAGCACTTATGGCAAATTTCCTGTTGAGAAATGTTATTGAATTACTTATTTCAAAACTACCTTTTTAAACAGATTAAAACTGAAATAAATATCGTCCTAAACTGCTGAGCTGTAATGAGTGCACATCCTTTGAAATGTTTTGTAACAGTAGTGACAAAAGCGCCTCTGCTGTGTCATCTTTCGTGTCACCATTGACTTTTCTCGAGTCAAATGTTGGTGATGACAAAAGCACATTTTCTGAAAAAAAATTAAAGGAAAAAAAGAGGAAGACTGGAGTTGAATGCCACGGGATGATTGTAGTGTTTTAAAGAATTGCAACATCTGTTAACTCAGCCATAGCAGCCCAACAAGGAAGAAAAAAAAAAAACAAACACTCGTAAGCATGTTCCGCTGTGCAAGCTTGAATTTTGTAGACCAGTGCATGTGATAATACAAAGTCTAACCAATGTCCGTGCGATGTCCAATTGCACCTATGTGTGAACAGCGCAGGTAACTGTCCAAGGAAGTGAATGCCATGTATCCTGCTTTCTGCACAGAGCACCCTCACCTAAACCAAAGGAAGTAGGCCTATTTCCAGATGTGATCATTCATTTAATGTGTACTCTCTCTCTCTCTGGATAAGATAACACCTCTACACAGTTGCTATGTTATTTTTATTTGAGTTACTGTTGCTTTCCTATCAGTTCGAAGTAGTCTGGCCATTCTCCTCTGTCCTCTTGAATCAACAAGGCATTTTCACCGAGAAAACTCACGCTCACTGGACATCATCATTTTTTCTGACCATTCTGTGAAAAACCTAAAGATGGTTGAGTGGAAAATCTCAGCAGATCAGGAGTTTTTGAAATACTCAGACCAACCTATCTCCACCAATAACCACACCACGTTCAACGTCACTTAAATCACCTTTTTCGCCCCCAATCTGATGCTCGCTTTAAACTTCATTTTGACCATGTCTAGATGCCTGAACGCACCAAGCTTCTGGCATTTGATTGGTGGATTAGATATCTGTGTTAATGTGTATTTGACCTATTAAAGAGTCTAATGGACATAATTTAGAAAATCAGACAACACCAGTGCCTCATTTCTCACATTTGAGAGGGATGCAGATCTCCAGCTAAACTGAACAGGTTCTCCCTTTGCTCGCACTCCCACGCTTTAGCGAGTGTCATGACATTCAGCCTAAGATATTTTGTGTAATCTTGCTGGCGAACAGAAAGCACTGATCACATTCCCTCCCTTTAGAGGAAAAACAGTTGACACCCTGGAGTTGGTGAAATTTAGGAAATAAGTAGTTCCCAAGCTTCTTGTAAGGACGTTCAATAAACAGAAACCCTGGCCAAGTGCTACACAGCCTAAAATATTTGAAAAAGAGCTACAGTTTATTTGTGTGTGCCATTCAACCAGAGACAGAAACAATAAATACACATCAAGCCTGTTGTGGAAAGTGTAGGAAAATAGCTTGTTATCCTAAAAAGCATGCTCTTTTGGGACTTGTGTATCCTTTCCCCCCCTTCTTCTTCTTCTTCTTCTTCTTAATATTATAAAATTACGCTGATTCGCAAATTAATCAACAAACTTGCATTTATCATTCCCTTATTCAATTAATTACTCAACGGGAAATTGAACTACAGTTATTTCTTTAAAGGTTGTATCCACTTTTATTCATTTTATGGAATTTCCTTTTTAAAGGTCGACAACATTTTTATTTTTTTATACGATTTAAAACTGGTCTGGGGACTGTTAGCTTTTTCTGAATAAACTAATCAAGAAAACGTACACCGGATCTGCGTTTAAAATGCAGAAGCACAGCAATAGAGACCGCTTTAACATTTTCTTGCGTCAAAAGAATGATTTAGAGAACTAATGAACTAATATCAAGTAAATGTCCCTACGTTTGACTGATCCTGAACAATAAACAACTTTTTTAAATCAAACCGCCTAAACAAAATTCCACCGGATTCCATTTGAATTTTGAAATTTAGTCAAAATATATTTGATTTTATCTGCAAAACCAAAAACAAATAAAAAGCACAGCAGCAGCAGCATTCAGCGCTCCGCATGCAAAGGCGACAAAGAGCAAACGTTTCAATTCCCCTTTAAGAGTCTGCGCACCAGGAGAGGAAATAAACTCCACTGCTCAACAAGAACCGTACAAACTACCCGAGCCGAGGGATCAGCCTGTCCGTGAACGTTGCTAATGTCGGAATAGTGATGTCACGAGTGCTGCTGGAGGATCACAAACTCACGAGAACCGACTTTAAACACGTCACAGCGACCCCCCTTTCCTCTCCCCCCAACCGAAGGGCGCGTCCGCGCTGGTTTTATTCTCTAACAGCTGCAGATTCACTTACCTACAAAAACACCTGGTCGGCAGCCGCTAAAACTCCTCGTCGCAAGAGAACGGGGCTCATTCACACAGAAGCCAACTCAAACAAGTTACGCAAGACTTGCCTAATCAGCACGATAAGTGTTCGCCGGTGTTTCTCTGCACGGATCTCTCCGTCCTACCAGGAAACCCGCTGATATCTCGTCCTCCACGTCAAAGGGACAAATGTGCACTTGTGAACTTCGTCGGTGCTCTGAGTCGCTGAGGGCCGACGTCCAAGGCTGTAGTGTTGGTGGTGGTGCTGGTGTTGGGGGAGGAGGAATATACACCAACATGACACTGCAACTTTCCACTCCGCAAATATTGTGCGGGGCAATAACTACGCATGTTCAGACATACACGGCAACTAGTCGGACGCCGCATTCCTCAAAGTGAAACTGAACTTTGACTGGGGCAGGACAGCGGCTTCAGGAATTAGATAATAGTTACGCAGATGAAACACGCTTCAGCGAGAATAACAACAACATATCTTTTATCCAACAACCCGAAACAAACACACACACACACACACACACACTCAGGAGAGTGAGCTGCAGAGGAAATCCACAACATTTCCTGCAGTTCGTTCAGATGGATTAAAATCAGGGCCCATGTTAGAATGGTCCGCTGTTTTCTTTATTCTTTGGCGCTATTAGATGCAGGCTTTGAGTTTAAATAAATCCCTGGGTCTTTATGTTATCCTAAGATATGTCATATCAAAAAAGGATGTCATTTGTTACATCTGTACAAAAAACAGAAAAAAACCCTGCATGCTTTTTGAGGTGTCGAGCTCCTTTATGTGTCCATTCTCTATAATTCCTCAGGATTACTGTAATCTTAGAGAATCTTGTTTTGAAGGTTTCCCTCTGTTCAGCCTGTGGACAGTTTTTTGTTTTTATTTCTAGCTGAGGTGGCTGTGGACTCGTTGACTTTATACTTCCTGATAATTTAACTGTCAGCACAGGGACAGAGGTTATTTAAGCCTTTACTTTAACCATGCTTGGGGTTATTTTTTTTTGTCTTTTTCGTGCTTGTCTGCTTGAAATGAAATGTCCACATGTCACCCCATGTAAGGGTTGACAATAATTTTGTCTGGGCTGTTTTAGACGATCTTGAAACTTGTTGATAGTTCCCAAATGTTTTTGGTTGAGGTGCAACTTGTTGTGGTATGCACTTAGTCCACCCTGGAAAAAGAACAGTTCAAAGAAATCATTCAAAGCCCAAAGCTGACCTTCGTGCCCATGATGAGTGTGTAAACCGCTGTCCACAACTGTATGTGTGACGACAGAGCTGTCCCAAGAAGAAAGGAGCATTGTTTCACAGAAGTGTAAGGACAACAATATGTTTGGACACAAGTAAGAAAGAAAAGAATTCTCTAGCAAGTGTGATGACGCCTGTTAAATGACTTTCCAGTTTTTATAATGCTCTCCTTTGTTTTCTGAGTCTTTTGAACACAGAAAGAGGTCAATGTACCTCAGCCTAGTTCAAGAAATAGAATGTGTGCCATGATAAAAAGAACCAGTCTGCATACCCTTAGCAAGTCCATGATCGAACTCTTCTAAATACCACAAAACAATCTCTGGAGTCCTAACAAGGCATTAAAATGATAAATAGTTTGGGTATCTTGTATGGTATCGTAGGAGAAAAAAAATACAACAGGGGAGATTCTGGAAGTGGCTTATCAGGGTTTTTTGGGTCATTGGACTATCCCTCATGTCATTATATTTTCTAGGAAATTGAGAAACAGGTCATTGAAGCATGGAAATGCAAATGAAAGTGCAGGACATGAGGCAAAAACAAGAGTTTGTACAATTCTCAGTACGTTTATTCAGCCTAGGGCTTTGTTGTTACAGGCTGCTAGTAACAAAGGACCTAAAGATACACTTTAACGTGGATTCTTTGTTAAGTTGTTTGTTATGTGTAGGCACAACATCCCTTGTTTTTTATGCTTAAATGATTCATAGGTCAATGTTAAGTAACTTTAAAAAACTACAACAACAAGCAAAATCTTCTTTAATCTTCTGAAAATGCTCAAGGACAAGGACTAGACTGAAAATGAGTGAAAAGACAGTCAAGGTCCAAAAAACCCCCCAAAACTGTGACAGACTTTCAGAAAACTAGTGCTCAACAACACTTAAAAAACAAAGTCTAGCACCTTAGAAACAAATTATGAAGAAATGGAGGATGTCTCAAAACTCTTGCACAGTAGTGTAGATGTGACAGCACACTGTTGTTCAGTGTAGAAACACTAATCATCGGTGAGCATACATCAAATGGAATGAGTCTGTTTTATCCCATCTCAAAGAATTTTACTTTTAATATTGGGGGGTGAATGTAGTGAGCATGTGAGGTGTGAGTCAGCTAATGGGCAAGTTTAAAGCTAGAAGTAAAAGAGCCATGTTTGACTTGTTTAACAGTTGATCTGAGTTACTACTTTTATTCAAAAATCAGTCTGATGATTTGTTAAAGCCTCTTCGGTGATGGCAGTTAGTAATACTGACACTTAGCAATATCCTCCAGCTTGTATTGCATGGGTGATCTGCACAATTTGTCAATACAGCATTGTGCAGAAAAGGTTCTTAATAACCTCTGTATAATCACTTGGTTACTGTCATTTAAAGAATAGTTGGTGTTTTGGAGATACATTGGTACACGGACTTAACAGGACTTAAAGGATAATGTCAGGGTTCACATTTCTAAGTCTCAATAGTCCCAGGTGATCCATTAACTTTGGTTCAGCCAGATTAAGTGACTTTGTTTCCTTGACTATCTCACAGTTAATGTATGTATAAAAGTGTCTTGAAAAATACAAGATTTTAATATGATTATTTAGAATGAAAACATGCTAAAGGGTTAATTCTGTTACGCTTCTGAGTATGATATCCTAGCACCTAAGATACATAAACAGCATGATTGACTTGCAGTAACTTCCTCTTCCTCCCACACCTGGGTCCTTACACTGTTGTCCCAGACATACACATGATGTTTCTAGCCACATCAAACACAATCAGGTCTTAAATATACATTGATATCCTGTCAGTGAATATCTAATGCTGCACCAGAGGTGACATGCCACACCCTTGGCAAATGGCCACACTTTCTGTGCTTGACTTAATTCCAAGAACATAAACACAGAGCTCAGCACACGCAAAGTGAATGACTTGCAAAAAACCAAACGGGAACTCCTGCAAAATAATTAATGAGGTACTAGCGTCTCTTGAGCAGACTTGTTCAGCAACTTCTTATGTTTTGTTGTTTTTGTTTATGTTTAACTAAAGACGAGTATAGAGTTTAGGGAAAATTTTGCATGATGATAGAAATGAAAAGACATGCAGCAAAGGGCCGTGGGTCACATTCGAACCCAGGCCGGTTGGCCGCCAACTCATCACGGCGAGCTAAACCGGCACCCTGTTGCTTTGAAACTTTATACAATAATTCTCAGCCCACTAGCATTTTGACATAATATCGCTCAGCGTTATATTGCCTATGGAGTCAGCTAAGGTGACATTCAGGAAGTCTCCTCGTCCCTTTTGGTAACAATACTATCTTTGCACGGCACACCACACCCAACAACACCAAGAACACAAATCCAAAATCTACCTGCAAAGATTGCCACTATTGGAAATGTTGCATCATATCGTGACAAACCAGCCAGGTTACTAGATGTCAGCTGGTTCACTTGAAGGTTCGGCTTCTAGTTAAAGACACAACAAATGATTCACAATGCCGTGAAAGAATTTGCCAGTAATTGATGAGCAATGCAGTCAATGTCTGTCTAGCTCAGTTGACTATTTCCTAGTTTATTTTTCTGAGCCATGCTGATTTGTGTTACAAAGAAACTGGTTTTGACTAGAATTTCTGTATCGTCATCTTAGTTTCAGTATATTGTTTGACCTGCCAGGTTGGGTAACTAAGTCTAGGCTTAGTCCATTCACAATGCAGTAAAATTATAAAGGTCTTATCTTAATTCAAGCGAACACCACACCACACCACTCTCATTCGCAGTAAGATGCCTATAAATACACGATAGTGGGTGATTCACCTCTGTTGACTCATTTTGTGACGCATAATATGCAATTAAAGTTGGGGTAAGAGCTTGGGCAGGAATGTCTGCATGGGCATGTACAAATATTTGACATTTTTCTCCCTGCTCTATGAGCCTCAGTTATAAGGACAAAGAATACCATAAGTCACGTCTTCTCACAGCAGCATACAGATAAATCCAGGGTTGCTTTTGTATTGAGAAGTAAAATTATCAACACAAGAATGAATACCCAACTGTAAAATACTGGAGCTAGGTGAACATTTAGCACAAGTACCAAAAAACAAAAGTTTCCAATACGAAAAAGGCATGCCCAACAAAACATTCATTCATCTGAAGATATGGTTCTTAGACAGTTTGCTTTAGGTCCAGCCATTTCCTATGTCAAATATTAGACTGTTAACATGGAAAATTTTCCACTATGTTCAAAATCTACTTGAATCTTTTTTTTGCCCGGTTGCTACTAGCATGTGCATTTGTTTGCTTTTCTCATTTTTTCTTTTCTTGTCTTTTATTTTACCCTGCTGTTGCACACACCCACGCACACATACACGCGCACGCAAATAACGTAAGAGCAATGAGTGTGAACCAAAGCAGCGAGGCGAAGCAACGGTAACGCCTGAACAATAAGTTTTACTGTAAGTTAACAGTACATCAGTAACCCAAACATTTACATGTACAACTTTTATTATTTTTTAAATCACAGCCACAGTGACTAAGCACTTTTTACAGACTCCTGATTGGATACATGCAGCAATAATAAAAAAAATTAAAAAATACAAACCAACAAAAGCAAATAACGATAGAAGATAAGACTTTAAGTGCTCTGATATGATTTATCTGGTTAATTGATGTAGATGAAGTCAATACATTACATACTGCCACACTTTTTCCTTTCCTTAGTGGAACATGTTAAGGAAAAAACAACAAGGAAAAGACAACTTCAGTGTTCAGGGAATTTAACTGTACTGACTGTAGGCTTATTAGGTGAAGACAGATGTTGTTGACTGAATCAGCTCTTCTTCAGCTATCCATAAACCTCTTGCTGCTTCCCCCACACTGATCCAATCCTTTTGCAAAGGCTCGCCTGGTGCCTTCAATGCTAAAGGAAATAAGAAACGAAGCGCTTGAAGCACTAGTTGTCACTTAAATGTAAACATACATTATATAATTTGCACATTTGTCAAAGAGACTGCTACTTTTCCATCTTTCTCACATTTTCACATTTTCTTCCTCGCCTCTCCTCAGTAACAGATCCATGATTTATAGCATTTTTGGCACCAGCAGTTTGCAGTTTACATTTAATACCTTTGGATATCAAACACACGCCATACTGCTAGGTTGTTGTTGTTGTTGTGTCTGGTAGGAGAACCTCTGTGATATTGTTCATTAGTGTTACTGTGACAGGGGATGGTTTGAGCTTGACTTCATGCACTGGGAAAGTGCTGCCCTCTTCTGCTTAAACACAGAAACACAAACCCACACTGTGATGATAAAAAGCAGCATGACATTTTCTCAAACACTCTAGTCAAGTTTAGTTTTGCAGTACTTTCTTCTTCTTCTTCTTCTTCTTCTTCTGGCTGCTGCCTTTAGGGGTCGCCCCAGCAGATCATCTGCCTTCATCTCACCGTATCCTAAACATCTTCTTCTCTCACAATCTTCTCTTTGGTCTTCCTCTTCTTACTTTACGTCATGTTAACATTTTCCAATGCAATATAATACATGGTGTAGTGCTGCTGTATATGCTAATATGTACATTACACATCAGAACAGTTCTGAGGGCTTGATTATTTTCAAAGTCATCTTTATTTTCAGTTCTGCAATATGTGCAGGACAAACAGGGTGGAAATGTCATTTCCCCCTGACTCATGGTGAGCAACTTGAAGCACAAGAATACAAGACAGATATATGAAAATAAATAGAAATTATAGAAGATAAATTAAGGCCTAGTTACAATCATTGTTGTTTTTGCATGAAAGTATTTTACATTATTGCAGTTCTTTACATAAAAACATGAAGTAAAAAAGAATGATTAGAAAGCCTGCATACTTACAGAAGTCTTTATATATATTACAGGGAAAGTGAGTAAACAAATAACTTATGATGGTTTAAAGGTTTAAGGTTATTTGTTCTACTGTGGCTACACTGAAACATTAACATTCTGCTTTGAATATTATAAAACTAACCAACCCAGTTGTTTAATACTCTCTTATAAAAATGCACTTTAAAGTATTTTTAAAAATCAGTTCTGCTTTATTGCAATCCTGGGTTGTAGTAATTCACATTTCCTCATTTATCTAAACATTTATTTTCAAAAAACAATAAAATGAAAGAATAAAGAATTTCCCAAGGACTCCCTCATAATCTACCAAAACACCAATTTAGCTGTTCTGGGCTCAGCATCACCTAATGATGCAGTCTAACTCAAATATTTCTCTCTAAGCTTGCCAGCTGGCTAGCTGGATAATAATCCATGTTATGCAGGTTTATTTAACGTTGAGAGAAAGGACGCATGATCAAAGACAGACTGATATGATGGGTCACCATCTATATCAGAGTTTCTATTGGCTCAAAGATATCACAGGAGGGAGTAATGGACAGACTGTGTTTGTTTTTGCTGGTGCACAGTAAATCTGTACAGTGTAACATTTAATGCAGCACTGTTTTATGGGACAGGAATTCTGATATTTTCTGTCATTGTCTTCGTCTTCGTGTGATCTTTAGCAAAGTGCAGATGGGCAAAAGTGTACTTCTTGGAGAGCTGTGCTTTCTTCTTGCAGCCATGCCAGGAACATCACTGTTGTTCAGTGATCTCTTGATGGACTCATGAAAAATAGCCAGTTTTGGAGAAACCTGCAATTCTAAGATGTTAGCCCGTGTTTCCTTCTGAGCTCCCCGACTACCCTACTTTCGAGGGTAACAGCTCTTTTGAACTCCTTTCTTTTGTACACAGTCTGAAGTCCAGCCTCTTCAGAGATAGTTTTGTAATTTTTTTCCAGCCCTGATGAGCATCAACAACTCTTTTTCTAAAGACGCTATAAATCTCCTCCTTAACCGCTTATCCCTAAAGTTAACATACTTTTGCCCCTCAGAGAAATGTAGCTTATTAACAGAGCATATTTTTTCAATAATTAAATAAACAACTATCAAATCTTCATTTCATTTGTTTAATTGTGTTATCTGGATCCACTTTTAGGACTTGGATAAAGTTTTATTTAGACAGGAATACAGAAAACACAAAGGTTTTTCTGCAATCGTATGCATCCAAATGCTAGGATGAGGAAATAAATATATTTTATGTTACCTGAAATGCATTCTGAATCCAGTCGTCAAACTGAAGAAAGAAAATACGACACTCTAATTTGAATTTAAGTACAGTTTAAACTCTTGTGACCTCTGTGATTATTTGAGACCAAACTGACATTTTTACTAACTACAAAGTAACAAACTACGGGTGATTTCATTTTCAACGAAGACCTCAAAGGTAATGATGTAAATGATAAAACGCGAGGTTAAAAAAAAATGAAAGCAAAAAGACATATTGGAGCCAAAAGTCTCGCCTTCGGTTCATTATCGAGTCGGTAATTAGCCATCTGACGCGGAGGAGTACTCAGGCGAGATTGTAATCCTCCTTTTTTAATTTAAAAGCCGTTTATGCTTTGATGCACGATGCCCACCATCAACAACACATTGGCCCCAGATGAGAGGAGGCAGAAGAAGAAGGACAAAGAGGGAGACACAGAGACAGAAAGACAGAGAGAGAGTTGATGTACATCTGTCATGCATTATTGCCGCAAATGCCAGTGCTGCTATCCTGGCTTTAGAAACTATGTGAGGCGTGTGTGTGGGGGGTGGGGGGGGGGGGGGGGGGGGGGGGGGTGGGCTGATGGGTCCTCCTTAAATCACAATCTGATTCCTCCTCCTCTGCGTCGCTCCTTTTAAGTGACTGCATCCACACATACATGCACAAACACACACAAATACTTACATACGCGCAGTCTCAAAAATCAGTGCTTTCTTTTTGCCTTCCTCTGACATGCGCACACAAACGCACATACACATACCGCTCACTATCCCCCTATGAATTCCTCAGGAAGGAGTCAGCCTTCTTCATTCCTCTGGACACAACTTTTCCTTAACAAGGTACTGATGGTCTTGACCTCCTCTTCAAACAAACCCTTCCCTCCAATCAGCGAGGATTGGGGAGCTGGGGCTCAGCCGGGGCCTGTGGGTATTACAGAGGAAACGTCCTGATTCTCCTTGATTACTCCCACTCCGTCTGTCTGTCTGTGTGTCTGTCTGTGTGTCTTTGCCCCCTTGACACACACACACACACACACACGCAAATGCACGCACACACACACACACACACTCCTGCCCCTGCTCTCTCTTCAAATATGTCTGTCTCAGTGGCTGCTGTTTTTTCTGTTGTCTTTAACCCAATCCCGAACTTTTCTTTGCTGTCTCCGTCTGCTCACTGTGTTTTCCTTCTCTTCTCTTCTGCTTCTATTCCTTTGATTAGTCCCTGGTTTGCTTTTCAGAGCCTTTCCAGTTTCTTGGTAATGAATTGTTTATTCTGTCTTTTCTTTTCTTTCGTTTTTTTTTGTTTTCAGCAGAATACAACAAAGTCAGCAAATCCTTTAGTTAAGACTTTAATGGGTCTGTTTAGATTAGTGCACGACTTGTAAGATTTCTAAAGGCAACTTAACGCTCATTGAAAGATATAATTATCTGGAGCCACTGACTATTGTTTTGAACTTCTTACAATATTTGACTGTTAATGACTGCCAAGTAAGATGTAAATCTGTCAATTTCCACAGGATTTTGTTTATATCCCAAAATCTTTAACTTTTATTCTATTTTCACTTTAAAAAAAACCCCAATTGATGTTGTATTTATGTAATGTATTTTTCAGTTTTAATAATGTATATCTGTTTTTATTTACTATTTCATGTTTTTGTCATGATTATTACATTAAATAGTTTTTTCCCTTTTCTTTTTAATTTAAAAATGCTTAAATGAAGGAAAAGCCTTTTGGTATAGTTTTAACACTTGTTTCAGGAACCTAAGACACTTTGTTCCGTCCCGGCTTCAAAAGCTGAAAAAAAAAAAGTCTGGCAGCATTGTTTAAAAAAAAAAAAAAAAAAGAGTAAAAAAATAAAACTTGAAAAAAAAAGGCTGCAAAGTGTAAAGTTTTTTTTCTTTGGTTCTGTTTTTAGTTTACACAGATAAAGGATTGCATCTATTAGCTCAAGTTAAAAAGTTCAATCACAATTATGTAATCTAATGTTTTAAATATTTTTACACCACTATTTCTATCAACTCATGTGCTACATATTTACATAAATACATGTATATACATGTTTAAATGTCCCCACCCTCTTTTATCCACATTAAACTATGAAAAGAAGAAAATATTACTTGTAATTCCAGTTCCTAATTAATCCAAGCAGTGCAATGCGTGCTATCTAGTGACTTAAGTAGTTTTTTTTCTTTAACTTCTTGGAGTTTAGCAGCTTTTGGTGGATTTGGAGTGCCATTGATTGCAATGGCACTCCTGAGCTGTGGAAATAACAGCGGCTTTAGTTGGCAAGTTTTTTTATAACTTTGATATGATGGATAATCCCACCATTTTTTTCTTAATCATTTTTTCACTCAGCGTAGGAAAGAAAAGGCAACAAACGGAGCGTGTGTATTCAGCTCTGCAGAGCTACTGCTTTCCTCTGCTGCTCTGTGTAAACATTGTTGCTCCGTATTTTGTCAAATGACGATGATATCTGCTTATATACTTCTTTATTTATTTTTCATTTCTCATCTCTTTGATGAGAGATGTCTCAGAGAGGTTAAAAAGGGCTGGAATAAATCATTTTAGACGTTTTGCTGACTTTTTTTTTTGAAGAATTTGGTATTCCAACAGTCCTGATTAGGGAAAGGTCCTAATTCTCCTTGATTACTCCCACTCCGTCTGTCTGTCTGTGAGTCTGTGTGTCTGTAGGTCTTTGCCCTCTTGACAGTTAGTTTGACTGTCTGTTTGACTGTCTTTATAAAAAGATAAAGCTGAGTTACAATTGTATGTTTTCTTTTTAGAAATGTTTCACTGAACTAATTCGATGACTTTGCACAACATACATATCTTGATCTGCTGGAAAGCCCATTTAAAATGCTTCCATGTCTCACTTGTAACTCTAATTAAGGCGGAATGATTTTCAACCTAGTGATGTTACAAAAGCTTCAATGTACTCAGAATTAAGGGAAGCACTTTGCAGATAAATGTGGAACCAGTCTTCTTGTACAGGGCGGGACAATAAGAAATGCCACGACACTGACAGACATTTGCCATTTGTTTACACCGAGCCTGCAATCTCATCTTGTGGTCCTTATATGATTGGTGTTACTACAGAGGAGGCTTCCTCGTCATGTTCACCATTGTCTTTGCTGCTTTCGCGATCTTTCCGATTCTCCGTGTCTTACTTCACGTAACTATCAGCGCTGACTTTCTCAACACTTCCGCTCTGTGCCCGTGGGGTTTTGGATTAAGGACAGCTGGGCTGTAAGAGGTTTTATTTGCATGGCACTGTGACTGTTTACGCCACACTGCGATGGCAGTGTTTGCCTTTGTATGCATGTGTTTTCCGACATGTAACAGAGAAGGAAGAGGGAGCTCGTGGATGTTGAGTGTGAGAGAGGCGTGCATGTGTGCGTGCCAATAAAAATGGGAGACAATAGCAGCATAAAACCCACAAGCCAAGACACTGACACATCAGTTTCACTCACAGGGCCAAGATGGTGACAAAGGTCTGCCATGAATTAACTGTTCTAACACTGCGAATAGGCGAACGAGCGAAATGTTCGGAAAAGTGACACAAACAGTCACGTCAGTGTCACAGTTCTTTTCACGCTTCCTGGAAAATAACTATAGAGCACGAGCGGGAACGGTCCCACAAACAAGAGCCCTCTCTGAGGGAGGATAATGGCGGACCCTGTAGGACAGGACCTAAAGGTCATCGTGGCTGTTAGGCTGGCACTGTGGGCGCACTCCTGCTGACTCAACCAGGAAAGGACAAGCAAGACTAACTCATGTTAGTCAAATATTAGTCACAGCACCCATTTAGACCATGAACATGAAAATGTTCCTGTTCTCCAGACAAACTCTGGGCCCCAAATGTCTCACTGTTCTCAATCGCAGTGTGACCTGATGTCACTGCATTTCCTCTAGCGTCTCAACGAGTTGCCGGATTCCTGTGTCAGAGGACTCCCACTCATATCCTGATGATTTAAACTGAGCTGATACCACACCTCCGCTGGAGGGCAACTTTTCCTCTGTGGAAATGGAGTTTCTTCTCTGGAAACAAAAGTCGCCCTTGTCTTCTTCTTCTTCTGAGGAATTTTATCTTCAGTGTAAATTAGATGCTGATTGGCCAAAATAAGCAGGCACTGGTTTTTCATGTGTGCACAGTCGTGCATGAACATATTTCTGAAACGTTTCCAGTTAATATCAGCCTTGAGATCTTCATTGTCTGCTCCTATTTTCAAAATTATGCACATTATGTTACTGGTATCCACAGGACTGCACTTTGTTTACTTTATCCATTCTTCCATAAAGACAAAAAGTAGAATTTCTATTGCTTGGATTAGTCTGCAGCTTTTTGCTGGTATATTCAGTTATATATATTCATATATTTTACATTGCTTGCATGTCTTCTGAAAGCTGAAGTTACATGAACGGTGATGTATGACAACAGGATGTTTATGACCACTGCCTTTTCCCTGAATCACTCATGAGTTTCCTTGAGGCGTTTCCTTGCCTAGCTGACCTTTACACTGGAGATATTTGGACATGTCAAAGAACAACTTCAAATGAATAACGGTCCAATTCCATTTAGCTGCTTCATTTTCAGAAACGTTGTGTGTGAAATTTCAACTTGTTAAAGTAAAAGCACAGGTGCAAATGTATTTTAGGGAGCCACTGATTGGTGGGACGTTTAGGGGGAACGGCGAGACTGTTAACGTTAACGACCCAAACTATGACAAGACGAAATGACTGCCAAGAAAAAGGCCTGTTATTTTTGTGGTCAGGAGACTGGTTAATCTTCCCAGCATCTATGAGTCTGTTGGCTCTTGTGTTTACATATTTGATGATGATAATCTAGACTGAAAGGTCACACTGAATAAAGATGAAATAAATCAGCAGTGAGTGAAGCAGTCTGTGGGTGTTTGGCAGCTCTGTGTTTTGACTATTGCTTATTCAGTGTCTAGCCATAGTGGCTGGCAGTTTCACTACAATAGAGCTGGAACTGTTAATGTTAAGGAACGAGTTTTTCATATTTCCGTCACGTGCATTCCCGTTGAATAAACCCTGGTGGCCAACATAAAAGAGTCTCTAAAGCTAATTTCCCTTTTAATGCTAAACTATTTAATTTTTGATGCCAGTGTGCCCAAAAGTGGAACAGCTGTAGGCTAGATGTTTGCTCTAAGACCGATCAATGCAGATTAAAAAATAACAATAAAATGAAAATATTCCCTATCCACAGGCTGAACAAAGATACAAGTTTCAATGGTAACATCCCGGCAACAAACAAAACAAAAGAAAACAAAAATTGCACATTAAAAGATCTCAGGAATTTATTTAAAAGGATTAAGGGATACAGTTATCATTACGTCATAATATAACACTGTCAAATATCTGAGCAGAACTCAGCAAGAATTAATGAGGAAATGTCATAATTCACTTGGGAGTCTGTTAGGAAGAAGAAGAATCTCCTCATTGACACAAGGATTAAAATGGAGAGACAAGATGTAGCTTTGGCAACCTTTCCTGTAGCACTCACTGACTCAATAGCCTCATATGGTGAAAAATTGTAAAGCAGAGACCCGAGGCATGGAAAGTAACAGAGACAGAGTGATTCAGTGAAAGTGAATGGCTCTAACCATCACTCAAGGGGGGAGAGCCTTAGAGAGAGAGAGAAAAAAAAAGCAGGGAAAGGACGGAAAGAGGGGGAAATAACTGGCGACTGTGTGGGAAGAGAGACAGAGAGCAAGAGAGCGAGAGAGGGGAGGGGCTTAAAAAGTATGAACTTGTGTATGATTTAGCTGCAGGAAGCATTAAGAAGGGAGAAGACTGCAAACAGGACGTGGTAATGCCCACGCTTTTTTTTTGGCGTTTATGAGGACAAGTTACTCCAAGACTTATCAGAGGGTGATTTTTTTTGCTTCCACACTTGGTCACACTTTTTCTAGTGCGCCTCTTCAGTCCCGAGAGTTAATAAAATCCGGTCCTGGAACCCGTGGTGTTTTTCCTCTTTCTGCTGTGCGTAATTTGTATCCAGGATCGATCGAAAAAAAGGCGACAGAGCAACAACACGAGGACGAGAAGTCAAGACATATAGAAAAGTAATTGGTGGAAAATGAAAGGCGTCTTGGATTTCTGCTTGATTTTCCTCACGCTGCACATTCCCGGCGTGCTGTCCTTGTCCACACGTAAGTTGCACACAGATGTCCATCGATGCGCAAAGTTACGATAGTGCTGGGAAGGCTTTGGGGGGTTTGGCTATATACGTTTGTTATGTTTTATTTTATTTTATTCTAATTTTTAATTTTATTTTTTAATTTAATATTTATGTAGTTTTCGAAAGAAATCAATGCAAACCAAGTGTCACCCAAATATCCCAATGTAAACACCAGCACCATGTGACAGTGTAAGTCCTGCTCCGGTATGTTTGATTCTGGCGATAAATATGTTGTAAAAATAGACTTTTGCTGCTACTACAGTAAAACGTTTTAGAAATGTATTAGGCAAGTTAATATTGGAGTATTACGCTGTAGTAATACGATTTTGAAGGGGGGGAAATGCAGTTTTTTTGAGCACAACAGTGTTTTTGTGATACCACGTGGGACACAATTACTTAAGAAGAAATATTAGTCATTGGAAAAAACACACAGAAGGATAAATCTAATAAATATTATGCTCATATCAAGTAGAGTAAAAATAGTTGACCACAAATCGTTTCCATACAAGAAATATTGTATGAACCCCATATAAGAACATGTAGGAATTGCAGGGGGCTTTCTTTGAATAATACTGTGTTTACAATGTGTTTCCAATCTAAAATAACACCAATTCCACGGATTCTTTCCTAAGTTGCCTTACATAACAGTAGGTCACTTCCTTGGGACACATACTGGATCCACTTTGCTGGCTTTCTGGATACATTTAAAAAAAACGAAAAAAGAAAACGGCCACTTTGTCCACTTGACAGCTCATGTTATAGATGGGCTCCTGCTGTAGTAAACTGGTCGTTTCCCTGCAGAGAAAACTCATCTCCCATGAGGCTGATTTTCAACAAGTCAGGCCATAACTCGTTAAACACATGGAGAGCATGGGGGCTTTACGAACCGCATCAACACAATGACATCATCTGCTGGGGTTGTGGAGAATGTTAACCACCAGCTTAATGCACAATAATCTAAATAAATCAAAGTTATGTCCATTTCACTCTTTAAGTGGTTGGATTAGTTTTTATGGCGAGCTCGCTGGCAAACAGCAGCTCCACTGTGAGGATCTCCTGCTATTCATCCTGTTTCAAAGGCACTAATAAAAGAAACTACAGTTTTAGGGGCTTAAAGGAGACAATGGGCCCTGATCATAAGCCACCCTGCTGTTTATTATACGACATAATCGGTCATTACCATGTTATTCATTGTAATAATGGACTTTGCTTCCCTTTCACTGACTATGCTGCGGTTTACGAATGCCACCATAGTAAAACAGTTTAAATGTGGATTTTTTTTCCACTAACATATAATTAGTTTTCATTGCAGCTCATAAACTTTTACATTTTTAGCTTTCCGTGAACAAACAATGAGACGTTTAAGTAGGATATTATCAAATTTTTAAAAACTTTTTTTTAAAACAAAACAGACTTTTAATCAGAAACAAACTTATTCTATCCTATATTTTCCTTTTGTGCGCCCTATTTAAACTAAGATAAGCTAATTTAATCTCTCTCGATAAGACCATCAGTTAAATAACTCAAATGTAAACCTGTAAAAAAAACAAAAAACTCAAGAGAAACAAATAACATCCGTTGCTGTTTCCTCGGTCTCTTTACCAACGACGTTGCATGGCTCATTGTCACTAAATGTTGCGTGACTTCTTTCACTTGGCTTGTCCAAGCGGCCCCTCAAAAAGTTCCACATGTACTTCTATTAAGCAGACAGAGAAAAGTATTGGCTGCCTTTCAAGCGTTGCATGAATGAGTGAGAGGAACTTTTTAATACAAAGAGGAGGTGGCATGTACCTTTGAAGACTGACAGCCTCAATACCGCTTAAGTCCACTGGAGACCTTTCACTCTCGAACAAAAGTTCAAAACTTTTCCTCGGCTGAACTCGCCCCGTAACTTCATCCATCTCCATCGCAGGCTTAAGCTCGTCTCCTGCCCCAACGAGAGCTGTTTCGAGTTGCCTCAACCTCTCCAAACAAATAATATTTTACAAACCATTTCCTCCAGTGAGTGTGTCCAAGAGGCAATAAACAGCACTAATTTCGTCTAGAACCGCCGTGTTTGAAGGAGTGTTAAAGGGGCTTCGCACCCTGCTCAGGGGCAATGTCCTCAGTGCCTGGAATACATAAACACTGATTGTTATTCAGATGGATCGCAGTCCACTGTATCCGGTGACAAAGACAACCCAGCCTCTGTGCAAGTGTTTGTTTGTGTTCATTTGTGTGTGCATAAATGTGTGCAAGTGTTGTGTCAGAGCTCAAGATGGGGTTACCGTGTTAATATTGGAGTTACAGTTGATTTCGCTTGTTCAAAGGCGACTCCTCCATAAAAGACCCACAACATTGTCTGTAAGCGCAAGGTGGCTGGCAGCTGAATAGATGTGGCCCCGGGCACAGATTTACAGTGGTCTAACAAAGTATTGATGCTCTCAGTCAGTGTTCCTCGCTCATTCCTTCATAAAAGGTTTTCCACAGTTCCGCGCTTTTCAATACGTTGGACTTAGCGTCATTTTTTTTTTAACTCTCGTCTCCTCTTGTCTCCTCTCTTCTCTTCCATATCCCCATCTTTTTTTGTTCCTTTATCATTTTGTTCACGTGTAGTGAGATCAAAGCTCCACTGTTTGACTTTCAGTTGTCAGATAAGATAAAGAGATAAACAGCTAAACTCTTTCTTTGACCATTTAGCAGCTTCTTTGCTAAAACAACTAAAAATACAAAAAAGCAACGAAACTGAACTGCGTCAGTGTTAGCTAATGCAAGTGAGAGAGGGAGGGTTAAAAGATCTAACGAAACTGCATTAGCGCATGTCTGTGCTCTTTCTGTCAGATGTTTTATCTCAGAATAGCGCACACTCTGCATTGCCCAAATAATTTTACATAGAAGCATTTGCACTACATACTACAGCATGAAGCTCAGCATGCACAAGCATGCACATTTGCTTGATTGTGAGAGATAATCCAATTCAGACATTTCATCCCTTATTAGTTGCAGATTTTTGTCACAGAATCATGAAGCAGGTGGTTTAGACAGGACACTGGAAAAAAGAATAACTTTAGAGGGTTTTTTCTCAGTAAGATTTTAATTATTGCTACTCTAACGTTCTGTTAGGGGTCTAAATGAGGGCAAAACAAAAGTAATCAGTGTCATGCTATGTTGGCTGTGCTTTTTCTATATTAAAACTTATATTTCAGCAGAAGTGGGTCTCGCAACCTTCAACAATTATATAAAACAAACAGTCCTAAACAGGTACCAAAGCTATAATCTACAGCAGGACAAGGTTTCTTAATGGGCAACAAATATGGCACAAATAAGCAGTTATCTTTTGCTCACTGGTAAATTGTTACATAACAGGCTGGCAAACCTGTGAATCCCAAACATTAACTACATTTCTTCACAAATAGCACTAACTAATCAGTGCAATGCCAGTTGTCCCACTAATGCTGTTAACATTTGGATTATTTTCATTTGGTGGATTTACAGAAAAACAAGCAAATCTGACTCAGAGTTCATTTTCTTCTGAATTTTCTTCAACAAATTTCAAGTAAAGTACAAAAAAAGCCATTTTTCTCAGTGCGGGAATTTGAAATGTGGCTTCACTGAGGATGGCGTGCAGAAATCAGCCACCACAGGCAGAGGACAAAATCAGATTGGAGCAGGGAGTTGAACTAGCCAACCATGCAGCAGACAGTGAGCAAACCCACTGTCGCGGTACAGCAAGGGGGCAGCAAACCACCTTCATGACAGTGATGTTTCAAATGTGATGCGCTGGGCAGGGCAGCACTGTTGGAACACAAACTAAGGAATGAGGCTGTGGAATGAGGCTTTGCCCATCGTTTTCTGCTTACATGTAAAATAAGAACAAAAGAATTAATACCTAATTGCCAAAACACAGGGTGATAGTTACATACCAAAAAGAGCTGATCTGACTTTTAGCGGAAAATAGGGCATCACACAACTTACAGCAGCTAAAATGCTGGGCAGCCTGTGTTTACGTCATGGAATACAAGGAAGGCTTAAATTTGGCAACTCAGTAGATTTCCACTGCAAACCAGGTACAGCAAACCTTTACAGGTGAATCAGACATGGGACTGGGCTGACTGTGATGTGGTGCCCTGTAGAGTTTACAAGTGACCCTAACATGCAGTGGTACATAAGGAGACAACGTGAGTTGAAGGTAGAAGATGTGTGGATGAGGGCTTCATACTGTGGGAAAGCCTTTTGATAATTCCAGCACAAGTACAACTTCATGAGGCCAATTCAGGGGTTTCAAGAATGAAGACATTGGCCCGCAGCTACATGTGGTGGCCAAACATGAATGCATATGCTGAGACAGGCATGCAAAATCAACCAAGCTACAACCATGGGAGTGTCTAACTCCACCATTGATGAGATTCCATATGGATTTGTGTGTGCCTCAGTGGTCTCACTGTTCACAATAAGTTGATTCAAGCTCAGCCATTGCATTCCATAAATACTGAAACTTATCTTTGCTACTCTTGAACTCCTGTGCTCATGAGCTCAGGGAGCACAGAGTGTAAAAACTTGCACAGGTATGGCATCAAGCATATATTGACGGTGGCACTGTGTAGCATTCTGTTAGGGGTTTCAGTGAGGGGGGAAAAGGCTTGTAGGGTGTACAGCGTGGCTTTGTAGTAAGAGGCTCAGGAAGATGTTGGAGTGGAGCTGTGAAATAAAATTGCCAGGGATTCTGCTAACATGCCTGGCAGCCCCTCATATCCACATTGCAGCAGGACCAGTTTAGCTGTCGATGGAGTCTGACGAGTCAGAACCCATCTGTGGGTGAGGGACTTTATGCTGGAAACAGATTCCGAGTAAAAGAACCAGAGCAGTGTCTCAAGATGATAAAAACACGTTGACTAATATGTTAGGACATGTCCATGTTATGACCAGAAACAGCATGCCTTCAGCTTACAAGATAAGCACTGCCCTGCTAACAAAGCTCCACTAGAGCCAAGAAACACTAAACCTGAGAGCACGGTGCAGGACTGAGTGGTTCTGGAAAGCAGGGAACAGGAATTTGAAATAGAGCAACATTATCCAGCTGGAGGTGGTGAAAAGCACCAGAGCATTATCAGAAGGTTGAGGGGCCGAGAGCGAAGTCACTAGGCTCCAAAAATGAAAGGGAAGTAGGGCACAAGTCCAGAGCTTTGCTATACTGAAACTGTTAATAAAGGTTCCAGCAGATAATTGGATATTTTGTCTTCAGCTACACTTTAGTACATCTGAAGTGCCCCTTGAACACAGGCAGTAACTTTTTCAAATATTAGCCTAAACTTTAAAACCATTCGAAAGACATACTCCCTCTAATATCCATGTCCTCCCACCCTCCTCCAGATGTAGCAATCATCTACCCTCAGGACCCTGTACTTCGCATTGGGTCTAACCTGACTGCCAGCTGCTGGGTCCACCCCGAACTTGGCGTCCACGCCAGCTCGCTTTTCTGGACACTGAATGGTCAACAGCTGCCCAGCTCCTTCTACAGAGTGCTTAGTCCGACTAACCTCAGTGTGACGCTGGCAGGACTCAATGCCTCCAAGCAAACATCTGGTGACAACCTTGTCTGTCACAATCACAAGGGACACATACTGGCTGGCTCCTGTCTCTATGTTGGCAGTAAGTTGAAGTATAAAATGTATAACTTTAAAATAATCTTATTCCTCTGATGATTCTCTGCATTTGCTTCTCTGCTTCGCTACGAGGAAATGTTACATAAATGTATAAGTGCAGGCGAGGACTTAGAGGAGCAATACACCAAAGAGATGAATGGAATGAAAAGGAAATGGGAGTAAAAGGAAACAGCAACCAAGTAGTGGGCAGATTTTTAAGTGTCCCTGCACATTTGTAGCTGTATTTTATGTTTAGTGTTTCTGCCTTCAGGCCCAGCGAGAGGCCTCTATTGCCCGACGCTTTAACCACCTGTGTGGTCCATTACTCGCACTATCACTCATAAAGTATGGGCCTGACATTTTACACACGCACAAACACACATGTCTGTACTTCTACAGTTTTGAGATGTACTGTTTTTCTTTTTTTTTATTGGTGCAGTAAACTTTATAGAACTTACTGATTTGGGGCTTATGACAACCCTAATATGGCGTATTCCTGTTTGCTCTGAAACAGTATGAGACTATGAAAAATGTGCTTATTTTTCTAGCCAGAATACAAGTAGATATATAAGGACTTGAATAGTGACAGTTAAATAGCAATAATCTCACTAACAGGGTGGCAAGACTTAGTAATGCCATCCATGTTAGTATGGCAGGGAACTGGCAGGTGTTGGTCCTGGAAAAAACATACGCTCATCGGCCACTTTGCTAGGTATACCCATTCATCTAATCAGCCAATCATATGGCAGCAACTCATTAGGCATGCAGACATGGTCAGCACAACTTGCTGAGGATCAGAAACAAGAAGAAAGTGACTTTAAATGTGACGTGGCTGTTACTAATCTACTGGGACACAAGCTTCTCTAGGTTTACAGAGAATGGTCTGAAAAAGAGAAATGAATGGCATTTCTCTGGGGGAAAAAGCCTTGTTGATGTCAAATGTCAGAGGAGAATGGCCAGACTGTAACAATGTAACTCAAATAACAACTTATTGCAGCGAGGTATGAAAAAGAGCATCTTGGATCGCACAGCATGTCCAACATTAAAGCAGATGGGCTACAGCGGCAAAAGACCGCACCAGGCGCCACTTTTGTCAGCTAAGAACAGGAAACTGAACCTACAATTCACACGGCTCACTAAAATTGGACATAAACAACTGGAAAAATGTTGTCTGGTCTGATGAGTTTCTGCTGCAAGATTCACATGGTAGGTTCAGAACATCAAAGCATGGATCCGTCCTGCTTTGTATCAGTGGTTCAGTCTGCTGGCAGTGGTGGTGTAATTGTGTGGGGGATATTTTCTTAGAGCACTCCGGATCCCAAAGCACCAAACGAGCATCGTTTAAACATCACAGCCCCCGCTGAGTATAGTTGCTGACCACCGTCCTCTGATGATGGATGTTCTCAGCAGGATAACATACCATGTCACAAAGCTCAAATAATCTCTCTAAATAATGTACTTCAATGACCTCCACAGTCACTAAATCTAAACCCAATAGATCACTTCTGGGATGTAAAGAAACAGGAGATTCACATCGGGGATGTGCAGCAACTGGGTGAAGCTCTCGTGTCCACAGGGGCTAAAAACTAGGGAATGTTTCCAGCACTTTGTTGAATCTGTGCCATGAAGCATTACGACAGTTCTGAAGGTAAAAGGGGGCCTAGCCAGTACTAGCAAAGTGTACCTAATAAAGTGTCCAGTGAGTATAGCCTGTGTACTTTATGTTTGGATTTAGAAACAAAGTGACAGATAAGTGAAGAAGCCAAATTATATAAATCACTTAACTTGGTGTTGATAATAATGTTCTACATCATTTAAGTCTTTAAAATGTGATCAGTGTTCATTACCTTTTGTATTCTTTGGTCTTTTTTCATTACAGTAAGTTTAAAGAGCTTTTACTACTATTATTAACCGTGATGAGAATGCTTACTAGAACTGCAAGAACACAAAACCATAAACACGCTCTCTCTAAACACACACACAGAAAGATGCAATCGACAAGATCTTCATCTCTGTGTGACACTAGACCTGAGCACCTTGTGTTCTGAGAGATGAACATGCACATACACACGCCAGTAACAAAAACCCCAAAACAACAGCTATTTCAGAGGAATATCACTTTGTACCCTCACTTATCATTTCTCCTTTGCCATGTTTTTTCTCCTTTCTTTTCTCTTCACAAATTTCCCCCACCCTCTGTCTTCGTCCTACTCTCTGTCCATCTTCACCCCATTGTCTCCCAGTGCCTCCAGTGAAGCCAGTCAATCTGACCTGTTGGTCCAGGAACACCAAAGACCTGACTTGTAGCTGGGCCCCGGGGGGAAAAGGAGAGACTAATATCAGCACGCAGTACAAGCTCAAGTATAAACTCAGGTATGCACACACGCACTGCAGCTTAACTTTTACAAGTGACTCAATTCACTGTTTTTTAAATGATCTAAATCAATTACACTACTATCTACACACTACCTACACACACAGCTTTGCACGAGAATGCAAACATCTGAATCATTCGGACTGCAAATTAAGCACACTTCATCCTGCCAGCTCCCTAATACACAGTTTGTGTAGTATCCAAATGAACCCATGTGAGAACAGTTAGCTGGTGGCTATCATGTGTCACTCTAGAAAGCCGACACCCATTTTCCTAAACCAAAGGGAGTAGTTTCATTAGTAAGAACACATCTGTGGCAGATAATCTCTGCTTGTGTGCTATATGTGAGAATGTTCAGCTTTGGACAAGCAGATAGTTACTGTTCATTACATCACTGTTCTAAATGTTGTAATCAGATTGCAGTTACTAATCAGACAATTTTGTCTTGACTTGACCGACATAGTTACTTTGGTTTGCACGATTCGATAGATAGAAAAAATCAATGATCTAAGGGGCAATGATTAACTAAGGGACCAGAAAGAGCAAAACTACTTCATGGAAAAACAGGAATCCACCACTGCAAACCCACCATCAAACCTCTAAGCCTCAGAGCAACAACAGCAACACCCCAAACCAGTGTGAATGAGGCAACCTGAACAAGACAGCCAAAGCTTCAGTTTTCACACAAAGCAAAAGCAGAAAAGGAATAACTTTCACAGCAATAGATTCTTCCAACATTGTCTGAGCAACCTAAACCATTTTTAAAAAAATCTTTCAGTAGTTGTACAGTTGGTCTTATAGTGGACCTATCAACGCCATGCTGGGAAAAAAAGAAAGCCTTTCACCCAGAAAGTTGATTCTTTTCATGTGGATGCAGCATTTTCACTCATCCAAGCAATTTCTTTAGTCTTAGAGACTGAAGAATTCACTTGGATGAGTGATGAAAGATTTATCCCACTAAAAACATTGCATCCAGATGAACACAATCAACTCTCTGGGATTTCCTTAACTGGATTGTTAAGCAAGCATCGAGACCTTTCATGCTTACTTACTACTATTGTGCTATGACTGTCCAGTTGGCACAGAGGGCTTTTGGCCAGTTAGTAACATTTCTCAGTAGCCTAACTTAATAGATGAAGTGAAAAACAAAATAAAACATGAAAATGCAGCTAAGGTTTTAAACAAGTAAGCCCACCGCGAATGTTTTCAGTTAAAATCAGTATATTTCATAAGATTTTTTTTTTCTTTTACAATACTGACATTCCTTAGAAAATCCCATGAAAGAAGTCTAAGTGGAGGTGGAAACAAATCCAAATACCACTGGATTTATTTTCAAGAACAATAACACACATGATACCCAGAGTGAACGCTGTTCAATAATAGTAGTGTCATGAGACGATGGTTCAATGTGGAAGCAAAACATTTAAAAATGATTTTCATATGGGGTATAAGCGCTATAAAATATATAGATTTTAAATAAAAATAATAAGAAGAATCAACCATTTTAAAACACCAAAAGGAAAATAAGTCTATATGCTGTACCTACAGATAGTTTGTATTCAATTTCAATTGGTATAAAGATTTGAGAGAAATGCTAGAGCTGGATAAATTAACAACTTGTACCACGTCATGGAATAAATTGTGTTTTAGAAGGATCATTATTGAATGCTGTGTGGAGTTCAGTATGTTTTGTTTTTCTTTCAGATGGTATGGGACAGAGAAAGAGTGTACAGATTACACTCATACACAGCCGTACTCCTGCAGCATCACCCAGGACCTGCACCTCTTCACACCTTACGAGATCTGGGTGGAGGCCTCAAACCAGCTAGGCTGGGCTACCTCTGATGTCATCACCCTTGACATCCTAGACGTGGGTGAGTGTGAGAAGAAGTTCGCTTTGACCCTTGTGCTTCATCTGCTGCTCTGAGAGCCTTGATCTCAGTGTCGATGAGGCCTCTGGCTGTAATCTAGGATGATTTGCAGCAACCTTTTAGGCTTGTTAGCCTTCAGAAGAAAAAAATGTCTACCTGATCTTTCATCCAATCTGCCGGAGGTTCAACCACTGAGTGAATTTCCTTGTGGTAATTCACTATTTGAACAGATTAAACATGAGAAAATAACTGATTCAAAACATTAAAGATGAAACACTAATTTTTACAAATAGAACAAGACCAACAGCAAACTTTGAGAAAACACTTTACCTGACGGAGGATGCCATGATGTTTTCTAACAATATTAGCCAATTCTAGTACTGCCAATTTGTCCAGTCCAGGCTAGTTTAAAGTCACACTCCCACAGTTAGGAGATACAGCCTTTATCTTTCTTACTGAGAGTGACAAGAAACTATCTAGACCACCTTCTTTGCTGTGCAGCTAGCTTCCCTTATCATTAAGAATGCTAAATCTAAAACATACCTTCAAGCGCCACTAAAATGCATCGCATTTGTTTAAAACATAATGTAACGACACCAATTTGTGGTTTTACAGGAGGTTATTTGCCAAAACCTTTCTTAGCCAGCAGCAGTTACTTTAAGTCTGCACAAAGCCAGGATACCTAATGAATTTGTCTGTTTCTAGTCTTATTTTAAACTAAGCTGAAAGTCTCAGTTGCTTCATACTGATTTGAGGAATATGAGAGTGCTTTCTAATCCAACAGGAAGTTAAAAAAGATGTCAAAAAATAAAATGCCATATTTTTCGTAGAGAGCGAATTTCACTCTAATTTGTTACCATTATGTCAAATTTCATTGCCACATTTTATTAAGGCATTTCTTAAAGTGTAAATATCATATACACTATACTCGGTTCAGCTCTATACAATATACACACTACATAGTATAGAAGATACTATCAGATGGTTTTGGGGGGGGAAAATTTTTAAATAATGTTAAAGCTCCTCAGTGAGACTAAGCCACTGATTCCTTGCCAGGTTCATCATCTCAAGACTCCTTTTCGATTTATCTTGTGGCCCTCAAGTCAGTACCTGTGATTGAAACAACTTTTATTTCCACAGACAGGTCATTGGCTTGACTTCTGTGAATTCTGCCTTTTAAAGAAAGTTGTTCACAAGCACTGATCCGGCTTCTCGCTGATAGAAACTGAGGGGCAGTTCCTTTTAAAGCTTTGTTATGCCTAGCTTAGTGCGGTTTAAGCCAACGGAGCATACATCATTATCCTCAACACTCACTCACACATACAGACACACACACATGCACACATTCAGTCACATGCGTGCTGACACCTGGATAGAAGTTGTGTGATGACTGGAAACGCCCTCCCTTTTGATGAGCTTGTTTTCTTTTTACTCATGCTCACTGAACACACACACACACACACAAATGAGGAAAAACACACATGCACACCACCTTATAACCCCCATATAATCTAGTCTAGGAATGTTCCTGGCTGATCCTTGGGACTAATCCTGTCTCTGAGGCGGCCGTAGACGCCCGAGGCTTGAAAAGTTTGGGCTTTGAGACTTTATGACATGGGCCGGAAATAATACAACCTGATTAGCTAAGAACTCTTCACCTGGTTTACTCCTGACATGTTCCTGACAATATACTGGAAGAAGCCCATATGGAGTTTCGAAGGTGAACACGTCATTGGCAAGGAAACAAGTGTCCATCAAGTTGTAATCCCTTTCTTCTTCCTAATGTATGCATGCACGCACCTGTTTACACACCCTGAGGGCTGGGCAGGTCCTGGTAACAGTATAGAGACAGAGGCAGAGAGAGTGGGAGGTTTCTGCACTGGCCTCACTTTTTCATTCAAGTAGTTACCACAACAGCAGCAGCGTGTCATGAAACACAGCAACCAACCACACCTGCATCGGGGTGCCGTGACTCACTGGAGTATACGGTCATGTCTGATCAGCTATGAAGGCGAGGCGGAAACACCTACAGTTTCCCCTGCATTTCTTACTCACAGGGAATCCTCTGAACAGAGAGGCTAGAGGAAACTTGTATCGCTGACTCTGAAATGATGACGTGTTGAGGAAAGGCATATGTTAACAATGATTCATCCGTAATCTGTCACGTCTCATTGACTTTTACTGCCAAATGCATATAATGCTCAGGGTAACACATTTGCTGTTGACTGAGAACAATACCATTACTATGTATTACTTTTATATATGTATATATATATATATATATATATATATATATATATATATATATATATATATATATATATATAAAACATTTTCTTCTAACAATTTGACACTTTTCTATCATTCTGTTATTGCCCCAGTGTGTTTTATCTGTTAATACTGGAACATTTGTCTTTCTTTTTTAAATAGATGTTAAAAAGAGTTTTTAAATGAACAATAGTTTACTGTCATAACTTTAAATTATGTTCAATTCTAGCATCTTGAACAAAGATGCTGTATTATATATATTCATATATTCAATATATATTCTGTTATTTTAAAGCCTCGAGTCCTGCGAGCCCTGCTTTTTGCCACATGCCTAACAATCACAGTGTGAGGAAACAGGAACACTCTTTTCTAGAAGTTTAACACGGGACAAAGAAACTGTCTCTGTTGATTTTTAAGTTGTTACCTTTATTGAGTAAATCAAAAGGAAATGACTTAGTGGATAGAAGAACACGATTCAAAAGAAAGAAAATGATCTCCTTGGTCCTTATTATTATGTAACTGGAAAAAAGAAATCTCACATTTCAAGAAAATGAAACAAAAACCCATGTCGAATGTTGGTTTTGCATTGTGAAAGAGATACATTTGTTATCAACCGTGGCATAAAATCAGTTATTTCAGTTAAAACACTGCAACAAATTGGTGTAAAATTACAGCAATGTACCTTTTTTTGGTGAATGCGGACAAATACTGTAACTTCTGATGCCTTTGAGGAAAAGAAGTTAAGAGCAAGCTACTGCACATAATGAAATATGTTTCTTTGGCAAGCGCAAGAACTTATGGGAATATAAATGTTTACATTCAAATCATTATTTTACACATGTTCTCATGTTTATTTCCGTTGTGCTGCAATTAGTCTGTTTGACTGCTGTGGATGTTCTGTGTGGTTTCATGGTTTGATCAAGACCCCTATAGTTGCATATAGCCTTGCGTGCATCTTCAGTGTCTTGAATACGCCTATAAACCATTCTTATAGTTGTGGAGATATGAGCCAGAAGAAAAATGATATATGGAAAAAAGCACTGGGCCATCTTTGAATGCAGGTATTTTCAGTCCCTTTGCCAAAGGTGGATAAAATCAAGTGCCCAGGACTTGTGTCCGTAGGACATGCAGTTACATTTACAGTGTAATGATATCCAGAAAGCAGTGAAGCTTATATGAAATACAGGTTTAAAAATATTATATACAGTAAGAAACTGTTGTTGCAGAGTACAGAAGGTAGACTTTAACAGTAAAGCTTCCTGTACAAAAGGAAGTATTTTTTTTACAGTGTACTTTAACAAAACCTATGTTTCTATCTGCAGATGTCATTGGCTATAATTGCATTGAGCCCTATGTGTGTCCACTAAAGTATTAGTATTCTCATTTTACTCTTAGGTTTACTGTATAATCTCTCTCCAACAAGAAAAAAGCCTCTTGTGTCAACTCCCATTTTTTCCTGCACTGAATCTTTCCCATCTTCTTCTTCTTCCCTCTGATCAGCTTGTTTATTTACTAGCTATTCAGTGATGGCATTCTGAAAAAAAAGGAGCTGAAGTAGATACTGAAATGATCTCAAAAGCCCCAAAACGAGAAAAGTTAATATAATGCTCAGTCACCACATGTTTGTTTGCTGAAAAGATAATTGTTGTCAGATGAACATGCCTCTTCCAGCTCACACAAGTCAACTCTGCAAAACTAAAAGGCGCCTAGAGACCTCAAACCTCCGGCAACACTGAGCAATCTTTCAATGTGTTGTTACACATAAAGACATCACTCCTACTGCTTAAAATTGAAATTGAATGGATTGCTTGGTCGTGTAAACATAAGGAAGTAGAGAAAAGGCCCTAAGCAAAGAGTTTTGTTGTTGTAATACGCTTTGTTTTACTAGAAAAAATGCTTGTGACATTAATGTTTTAATTCAGATTAGTGGTTCAAATCAACCTCTAGTCAGCCACAGCATCTGTTAGAGCTATTTGATAAAAATCATTTGCCTCTCTCGCAGAGCAGACTATTTCCTATCTGTGCTTGATTTCTTTATAACACATATATTAGTAATACAGGCAACAGCTTACAGCAGGGAATCAAATGTATGAGTCGGGTAATCTCTCATGAACAGCTATTAACTGTTGGTTAAGACACAAAAAGATGGAGCCATTACATCCATGCGTTCTGTTTCTGTCTTCCTGCACTTTCTGTATGTTTGCCACTATCAAAGAAATGGATAAACATCATGTGGCATGCCACTGATCAGACGTTTTGTGTGCAGATGTTGAAGCAGTTTCCACCTGCACTACACGACCTAAATATATTCACTATGTTTTTCATTATCAGTTCTGCATGTGATGCTTAATGTCCTGATGCCATTCCTCCTTCTCCAGTGACCACAGACCCTCCATCAGGTGTGACCGTCAGTCGCGTCGGGCAGTTGGAGGACCAGCTGAGCGTTCGCTGGGAGGCCCCGCCTGCTCTCAAAGACTTCCTGTTTCAGGCCAAATACCAAATCCGCTACAGGCTGGAGAACAGCCAAGACTGGAAGGTAGAGGACAAGAATCCATAGCTATAAGGATGCAAATCTGTTCTCTTTGTCTCTTTCTGTATAACAGCAGCACTGTCCCAGCTGTTTCTCATCCTTGTGCTGTAATCACCTCTGATGTAGCCTGATTAAGGCCTCCTCTGCCAGATGAGTTAATAGTTGGGCTGGTCAAAAATTTTCATTAGTCATAAATCTAGAAGCTACAGCCCAAAGCCACTGTATGTGTAACTCCGCACGAGCCTTTAATGAATGAAAAACACAGTGTAAAACCTTAAGTCGCGCAGATGGTGCTTCCCAGAAATCATTTTCCTCTGGGTAAGAGTGAAGATTCTCCTGTAATTAAGGGGGAATTACACCGATGTAATATAAGCAAGTCTTGACTCGCAAAGTGGAAAAAGAAAAGGCGGGGAGTGGAGCAAGGCGGAGGAGGGATGATATGATTTTGAAGGAGGAGAGCTGGAGACTCGACACAGAGTGGTTTTAAAGGGTCGATGGTGAAAACAAAGCACAATTTCCCTCTGAACCAGCCCTAATCATGAGGTCATGCTGAGGAATGGAGGGATACATCTCAGCTGTTAATGTCTTCAATATGTCTGTAAGATGCTCAGCTGTAACTTCTGCCTGTTTGGCTCCCCCACATCACATCATTAGACTTTTGATGCCAGTAATTTCCATGTTCTGTTTTTTGTTTGAGTCCTTTTTAACAAGTGTTTATAGACTGATGCCAGAGAGAAAGTGAGGATTATTAGACAAGATTATTAATTGCAGCATGTGTGCCTTTCTTCTTCTCTATTTGCCTGTCTTCAGTTATGCTGTTTGCATGAGTACCTGTAAGCGCTGCTGTGTGTGTGTCCCAGCATATCCAGCTCTGTAATAAATAATAGAGAACAGATTTTACCCAGCAGGCACGGTTACATTAAAATAGTTTCATAAACATGCTGATCAGCAGCCACCAAACAATGCGAGGTTCATGCATGTTTGGGTCTGTACATGGTTTGCGGTTGTGTTTTCTGCATCTTGATTCGGTCCTGTGTTTTAGTTTTTGCCCATTGGTATTTAATACTGTGGTCAGACCTCCAGCGCTCAGCGCTTTTGTGTTTGTGTCTTTGATTTGTCGTGTAGGTGATGGAGGATGTTGGGAATCAGACCTCTTGTAGACTGGCTGGACTGAGACCTGGAACGGTATATTTCGTCCAGGTACGTTGGATATGTCTCGATGTGTAATGATTAAGTACTTCAGAGTAGCTTTCAGCCTTTCTAATGATGTATTTTCTCCAGGTTCGATGTAATCCCGTGGGCATTTACGGTTCTCGCAAGGCTGGCATCTGGAGTGAGTGGAGCCACCCGACTGCTGCTTCCACACCCCACAGTGGTGAGCACACACTCGTACACAGTCAGAAGGGCACTCAGAAGTCATTTTTTGTCCATTATTGAGGTTTTTAAGAGCATTTTAAGGCATCATAGGGTGCATATCCCACAGATCGCTCCTGCTGTTGAAAACTGGCAGCCTCAGTGTCTCAGTGGTACTGTTTTATACACTTCTTGGTCAGTCTTCCAGGTTGTTTTTTATAGCACTGGCAGTTTTAGTTATGTTAGACAAATCCAGTCAAAGACAATAAAAAATAATAGCCTAACCATCAATGTAACATAATGCAGTCTTTGCCCAACCTGACATTACAAAATCAAACCAGACTTTGATAATTTTTTACTTGCAATAGGTTGTAAAATAAACAATTTCAGGACCAACAAAAAATTCAAAAAACATTACTCATGTTCACAAAGTAGTGAGCACTTGTGGTTGTTTCTTCCCCAGACATAACTGCTGTGCAAAATGTTATCATAACTGATCGGAATAAAGACCACAACTATGAAAACAAAACCCAGTTCATAAAACCTTGAATTTTTTTTCCATTTTCTGGAAGGGTTTCTGCAAGGCCAAGCTGAAAAAGCACAAATCGGGGAGGGGGGATTAATTCTGTCTCCCTTTCTCTCCTCAAAGTCTTTTCAGTCACTCATCTGTCTTTTTTAAAAAGTCTTTGACAGTGAAAAATTGCATTTGCTTGAGCACTGCTCTGCAGATTCTTAACATACTGGAGCATTACTTGCTTATTTCACTTTGCCATTATAACTACTTTAAACTTTCAGCCCCAAATTTGAGCCAGGTGAAAATTCTGCCTTGGTGTTTTGCATGGCATAAGCCCAGAATATACAGTTAGTCACTAACTGTTAGTGTATAACCTCAAAATTCAAACTGTGCAAACCATTTACCATTTACCATACCAGCACCACAGCTACAATAATAGAATCAGCAGCAGCTCCTTACTTTGCTGCACGCACAGTATGACCTTTCCATGTTTGATGTTTTCTGCATGTGTTTTGAGCATTTGAGGTTCAGTTAAGCCCTTTTAAATAAGTCATATTCTTGAGAAGTTGAATCACTGCTGCTTTTTTGATTTATCCAGGTGCATCCAGTTGAATTCAAATTGATATAAGGAGATGTTAAATTAACTGTATGGCTGATTTCTGACGTCTAGACGGGATAAAGCCAGTATAAAAGTAAAAATTTGGTGAATGAGTCTCATCAGCATCATCAGCTTGAATTCAAATTGTTATCTGCTGCCCTTCATGTAACTTAACACTGACCCTGCGTTACTGTAACTTCATAGCATGCAAACTAACCAGTTTAGCCTCTATTAAACTGTACTGAATTTCTTAACGTAATATTTTTAATGCAAATGTTGAATAACACAAAATCCTGCTTCATTTTGTTTAGAAATAGATTTCACATCATGAAAAAAGAATGAATTAGGAAGTTAAAAGTATAATACTTGCTGAAAAGTCCTTATCTTCCTCTCCTTGGGAAATACATTAAGCGTCCAAGACACCATGCATGAGATGCTGCACAGAAACACCTGCGCTGACTGAAAAATTACATCTTTATGCTAGCTCCCCTTCTGCAGTGCTAGCTAGATGCTAAAGTACCGCAGACGCAACATTGACACCTCGGGTGAACACAACACAGGAATTACAAGGAAAAACTGATTTGAGGGTTAAGTGGGGTGTGGGATCTCGTGTCCACGCTGGCGGCTGAAAGCAATGCCAGACTGCAACACAGACATTTAACTCCCTCGGCATTATGTATCAGCCTAATCTTCAGATTTGATTACTCATTTATTAAAAGTGCCAGAATGCTGTTCCAGATCAATCCCACCCACTTTAATCCCTTACTTTAGGGCAAGCCAACCCTGTGACTGAGGAACTGCTATCCAATGAGTGTAAAGTGTCTCTTGACATCCAAGGGGTTTTTATCCAATGTGCAATGTCCTGATAAGAGTTTATACCAGGGGTGGGCAATCTCAGTCCACGAGGGCCGGTGTCCCTGCAGGTTTTAGATCTCACCTTGGGTCAACACACCTAAATCACATGATTAGTTCGTTACCAGGCCTCTGGAGAACTTCAGGACATGTTGAGGAGCTAATTTAGCCATTTAAATCTGCTGTGTTGGTTCGAGGACACATCTAAAATTTGCAGGGACACCGGCCCTCGTGGACTGAGATGGCCCACCCCTGGTCTATACTAAAGTTTTGTCAGATGGTAAATGGACTGGTACTTAATATAGGGCTTTTCGACTCAATTTGAGTACTCAAAGCACTTTCTTATTACAAGCTTCATTCACACACACACTCCTTTTCTATGCCTAATACCTTTTTATTGGTTTCTCCTCCCTGCAGAGAGAATGATGTCAGGCTCCTGCGACTCAAAATCCAGCGGAGACTCCAACTCCACCTTGCGCAGGGAGCTGAAGCAGTTCTTCGGCTGGGTGCGGAAACACGCCTACGGTTGTAGCAGCATGTCCATGAAGTTGTATGACCAATGGAGAGTGCTGATGCAGAAATCCCACAAAGTTCGCAACCAGGTAGGTAAGCATCATCATTCCAATCAAATCACAAACATGCACGCGTACACATGCTGCTCACACAAATACATGGGAATCTAAAACCGTTTTATAAACGCTGATTTTTTTTGCAGGTTCTCCAAGGGGATAAATCATAGCACACGCTGTCTTTACGAGCAGAAAACAAATCAAGAAAAGAACTGAGTGAATGTGATTCGTTATTATGTGTGTATATGAGATAAAGAGAGTGTATTCATATATCAGAATTATAAAGACAGTTTGCTCCGGACATTTTTTGTACGGCTACCAGCTGTGGCCACAAGAGGACATCCGAAGAAAAAGTGGGATATTCTTCCTTTATGTAACTTTTTGAGTCAACGTAAGGAAGGAGAACTCATCACAGACATGCTGGTATCACAAGAGGCACCATTTGGACTACCTTCTTCTTTCAAAAATGACACATTTGCATGAATAACTTGGATTATAGTAAAGACTTTTGTATTTGTGTGCAAAAAGGCAATCAGATCAGAAGTATTCAGTTACATTTTGGACTTCTTTTTTTCCCCTGTGGATCCAAAGCACCATCTAGTGGCAGTTCAGCCTCAATGGATACTCCCACCTCAGCCTTCACCGTGGCCCCCATGTAAAAGGCAAAAGTAAATTATCATACAGTATTTCTAATTTCTTCTTTGTTATATAGCTGGATACTATACCAAACTGGTTCACTCAGGATTCTTCTGTTTCTGAGTGTCAGTAAGTGACTGATGACGTGATGGTGTTTGTGTACGGAAGCATTTCTCTGCCTTTTATTTTTGTACTAAATTGTACCAGCATATTTAAAGTATAAAGCTATGTTTTAATTCTTAAATTATGTTTAGTTAGTAAAGACTGTACAATGACTGAAGTTGTTATCACTCTGATGCTGTTCTATAAAATGATGTCAGAAACCCAGGGTTTGGAAAATAGTTGTCTGCACACTAGAGTCGCCAAGCACTGAAAAACACAACTCTGCACCTTATCAGATGACCAAAATGCAAATGGCAATTTAGGTGGATAAAAAACAAAACAAAACAAAGCAATAGACATCATATGGATTCTTAATAACATATCATGTTGACTCCACAGTGCATAAGAGGTGAAAATGGAGCTGACCCAAAGTACTTTAAAGCGGAGGCAGATGGACTGACGGGAATACAGAATATTAGTCAAGAGCGGCTCAGTGTCATCTTCGCCTTGTGCGAAGGTCCTAGTTTCTAATCCACTAGCCAGCTCGGGCCCTTGTCTGTTTTTGCATGCTCTCCTAGAGCCTGTAGTCTCAGCTTTTTCCCAAAGTCCATAAGACATACATTTTAGAAGTGGTGAGTCTAAATTTATGCACTGCAGTGCATAAATGTGGGACTTTCTCTATGTGCTCTTTTACAAACCTGCAACCTATTCAGAGTGTACCCTGCCTCCTGTCCTGCTGGTATAGGCTCCAGCCCCCACAGGGCTAAACTAGATAAGTGGAAGAAAATGGATGGGTGGATTGTATTAGGAAAGTTATACAAAGCAAATCACAATTAAAAAAAAAAATATATATATATATACATATATAATCTGGTGCAAGTAAGAACAAAACCAGCCTGAAAAAAATATTAAAGGTGTTTAAATTAATTAAAAATAAATTAAAAGTGGGTATACTGGTCCCTTGTTTATCGCGGGAATTATACGTTCCAAAAATAACCCGCGATAGTAGCCAACTTTATTTATTTATTTATTTTTTTACAATTATTATAGATGTTTTAAGGCTGTAAAACCCATCACTACACACTTTATACACTTTTCTCAGACAGGCATGAATATTTTTACACTTTTCTCTCTGATTTAAACTCTCTCAAAGATCAAACATTCGTAGAAAAATAAGTCCAGTATTATAGAATGAAACCAAAAGCGCCCGCGGTTGCCTTTGACGGTGCAAAACGTTTCGTCAAAATTGTTGTGTTTGTTGGGGAGAAAACTTACAAACATACAGTACAGCACTTCAGAGTCACACAGCTAGCATAGAAGATTTATGTTAACTTGACAAGCTGAACGCATTCTGTACTGTACAGGAGACACAGCACGAGATTGACTGACAATGATCTACAGCCAATCAGGACGCAGAACTCAATGCGCTGTAAGAAAAAAAAAAAAAAAAAAAAAGCATGCAAAATCGCACCAAAAAAATCCGCAAAAGGTAAACCGCGTTATAGCGAGGGACCACTGTACATGTATAAAAAGATTACAAATAAAGGGACATTTATTACTGAAAGACAAATCAAAACACAATATATACAATCTGGTACCTAACTTAAATTAGTAAACTTGGCCTGGGTGTAGAAACACTTGGACAATCTTGTGCACTTCATGCAGATGCCTTCAGTTCTTCACATATTAAACATGTGCATCAACCACGCTGGGCTGTAAACGCCAAGTGTTCAAGAATGATGATGAAGTATGTCAAGCAGCACAAAAGAAAGACACCTTAAATGAGTCAGAATGACTAGGTGTACAAAATAAAAATGTTCACAAGCAGAAACAGGTGTGGCGTACATGGAGCATGGCAGTCAATGATTGAGAGTAAAAACAAAAAGTGCTACGCATGTAGTGGACCTGTCTCTTACTACATCTTATTGTTTTCCTTTGATTCTTGGCTGTATAATCTACCAAATAGCACATGTGAAAGAGTGCAGAGCAAGCAATAACAAGCTTATGTCTCCATCGAACCAATGAATCCATGTTAGAGCTCGACAGCGAGTAACATCTTTGATCCCTGCTTGTTACATGGTGTCAGTGTTTATCTGGGAAACTTGAGACGCTGGTTGTGTTTTCTGTCATGCTGTGAGTTCATCTTCCTCTGACAAGCAGTATCTTGTTACTGTGCCTGTGAGCAGTCAGCCAGCAGTGCTTAATATTTAACTAGCATGGAGTGCTTCTTGGTCATGGCTCTGCTCTCAAGCTTTTAGTTACCTCTGCATCCAGTGTCCAGGGTCCTGAATGTCAGCAATGGGGAGCTCTATATGTGTATGCCAAATGCTAAATCCTACTCCGAACTTCTGCCACAGCTGACTCTTTTCAGATGGTGTCTAGGTGCTAATTCGGTAGCCACAGTGGCCCGCAGTGATATGGAAATTGTGGCTGTAAATCCATTGTTCTCATGTGCACTGACACAACCTTTTATAAGTTCAATATAAATATTAATATACTGATGTGCTGTGGTTCTCCTTGCACAGTACTGAGGACCAAATACTGGACACAAGGCAAGACTTTTTGGGATCCAAATCATCAGGCAAATTCAGAGGGCATGAGCAAGTGAGCACAACAGACAGGACACATGTAGGCACAATCTGCAGTGATGGAGGGGCTGACAAACACCAAGGAAGGGAACAAAAGCAAGAAAATAAAATCAGGACGCATGAGAATGTGATTTATCAAAGTAAGACAGGAACCAGATTAAGAGATAAGGTGAAACAAGAAGCCACTCATGCAGTGACACTTTAAGTCTTAATGCCATTGTTTTTGTTTGTGCTTTTTGGGCAAAAAATCCTGTGATCGACTGGCAGCCTGTTCAGGGCACTGTAACAGCTGGGATGGGCTCCATGCTTCATGGATGAATAGATGAAAAAACACAAAGACAGGTAAACACAGAAGGACAATGGCACTAATGCACAAGACATATGGACACAAGCCAGGGAAACTTTAGGGAAATCAGAAAAAAAGAATATTAGAAACATCAGAATTAATCACAAAATCAAAACAGTAACCGAAAACTCAACAAATGCAACACTAGAACCCGGGATGATGACAGAAATCTTATGTCTTGGAAGAAATACTGTAATTTATTTAAATAAAACTAAAACTGTTAGTTTAAAGTGCATAAATAATCGTGGAAAATGGACTTTAAGGACAAAAACAGCAGCAGAAAACGGGAATCAGAAAAGGTCCTCTAACCTTTTGCTGATAAAAACTCCTAATTCGTTGTGAAATTTATTGTACTAATAAAAATTACATCAAGAAATCTGGATGATCTGAATCTGAACAATGTTTTTGGTCAGTCCTGTCTATGCTTTTCAACACACTTAGCATCGTTTCTGTCATTTTGACTATTTACATGCTAATTCTAAAATTTAAAGTAGCCACATTTTCACATTTTTTTTTGCTGTTAAATATGTACATAAATACTGCAGAGGGCCTGTAAGGCTTTTCAAATAAAATTGTGTCCACCCGTCAATAAGAAGAACCCCCTGTTTAAAGGTGCAGATATGAAATTTGCAAGCATTTGTACTCACATAAATATCCTTACAAGTTCAATAAAGAACTTGGTGTTTAATGTTCAGATATCAATATGCAGCAGAGGAATGTTCTAGGTCCTTCGCTTTAATAGCATGTCCACTGAGATGCTGTTACTTGAGCATACATACATGAGTGAAGACAAATACTGCAGTACAGTAACCAAATACTTTAGAATAGTGTTACAAATTAACTACATTACACGTTACCAACATGATCATTATACATCACTTCAAGATCGTGTTTCAGCAGAGCACTTCACATTTAGATTTACATGCTAAACAATTATTTGAGCTCTTTAAGTGTCTATTTGGTAGAAACTATTTCTCCTGAAGAACCTTGGAGGAAAAAAAGGTTGACAACAAGTTTCTGCAGATCAGGGCCTCGGTCAAGATAGGATTTCTTTACCTCATGATAATGAATAATTCAGCCTGGGAGACTTACCTGGACAGAGCCACACAAGAAAAGGAGTAAGAAAAGGATGTGTCTGAAGTAACAGTGGACTCAAAAAAGAAAAGCCGAGGAGAGGGAAGAAAGAGGTCGGTAGACTATGGAGGAGGCGGAGAAGAAACGGCCGATTATCTCTGCTCGAGAAAGAGGTCAGTTTGAGAAATGTGTATGCCTGCATGTGTGGTTATGTATGTGTGTGTGTGTGTGTTTGCATCCACATGGACTGTATTATAGCTGAACTGTTTTTGCTATGAAATCTTGCACAGCATTATACAGTCGTTGCTCCACACTTGTTTGAGATTTCTACTTTGTTTAGAATCCATTCCCCAAAAAGCAGAGGAAGTAGGTTAAAATGCATAACCATAGAAAATAAGTCAAAGAGCTCCATATGGAAATCATCAGAGACGATGCAGCCGGAGCCAAAGAGCGGTGGGTGTGCTATACTGCTGCTTGGAGTGCAATCTATTGCATCATTTTCACCACCATCCTCCTCCACCTACTCATTGTCAGGCCCAGGCCCTGGACGCTACAGCCTGCCCCCTACAGTTGGATACGTCAACCATGATTTCACCAAGCCCAGAAGTGCAGCATATACCTTCCACAGTCGTATGAGCAGTGCCAGTAAGTTGTCAGTTATTTTTGTATGTTCTGGTAAACTTGCCCTCAGTGGACCAATCGTTGACTAAGGAGTGCTACAAAGAAGTACTTAATGCTAAGCTGGAGCAGTTAAAGTAAAGGAATAGCACTTTGATGGTTTTTGGCCTTGTTTGCAGTGGTCTCTGTGGACTCCAGCCCAGGACCGAGGTACCACGTTGGATCAAAGGTCACGCGGTTTGGCAGCATGGAAACGCCATCTTACTCTATTTTGGGCAGAGGAGGGCGCACAGGAAGTAAAGGTAAAAAAGAAGGAAAAACCATTCAACCTGTGTGATTGACGTCAGATATTTGGACAAGCATTAGTCATCCATTCATTTATCATTCCATCCACACATTCATCCATCTTCCCCCTAAAATAAAGGAATAATTTCAAACTAGTTTCCTTTTATGTTAGGTGACCTATTCCAGACTCCCGGGCCCGGAGCCTACAGTCCAGAGAAGGCTCCGCCCCTCAATGGCCACCGCAGACCTCCATCACACATCATTGGAGCTCGAACCAGATACCGCTCTGTGGATGCTGTACCCTCACCTAACAGGTAAAGGCGAGGAGGAGAGGTAGATTAGAGGTCAATGAAAGTGGTGTGACATCACCCGTTGGTTTGTGGATCCCTTTCCTGAAGCCTTCTAGTAACCATAAACGCAGTTCAAGTTAGCGTTTAGTGTTAATCTAGGATTTAATTCATCTACAATTGTGCACAGATTTCTTGAGCATTCTTGAGTATTAAAACCTGCAGCCACTGTTACTAGGCTCAAACTATATTTATTTCTGCTCTAAAGTTCGACAGTACAAGACGGAAGATTGCCTCTAATACGGAGTAAGGGTTAAGTGGCTATTTGAGTAACCTCAACTTTTTAAGCACTTCTGCTTTGAATATCATTCCCAGCCTCAGAGGTTGTTGCTTAATAGCGTCTGATTGAGCTCCTTTGTTTCCTAAACTTAGAGGGGATAGCCTGCTATATCCACCCCAGCCATTTCCTACTACGTCCACAGTCTTTGATAAATATGGTTTCCTTTGTTTTTTAGGAAAGAAGAATGGGCTTGGGAGTAGGTGCCCAAGACAGCATGAAGAATTTAGAAATCAAACAGAGAATAACACCAGATTTACCATCTTACATCACACTCAGTGCTCCTGTTAACCTTTATATTGTTTTCGTCAATCTTCCAGTTACAGTCTTCCTAATCTTCTGGGACATCATATTCCTCACAAACCCTCCAGTGCCAGCTACAGTTTCTCAGCCCGGAGGAAGGTCGGCGCTCCCTCTGAAGATCTCGCCACAACTCCCGGACCAGGAAAATACAACAGCACCAACCCGGACATTTACCGTCATCGCCATCCGTCCTTCACCATGCAGGGGAGGACTAAAAGGCCCAATTATTCCTCTGCTATTCCTGGCCCTGGTGCCTACAGCCCGGAGAGATTTCATTTACACCTTCCAAGACCACCATCCTTCACTCTGGGCATCAGACACTCTGAGTTTGTCACCCCACTTGTGGTAAATGTAACTGACTGACAATGAGGATTTGTTTCAGACACCTTATTTTTATTCTTTTTGACTTGACAAACCAACACTGTTACAAAATAACAATAATACAAAAAATACTGACTTAAACTGGAAATGTAAACTGTGCGCATGATATCCATTTATAATACTCTTTAATAAATAAAACAAAATATAAATAGTTTGTGTTTGCATTTTTCGTGCAGTTAAAATACCAGAAAATGAAATTGTTTACTTCAGTGCAAGCTTAACAGGAAATGGGTAAACAAAAAAAGGAAGTCAGTGGAACTTCCTACAGTCTTTTTCTTGGTATTGTGATCTTCACGGGCATACTCCAGTCACTGCATTTGCCCAGACCAAGCAGCTCCCTAGCACACACTTGGAACAGGTATGGCCTCCCTGGGGTCAGGGCCTTCAGTTCAACCGTGGTGTTCTCATAAGGACCCAGCTGGAGGAGAAAATATAGGATACATATGTAAAAACACACATAGTTAACACCAGGAGGCTACAAGTCAGCCCAGTGGAAAAAGATACTGGTTACTTTAAGTCACATATTAAAATAGAAGTAAAGGACTTATAAATAGTTGATGAATCATAAATCGTTTCATGAAAGTGGATGGAAGAGTTTAGTAATAATGCAAATGTGTTTGCCATCATTAGTCATACTTTCAAATCAGTTACAGCGTGTGCTGATGCACATTTTTAAAAATTTTTCAGTAAATCATGACCAACATCTTAAAAACAGTTTATGAGAAAATATTTTCACACAATTTTGAACACTTGAAGTCAAGTTAATGAGTGTTGTAATATTTAAGGAAACAGAAAAGCTACTGATGATTAAATGATTAAATTAAAAACTGGATCCTGTAGACGATGGGAACTTTTTTAGAAAAACAACAAGTACAAAAAAAAAGCAATTCGAGGTTGCTTCAAAAAGTTTGGGTAATTTTGAACTTGCACATGTGATATCCGTGTAAGCGTTAAGTGTGATGTGCTGCTTACAAAACTTGTGGTTGCAACACTTTTATGCAAATATGGTGTGATGAAAATCATACTTACATTAACAGACCTTCGGATCCCCTTGTTTTCCCACTGGTAGATAATCTGGTATTTTAGGGGGAATATTGCCAAGTTGGTCCAAGTAGGTGGAGGAGACCACTCAACCAACAACTTTCTGTTGTTAGTAGGGGAAACCCGGACATCAACGGGAGGATCTGGTTTCACTGAACACATAGAACAGATTTTTTTCAAATTGTTTTTTTGTTTGTTTGTTTAGATAAAAACAGGAATTGGGTTATGAAGCTAAGTGAAGTTTGACCACATTCTGTGTAATTTCATTTCTCACCTATATCTTCCAGCATGAAGCTTGTTAGATGGGAGCTGCTTCTCCCAGAATGAACTGCTGTGATGTTGATGATGTAGTCAGTAAGAAGCTTCAGGTTGGGCAGCTGGCAGATCCAGAACTGAAAGAAAAAAGAAAAAGAGAGAGACGATGAAAGAAAACTTTGGGGAATTCACAAAATGACGAGCACTTGAGATGATCAGAATTAGTAATCAACCACAGATCACAAATTACTGAGACCCTGGTTTCCTCAGACTCACAAGGTAAACTTGAAATGATTCCAAAAAAGAAAAGAAAAGAAAAGAAAAGGGATTTTCCAAAACTCAGCCTGTCCCGTCAGGTTTGTGGATCATTCCAGTACAGTATGTATGTGTGTGTTTAAAAAAAAAAATAATAAAATAAATAAATAAATAAAAAAAAAATATATATATAGTACAACTTATCTAAATGAGTTAAATTTTGTTGCATGAATTCTGGAAACCACCTCTTCTCCTTTCTCTTGGCTGTTCGCAAACCTAAGGGTTAACGTCACCCCATGACTGAAAATTCCCTCCACACTATGCATGATGCATGATTTCAGTCTCAGGATCCAGGGATTTTTGCTCATAACAGACAAGAATATATCCAAAAATTCCTAGATGCACAGCCAATATCAGATGATCTCTTAAGGTTATAAACTGGTACCTTTTCAGAGGATGAAGAGCCGGGTGGAAGGAGATGGCATTCCTTGGTGCCTGCCTGATTACGTCTCTCACTGGTAAACACAAACATTTACACATAAACACATTTAAGAAAAAAAAAAAGGCTATTTAATGACACTTGTTAAGTAGAGTGTCTTCTACTAAAAAGGGGTCAGTGGTTTGGGTCAGCACCCACTAAAACTATTCACAGACTTACCTGTATGTAGCAATGTAATGCGTGGTAGGGAAGCGGGGTGGTTTAGGCCAGGTGCACAGCGTCGCATTCGGATAGCTCGAACACCAGCAGTGCACCTTGGGAGCGGAGAGGGGATCTGGCAGGGAAAACTGGATTTAGTCACTGAGTGCAAAACATAAACACTGACAGAAATACAGAATAAAGAAAAATACAAAATTGAATATCTGTATCGGTATCACTTTGAGAATAATATTATAACATAACATGAAAGAAAGAAAGAATAAGTGGAAGTGGGAAACATGTAGTCAAGCACAGACTAGCACTCACTCTGTGATGTTCCAGCTCCTCTCAGCAGGTCCAGTGCTTGACTTTCAACAATGCTAATTAGTAGAGTCAGAGTGACATAGCCACCACCAAATACTGCAGCCCTCATTGCTTCAGAGGAGAGATTATTCGCCAAGAGCAGTTTTTCAAAGTAGTTTTAGAAATGTTACAGTCAACTCCCAACCCCGGGCCCAAGTTAAATACTACTCTCTTCTGTTATTCCCTTGTCCTTTGCCCTTTTCCTTGCAGATCTACACCTGTCTTTGTGTCAAAGTACAGCAATAACAAGTTGCTTCACAGTCTCGCCTCCCCTGTGTATTTGAGCGCCTCGCAGCTGATCGCGGTATAAAAGCCAAAGAGGTCATTGCGAAAGAGGAAGAGAAGTCACAGCACAGGAAATTCCTTATAAGAACTGAACAGTTATGAATTACTGCATGCTTATTAAGGTTTCCTTACGTCATGAAAGAGAATTTTTTTTGAAGTGGTTACTTCTTTAATGGTGCATTTATGGCACAAACGAAAATACTGGTCTCCAGGAGACTCACACAGCACGTAGATTTACAAATATGCAAAGAAACTTATCAGTAAAGACAAAATCAGCAAAGCCAAGAAAGTCCCTACTTCATATCAACTGTCAGTGCTCTCTGGTACTCTCCTCAGCTCATGGTGTGTTGACTGCCATCTAGTGCACAAATTAGGAATCAGCAGGTACAGGTTTAAATCATTCTGTATATACAGTCTTTGGTTATCACTCAGGCAATAAAGTCATACTTCAGCAGAGGTATAACCCCCCTCTAGTGTCCAGTTTTATGTCATCTGCGCATTCACAGTCCAAGCTCTCAGACATTTTCTCGATTGACTCTGTGAGGCCACAATAGCTTCTTGGGGCTCCATCCAGAGAGGGAGGCACTGTGGACGTTCCAACCCATTGTGTGAGTACCGTCTTTGTGTATGTTAAGACTGTGAAGCCCCTCGCTGGAGGTCCGCAGCGAGGTGAAGGCCTTGCTGATCCAGCTGTTCTTTGCTTCCTGCAGATCACTGGTCAGGATTCCCTTCTGGTGCTCCAGCTCCTGCATGAGGATACACAGATGTATGACTGCAAATACTGCATTGTGCAATTAATTTGACTATGTTTTTACTAAATATGCACTTATGTTTTTTTTATTTACATTATCAAAATACTTTTAATAGTTTTAAATAACAATGCCAATTCATATGATAATTGGCAAATTAACACTCAAGTTTTTAATCTATTATGGGTCAGAGTTATACCTGAATTTAACTGTAATGATTAGTTTTAAATAATTCACTAACCGGACACCATTATGAATTACTTCAACCCTGTAAATCCTGAACCATGAAACAATTGTCAGAAAATTCAATTTTTTTGGAACTGCAGTGTTTACCGAACCTTCTGACCAAAGTTTGTACATGCGAGTTTGAATTTGCATCATATTTGCTACATTAAGCATTTTTTTTTGCACAATTTAGTTACATTTTTCAGGAAAAAAAGTTGCACAGATGATTTAGAAGTCTCAAAAGCTCACAAAAACACACGTATTAAATATGGTAGAATTATGATAATGTATTGTAGAAGTAATGCAATTTATTTATATGCCTATTTTAAGCATGCCAGATATGTAATTAGAGTACTTTAATACTTAAAAGTAATAAAGTAATAAGTAATGAATCTTGAAGCATTCTTCAGGATTATCCCATTATGTTATTTCTGTGTTATTTATGAAGCAAAAGACTTCAAAAATGATCCAGGGTAATTCCTGTCAGCTTTTGAAGTCTCTGTTTTCTGCTACTTCTTCCTGAAAATGTTCCTTTGTAACTTTCAGTTTCCAGTGTTGTCAAACCTGTTTTACTGGAACAGCAACAATATCTCAGAACCTGGTCCTGTTGTCTGTCTTCAGGGGCTTATGCTTAGTAAAAAATGCTTCATAGCAGCTTTATTAGAGGTCAGGTGTCAACATATTCCCTATAAAAAGCCAGATTTGATGCAGCACTAGACTAGCAGAGCGCACAGTCATGCTAATGACCACTTTAAAATAAAATAATCTTTTTTATTTTATTTTATTGAATGCCACTGATCTCTCCCCACCCTCAAAAAACCAGTTGAGGTCGTTTGAGCAGCTAATCAGGATGCCTTCTGGGCACTTTCCCATCAGGTTTTCCGGCCACCTCTATCCATCTATCCAGGGAGACACCCCAGAGCCAACCCAGAACATGGTGGAAGGATTATAAATCTCATCATATTTGTAACTAGCTCAGTATCCCCAAGCAGGAAATGGGACTGGGGAAAGAAAAACCCTATTTAGCCCGCTAGCACCTCACCCCAATTCTGGATAAGCGGAAGAAAATAAATGGATGGACAACTGGATGGGTGGCAACCAATATTTATCCAGATCTTCCTTGATTTTTCTTAACTGTGACCAAGAAGCAAACTGAGAGAGATATTTTATAGTGTAAAACTACTACTAACCCATGTTATGACAAAAACATTTCTTTGCTGCATTTTGTTGCCATTTATTGGCTGACATATATCCAGATATCCTCTTATCTGCAAAACACTGACAATTTGTGCATGTTTTGGTTACATGCTTGTAGATATTTGTGAAGGTCAGAGATTTAATCAAGATATGTATCTATGAATGGTCCAGTCCGGCCTGATTCACTGGTCTTACCTGGATTTTGCACGTGGCCTCCACCATCTGGAGTTTGGTCTGGACCAGCTCCTTTTCCAATTCCCCAATCTGAGCCCTGAGGAGCTCCTTTTCCTGCTCCCTCCTCCTCTGCTCCTCCAGCGTGGGATCTTCATCCTTCTCCTCCACGCCCTGTTCAGTCACTTTCTGATCTTCCGTCTGCGCAGCCGTTTCTGAGTCCCGACCTATATCGGACGTTTCATCTGAATTCATGATGTGTTGACAGCGGGAGCAAGCTTTTATTGCACTCTGTAATGTGAAAAAAAAAAAAAAAGTGTAGCAAAAATTAAATGATACAGATTTTTTCCTCTCAAACGTGACATATGCAATAGATAATCTGCGTAACTGATGAGTTAATAGAAAGGTTGAAATAATTTTATACAACAACAGGATTTGAGATGAAGCACGGCGGAGGCAAGAGGTGAGATAAAAGAAGAAGAGATGACAGCCAAGCTCCAAAGGAAGAGTGCTACCCTCACCTTAAGTGAATCCATCTCCTCTCTGTGGGCGGCTTGCTGGCTTTCAAGGCGGTTTGTCAGCTGAGAACAGATCTGAGCCAAAGATCACGACTTTAACATAATTAAGCAAAACATCAGCAGAAGAAATGTAGTGACTTTAGAAACTCTCTGTACCTGTTTGTAGTCTGCAATGATACCAGACGACCTTTTGAGTTTCTGCTCGGCCTTTTCTATTTCTCTCCGAAACACTTCCTTCAGCTATAATGAAAGATAACATTCCTTCGCTCAGTTATGCCTGCAGTTAAATATCAAAATCTCTAATGATTATGAGGAAGCATGAATAACTTAAATCTCACCATGGCAGCTTCCTCCTCTTTCCCTCTTTTCTCCTCTTCTGTGATCTGCAGTTGCTGTCTAGTTTCCATAAGGTCTTTGGTTAGTTCGTCCACTCTGTCCTCCGCCTGCAAAGAGACAATCGCAGCAGTCAGCGCAGGATATTACGCTTTCATCGTGAATGAAACTTTTATATCGATGTTGCATATAACTGCAGGGCCACGCACAATACCAGAAGTTAACAATAATACAATAAGACAAAATCACTGTGCTATTCTAATGAAATGTAAAATGAACGCCAAATATATTATTCTATTACGGTTATACTTTATTCATTTCCTGTGGGGTTTCGCTACCCTTTTGAAAAGGGAAGTAATTAATTGTACCTTGTCTAGAGTGTTCCTCAGGGCCACCTTGCTGGTGATCAATTTGTGGGCCAGATTGTCATTTTCCTGCTCCAGACGAAGGCTGGCCTGCTGAAGCTGACGGTTTTCCTTCTGCAAACCACAGAAACAATCTATCAAAGTCTCAGCATTTAAAAAAAAGACATTTTAGATAAAGAATAAGAAAATAACTTGAACATGTCCTGATCCGAGCACTTATCACAGCAAAAGAAGAATGTTAGGATTGACTTTAGAGACAAAGATCCCCCACCACATATTTGTCCAAAGTGTCTTCCTCGTCATCCATTATTTGAAGCCGGCACTCCTTCAGTTTAGCTTTCTTTGTTGGTACCTAATGGCAGAGAGTCAAAATGCACTAAATATAACAACACAGAAAAACTGTCATATTTGACTGAGCTGAAGAAAGCCATCTCCTCCACACAGATATTGTGCCGGATGAGGGATGAGCATGACAAATCAAGAACGAGCCCAAGAAAGAGATCCAGAAGGAGATAGCACCAAGATAAGATAAAATAAGCACATGGGGAAATGATCAAATTAGAATGCCTGAGGGAATAATAGTAGAAGGAAGTCTGAAATGGCAATTTCCATATCTCAGATATCTAAAATGAACAACCAGAAATTTTTCTGAAATTAAAATCCATCCATAAAACATCCAAAGGAATGTTTTATGTGTTGTGATTGTACTTGCAGCTACCGTTTAGCCAGTTGCTCGTGTAATAGATGTAGAAATATTGTAAAGATCAAACCCAAACAGGCCCGTAGAGGCAAGCTAAGAGCAGCACTACACCCATTTAATGCTTTGCTCCTAATCAACATTCAAATAAGGATAATCTGCAACTTGAAATGAGTGTGTGAGTGTTACAATCTACTGACATAATCATTTATATTAATAGGTTGTTAATATGCATTAACAAGTAAGAAGAATTTTGTTGCTGTAGAGGATAAAAGTAGTGCCTTGTTGGATAGATCAGCCAAATGTGTAATATTTCTTCTAAAATGTAGACATCTAAAAATTGAAATACACACAGGCAGTACAAATCTGCTTAAGGACAGTACTTGAGTAAATGTAGACTCATGTTCTACTACTTCACTGCTGAATTATGAAGAAAAATAGCTCAGCTGTTGTCACTAAGTGCACAAACTGAAAGAAAAAGAAACTTACTATGAATTTAGGTCCTGTTTCAGACTCTAGACAGGCAAAAATCTCCTCCTCGCTCATCTGCTCGATTGCATGGGCATCGTAAGCATTGACCATGGACACCTCTTCCATCATCTTGTCCAAATATGCAGCTACGAGAGCTGCCTCCGCTCAATCAGATGTAAACAGTCAGAGCTTTTGCACGTCGAGGCTCCAATTTTAAACAGACCCACGAGAAGTAATGGGGATCCCGTCAGGCCTGAAGGACAATCTGTCTCTTAAGTGAATTAAAGAAGCGGGTTCATAGCGATGCAGTCACCTTCTTTTTCGTTGCAGTGATGATGGTTGCAAGTCCAGTATTTGAGCATAAACAGGAAATATCAGGTTAAAGTCCATGTCATCCGAGGATAAGGAAAGTCTGTTTATAGTCCAAAGGTGAGCAACAGAATAATACGCCAAAGGTAAAATGTATCTCTGCTTAAATCCTCGTTAGAAGTCAGTCAGAACTGCCTACTGTTTCAGGAAAAACAGTGTTATAGGTATTCGGGCGGTAACAGGTTCAACAGGGTTTACAACCAACCTGAGAGGGAGTGTGACAACAAGACAACCTTACACACACCCACAGCAGAGCTCAGCTTTCTTAGCAACTCACGTGTCCATGCTCTCTCTCACACACACGTATACATATATAGAAGAACAAAAAAAGAAACACATGTTGTTGGAGCTGAACTTTTCAAACAAGCTAGTTCACTCTAATTTATCTGGTGAAAATAAGCTCACGCTATAAATTGTTTTTCTCTTACACTTTAGGCTTTCAGACCTCTTTAAAAATTCACTCCAGTCATCTTTTCTTCTACTTTTTTCTCCCCCTTTACACTTTTCTTTGCCAGGTAGAGGTGCTGTGTGAAGCTGCCAGACCCTGCTTATGTATTTAAAGAGTAAATGATGTCGTATTTGCGATCTGTCATCCGCAGGTGTTGGCGTCACAGAGACCTGTCGCTCTATTATTGTCATGGGCGAAGCAGCCTGACAGGGTATGAAACGGGTCAAGCAGGTAAAGCACTCAAATACCAAAGAATAACAAAGATGATTCTGCATTCGACGCCCTCTTTTTCCCCATGGTCTCGGTGTCACTTTCATGTAATGATGCATGGTTTCTCTTAATTCCTAACTTGCATTATAAACCTCTCAGTTTTTATCTTCTCTTTCTTGATGACAGACCGGTTTCTTTTTTAAGGTTTCACTTCCCTTTCTTTAAACTTCAGTGTTTCACTACCTTTCTTTATCTGAATTTTGTAATTTTTATTTGTTTCCCCTTTGTGGCTTTAAAGAAAAAAAAAAAAACAATTCCCGCTCTAATGTACGTCTGTGGTTTTCTGTTTTTTTTCCTCTTCTGTGACCAGAAACTGATTTCAACATCTTGTATCTACTGTCTGAGTCACCGTGTGGAAAAGACAGACCAAAAAACCATGTAAATATACGCCAATATCTACTGCATATGTTTAGTTACGTTTTTTTGTTTCCCCCTCTGTGGCTTTTTTTCAATCAGCATTTCCTGCTCTAATGTACACTACCAGTAAGTTTGGACTTTCTGTTTTTTCTTCATTTTCATGACTATTTACCTTGTAGATTCTCACTGAAGACATCAAAACTATGAATGAACACATATGGAATTATGCAGTACACAAAACAGTGTGAAATAACTCAAAACCTCCTCGGGTCCTTGTACTCTGGGGCCTCTGGATATCTGGGGCCTGGATCTCCTCCATACCTGCTTCATACCCTGGTGGACGGGGCTATGGCTCCCCACACTCCCTAGCAGATCGTTACATGGAGAAACCTTTGGAATACAAGCATGCTGATCCACACAGGTATGCACACAGGTGTACACACGGGTGTTCACAGACGCGGACTACACCTTTCTTGGCTGCTGCCTTAAAGCACATTGTGCGCTGTCTATCTTGCGTGCTGCACAATATCGTTTATTATTTAGTATCTACTGTTATCTACTGCTAGCTAGTTTATTGTGATGGTGCTGTTTTTTTTATTATGTTGCTCTTTGTTGTTTGCTTTCTCTTCTGTGTTTTTTTTCTCCATACAGGTGATCCAGGTGTTTTGTTTGTTTGTTTGTTTTTTCCTTTCTTCCCCCCCTTCTCACCGTCTCTTCTCCCCTTTGGTTTTCTTTCTCTCCCACTCTTTCTTTCATTCTTTCTCCCTGTCCTATCCCCCAGTCATGTCTGTCCCGTTTGTAGCAACCGAAAATAAAATAAATTAATAATTATAATAAAGGTCAATCAAAAGGACCAATATGGCAAGGCCATGATGATCCACTTGGTAAAATAAATCCGCTTGGCATCTTTCTTGGCCTTAAGACAACAATTCTGATGGCTAAAGATCCAAACGGGACACAAAAAAAAAAAGAAAAAAAAAAGAAAAGAAATAACTCAAAACATTTTGTATATTTTCGATTCTTCAAAGTAGCCACCCTTTGCTTTGATTACTGCTTTGCACACTCTTGGCATTCTCTCGATGAGCTTCATCGGGTAGTCACTGAAGTGGTTTTGTCTTGAAGGAGTTCCCAGAGATGCTGAGCACTTGTTGGCCCTTTTGCCGTCTCATCTCAAACCACCTTGATTGGGTTTAGGTCAGGTGACTGTGGAGGCCAGGCACTCCATCACTCTCCTTCTTGGTCAAATAGCCCTTACACAGCCCGTAGGTGTGTTTGGAGTCACTGTCCTGTTGAAAAAATAAAAGATGGTCCAACTAAACACAAACCGGATGGGATGGCAGGATTTTGCGGTAGTCATGCTGGTTCAGTGTGCCATCAGTTTTGAATAAATGCCCAACAGTGTCACCAGCAAAGCTCCCCCACACCATCACACCTCCTCACGGTGGGAACCATGCATGTAGAGACCATTCGTTCACCTTTTCTGCATCGCAAAAAGACACAGCAGGTAGAACCAAAGAGCTCAAATTTGGACTCATCAGAACAAAGCTTGGATTTCCACTGGTGTAATGTCCATTCCTTATGTTTCTTGGCCCAAACAAATTTCTCCTGTTTGTTGCTTTTCCTTAGTCGTGTTTTCTTAGCAGCTATTTGACCATAAAGGCCTGATTTGCACAGTCAGAGCCAGTTTCATCCTAGTGATTAATGGATTTTGCGACTTTCAAAGTTTCCAGACTAACCTTCAGTTCTTAAAGTAATGGTGGATTATCGTTTCTCTTTACGTAGCTGATTGGTTCTTGCCTTAATATGAATTCTAACAGTTGTCAAATAAGCCTGTCAGCTGTGTACCAACCTGATTCCTGCACAATGTGGTCCCAACCCCATTTAAAGGCAAGAAATGCCACAAACAAACCCTGACAAGGCACACCTGTGACGTGAAAACCATTGCAGCTGACTACATCATGAAGCTCATTGAGAGAAGGCCAAGAGTGTGCAAAGCAGTAATCAAGGCAAAGGGTGGCTACTTTGAAGAATCTAAAATGTAAAACATATTTTGAGTTATTTCACTTTTTTTTTGTTTACTACATAATTTCATATGTGTTCATTCATAGTTTTGATGCCTTCAGTCAGAATCTACAATATAAATAATCATAAAAATAAAGAAAAACCATAAAATGAGAAGCTGTGTCCAGACTCTTGACGTGTACGTCTGTGGTTTTCTTTTCTTTTCTGTTTTTTTTCTTCTTCTATGAACAGAAACCGATTTCATAATCCTGTGTATCTACTGTCTGAGTCACTGTGTGAAAAAGACAGACCATCACAATATGCAGATATCTACATATTTATTCCTCCTGAAAAAAAAGGAACATTATGTGAAACATTGTGGATTTTCCTCAGGTCATAGCAGAATGTGTTTTTTTTAAAAATACAGAAACAGTAACCTGAAAATAAAAGTTAAGTTCTGACACAACAGTTGTGTTCATTATGGTGCAACAAACCTGTGAGCACAAACACTGAGCCACTGTCATCAGACTAAGGGGATATTTGTTGGGTAGGTGGCAGTGAACGCCAGTGTTCAGTGAACATCTAAACTGACAAAGACATTTAAAAATAAAAATAAAGCAGTTTACATACAATACTGTGCAAAAGTCTTAAGTCAGCACTCCATTATCTGGATTTAGCTTCTAAGGAGGCAGACTTGTTGGTATTTTTAAACCAGTTTTGAGCAATAGTCCACTCTCTGCGCCGGATCATTTTCAGAGGAATGTTTTTTAACACTGACCTATGAATTAAACAAGCATAAAAAAGGCACCTAACCCAAGTAATGAACCAGTGTCATGTCTATACGCACCAGACAAATTAGCAAAGAACCAATTATTAAATTGTAGCTTTAGGCACTTTGTTATTAGAAGTCTGCTGCAAAAACATAAAAATTTATTTTCTCATGTATTTTATTGAAACTACAAAAAATGCCAAAGGTAGTTTGATTGGCTTAAAATACTATTTGTGCACAAACAAGGTGATTACCAAAGGGCTACTTCCTGAAAACTACATACCTCAGCATGATGTGCAGTGTGTCTTTGAGAAATGAGAGGAAAGAGGACAAGCAGAGGACAAAAAGAAGAAGTAGTAGTTCAATAGCAGATGAACAGTCATTTTAAAGGAAGGCAAACAGGCAGAAAAGGGTGAGATATGCTAAATTACACAAGAACTGGACTGAAAATCAGCAGAAACAGGTCATCAGGAGTTTCTACAGCGATCTGTAAAACACAGCAAGGCTCTGTCATGGTTTCGGGCTGTATTTCAGTGAACAGTGTTGGGGATTTTGTTAAAGTTGATGGAATTATGAACGCTGAAAAGTACTCTATGGTCATCAGTCATGGGTTGGACTACTGAGAGCCTGGACTTACTGCTATTACTATAACGGATCATACCTACAGAGAATGAAATAAAAAAAAACAGCCAACATCCAAAGAAGAGCTTTGAATGTTCTTCAAGAAGCCTGGAGAACTATTCCTGAAGACTTCTCAAAGAAATTACAAGAAAGCTGACTAAGAGCATTCAGGGTGTGTTGAAGAGTAAAAATGGTCATACCCAAAAATTCACTTTTGGGCTTGCTAGAATTTTACAAACTTTTTTCTTTGCCTTATAAACTGTATTTCTGTGTATGTTGGTGTATGTTTCATGGCATCCCTGCACCCATTTCCTATTTCCCTATAAAGAAATGACATGTGGCTCAAGACTTTTCCACAGTACTGCATAAAATTTAGGACGTGCGTCTGAACGAGAGACTGTAAGATCAAGAAAATAAGGAAATATAATAAAGCTTACAGCTCAGTGAAAACAATGTGACATTAGAGTGAATAAATATAGTTTAGATCTTAAATAATAGCCTATGTTCAATAATACTCAACATCACTGTTTCACACATTTTCCTGTGTTTTTCACACCTCTAGCACAATTTATGTTTAAACTGAGTTGCCATTTCCACAGTTGTGTTCCTCTGCAGCTGTCAGGAGTGCACAGGAACACAGAAAGAAACCAAAACTGAAGAGAAAAGTACTGAAATACATCTAAACCCGAACATCCCTCACAAAAAAATGACAATACTCCTTAAAAAATATATAGATTCAGGCATATACTGCAATAACACTGCATCTTATTACTGTACTGTAGCAGATATGATGGCTCATATATAGATATAAAACCTAAGCTTTAAGATCATTAAATATGGTACAGCATCTCTCTTTTCTGCTTATCGCACGTCTAAAAATCTGCTTTCACACGTCACAATCTGTAAGCACAGAAAAGGTAAATACATCAGCTTCTATGGAAAACACTGCGGAACAAACTCTCTTCAGTTTCATGGCAATTTCATGTCAGAAGTGAAAACAGAAACCGACTAAACTGACACTTTTCTCACAGACTTTCTGGTAATCTGCAAGAAGAACAAAAAAAGGCTTAAAAAGTTGTAGTTCCTTCTTCGCTCGTCAGGTCTTTCTTCTGGATAAAAACAGTTAAGCTCCATTAGTTATATAGCTGTTAGCCCTCATGTAGTGTAAGCTGCAGTGGTAAGAGGTTCACACTACCATTAACCCTTTGTGACACAGGGAAAAAGGGAGAAACTGGAGAAAAGAATAAGAATAACTGAAGTGATGCTCAAATATGGGGTTGTGCATGCCTTCTTCATGTGTCTCAGCTCTGTCTCCTCGTCATCAGCAGTCACTTTTGATTTATTGAGTGGAAAATGCTGCTAAAAATAAATTCAGAGTGCTCACACCTAACAGAAAGGTATTTATGTGGTTAATCTTAATCACATTGAGGGTGAATGATAAATGCAGCACTATATCTAGGTGTGTTTATGTAACTTTGTCATTCTTCAGATTAGGCTGACATTTGTCTGCTGCCGGAAAAATGGTGGTTTTTACTAGATCCCTGCATCCAGGATGCATTTGCCAGAGAATGAGCTGAACGTGAGATCATAAACTCTGTATTCTTCTAATGTAATGCAACTGAGGCCCTGAGTCATAAATAACTGCCGAATGACTTATAATTGCAGAATTTGTTTTTCCACTGAGTTTAATAAAACATGTTTGTAATTTAGTACTAAGCCTTTTCTTGTCTAACTGAATGCATTTTTTCTCAATAAATTACATAATTACATTCACAAAACTTCACAGAAATTAAAAAACAAATTCTATATGTCACAATTTTTTTAATGACTAAATGACTTTAACGCCCCAAAACCTCGCCTGTTTTTCTGCCTGGGGACTGTCTGAGCTTACTCTGTACTAAAAGCTTTGTTATGTGTCCCTGATCATATGTAACCCGAATGACTTCATTGCCCCGGATGCATTTATAGAGTGTAGACTAGCTCCAACCTTTGAGCCATTTACTAAAAACACTATCATGTGTGACCGGGCTCAATGAGATGCTAACTGTAATGGTACTTATACATTTTATAGCTTTTGTTTAAGTACAAGTCGTACTAAGATTAAAATACGAGTTTTTTAAAGAGTAATGTGGCCAATTTTATGTAATATTTCCCTGCTGCAGATCATGCCCAGATTTGTCGCCCACCATGGGGCTCTATCAGTAGGCTTAGTTTATGGGTCACTTCCCTTCAAATTATGTGAACATGTACAGTAATATGGGCATGTGTGTGTATAATTGTGCTGTCCTCTAATCAATTACCTGAAGTTAGTCTCAAACAAAAGGGCATGTGCTAGACACTGTAGGTGTGTGTGTGTGCCTGTACAGTGAAGCAAAGGTCAGACGTCAGTGCTGTAGGAGCGCGGCGGGGGAGGAAACGTGTCCGAGGGACTGCAGTAGCTCAGAGGGGAGGAGCTCTGAGGGTGAACCGACAGGGGAAGAGATACACACGGGTTCTCGTAGTAAGTATGGAAGCCGAGACGCTCCCCTCCGTTACGCATGTCGTCTGTGAGTCCCGAGCGCAGGGTGTACGGTGAGCAGCTGGGGCAGTGGTGAGAACCCGAATCCAGCTGATCCAGAGAGACGGGGGTGATGGCAGTGCCGTCCATGGCGAGGGCGTTGCAGGCGTTGCATGGAAAGTGAGAGAGAGGATCCGGTCCTGCCATGGAAGCCACGTCCACCTCAGAATCATTTTTCTTACAGCAGTAATACTGCAGGAGGATGACAAAGCAGGCACCAGGGTGTGAGCAAGAAGAACAAGGGTTTGGATGTCTTCTTAAACATTCTGTGATTCTGATTGCTTTATCACAGCAAAATAAAGTTGTGATATCAAAATCAAAATATGAACAGTGACAAACAAAATTCAGTTTAACATGGTGGGAATACTTAGAAGTAGTTTTTTTTCAGAGGTAGGTGAAAAGACTGACAGTGTACTCAGACAGCTGTCACTAGGCTTTGGAAGGGCAGTCTGCACTGTGCTTTGTGCAAATGTTGAACCACTGACTGCTCTGGCCACCACATCTGCTTTTATTGTAACCAGATCCAGCTGTAACTTGGTACTAGAGTGCTATGTTACATAAATGAGACAGAATGTGGAAAACCATGTTAAGGTGGCAGACAATTAGACTGGGTTATGGCTCAGTCTCACTAGATTAAAAATAGGACTGCAACATCCTTGAGTTGCCCGGTGACTGAAGTGAATTGTTGGCAAATTTAGGGAACGATTGGAAGTAGGTCGCCTCCAGGTTGAGAGTTCGACAACCTCAATCTCACAGCAACCACTTTTGCTTGTTTGTTGGATTGTTTCTATTTTAACTATTGCAATCTGACTGAAGCCTAGATTATACTCTGTTGTGGACATGGACAGTGTCCTGGACGGTCAGACAGCTGAGTACTCATTCCTGTTACTACTTTTTGAAGTCTGCCAACTTGGTTGGTTGTCTGGTGATTTAAATTTCTTGTTTTTTTTACTGTATAATTGCCTGTCTTTACCTTACTGACTGACTGTTGCTTTAAATTGGCACTATGTGAATAAAATTGCATTGAAATTAATTTTATGTACGTCACTGGAACCCGAGTCTTAATTTTTAAACGCACACAGATTGCAATCAGCTAAATCAATATGTGGCAACAAGTGCAACTAGTCTGCAATGGGTCTCTTTGGATAAGGGGACTTCACCCAGCTGGTTACAAACTTGTTTGTTTGGCAACCAGCTCTGCCTTGTGGTTATATTTATTAATAAAAGCAAGTGGCTAGCGTCTATGATATTTTGCTAGTAAATTAAAATCCTGGAGCAACTACAACACTATCTGTGGAAACCTTTCTGTTTCTAGCCTGAGAAGTTCAGTCTGGACTCTGATTGTAAGTTAATGCGAATTTCCAATTAGTGTGAATTACTGTGCATCTAGATGGCAAAAGATTTGCACTAATTTATCACAGTATTATGTCAAACAGATACCAAGTAACTGCCAACTTGACCCTACTTAACTGCAGACTAATAGCAGACTGTGTCAATTTGCCATTTTTTCACTGGCTTTTAAGATGCTAGCTGAGTGTGAGTGGTGCCCATCTTTGAAGCAAGTATTTCAAAGACAATAAGACTGCAAGTTCATTGCACACGGTCACAAACTAGATTAGTTAGTTGAGTTTGTCAAGCCAGTAAACATCAGTAATGTAAAAAGAGCTTTTGGGTGAACAGCAAACTGCCTAAAAGACCAAGAAACATGAACGTGCACAGTAATACCTGGAGTCTACAGTAACAGAGAACTGCTACAATGCACAGCAGTATCACTCCGGCAAGTATTCCTCCGGTTATGACAATAGTTCCCGCTGACATCCGACCAGTTCTCCATCAAACCCTTCACACAGAATCAACAAAGACAGAAAAGAGGCGAAAATGCGTCAAGAATTACATTTGGATTTCAGTAATGTTAGAATAACTTCTGCAGAATATTTAGCATACTTACGTCCAGCAAAGGTTTCTAATGCCTGAAAAAATAACCAAAATAGGCTGGATTAGTGTATTTATATGCCATTATTATACAATTACAACTGATAAAAATGCACAAATGCCATTCTTCCAAAATAAAAGTCCTTCTGGGTTTTCATGATGTAAAAAAGCAAAGCTGCTTTGCTTCGAGCAAATATGATTCAAACGATTCTGTTTCTGATTGAATCAAATGGCAAACTCTGGTGTATTTGTGCAGAGAACAGGAAACATTTATAAGACTATTTACTCTTTACAAACTGTATTTGCCAGAAGTCTGTCCATACCCCAAACTAGGTCTACTTACATCGTTATTGGGTTCAAATAGTGAAATTTTTTTAGTCATATTTTTGCTGAGCTGCAGTTGAATATCACCATATTTTTGCAGGGTACTGTGCATAAATATGATATCACAAATTCAAATTTTGACATTTGCTTTTTAGGGATAAAACAAGAGAGTAGTTGTATTTTTAAACATTGGCACATGAAGGGTAGCTGTTTAGCACTGCATGCTGTCTTAATGCTGAGCTCATCCCCTCCCAGCTTCTGCTCAACACTCAGTGAACTAACATGAGAGGAATGCTGAGCTGCAATACTGAACTATTTCTTTCATTTGTAACCCATCTGCAGGCTATAGCCTCCGGGCTAATGTTTTTTGTTTTTTTAATTTTCAGAGGTTAAGTGCTCAGAGCAAAAATAATCTTTTCAAGGCACCGTCAGGTCTGAATTCCAACAAACCAGCCGAACACACACATAAGAAGACAGCGGGAGAATGTAAGAAGGTAGGAAACCATAGCAGGCCTGAGGACTGTTACTCTCAAAATCACCTCTCTTTGGAACTCCTGCAGGTAGAAAAAGAGGCTTCTGTCAGGAGGAAATGTTTGGCATGAGAAACGCTACATAGCAGCTGTTGCGCTATGCCGCTGATAATTTCTATGATTCTGTAATTATGTAATTTATATTCAACCAAGCAAGTGTTTAGCCCATAAATACAGTGTAGTTATATAATGTGTGGCTTTTAAAAATTAAATAACACACGTGGTTGCCTAAAATGTCTCAAAGTAGTTTATAAAATACACCCCCAGGCCACATTTTAAGCTGCTTGTTAATACAAATCAGCCACTCACGTGGGAGCAGCCCAATGCATTGCAGCTCAAGTCTGAAGAAGTGCTTAGCTGATTTCAGAGCTCAGAGGAGAATGGCCAGACTGCTTCATGTTGATAGGAAGGCAACTTAGAAAAGTACATTTATAACAACAAAGGTATGCAAATGAGTATCTGTGAATGGATAATACATCAAATCCTTGAAGCAGTGTGCGTGGTCTTCTGTTGTAGCAGCAGTAGACCACACCCACTGCCACTCCTGCTATCTAAAGAACAAGAAACTAAGGCTACAATTCACATTGGCTCACCAAAATTAGCCAATAAAACACTGGAAAATGTTACCTGCTCTGCTGATTTCTGTAAGTAATTAGAATAATAGGTTGAGAACTTGGTATAAACAACATGAAAGCACGACTCTGTCCCACCTTGTATCAACAGTTCCAGCTGCTGCTGGTGATGTAAAAGGTTGGAAGTCTTTGGGGCCCTTAGTGCCAGTCAAGCATTGTTTAAACACCACTCCATACACAAGTGTTGTCCCTGACTATGTCCATCCTAGTATGATCACAGTGTACCCATCCTCTGATGGTTGCTTCCAGCAGGATAGCACGCCATGTCACAAAGCTCAAATCATCTCAAACTACTTTCTTGAAAATGACAGTAAGTTCACTGCTCTCAAATGGCCGCCACAGTCACCAGATTTCAGTTCAATAGAGCAACTTTGGGATGGGGTGGAATGGAAGATTGATATCACGAATGTGCAAGCAATATTTCTGCAGGAAATGCATAATGCTATCACGTCAAAAATAACCAAAGCCTCTGAAGAATGTTTCCAGCATCCAGTTGAATCTATGCCATGAAGAATTAAAGTCAGTTCTGAATGCAAAAAGGAGTAAAGCCACATGTACCTAATGAAGTGGCTGGTAGGTTTGTATTACAGCCGCTGTTTCATGACAAAGAATCTGTTCTTTCTATATAACCCATAAATCGGCATACAAAGGAATGAATCACGCTCACTCCAGAATACTTAAAACAACTGGGAGCTGTTTTGAATTGAAAAATAACACTCAACGTGTGGTTGAATTAATCTGCTGAATGCAGCAGCACATTCTCTGCATACTAATAATATGTGTGGCATTTCATACAAGTATGTGCAGCACAGTTTCAGCATAATAATAATAATACGTTCAAGTGATATGTCGCTTGTCCTTTTTTTACTGTGACAGCTTCAAAATCACCTCTCACTGCTGCGCTGATAGCTGCCACCATGAAATCTCCTGGATATTATCGGGGCATACTGTCACATGAACCCAATTCCTCTCCCCTTTTCTTTGCTTTGCAGGTAAATAACCTTAAGCAAACAGATCTGATTGACACTGAGACACAAAAGAACCAAAGTAGTGTAAAGAAATAAAAGAAAAGAAATAAATCAATGCAGATGCACGTATATTTATCTCCAAAGCGCACAGCAAATTTACTGTCTCGCCTCAAAAAGATCTGCTTCTAAACAAGCCTGTCTGAGAGAAAGCACTAAATTAGCTGCGTGCGAGCGATAAAGAACCCCGTGTGTGTGCGTGTGTGTGTGTATGTCTCAATTTCATTTTACTGGCAGTGACATCAAAATACTAAATAAACAAACAACCACGGCGCAGAATAACCCAAATTAATCCGCTCAGAGAGTGACCTCTTATATCAGCTTTTAAATTTCATGATTTTGACATTAATTTAGACAAATTTGCATGGCTGCGTTCGGGCAGAAATATTCATTTTAGGCACTGCCATTATAGTAATTACAACACCAGAAGACTCTATTTATCTACCGTTCAACTTGATTAACTAAAACATCCAGATATTTCTCACTGGAGTAACAGCATTTAATTATAGCAATTAAATGGATTCAAACAAACAAAAAACCCAACTTCCCTTTATATTAATGCACGTTTGTGAAAGCTGTGAGCTTTCTAAAGCAGTAATTTGCAGTTAATTTACATTTCATTGACTAATTAATAGATTTAACTGTTCTGGGATTTGATATTTTGACATCTGGTAGATCTCAGCAGGAAGGTTAAATAAAAAGAATAGTTCATAATTGGGTGGCTTGGTCAGCTGCCAGCGAGAGGTTTTGCTGCTCTGTCCCTTTATTTGTCCGATGTATCATTAATGAGGTTAATGACCCTTCAATCTTCTCCCTGAACAATGAATAAACTTGAATCTCTATTTTAAATGGATAGTACAATCACATAAAGCACTAGATCTCTTTCAGTATGTGTGCGGCCTGAAATGAGTATGTGAGCCTCCCTCTCAGAGAGCTCACTTCTGCAGTATCTTCCATTGCGTCATCGTACTAAATTATATACACCATGGACCGCGATAATGTCGTTAAAAGCGATGTGAAGTCTCTTTTGCTCCCCATTTCTCCATCCCCTCCCCGTCTAGCTCACAATCTCACGTCTCCTTACTCCTCTTTGTGCATCTTATCTTTCCTTCATTCTCTTTGTCTCTCATTTACTCTTTGAAGAATATCCTACTTTTTCCAACATGCCATACATCATTCCGGGCTCAGGCTATCGACTTAAATTTAAGACCTGTGTGCAACTACTGTGGCACATGCATGCAAAATTCATAACCTTCTCTGAAATATATCAACAAAGGCGCAGCAATGGAATCTTTCTAGAAAGAAAAATAAGTCACTTTGACTAACACGCAACCAAATTATGCTAGAGAGGGAGCGCTGAGGTAAAGCCTCAGATTAGAGAGTTTCCAGTAGACTGGAGAGACAAACATGCCAAGTGACAGAGGTTGGAAGACTCAACTTTAATGCTGTCATCTTATCCAACACAATTCATGTACGACTCCCAGTGGGTTCAGAGCTGTCTGATTTAGCTGGGAAGCACACACACTCATAATACCACATAAAACCCTTAGATTTAACTGTGCTCTGAAAGAAGGATCTGCCACAATCCTGTCAGTGGCTGACTTGGACAAGTGACACTGAGAAAGGGGGATGAAGCTGTCTCAGAGGAGCCAACAGGCATCTGATTTCCACAACACAGAAGCTACATAAAGTCATTATGTGTACCAGTCCCAGGTGACCTGTACACTCTAGTTATACAGACTGTATCTGTCAAGTCCGCTTCAATCACAGAAAGAAAGGATCCACTTCCTCACTGTACAAAAAGCAGCGCTGAAGGAAATGTAAATCCCTGAGATTTGCAGGGATTTTGAGAGTTGCTAAGAAATGATGTAAAGTATATGTGCAAATGAGAGACAGGGAGGCTCTTAAGCAGTCAGCAACATTGTCACTCTTGACTCAAAACACTGAGCGTCTAGCAGGGTTGGGCAAAAATTCAATTTTGGCTTTAGCTCATTATTATTTTCACTGTCGATTAATTTGTACCGAGAGAAGAGAGCAGGTGGAGGAGAACCTGGGGAGGTGACGATAAGCACTGGAGAGAAGAGGACTGAAAGTCGGAAGAAGCATGAAAGATTATGTGTGTGATTGAGAGGGAGACAGGTGTAAGACTGAATCTGCAAGCAGTAGATGTAGAGAAGGTTGATGAGCTTAAATATCTGGGGGTCCGCCATCCAACGAAAAGTGTAACGGAGAGGGGAAAAGAGAGTGCAAGCACGGTGGAGTGTGTGGAGATGAGTGTCAGGGATGATTTGTGACACTGGGATAGCAGCAAGAGCGAAAGGGAATGTTTACAAAACAGTATGGAGACATGCTATGAGGTATGGTTTGGAGATGGTGGGACTGACACAAAGTGTAGAAGTGAAGGAGGACACGGAGTAGGTTGGTGTGACAGTGGGGGATGCTAGGGACAGGCAGAGAATTCACTGTGGCGACCACCTGCTTCTCATCAGCAGTGATGATTCTTGGCTCACAGGTTGGCTGAGTTTTAAAGAGAAGTTTGTGTTTGATTTGAGGTTCATAGTGCTGCCGCAAATAGGCACATACAACAGGTAAAAACAGGACTTCCAATTAATGATCTAAACATAGCAGCAGTGCTGGAAGGGTTCAGAGGTGCACAAGGAGAAACCTCGATGGGACAAAATTTAAATCAGGTCATGCTTTTTGCTTTATATTGGACACACTGTTAGATTTCATTTATTATGAATGATCTTAGGCATCAAGAATTTGTCCTTGGTGGTTTTCTGATATTTCTGCCATCTTCTGGAAATTCTCTGACATTTTTGTAGACGATTTGCTTAATTGATTGAAAGAACATAGAGAGATGACTTTATTGAACATCCGAGTCTCAAAACGTCTGTGTGCATAAATAAAAAAAAATCTTTACCAGATAGCTGACTTTGAAAGAAAAAAAACTCAGAAAGAAAAATTCAACCACAATACCACAACTTTATTGATCCTTTGGGAAGTTATTCTTATATTTCGAGCGAACGCATCTGTATGGAAACAGCCAGCAAGTTGACTCAACTGTCTGAATTCCTCATAGAAAATACAAGGCATTGAGTTGCTATAGTCTCTGACCGGCCTCCTCTTCTTCTCTACTTGTGAAAAGCCATTAAAGACCAAGAAAACGGGAATTCTTGCATGCAAAGACAGTAAATCATCAACTTTAACACAAATACACATGCTAAGAAAAACTAAATCTGTTATACTGCATTACACCATATTTACCCTGATGTTATATTCGTCTCTAGCATATAATTTATTTGTTAGTATTACTTAAAAATCACATTAGCCTTGCTGTAGCACAGATAAGAAAAGTGACTCTTCTTCTTGTTCTGCTTTTTCTCCTCTCCCTCCCTTTTTCGTTCACATACAACATGCACATAAAGAGTTCATTAGAAAGATGATTAAACCTTTGTTCAAGCTACCACAAAATCCTCTCATTTCGACCTCCGCAATGTTAGAAACGCTGAGAGAGGTGAAGAGGTTTCACACTCCACTTGCAGAACTATATTTAGCAGTTTTGCCATCTCTTAACACAGTGAAAAGCACGAGATGAGAGGCAGAAGAGAGAGGTGTCATATTTTAATTCGTTTTCTCTGCGGGAAATGAAACGATCCTCGCATACAGCTACATGCAAATGAACACGCACGCACCCACAACCAAAAACACCCCTGATCGAATGCTGAAGAGGTAAAAACACCGCTTCCCTCATAACTTTCATGTGGGACGATGTGGTGATGATTAGTGTTGTGAAGCTGGGAGGTTCTTCTCCCATGTGATGCCTGAGTGAACTGTGGAAATTAGAGAAGCTATGACAGGAAACTTTAATTAGAAAACTCTCTGCTATACGGTAAAGCAGTGGATGACAGCAGATCATTAGATGAAAAGTGATCCCGTATCTGTTCAGTCAATCTGAAGCTAAAAGGAAAATTAGCTTAGGTTTGCAGCAAAGGCTGGAAATGAGGAGGAAATTGAATTTGTTCAGTTCAATTCAGTCTATTTATATAGTTCCAAATCACAACAGCATCTTACTGTATACATTATTTCAATTGCTTTATGTGGTAAGGTAAAGACCCTGCAATATTAGATAGAAAGCCCAACAATCACACAACCCCCTGTAGCCAAGCAGTAGGCCACAGTGGGAAGGAAAAACTCCCTTTTAAGAGGAAGAACGAGGTGCAGGGAGGGGCAGAGTGCGCGTGAGCACAAAAGGCAACCTACAGGAGAGAGAGTAAAGCATGTGGCTTAGTTATTTTTGAAGATAACAAAACCTGCATACCAGTATTACCAGGACTGCTTAACAGGGACTTTGTGTTAAATCTATACTGTATAAGTGTCATAACCACACTTCTGAAAACGTATGCTAAAACTTGAAGTGCACTTCCCTAGAAATGTTACTACACAACTATCGCGATCTGTCCACTACTGTCAATTTCTCCTATCCATTTATGGTTGCTTGTTTGAGTGGATTAGTGAAAGATTAATATTAATTATGTATCATTGAAAGGACAGACTTGAATGTTAGGCTAGTTCATGGGTAGCACTGCCCAAATTAGATGAGTTTAAGTATCAGGGGGTCTTTTTCATGAAAGAATGAATACTATGTCACTCTCTTGTGGTGAACAAAGAGCTGAGCCTGAAAGCAAAGAGCTGCAACTATTCAATATCAAAAGGAGCCAGATGTGGTGGTTTGGGCATCTGTCCAGGACATTTCTTTGGTCCCTCCCAAGTGAGGTGTTTCGGGCATGTGTTACTGGAAGGAAGCCCAGGGGCAAACCCAGGACATGATGTAGAGATTATATCTCTCGACTGGATTGGGAACGCCTTGATGTCCTTCCAGATGAGCCGGAGATGCATCCAGCATCAGAAGATGGATGAATGGATGTCTAACTGCTCAAAACTTATATACATATCATTGAAAAACTACTAAAGCTACTACTATGTCAGAAAGGCGGTATGCAAGAGTTTCAATATATGCCTTTTAAGCTCTTATTTAATAAGAGCTAAAAGATATGGATAAGGGTTAGCATGTGGTTAATTTTTTTATAAATAAAGAGATGAGTTTACAAATGGAGAAAGGAAGAAAGAGAGAAGGAAAGCAGGGAGGGATCAAACGGGGAGAGTAGGGAAGAGGAGAAGGTGGCAGTGCCTGAGTGGCTGAATGATATACCCACTCTTAAATAATGATATGAATATTTTGTTGAGGTGGCCTTAAACTTTGCGCCGCAAATCACAGCAGGTCCTTGCAATTTTAAAGCCCCGGGGCTTCAATTATTCAGGTATCATTCCTTTAACAATATTTTTCCATCACAGGACAATTTAGCCAGGTAGTAAAATCTGGGACTTTTCTGCCTTGTCTGCCTCTGAAAGCACTCATCTCAGCGTGTGAGGAGAGGAACACATCCACATCTAAGACAGAAACACCCACTATCAGAAGGGTGCAGAAGGGAACAAAGGCAGCCAGAGGGAGGAAGGTGGTGTGTGTGTGTGTGCTAGATTTCATTATGAAATACTCAGAAAATGAGTCTCAGAAATACACATTTTTCCTTATGACTGACGGCACATGAACTTAATCAGGTCTCCTGTTGCGTTTGATGCGCTTACCGCATGTCCTAATTACTTCATTGTCAATTATTTTTTGTATTACTTATGACTGAATGCATCTCAGGGGTTCTGGGGATGAATTTCTTTCAGAGTATGCCAAAAAAAGGAGGTTATACAGAAATCCAAGTACACTCTTGAGATCCGGATTGAAGATCCACAGCAAGAGCAGAAACACAACTTTCCTTTGCACAGTTTGCCCAGAGGTTCAGAATAGAGATCACAGGCACAGCACAAACTTGTGGCCAAAGGTTTACAGTGCTGGCTTCCTGTAACAAACAGTGCCAGAGACATAGCTGTACCAAAAGCACCCTTACCTTTAGAAGTCAGCATCTAGGGGAGAGCATTCTCTGCTGTGCTGCAAATCCCCCCTGGAAGACCCCAAAAAAGACCTGACATCAGTTATAACAATGATTTCAAGAGATGCCTCAGGGCCCCAGCAGTGATGTGGTCAGCACTGCGGCTACAGTAAATGAACGAGTTTGTCTCAAAGTGGGGATGGGTCTGTCTGCATTCCCATCAAAAATCCACTCATCCATCAATTTTCACATCATTAATCGCTCACACAATCACTGACACATTTTGCCCCCTGTCAGTGCTCATATTACCTCATAAAACATATGGAAGTTGTCATAATCATGCAAATTAAAGCACATTTTCTGGTCATTCACGCCACAATAACCTCTGACATCTTTTCCATCCTAGTCCAATGCAATCAGACAACTGTGCGCAAAATTACTAGAAAGAGCTGTGAGCTAGATGTTAAACCCTCTAAAAATAAAAATCGATTTTACTCACCTTACTGTCCACATCATTTCAAGTAACGTCTAAACTACTACTACAGTAGAGGGGATTTTTCTTTTTCTTTTTTTGGGAGGCGAAATAAAATTGAAAATCCTTACTTTTACGATATAAACACATCTAATGCTTAAACCGAATTGGCGGCTGGAGGTCAATTTAACAGCTGTTACATCACTGATTAGCCTCATTTTACTCAATTAAGCAGATAAATTAATGCGCACAGCTGTTAAGTGGCGCGCGGATGACTGTAAATCCGGGATGCCCTACCTTTTCGGACTGAATGTCTCAGCAACCTGTTAGAGAGACGTTTCTTTTCTTTTCTTCCCTTCTTCTTATTTGCACCGCTGTCGGTCCGGTGTTACGCGGCTCCACAGACAATAAAGTCCAGTGATTTCCTCTCCAGCACCGGTCATTAAAGGTGCCCGGAGCCCCCCTGTGCTGGCTCTACAACCGGAATCATCACGTCATTATCCGCCGTTGGTTATCCCCTCTTGACCACGGTTTTACTCACAGCATGGAGCCAGTGAGGGCCTGTGGGAAATCTCATGGCATCCGACCGCTCTGTGAAGCGCTAAAGACGGATGAGACCAGGCGGTAGTCAGGCTGCAGAGTGTCACCGCTCGGCATGGCCGCGTTTTCAGCGAGGTTCTCTGGGGGCGTTTCGGCACCTGCTACCGCCGTGCCCGGTGGGGCGGGGTAGAAAGAACAGTGGGAAGAGTGAGACTGTGTCAGCTGTACCGTGTGAAATCATTTTACAGACGATGGAAGGGGTGGTGATGGTAGTGGTGGGGGGCAGAGGGTCGTCCCCAGTATGACATGAAAGCGTAAAACGGGTGCATGATATACTCGGCTGCAGTGGGAGAGGTACACACGGACTCTGCGGAATCCAAAGGACATCCAAAACATGTCATGCCACTTGTCTCAGTAAGTCATAAGCTTGAAAGAATCCAGAAAACCAACCCGCCATATCATGTCTACACAGGATTGGAGATATTTTGACAAGAAAATCTCCCCAGTAAAAAAAGAAAAGTTGTGGGGAAAGAAGAGGTTAAAAGGCTGAGTGACACACACACACACACACACACAAATTAAGACTGTAAAAAAATCTCTTCTGAATTGAAGCTGCCCCTGGATCTGATTAATGTGCAGCAACTATATAGCAAATATAGAGGTCATACTCAAGGGTGAGCGTGACCTTGCTTCAGTGCTCCACTTTTACTTTCCTCTCTGGTTAAGGACTACAAAATGCAACAAGTAGGTTACAGGCTACACAAAACAGCTACTAAAAAAAACTCGAGCCACTATTTGTGCTGTCCTTGGTGCTGAAGTCGACTATAAGCTAAACAGAGGGCAGGGTGATACGCAGCTAAAGGAGTGTTCCATAAATCTCATCGTCATCCTTTTAAGTCCCTCAAGCAGCTGCAGACAACTCTCTCAAATGACTTGAGCAAACAAGGTCCATCTTGACAGTAATATCCACATAGCATACACTGTGTGCATAAATATTTGGAAAGTGTTCTGCCTTGAGTATTCTAGTCTTACCACCTGCGCAAAGAGATTTAAAAAATCTTTTAAAAGACGTACGATAGGAGGTTAGATCCACAAATATGTTATTTGAAACGATTGGCTCACGCAGTGTTTAACAAAGCAGTGAACACTCCTCTCATCAGTGTTTCATAGAGAGTCATGCTCTCTGAGTGACCTTTTTACAACCATGATGTTAGCCTTGTTCCACCAGCACTGCATAATTTGTCGCCCCTAATCTAATTTTATTAAAATCTGTATTTTCTTTGTGTTATTTTTGAAATCCTATTAAAGTTTGTATAGCTACTAAAGAGCTTTGGCATGTTTCCATATGAAAAAAAGATTTAATTCAAACTGAAAAGTCAGAAAATGTAAAAAATAAAAATAAGTCTTTCATATAGATGTAGCCCTTGAAATAGCTGAATTATTTAGGCATGCTCGATGGATAGTCCATGTTTTGCAGCACATATTCAACAGGATTGTACATAAAAGAGAGAGAGAATGTTTACAAGTTGAGGCATCATTATTGACCAAGGAATACCTCACGATAGATTTTTGGTCAAAGGTTTTATAAACAGCATTTGGAAGGTTGTGGTTGCTGCTTCAGTGAAATCTGATCACAAACAGATCGAGAGAAAAAAGCGACTCCACAGATGCTTTAATATTGATAACTGAACACCTAATACTTATGCATGTGTATATTCAGTTTTGGATTCATTGCATTTATTCAACAATACATTTAATCCCGAGGAGTACAATTTGCCTAATAATTGTGTGTGCAGTATAATGAGGAGATTTAGTCTGGCTAAACTTGTCTAAGTATAATCTTGATCCAGAAAATGGCTCTTCAGCATTTCTCTGCTTCTCTGTGTCTCTCTGGCTAAGTTAAGCTAGCTTTGTAGCAGGGAGCTGATGAAGGCAGGCCAGTGGGGAGCGCTGAGATTACTGCTCAAATTGAATAAAGGAGTCGACACATTACAGCAGCTTAGATGATACACCCCACTGCACTGATTAACTCAAAACAAGCCCAGTGTTATACACGAGAAACAGAAACACACATAAACACAAAGCCCACAAGCCATGCGCATAAACCTGGCCAGCCCCCCTCTTTAACACCATTTTTTCCTGCATTTACCTTCTCTTGTTTTCTCTCTGCTACACACACGCGGCTCACAACCACTCGCCGTGGCCTCTGCCTCATGACTTGAGTTCATTACTGCCTTGGCAGGAGTCCTCCTATGAAATTAGAACGACAACAGGAATGACACAGAGTGTAGCGGTGGAAAGTTTACACAGGGTGAAATCGAAAGAGAGTGTGTGCGCACGTTAAACAAATCTAATCTAATCGTCTCTGATTCATGGGCAAGCTTGTCTGCATGCATTTGTGATACACTTCCTCTTTGCGTATGTACCCAGTCTAGGAGATGGAGACAGAGAGCGGATGAGACAGAATGGCTTCTGACAGGAGAGCACAGCATGAGCACAACTCTCTGGGACAAAGTCGCAAAGCCTTTCTCAGCAGGACCACCAGCTACTGTTGACAGTGCCGGCTGAGTTTATTTGCTTGTAGTACAACTTGTGACACAGTTACATAGCCCAAAGGCTGAATTAGAACTTTCTTAACCAAAGAAGCACTGGGAAGCTGCTGGTCTCCATGGTTAGACACCAAGGAAAGGCTACTTCTCCAGTTCCTCAAAAGCAAAAGACACTAGCAGTGAATGAGCAGATTGGATGCTGCACATATGCCTTGTTTCCGCTGCAAATTTTACCCCAGCTTCATGGTTGGTCTAGAAACAAGTTGTTAGAAATGTCATCCTTTATTTGTGTAGCATTTAAAGATAAAGACAAATACATTTTTACCCAGGCGAGCAGTATTGAATGGCTGTCATTTGTTTGCCTACTTTGTATCACTGAGACTCTAGACTTTGGTCTAAATTTGCAGTACTATATACATTTTCCTGGCCTGAAAAGTGAAGCCGGTGCAGAAGCATAGGGTGACTCCTTTGAGTGTAAAATAAGACACCACAATGGGGAAGAAAGGGGATTTAAGGGACTTGGTTGTTAGTGTAAGACAGGCTGGTCGGAATATTTCAGAAACTGATGATCTACTGGAATTTTTCCAAACAACCATGTTTAGGGTTTAAACAAAAAAACAAAAAACAGTTTATGTCAGGGGTCAGAGAAGAATGGCCAGTCTGCTTTGAGCCGAAATGGAGGCAACAGTAGCTTAAATAGTCATTTGTAACAACCAAGGTATGCAGAAGAGTGTCTATGAATGCACGACAGGTCTAATCTTAGAGCAGATGAGCTACAGCAACGGAGGACCACTCTGGGTGCTGCTACAGGAAACTGAGGCTACAGTTTCAATGGCTTTAACAAAACTGGACTCTAGAAGCCTGGAAAACATTGCTTGTCTGATCTGTCTGAAGGTTGCGTCACTGTGACACATTTAGATGGCGGGTGTGTAAACACTGGTGGTGTAAACAATGCTAGTGGTGGTGTAATGGTGTGTGAGATATTTCTTTGGCATATTTTGGGTCCCTTAGTACCAGCTGAACATCGTTTAAGTCCCACAGCGTACCTGAGTATTGCGGCTGACCGCAGTACACCCATCTCCTGTTGGCTGCTCCCAGCTCGTTAACACACCATGTCACAGAGCTCAAATCTGATTTCCTACACATGAAACCGTGTAACCAAATAGCCTCCAGAGTCACCAGATCTCAACACAATACAATAGAGCACATTTGGGAAGTAGTGGAACGGGAGATTCGCATGCTGGATGTGCAGCTAACAAATCTGCAGCGACTATGTGATGCTGCCATGTCAATATGGACCAAAAGCTGTGAGGAATGTTTCCAGTACCTTAAAAGAATTAAGAAAGCTCTAAAGGCAAACGAGGGACCAACCCAGTACTAGCAAGGTCTACTCAATGAAGTGCCCAGTGATTATATGACAGCAACCATATGTATGTGTTTCACTGCAGGTGCAAACTTGCATGTGACAAATAAAGGTTTGATTGATTTGATTGAACTATTAGTTTGTTATAAAGTACAGAATGTTCAAAATGGGATTACTTTGGCTAATCAGTTTAATATTTACAAAAAAACCAAAACAAGACACTTTAAGTGTCTGGACTTCTTTAAGTTGCTTGAAGACGTTTCACCTCTCATCCGAGAAGCTTCTCCAGACCCCCAAAAACACTTTCCTGTAAACCTCAATTGAATTTTGATTTGATTTCTAATTAGGTCAGTTTTGCATGCTGGTAGAGCAAATTAAGCTGTGCACATGGTAAAAAATATCCTCAGAACGTTAGCACTGCTCCTGTGAGCAGACTAGCTTTGTAGCGTCTATATTAAGTCAAAGCGCTGTTTGTCTCAGAGGCTACACTGCAGGCTAAGATGTGTTTTTTTGTTGTTGTATTTGTTTTTCATGACAACTGTGAACAAAATGCATCACATGGAATCTGGTCTTTTCTTAGTCCTGATGTGGGCCACTTCTATATGTGGTCCCAAAAGAGATACTTTTTTTCCTCTCCTCAGTCTGAACAGTCAAATAAGAAATCTTTAATGTCATTTGTCTAACCGGAGTGTGCTCTCTATCCAAACCAGAGTCACTAACATATCTGTAGACACAGAAAACACAATATATAACCAAGAAATTACAATGAACCTTTTCTAAAATAAAAACATATCAAAAACACACCACTTCAAACTTCAGACAAAGCCTGAAAACTTGCCAAGTAAAGAAAAAAAAAAAACCTGATGTCCCACAACCCATTTATGTCAAAGAGGAGAATATAGCTACAGTTTAAATTATGCGAGTAAAAGCACAAACTGATTAACTTTTAATAAACCTGCTCTTATATACAGTACATTACTAGCAGGATAACAAAACAAGAACATTGCATGAAAGGGACCAGTCTCTGAGACAACCTCAGTGAATACGTTAAGCTGAAAGTCTGGTTCCCTTGCACCCACTTTAAATGAGTGCTTACATGCACCACTCTTCCAAAGGCCAAATAGCCTTCACAAGTGTTTTTTTTTTTAACACCTAAATAAACTCAAGTGCCTTCAGTGGCCTCTGAGCTCACCAGATTGAGGCATCAATAAACCTTTATGTGAAATCCTGGAGGGTGAGTAAGTAGAGTGTGAAACTAGATTTTCAACTCCTTCAACCTTAAAGATGTTTTTGGGTGTAGTACACACAGTTTGGGAGAGGCAGGCCTGTAGCAGCAGTACAGAGAGGACTGAAGCTTTCCTGAAGCTAGCGGTTGTTCTTATTAGTTCAAATTCAAAATGCCCTCCCTCCCTCCTCCCTTTCCTCTTCAAAGCTGCAGTATCTTGAATTTAGTGTTATGTAGGACAAGTAGCCAGTTCTTAATATCCTGTATTCTCCACAGAGGAGATTTATGCAGCTGATCTACCACTGAGGCAATGCTTAGAGCAATATCGTCAAAGCTAATTAGATCTGTTTGTCACCACTAGCAATGCTCTGCGGTGCTGTAGAGTAGAACATATTTGCCGCCATACATCCAGAATGATCAAATTAATTCCACATTGTACCATTAAAAGGAGTGTAGAAACATGATCCTTCCCACAGGTAGCATTGATTAAATTTTAACCAGGCTTCATTCCCCCCCCCCATTTTGTGGTATTACCAAGAAGCAGTTGTTTTTATTATCTCACCCTATTATAATCTATGATTTGTTGATTATATTCTGTATCAATATGCATTATAATCCAAATCTGTGCAAAAGTGACTAAATGGGTGAAATCTGGGGGCCATGAGGGATGCTCTCTGCAACTTCTGGACATAGCCAGCGGCTGTTTGACACCCCTGCACCTCCTGAAGCTCCATTGTTCAACTGAAGGAAAAAGCACCCCAGACCACTGTGGCACGTAGAAAACATCTCAGGTGGCTTGTCATGCCAGTAACCTTGGAAACCATCAGGACCATCAAGGTTAAATTTTTCTTATCAGAGAATAAAACTTTCTTCCACCCGTCAATATCCCATGTTTGGTGCTCTCTTGCAAAGTCCAAATGGTCAGTTCTGTCGCGTTCAAGGGGACGAGGCCTTTGAAGACATTTTTGGTTTTTGAAGCCCTTCAGTCTCAGTTGCTGTCTGATGGTTACGGGGCTGCAGTCGGCACCAGTAACAGCCTTGATTTGGGTCGAGGATCGTCCAGCGTCTTGACGGACAACCAATTGGATCCTCCAGCTCAGTGCTGGTGAATTTTTTTTGGGTCTCCCACTTGACTTTTTCGTTCCATGACTCTCAGGATCATTTAAGAAATTCCAAATGACTGTCTTAGTGCGTCCCACCTCAGCAGCGATGGCGCGCTGAGGTGGGACAGAAAATGACAGAAAATGACAACGAATCCATATTTTTGCACAGATTGGGCCTTTTAAAGGCATGTGGTCTCAAACTTTTGATCAGCTCTAAAACAGCATGTTTCAGTTTAAGTGTTGTTTTCAATAAATTGCATGCTCAAAATAATGTTTTGTCGCACTGCCATTTCTTCTTGTTGCACGTTGAAGCTCTACTTGGAACCTTGTTAAGATCCAACCATGCAAAATTAATTTTTTTGCCATTTTTCAAGTGGTCTTAAACTTTTGATCGGGACTGTACTTCCATCATTTTTAAAATAAAAACTTTTTCTTTTGTTTGCCCTACGAATCAATCAAACTTATAACGGCACCTAACTCATGGATGAAGCAGTGTCGTGACGACACATAACAGACAACTTAGCACAGAACTAGTTTTAAACTATATCTTTAAGCACTTTACTAGCAACCTCTTGTAAAAACACATCAGTTATTTCATAATTAGCTTTTTTAATCTAACTTTATGAAAAATGCCAAAGATAACATAGTTTGACAGGAATAAAAGAGTATTTTTGCACCAGCAAGGTGAACTTGGCATATCTCAGCAGTGCAGTGTGTTCTTAAAAATTCTTAGGAAATTGGACAAGTAGAGGACAGAAGTGGAGCAAAGGAACAGTATCTAAAAGTCATATCCTTAAGAAATCCAGCAAAGACCTGAAACAGGACCCGAGAGATGCATCCTGATCCTTTAAGTTGATGCATCTACTGTTCACTAAAGACTCATCAGAAATGGTCTCAGTGGAAGTGTGGCTGCCAAGAAGAAAATCTTTACAAGGGGAAATTCAGAGAAAAGGCTGAGGTATGAAAAAGGTCAACAGGTCTTCTAGAACGACTAATCCAAATTTGAGGTTTATTGTCAATACAGGAGGAGGTCAGGGGAGAGGTACAACAGTGTTTGGGGCTATATTTCAGCCAGTAGTGTTGGGGATTTTGTCAAAATGTATGCAATTATGAACACAGAGAAGTACCATCAAGAGCTGTGGATTTGCCTCTGCATAGCCTGAAGAAGAGCAGGTGAAGGCTTTTCTACAGTATGAGGCATATTAGTCAATTCTGTTAACATGCTCTACTGAGCTGGGCTTAATTTTTTTTTTTTTTTAAATTACATTCAATAATGCAAAGTATCTCCAAGCACAAGACCAAGACAAAATCACCTGCGGCAGCCTCTTCTTCAGGGTTCGGGCAGAGAGTCTGTGAGTAATGTATAATTTTCACATAATTTAAAGTTGTAGAAATGACATCACGTTGAGTCACCGGCATGCAAACATTTCTGACTTTAAAATAACCTCAGTGTGTGACGCAGTTGATTCTAGCAACTACTCGTCTCTCTGCGCCATCTGTGTTATTTAATGTGACTGCATGCCAAGAAAACTGCACCCAGAACATCAAAACTCCTTTCAAATTTAACATGAGTCACATAAGAGTCACAATGATTTGAAGTTTCAGTGTATTTTTGCTGTGAAGACGGCTTAAACGGCTTCATTCATTCACTCAACATCGACTGATGATGATTTATTTCTTTGCAGTTTCACAGCACAGCACGATCCAGGTCACCCAATAACCGCAGCACACACCAGAGCCTGAAATCCAGCACACAAATTCACACGCATGGAGTTCAAAGCATTTCTGCTGTTTTCACAGTCGATTTGTGTTTTTAAATTGAATTATACTCAGTCTGGACTGCGACGCAGACAGCGGAAAATACAGATTTTAACTTCTGTAGCAGCACAACAGCTCGGAGAACCAAATAAATGAGAATCTGATTCAAAGAATTTCAGTTTCTTGCAGCTGCTGAGGATATAAAATAATTGAATGTGAGAAAGCAGAACAGACTATCAGTTAGCTAAAAGAAAACTCTATCATCACTCTCAGTCTTTTTGCTTATGCGCAGAGCGTGGGGAAAACCTACAGCTGGGCTCCAGAGTCGAAATCCAGGTCCAGAAAGGAGCCAAAGCTGCTTCAACCTTCCTTCACCTCATATTAAGTGCCTGCATCTCTAATGAGGCAGAGTCCCTGAATGTGGCTGAGTAAGTCTGTCTCACAGTCTGAGCACAAGTTTATTTAAGTATCTTGTGGTAGGGAAAGAGGGGCAGGCCTTCAGTGAAAGCAGGAATGTCCATGATGGCTATGGCACCTTCCACTTTGGGAGAGGTGGGAAGGAAACTAAGCTTAGACACTTCACCGTAGGCTGAGCTCCTTAAATCCTCATCTTTGCCTTTTTCTTCCTGCTTTTCACCACTGCCCTCCTCATCATTCTCTTCAGCACCAAATCCCACCACCTTAAGGACACAGAGACGAAATTAGTACAGATATAAAGTATATCATGTCCAAAATACAAAGAAAAGTAAAGAACTGTGCAACATAAACACAAAGGCATTGCTTACATGCACACTGAGCTTCCTGCTGCTCTGTCCACGATGTTCTTTGAACCAAGAGACGAGTTCATCTCTCGTCATCTGTTTCAGAGCCTCGATCTGAACACACAGTGGCACAGACCAATGGTAAGACAGAACCATTCACTGGAAATGTAACAGCTTAATTCTCAGTGTCAGAATCAAGCATGTTTTAAAAGGATAAACCACATTTTTTTCCTATCAATTAGAGAGGTAACAATGTTGACAATACCAAACAGCCAGTTCATCCGTCCCCAGTGGGTCAATTAGTTTTGAGATAGTGTTGTGCTTTCATAGAGCACAAATAAAACAGGTTCTGTAATAAGTTTTTCTGTGATCTGTTCCTTTGGCAACGTCTATCTGAGGACCTAAAAACACAAACTTCAGCTACTGAACTTGAAAATGCAAGTCATGTGAACATTCTCATTAATACTTGTTATTTCTCTCTTGCTTGCTGTATACTTTGCATTAACTATGTTCATATTTTGTAGAGAGCTGAGAATATATACATATAGACATATATAGCCATCATAGAAAGGAAGCGCACCCTCTATTTATACTTAAGGTTTTATGTATGAGGCCATAATTAAAGATGGTCCTTAGCAGATCTTAAAATTGGATTCAAATAACCTGGGATAGAAAAAAACCCCAAATATTGCACCATGTCATTTACTTATCAAAACCAAAAAAAGCCCAAATGTAAAATCAGCGTGTTAAAAACTAAAAATATCCTTAATGCTTCCAGAGGAACTAAGAGTGTAAGTAGCAGCCAGGTGCTGTTGATAAAATGCACTTGATAAAACTGATCATCAGAAAGAGTGACCACCTCTATAAAAGCAGAAGTTTTGGCAGGTTGTAGGTCTGGTGCATTCAGGTGTGTGCAACAGAGTGCCAAGAAAGAAGACATTGACAATGATGTTAGGGAAACAACTTCTAAACAATTTGCAGTCCATTAATTCTACAGTGAGAAAGATTATTCAGTGGACTCAAGACAGCTGCCAATCTTCCCCAGAGTGGATCGCACAATGCTCAGAGAAAACAAAAAGCAGCAAAAAACCCCAAGAGCTACATCTCAGACTCTACTGGCCTCAGCTATAATATTAAATGTTAACACGTATGACTGTCCCATTTAAAAATGACTGAAAAGGTGTGGCTTGTTTAGAAGGATTGCCAGGAGAAAGCCTTTTCTGTATATAATAATAATAATAATAATAAAAAAAACATGGCTGCAAGCCTTAGCTTTGCAAAACGGTATCTTAACAAACCACAAAACTTCTGGAACAATGTCCAGACACGGCCCAAGTGGAGATATCTGGTCATAATCCACAGCACCACACTCGGTGAAAACCAAACAGCACATCAGCACAAACACTTCGCAGCAACTGTCAAGTACGGTGGTGGTGGGGTGATGATTTGGGATTGTTTTGCAGCCACAGAACCGCAATGAGTCAACCATGAACTCCACTGCATACCAAAATATTCTACAGTCGAACGTGAGCCCATCTGTCAGCTAACAGCAAAAGCTGGGCTCACGCCACAGGACAATGATCCCAAGAACAGCAGCAAATCTTCAACAGAATGGCTGAAAAAGAAAAGAATGCGCTGTTGCAATGTCCCAAACAAAGTCCAGACTTCCACTAAATTGGAGGACCCGTGGTAGGACTATACAATTGCCCATAGTGGAGTATAGATGACAAAGTTGGGGCAAACTGTTAAGAATAAGGCGACTGCAATTATGTGAGAATATACTCCCATTCAGCAGCAATACATTCATAGAGCAAGTGAATAGCATTGGTCATTCTGTTATATTATATTAACAATGTTTTGCAGTGTAACAGTCCTGGTGTTTATGTGGATGTAAATAACACTGAACAACCCTGTAATGCACCAGAACAAAAAGGCACTAACCCACAACCCTCAAAACCAAAGGATTTGTCCCACGGTCATCAAGGTCACGGCTCAGAACTACTTTAGCAGCACGAGCACGTCTTAAACAACATCAGAGCCGTTATTTTAAACATTGTGTTGTCCTCACCTCTCTATTGAGCCTATCGAACACATACTGCTGCGTAACCACCTCTGCCCAGTTCCTGTCCACCTCCTCACCAAGATGTGTGTCCTCGCACTCTTTGAGCTTCACTAAAGCAGTCACCTGCAGAAAACACGAGCACACAGGCTTTCTAGTCACTTCTTCCACAGTGCAGCTTCACATTTAGGCATTCAGCCGGGTTTTACATGACTCAGAAATGGAATGAGATACAACTTTTGACATTTAGAACATTTCTGGATAGGCAGCATTTTCTGTAACTTTTTCAATAAGAATGGGAAACTCATGAATACAATAAGAAAAAACAAAACACATTTACGCAGACCTGAGTATTAAAGGCCTCCTCAGTCAGTGCATTGAGCTTCTCTCCGAATGAAGTCAAGAACTCTTCAATCTTTAACTCCACCAGCTCGGTGCTGAGAGGTAAGAGATATATTGTAGGGTATAGAAAGCATTGGATTCCTTTAGTCATTTATTACTTCCACTTGCTTCACTTTCCATGGCCACATGGATAAATTGCAGCTTGGGTTTGGATGAACAGCAAGATAGATTTACCTTGGTTTTGGGAAAGGTGTTAAGATAAATCGTATCTTGCTTTGGGCAAATTAAAGGTTTCCATTGTGTGTTGCAGACTCACTTGAACTTCGTGGCCTGTGTCTCCACTGTGACAGAGAAACCTAGAACGCCTGAGGTGTTTCTGCAGGTGGGGTAGACATGGTATCTGCAGACGGAGACAAAAAGAATGCTTTAGGATTAGAGAAAATACGGGTGAAATAAGCTGATGAAAAACTGCATTACATCTGATTTGCACCCTGTAATAAAACCAGTCTGGCAAGTATGAAAATTGAATTTCAATGTGAAAAGCATTTGTCCCAGTAGAAATAGAGCAGCTTGGCAAAGGTTTAAATATTACTAGCTCCCACATTTCAGACACACCAAACAGAAATCCGACAGTCTCTTAACAAGGTCGGCACAGACTTGTTCCTTCTAGAAGGCAAAGTAATGAAATACAATACAGACAGAGACGTGTAGGTGGAAACAGAAGGTTAGTTTCTCTGCATACCTTTGATTTTCACATAAAATAACTTCAATAACCTCAAAATGGCAGAAAAAATGTAAAAAGGAAAAAAAAAAAAAGAGGAAGAGAACTGGATATATTAAGAAAGTTACTTTGAAAAGTTGTGTATTTCCATATGGAGCACATTTAGGACAAATGCAAATAAATCAAATTAACTGCAGCTTTCTAGTTTTAGAAAAATATTAGCGTGTAATGCTAATTTGAATGGAAAAACTCACTGTTTCGCTTAGTTTCAGTAATTTGGTTTTAAATGAACAGAAAAATATTATCGAACGCAGCAGAAACTCACCCCAGAGTCTCTTTGGTCCTGAGGAAATCAAAGCAGGGTTCCTCCATGTGCATCTGAAACCCCCCCAAAACAACTCAGTCAACAATGGAGGGATGACGGCATCAAAGAGGGAGTGTGTGGAAACAGAAAAGCAACATATTGTAATGCTCACCACCAACAGCTCCATCAGCGTGTGCTCCCTTAAAGCCTTGGGGCCAGACTGAATAAAACGCAAACAGAAAGAAAATGGGAATGAATTTGTGTGCATAAAAAAATGAACCTTCAGAGATAAAACGACTTGATGACCTGTAGACGTGCATGTACATTGTGTGTGAATACCTGGTAGTAAACAGTGACTTCCGAGTTAGCGTCTCCTTTATTCAGTGATTTGACCTTACAGATGTGGTGCTTCTGTGGAAGCTCGACCACTCTGAACATCACCGGTACCTCCGCTGTCAGCTTGGAGAACTGCAACTTACTGCCAGGCAAGACACGAGGAGAGAAGGGAGTAAAATAAGTGAGAAGGTAAAGAGGAGAGAGGGGAAAAAAAGCAAAGGCGAAAGGCGAATCATGGACTAAACAACTGAAGCTGATGTGAATCACGGCGTATTATAGCAAACAAATCTATTTGATTGTATAGTATTGGTGTTCTCATTAGGGAGTGCATTCAGTGTAATAACTGACTTACTCTGTGACATATTGCAGAAACTGCACAGACTCCTGTGGAGGAAATACAATAGAGTAATGAATAGTGAGAGATAAGAGAGAAAGAGAGTGAGGAGAGGCAATCAGCCAAGCACGAGGGCAATGTCAAGTACACCCAGTAGCAACTGAGGCAAGAGTAGACGTGAACGTTGACTGATTCACTCTAATCAGCTAATATTATTGTCAATCAGTATGCTTGTCTGTGTGCTGTCTGCTGTCCACTCACTGCACTGCTAAAGTTCCCTTGCACCAGTCCCTCTGCAAAGAGCTCAGCTCTGAAGCTCCGGCTGAACTCCGTCAGCTCTTCAGTGGTCAAACCAGCTGTTAGAGCCTGATATTTGTCCACCATGGACCAGCGAGAGTGCTCCAAGATTAACAAGCGCACGTCCCTGGAGGAGAAAAAAAGGATGAGAGCGAGAAGATAAAAGAGGACGGTGACGACCGGAGGCTCTTCTATTTAGGGCTGTCACACATTTCACCACTAGAAGGCAACATACACTCGATAATCTCGCATAGCAATGGGGAAGCAACGTACTTGCTGAGTTTCTCAGGTTTAATGAGGATGTTGAAGTAGGTTTTTTTCAGCTGCTCTGCGAACATGCTGAAGACGTCAGGGGAGGCCGAGAAATCTGCCAGGCGGTCAATGATCAGGTGAAACAGCAACTACAGAGTAAAATATGGTCAACAAGTCACACATACATTACATAAGATTCTTTATTATTCAGTGTGTGGTTTAATGTATGCAAAACAATTACACGTACACTTGTGTTTGTAACTGTTGGGAGATTAAAATCAATTTAGCCTTTAAACACCAATACAGTGGATTTTAAAATAAACGTGTTACAGACAGACATTTTTATGGCCAGCTGAGGCCCATTTCCTCTTATTTTATAACAATTATAAAATAACAATTATAACAAAGCAGATCAAAAGCTGAAGCTTATTCCAATTGTTGGACTTGCATTTGGTGTCTTTTCTCTGGAATCGTCAACATGAGCTCCAAAGAGATGATTCAAGTGAAGGAGTCCATCATTACACTGAAAAACTGCAATAAACCTATCAGAGCTTCCAAATCAACACTCTGGTACATTCTTTAAAAGGAATGCACTGATGAGACCACAGGAACAACTACATCGAATAAGTCAGTCCTTGTTTGAGAAAAACCTTTTCACAGTCACAAGGACGTAGACATGTCATTGACAAAATCTACAATCAACAAACACCTTTGTGAATGTGATTATAGCGGGTTAATGACAAGGTGACAAAGACACAAGAACCGGAAAGCCAGATTCGACTTTTCCAGAAAATAGGTCAAATTCCTTGGACATATAAAACCAAGTTTGACTTGTACCAGAATGGTGGCGAGCCAAAAGTATGGAGAATGAAAGGAACTGCTCATAATCTGAAGCATACAACGCTATCTGTCAAACATGGTGGAGGCAATGTTTTGGCGTGTATGGCTGCCAGTAAAACTGGGTCAGTAGTGTTTAGTGATGATGTGACTGCTGATAGAAGTAGCAGGGAGGATACTGAAGTGTACAGGGCTATGCTCTCTGCTCACATTTAGCCAACAGCTTCAAAAGTGATTGGATACTGTTTCACAGTTAAAATGGGAAAATGATCCAAAGCATACTGCAAAAGCAACCCAAGAGATTCTCAAGACAAAGAAATGGCATATACTTCAATGGCCAAGTAAGTCACCTGATCTCAACCCAACACAGCATGGTTTTCAGTTACTGAAGACGAAACAGAAGGCAGAGAGTCCCAACTAAAGGCGGGTACAGTAAAAGCCTGGCAGACCATCTCAAGTAGATTTCAGGCACTCACTGACTGCAAAGGATTTTTATCCAAGCATGAATTTAAAATGATATCGGTTTGTCCAATAATTTTGAGCCTTTAAAAATGTTGACTATGTATAAAAATTGATATAATTCCTAAACAGTTAAGCAAAATTTTTGTAAAGCCCCTTGAATTAAAGCTGTATATTGAATGTTTGATTTAAAATCCCCTGTGGTGGTGTACAGACCTAAAATACAACATGCCACTATCCAAACTGTTTATCTATGTGTGTATGTATGCTTACTCACAGGAAGCTTGTGGTTAAATCCTTTAACTTTGATGACCAGTCCGTGCTCACCAGCAACCAGTTTATACTCCAACTGGGCCACTTCAGCCTCATAGGCTGGCTCTGCCAGGTTGTGGCCCAGAATGTTTACCAGAAGGTCAAACAAGACCACACTGGAGCACAAGAGGAAGGCGACAAATAAAGAGAATAAGAGAAAAGTGAAATAGAGAGAGGGCAGGGAATAGTACAGAAGGAGGTAAGAAGGATGAGATGGAGGATAGAGAGAAAAAAAAACAGGCAAAATAGAAAAAGAAGGTGGAAGGACAGAGGAAGGAGAAACGTGGGGGAGGGAGGGTAAAAGTGACAAAAAGACATAAGTGGAGGCAGTGGGAGAGAGAGAGAGAAGATTAAAAAGCAGACATTAACAAAGGTCATAGCAAAAAAACAAACACTTATTTTCACAAACTCTTATCTGAGCTTAAACTCACTTCTTAGCGGATTGCTGGATTACTGGAGAGATTAAGTGGAATCTGACGTAGGCTAAAGAAGAAGAGAGAGCAAGCAGGTGTCAACCATTCTCTAATGACATTAAATACCTTTAAAGTAACATCTTGCATGCTAATTGATGCACACAGTACAAGTACACACACACTAACACACAATCTACCTCTTGGGATTTTGAATTTGTTATCTTTCTTGTACCACAGGCAGCCCCTGTCGCTGTCGGCTATCCGGACTGGGAACTCGGTGTCTGGGCAGTCAGAGGGCTTCAGGGTGAAGTCAGTGGCTGAACAAGTGCACACACACAATAAATCACCATTCCACTCGGTACAGCCTCATAAATAATGCGTGACTTTCGACAATTCATTATATACAGTTTAGGGATAAACATGTAGTCACTTGTCAACACAGAGAAAGATGTTACCCCCACAATAAATGATTCAGAAACCCTTGGGCCAGAAAGTGAAGCTGCCAGCTTTTAGTAAAGCTGGCCGCGTGGGTCTGTCACTTTACAAAGTTTGTAAGCAAACTGCAACGACAGAATGAATCAACCTTTGCATTTGGCCAGAAGTGAGCCAGAGGTGTTTTGTTTTTCTGTGTTTAAATTAAAATATTGACCTTTAATTAACATACACCGTTCAATCCATGCAATCAGCAAATATAACTGGTGCTGTGTAACCATTTTTGTGCCGATCGGTCTGAATTTACATTCCAAACTTTATCCACTGGTACATCACAGGAGCTGGCCCTGTGATGATACACTTAGTAAACTGTATGTGTTTTCGTTCTACTTTTAAATTAATTCATTTAATAAGATACGTTCATTTTGTTGTAGCCAAATATGTGGTATGTTTTAAAATGCAGACAGTGATGGATTTAATCTATTTCACAGTGAAATTTTATAACTATAACGACAAGTTGTTCAAAACTGATTTGTAACTTTTCCATAATTTTGTTCTGCTACAATAATTAAGGTGTTAGGTATTGAATTATTATAACCTTTATTTATTAGTGGATTCTAAAATACAGTTTACCTTGTAATCTGTAATGAAATAACTTCAATTATTTGTAAAACTAATAACATCCCCCAAACTGAATCTCAATCTTGAATACTTATTTTTTTTCCACAACTTTAGGTTTTCAAGAACTGTATTTTTTTGGGGGCATTTTGCTGTTGCAGGACAAAAAAAATTCCCATGCTTGCCCCATAACCACAAGCCACAGGCTTATGGTCAAATTAGCCTTACATGTCTGACCAAGCTGCAAGGCGTTGAGTTGCATCATGGATAACGTAGGCGTCTACAGACTGATTTGACTGATTTTTGATCAGATATGGATAGCAATATTTAACTAGTCTGGTTATCAAGATGCATCAATAATTCAATGTGATATTAAATGGAATTTAAATATGTCTGGGAAAAAAAAGGTTATAAAACAAAACAAGCAGGAGACTCCTCAGAGTGTGCCCTCTAATAAAAACCAATCACAGGATGACACAGCATCCGCTTATATTTTGAGCCTTAATACAACTTAAAATAGAAGTTCAACTAAATGTACTCCCTGTACTCCCGCCATGAACAGGGAAATTAGTGATAAAGACCAATGTGGTGTTCTGTACCAGGCTGAAAGCAGGTGTATTTGTGCTCTAAAGCTGGTAACACTGTTTATGGCAGGGGTATGGAACTCCAGGCCTCGAGAGCCAGTGTCCTGCAGGTTTTAGATGCGTCCTTGATCCAACACAGCTGATTTAAATGGCTAAATTACCTCCTAAACATGTCTTGAAGTTCTCTGGAGGCCTAGTAATGAACTAATCATTTGATTCAGGTGTGTTGACCCAAGGTAAGATCTAAAACCTGCAGGACACCGGCTCTCGAGGCCTGGAGTTCTCTAACCCTGGTTTATGGGGACTAACTTGCTTTTGAAGCCAGCCTCAAGTGGCCATTCAAGGAACTACAGTTTGTGGCACTTTAAGTTTTTCATTTTCCAACAGAAGCTGTGGCTTGATTTGTACAGAAAAACAAAGAATTTCTGCTAGACTACAACAAGAAAAGACTAGAATAAAATAGTATTAAATACATAATTTACCACACGTGAAATCAGTTAAGCGATACAAGGGTAAGCCAACAAAAACAGGACCATCTTTCCTCCGACACAGCTATTGTGATCTCTCAAACATTTTTCTCTATCTTGCACTGTTGTCAAAATATGGGTTGAGCTAATTTAACACTCCATTTCTAAAATGCAAAGTTTCTCTCCCCTGGACTTAAATTATAGGAGGAGGATAAACATGCTGTGCAACAACATTTAACTGCTGCTTTAATAACTGCCGAGGTAAGGGGGAGAAAACTTACTGCAAATGCTCCGAGTGGGGTTTCAAATCACTCAACCTCCCCCAGAGTGAAAAATACCATCCTGACTTTACAAATTTTAGCTTGAATTAATACACCTCAGCTAGATCAGTGACTAACAAGGGAGCGTTACAAATGACAAAATACACTGACAAAAACACTCAGTTCCTCCAGGTTTGGTCAATATATCTGATTACCAGTATTTCGTGGATGGATTAATGGAGAGCTAAAGTCCAAACTGCTGGAGCACATCTTGTCCAGATCATCGTATTGGACACTTTTCAGATACGGCATGCAGCAAATTAGGCCAGAAAGACCTACTTTTTTGCCCATAATGCAAAAAAGAAGTTTCTTCACCTACCAATGAACTTATTCTCTGCAGGAAGGTGGAGGTCAGCGTTAAGCTCCAGGTTTCCTGTCCACTGCTCCATCCACTCTTGCTGGATATCTGTATGAAGGTTAAACATCTATTAACACATAAGAAATACTTGCCAATTTGATTCAACTGCTGAATAAAGTGAACTCTATACTTTTATATTTTAATTTAAATGCTTTTCCAGCACCATTGTTTGCCATATAAAAGACAGAGATAAATGCTGGCATTTCTACTGCTGGCTCTGCTTTATATGTGGCTGAATACCACCACACAAGGGAAAAAAAGACAATGTATTCACTGAACGCTTACAATGTACGAAGGAACTGCTACAGTCACAGTAAACACACACACACACACACACACACACACCCTCCACGTTGTATTGTGTGCCAAACCACTTCTCCCTGAGGGGACACTGGCCCTCATGTTCTGGTGACAACAGCATCAGGTTAGCTTTCTCAGGGGTGAGGAGAGACAGAGCTGCACTGATCACCTACACACACACAAAATCAAATCAAAAGATGTTTGCAGCACAGAGAGAGATCATATTTCTTCACTTTCTAAAGAACATCAACATTAATGGGAGACTGTTTTAGCAGCCAAAAACAATGAGACAAAAAAAGAGAACAGACGTTAACACAGAAAATATGCAAAGCCACAATTAGACTGTAACTTTTGATGCAAAATAACATCCACCAGCAGAAAAGAGGATCTCAGCTCTAAGAAATATATTTGAAACAAAATCATTAAAGGAGCGATGAGAAACACATCTATATTTTTCTACTTTTGAGTGACCTGTTTCATTAACATCTTTATCTAAAAAAAGGACATTTTGCATTTTAGAATAAAAGCCCTGAAAGTGGTTCACTCCCAGAACTACTGAACTACTTACTTCTGGATTGAACTCAAACATCAACTGATCTCCTGTCAGGAAGTCTTCTTTAGGGAACAGTTGCATGTTTTCACAAATGTCCTCCACGTACTCTATAGGATCAATCTGGGAAAGAGAAAATCAAAATCGAGAGGCTTTACTCACACAATCTCATTGATAATAACAATGATACACTGCTACATGTCCAAAACATGGCAACTCAGCGACTAATGAAGGCTGTTAGCCTTACTTGCTCCTGATAGTGAAACTCATTTGCTTCAATCCTCTGAATCTCTTCATATATCCTGAGTGCACAGACAGACAGAAACAAAGAATGACAACTTTTATTCACCTCATAAAATTGCTTAGACGCCATAACACCAGCACTCTCTAAGACAGAATAAGGAACATAATAATACCAAAAATAATAAGACCATAAATATACAAATGAACAGCCAACCAAACATACTATGTTGTCACTATCTCAAATAAAGCAGCATTTACTACAACTACACAATGCACCGAGTCAGACAATCAAACAGACAGAAAATCCATGTTGTATATTTGATTTCAAACTGAGAAATATACCTATCTTATATCTACCTATCTTAGTGAGGATATTTTTGGAAAAATGAGGACCGGTGGACCTGTGTTCACTTTTATAGACCCCATTTAAAGCACTGTTTGAGGGTTAAGATTGATTTGAAGGTGTGTGTGTGTGAGTGAGAGAGAAAGTGAGTGAAAGAAAGTGCCTTTGCAGTGGTCCAAGTGTCTGCAACATCTTCAGGTACTGGAACACGAGGCGAGTCACCTGTTAAAAGCCACAGACAAGCAAATTATTAGTGTATAACCACATTTATTGTTAGTAGAATTCCAGCAAAAAATGCTTCCTTCCTTTCTGCAATCGATTGATATGGAGGTATTGTTAAGTTTTATGATCCATAACAATTACAGTGATGCCAAAAAGAAGTTGCCAATCATGTTAACTATGGTTACCTGATTATAGTCATTAGAACAGCTCTGAAAACTGAGTTGGAAAAAGTGGTTTCATTCAGAATACTAAACAGCTCAGTAATACATGTCTTGATCCCACTTTTAGAGAATCAGACATGTAAATGAAAATATCAAATCTCTGTTAAAGTAATAGTAAGAGTAAAAAATAATTATTAACATTGAACAAAACCATTGTTCATCAGTTGTGACAAAGTAAAAAATCACTTACAATAACTTAAAATGAGTATTTTCTATCTCCAGACATCAATTTTAAAGGGGCCTTTTGATATTTTGGAATATGTATTTGCTTCCTTGCCCAGAGTTATAAAAAAGATTGATGCCTCTCTCATAGCAGTACACCAGGTATGAAGCTACTGCCAGTAACTGATTTGCTTAGCTAGCACAAAGACTGGAAAGTCCACTGGTTTCACAGTCTCGCTAATTAAAACATAATATCTTCATTACAGGGGAATTATGCACCAGACTGTTTCTTGCCAAGACCAGCTACAAAGCAGACACTTTAAAAATACAGGCAGATTTTTATGGTCTCAGTCTTGTTGCAAAATCTGATCTTTTTTCCATTAGTGTCTGTATACAGTTTGTGGCACAATCCCCAATCCTTGTGAAGACTGTACAAGTAAGAAGCAGCATGCTTATTCATGAGCATATGAGATGCAGCTAGGGTGCATTCTGTTATCTTTGAATAGCACTAGAATAGCTGTTTGTCAGTATCCATTTTTATGCTAGTCAAGTTAGCCAGCAGTAGCCTCATAATAAATACAAAAGAAATTGTCCTTTTTGTATTTATGGTGCTCTTTGCCTGCTATTATGTTTTAGTTTGTGATTTTTATATGTGAAAAGTGCTATATAAATAAATTTTACTTACTAAATGAGAGCTGTATGCTTTCTGTAATACTCTATGGGCTACCTAAGGCAAGCTCCAAGAAAAGTTAACCCCTTATACAAATACAGCCTTAAACCTGTGAGGGAACACTTTTCTGAACTGCAGGAGGTTTTTATTGCCGGCACCAGTTTCATATTAAGTTGGCTTGCTGTGTGTCTAACAGGAGGATAAGTGGGAGACATGTCACTGGTAATCCAATGGCACACTGTAATTTTGATGTCAAGCTTGACACTATTTAGTGTCATCCACCTTGAGTCTGCTGATCCCTCTAATCAAGTCATTTTATTTAAAGAACAATTTTTTAAAGAAGAGAAAAAAAGCTAATCTATATAAGCCAAAGTCTGCATAGGTATATAACCAAGGCTACGTCCACACGTACACGGGTATTTTTGAAAACGGAGATTTTCCGTTTTCGTTTTAAAAAATAATCCGGTCCACACGTAAACGCAGAAATGAAGGAAAACGCTGCTAGGAACATGCCAAAGCAACAGGTGCCGATATATTCCTAACCGTGTAGAAATGTTGGCCAATCAGAAGTCTAGAAGCCTCGGTGGGAAATAGTAAACAAGGATGGGGCATAGAAACAGAACCGAGTGGTATGTGTGGAGGGACAGTAACTGTGTGTGTATATGTAAGCATTTAAACACTGCACAGAGTACAATTAACAGTAACAGTATTGTAGAAATTCATTTCACCGAAACAATAACGTGGCGCACAGCGTGACGTCAAAAAAGGCGCACACCTTTGACGCTGCGTTTTCTCCGTTTTTCTCGTCCACACGTAAATGCAAAAACGGAGTTTTCAAAAATATCCACCCTGGCCAGAGTTTTTAAAAATCTCCGTTTTCAGTGACCAAAAACGCCATTTACATGTGGACGAAAGGTGCAAACGCATAGAAAAATCTGCGTTTTCAAAAATACCCGGATACGTGTGGACGTAGCCCAAGTGAGTGATAAGACTTTTGAAGGTTGTAAGGTTTCCCTTTGTAGTTAAAATTCCATTGACCAACAATGTTTAAGCAGCCTTTGTAGATAAGCAGTTCATATGAAGTGGAAAAGACTTTATCTGCTAAAAAGGAAATCTTGAAACCATTAACTATTGTTTCACAAAGGCTTTATTTTGGCCTTTTCACCATTTATAATCAGTAACAAGTCAACAGGAAAGTCTTGTCTGGATATCCCTCAAAAGTAAGCTTTTGTCGCCATAGGGCAAACTAACTGAAGGTGTTCCCAGATCCAGATCATCATGATTATGCTCATGCACTTAGTTACTGCCCCTTAACAAAACTATATACATACTTTAGTACAGTGGTCCCCAACCCCCGGGCCCCGGAGCGGTACCGGGCCGCGAGAGTTGAGGCTCGTACCGCACAGAAAAAATAAATAACTTACATTAATTTCATTTTATTTATTATCTGACTCTGAACAGTGTTTTATTTTGAAAAAGACTGAATTCTCTCATTTACTTCCGTCTATGACTGACTCTTGACACATGTCAAGATACATTAGTAGCTAATATTAAACCTACAAGCTAGCAAAATGAGTAAAAAACAGATGTCTTTGGAGGGTTTCTTTGCAAAGGGAAAAAGGCCCAGTGAGGAGACAGAAGAAGAGTGTATGACAACCACTAAGAAAAAGAAAGCTGCATTTAACAGACAATACCAAAATACCTACTTGAAATATGGATTTATCGCGACAGGCGATTCCCACTCACCAAGCCCGCTCTGCATAATATGCGGCGACCGGCTCTCCAATGAGGCAATGAAGCCTTCAAAACTGCTTCGTCACTTGGAGACCAAGCACCCAACATTAAAAAACAAGCCTTTGGAGTATTTTGAAAGAAAAAAGCGGGAACAACAGGGACAGAAGCAATTACTGAGGGCCTCCACAACAACAAATACAGGTGCACTGAGAGCATCATACTTGGTGGCTAACCGTATTGCTAAGGCTAAAAAGTCATTCACTATTGGTGAAGAATTGATCCTTCCTGCCACTAAAGACATTTGCTGTGAACCTTTTGGGGAGGTAGCGGCTGAAAAGATAGCACAGGTGCCTCTGTTGGCTAGCACCGTTACTCGTCGCATTGATGAAATAGCAGAGGACATTGAGACACAGTTGTTGGAGAGAATTAATACATCACCATGGTACGCTTTGCAGGTTGATGAGTCTACAGATGTGGACAATAAGGCAATACTACTTGTTTATGTGCGATACCTTTATCAGGAGGATGTGCATGAGGATATGTTGTGTGCACTATCGTTGACAACCAAAACCACAGCTGCAGAACTATTCAGGTCACTGGATGATTATGTATCAGGAAAACTTAAATGGTCTTTTTGTGTCGGCATATGCACAGACGGAGCTGCTGCCATGACCGGACGGCTGTCTGGTTTGACTACTCGGATTAAGGAGGTTGCACCTGAATGTGAATCTACACATTGTGTCATTCACAGAGAAATGCTGGCAAGCCGAAAAATGCCACCAGAACTTAACAGCGTATTGAATGATATTGTTGGAGTTATTAACCACATCAAAGCACACGCCCTCAAATCACGCCTGTTCGAGCAACTTTGTGAGGAGATGAACGCGGAGCACAGGCGCCTTCTCTTGCACACAGAAATAAGGTGGTTGTCCCGAGGGAGATCACTCGCCAGAGTTTTTGAATTACGAGAGCCGCTGCAGAGATTTTTCTCAGAAAAGAAGTCACCGCTGGCAGCACATTTCAGTGACAAAGAGTGGGTCGCAAAACTCGCTTACATATGCGACGTATTCGGCCTACTAAATGAACTCAATCTGTCCCTTCAGGGGAAAATGACAACTGTCTTCAAGTTGGCAGATAAGGTAGCTGCATTTAAAGCCAAACTGGACTTGTGGAGACGACGCGTAAACAGAGGCATATTTGACATGTTTCAAACATTGGCTGGATTTTTGGAAGAGACTCTGCCTGAGCAATCATTCTCCCAGCTAGTGCACGATCACCTGTCTTTGCTTTTAAAAGAGTTCGAGCGCTACTTCCCAATCACAAAAGACCCACGAACTGACAAGGAATGGATCCGCGACCCATTTGTCAATAAACCGGGTGAATCCAGCTTGTCTTTGCAAGAAGAAGATCAACTGTTGGAAATCACAAATGACGGCGGCCTTAAAAGTATGTTTGAGACATCAGCTTTGCCGGTATTCTGGATAAAAGTCATGGCAGAATACCCCGAGATTGCCACAAAAGCACTAAAAACCCTGTTGCCGTTTCCAACATCATATCTGTGTGAAGCGGGGTTTTCTGCAGTAACAGCGACGAAAACAAAATTGAGGAGCAGACTGAACATAAGCAACACACTTCGGGTGTCATTGTCCCCCATTACGCCCAGGTGGGACCGTCTCGTTGCAGAGAAACAAGCACAGGGCTCTCACTGATTGAGCGTTATGGTGAGTTATATATTTTCTTGTACTTTTATATTTGTTTTGTAGTTGTGTGTCCTATTTTGAAAGAAATGTTTACGCGTTAACATAGCAACCAGAGTATTAAGGGGGAGAGAGGAAGATGTTACCCTCAATGTTGTTGGTGCATTTCAGGAGGATGCTGCTAATAAAGTTACACAATTACACAGTGAATTCGCGTGTAATATTATATTTACAAAAATACCACAGTTTTTGTCTCGGTCATATCATTTTATTTTGTTGTATTTATCCGTGGCACCTGCCGGTCCGTGAAAATATTGTCTGACATTAAACCGGTCCGTGGCGTAAAAAAGGTTGGGGACCGCTGCTTTAGTACACTGGTATTATATATTCCTAATTCCATTGTTAGTCTTCCCACAAAAAAACAGAAGACTAAAAAATGTCTAAACCTAATCCGACAGCAAGGAAATACAAAAGTCGTGTGTGGTACTTCCATTACTACCTTCTGTTGAACCTCAGTAACTGACTGGATTGTGTAGCATTGTGTAGTTGATCGACTTGTTCAGGTGTACCACCAGAAATATATCACTAACTCTTACACTTGACTTCATTTCATATTATTATCCATAAAACTCTTGTGAGTATTTATATGGAAATTACCTCAGTAACGGTGAACAGGATATTTTTCCATTGCATACTTAAGAGTACGAAATGGTCCTCTTGTGGAGGTAAGCATCAACGACACAGAGCTCTCAGTTCTCACTCCTTCTTTATTTGTCTCCAACATAAACTGCGCATATCGCGCCACAAAACACAGGAACACACTTCCTATACACTGGGTGTGAGTGGAGCCCTCTAGTGGTCCACCACACATGCCCCCCCCGAACACCCAGCAGAACTAGTCCAGGACCCGGGGCTTAAGCAAACGGCCGGAACGGCTGAACTGGGGGGGTGGGGAACTGACAGAGGGCAACCCAGCCCGGGAGCGAGGCTGGCACTGGCGGTCAGAAAAAGCTGCAGACGACTCGGACTCCGTTGATTTTGGGTCGCTCCTGGGGGAAAAAACAGAATCCATCAGCCCGGTGGCAGGTGGGCGGCCGCGGCCGCGGCGAGGGGCCTGGGCCGGGACCACCTGATCCTCCTGCATAACATGTGCAGGCTTAAGTCTGTCAACAGAGACAACCTCCTGCCGACCGCCAAAGTCCAAAATGAAATGTTTGTCGCCTGGTTTAAGAACCCTGTATGGCCCGTCATATGGTGGACGCAGCAGAGTCCTATGGGCATCGTGCCTGACGAAAACAAAACGAGCAGAGTCCAACGAACTCGGAACAAAAGTGTCAGGCAGGCAGTGGTGCACAGGACCAGGAACAGGAAATGAGTCTCTTGGGGGGCGAAAAGGCAACAAAGAGGTATCGAAACATGGGGGAGGGTTCTCAGGTAAGAATTCCCCGGGGACCCGGAGAGGCTGGCCGAGGACCAGTTCAGCCGGGGAAACCCCGAGGTCTTCTTTAACCGCGCTACGCAATCCCAGCAAAACCCACGGAAGACGGTCGACCCAGTCACCACTTGTTAAGGAAGCCCGGAGCGCGGCCTTAAGTGACCGGTGAAACCGTTCACACATCCCATTAGCTTGCGGGTGGTATGCTGTGGTGCGGTGGACCTTGACCCCCAGGCCGTCAGCCATAGCAGACCAAAGCTCAGAAACAAACTGGGGGCCCCTGTCCGAGGTAATGTCAGCAGGGGGACCGAAACGTGAAACCCACGTTGACAAAAATGCCCTGGCCACCGTCACCGTTGCCGTGGACGCCAGGGGTACCGCCTCCGGCCACCTGGTCGTGCGGTCCACCACAGTCAAAAGGTGCGTGAAACCCTGTGACTGCGGCAAGGGACCAACCAGGTCCACATGAACGTGATCGAAACGCCTACCCGGGACACGGAAAGGTTCAAGGGGTGCCTGTGTGTGCCGGTGGATTTTCGAGCGTTGGCATGGGATACAAACCGCCGCCCATTCTTTCACTGCCTTGCGAATGCCCGGCCAAACAAACCTGGCGCTGACCAGCTTGACCGAGGCCCGGATGCCGGGATGAGAGAGGGCATGCACCGAGTCAAAAACACGACGACACCACAAAAGGGGAACCACCGGGCGGGGGCGGCCGGTGGAAACGTCGCAAAGAAGGTGCGGACCGCCGTCCCACACCGGGGTGTCCTCCAGCACGAGGCCCGTTTTTGTTGACCGAAGGGCAAGAACATCCGGGTCAGCACGTTGCTCGGCGGCCATGGCAGCGTAGTCGACACCGACATACACCGGAGAAACCAACACACGTGAGAGACAGTCAGCGACGTGATTGGACTTACCAGCCACATGCTGAATGTCTGTGGTAAACTCTGAAACGGCCGCCAACTGGCGCTGCTGGCGTGCGCTCCATGGGTCAGAGACCTTGGACATCGCAAACGTCCAAGGTTTGTGGTCAACGTACGCAGTAAAGTTGCGACCCTCGAGGAAAAAACGAAAATGTCGTGTCGCGAGGTGCAGGGCCAGCAACTCCCTGTCAAAAACACTGTACTTGCGTTCAGCATCCCAGAGCGTACGACTGAAAAAGGCGAGCGGTTGCCAGAGACCTGAAACCCGCTGTTCCAACACCCCACCCACTGCCACGTCGGACGCGTCGGTGGTCAACGCGATCTCTGCCGACGGAAGCGGGTGGGCCAGCAGGGCGGCGTCAGCCAGCGCAGACTTGGCTGCGGAAAACGCACGGACGCGTTCCGGCAGCCAGTCAACCGGATCTTTGGCCGTTTTACCTTTTAAGGCAGCATAGAGTGGCTGTAGCAGGTGGGCAGCTCTGGGGAGAAAGCGGTTGTAAAAATGTATCATCCCCAAGAACTCCTGCAACGCTTTAACCGACGTGGGACGCGGAAAAGCCGAAACGGCCTGGACTCTGTCGGGCAACGGAACCACACCTTCAGCGGAAATGTGGTGCCCGAGGAAATCCAGAACAGGCAACCCAAACTGGCACTTGGAAGGGTTGATGATCAGGCCGTGCTGGCTCGCTGAGCAGCTGGCCACCAATAAATCGTCCAGATAAACAAAAACGAACGGCAGCCCATGCAAAACGGAGTCCATCAGCCGCTGAAAGGTCTGGGCGGCACCTTTCAGGCCAAACGGCATGCGCAAAAACTCGAACAAGCCGAAGGGGGTAATGACAGCGGTTTTAGGAACGTCTTCGGCGCGCACGGGAACTTGGTGATACCCCCGCACCAAGTCAATTTTAGAAAAAAAACGACGTTCCGGCGAGATTGGCAGAAAAATCCTGAATGTGGGGGATGCGGTAACGGTCATTCTCCGTGGCATTATTTAAACGGCGGAAATCTCCGCATGGCCGCCACCGACCGTCCGATTTGGGCACCATGTGAAGCGGAGAGGCCCATGCACTGTTCGAACGCTGTACAATGCCAAGGCGCTCCATGGCTGCAAACTCTTCCCGAGCGACGGACAGTTTCGCGGGGTCGAGGCGGCGCGCGCGCGAACACCGGGGGCCCGACCGTGGGAATATAATGCTCAACCCCATGCTTCGTTACCGTGCTAGCACCTAAAATAGGTACAGAGCTAGCGGCAACAACAAAGTTCCACTGGAAATCCCGGCCATGAAAACAAACAGTCACCAACCTTTCCCCAAACGTTTTGATGGGAGAGCCATTAGCTGCAATGAGCTGCGGCCCACAGTTCGCTGCTAGTCCGTCGGCAGCGGTAGGGGGAAGGAGGCTCTTCTGGGAGCCGGAGTCCACGAGAAAACGTCTCCTGGAGCGCGAGTCCTCTATGAAGAGCAGCCTTTCTGTATTGCCAGCGGTCGCGGCTGCTACGGCACGCTGGCGGGTCCGTTTCCCTGGGCCGTGAAAGCGCAAGGCGGCAGGCAGCGACGCGCTCTGTCGCCAAAACGCTGATGGTAGAAACAGATGCTCTTTCCGCGGTGCCGGCGTGTAGCAATCCCTGCCGTCAGCAAGGGGGCGGATGCTCCGGGGGAGGCAGGTGGAGGCGTGGAAGGTGCAGCCGGCGAGTCTGTAGCCAGGGCGTGAACGTCGAAAGTGCGGCTAGCCAGGAGAATGCGATCCGCTTCTTCAGCCAGGGAGCGATAATCCTTCGCAGGCAGAAGCGGGGAGTTTGCGAGGACAGCTCTCACGGCAGCCGGTAGTTGGCGGAGGAAGAGGTGGGCTAAGAGGAAACCACCGTCATCCGGCCCGAGCAACGATAGCATGTTCTCCATGAGCTCGAGCGCGGTACCGCCACCCAAGCCTGACAGGTTGAGGAGCTTTTCGGCTCGTTCAGCGTCGGAGAGGGCATAGCGCCGAAGAAGCAGCTCCTTGAGGGCGGCGTATTTCCCTTGGGCGGGTGGGTCCCGGAGGAGCGTCATCGCGCGACGGGTGGCCAGCGGGTCGAGCGAGGCCACCACATGGTGATACTTCGTGTCGTCAGCCGAGATGCCGCGAAGGGCGAACTGAGCCTCCACGTGTACAAACCATGACGGGGGGTCATGGAGCCAAAAGTCCGGCAGTTTCAGCGCCACAGCGAACGTAGCTGAAACAGGAGGCGGAGGTCCGGTGGCCGCTGATGCATCCATAGCGGAGTCTGCGTTATCTGCGGCCCGTTGCATGCTCGAGTCAGGGGTCACCAATGTGGAGGTAAGCATCAACGACACAGAGCTCTCAGTTCTCACTCCTCCTTTATTTGTCTCCAACATCAACTGCGCATATCGCGCCACAAAACACAGGAACACACTTCCTATACACTGGGTGTGAGTGGAGCCCTCTAGTGGTCCACCACACTCTTGTCGAATTATCAGGCACTGCCTTTGTGTTAAATACAAGAGTTGCCATAGCAACTGACGCACAGTGCTTCCTTGACCTTAACTGTTGTATGCCAGCTACTTCCAGTATCTTAATAATGAAGAAAACCTGACTCTTTATGATATGACAATAAATAATAAACCTTGCGTGGGAGATTGATGCTTAAACCGCTGATTAATTTAACTTGCCCAGTCCCAAGGTTTTTTTCCTTTTTATTTTGAAAGAAATGCAGAGGAAATAACAAATGTTAAGAGTTTCTTTACCTTGTAGAAGTTTTGGAAACCCTCATCAGTTAGGGTGATGGAGATTGAAAAGATGGAGTAGGTGGTGTTTTGGTCAAAGCCAGTTTCACTGTTTCCTCCAAACAAAGCCACAGCCCAGCACCTTTGAAAATGCAACATAGAAACATAACAATAAATTACCACAAATAGGCCTTCGACTAAAGAATTACTCACTGTTGTATGCGGTAAAATGAATGAACAATAAATAGAGGGCATTCAAGACATGTCACTTGATGACTCCTGGCTGCAAACACTTCACTTTCTACTGGGTGAGTGAACAGTCACAAAAATACATGTAATATTAAATCATTCATTTGAACAGCTTACACACATTTGAGACTTGTTGGACCATAAATCAAGGTGAACACTTCAGTTGTTTAAGAGTATAAAGACATCTTTCATTCATCTGATGATCCACTTAAAGGACAAGTTTGGTTGAGAAGTCTGCTCTGTATTAGAATAGGCTACTAGGAGGAATCTAAAACCTTTCCATACTGCAGTTTTTATACTGCACTTACAAAAATGTACTATTACATGGCGTATTTCTAATGGATTTATCAATGGTAAATAATCAGCAAGAACATGGTATGATAATTTGAGGCCTCTGATCAGTAATGTTCTACAGACGGACATAGAGATCATTTCCAAATCTGACAGAGGACAACATGTTCCCATTTTCAAACCCGTCTCTTGGCCCTTTTTGCTAGGATTGTCTGAATTCAATAAAAACAACCACTCCACTGCCTTTGCAGTTTGGGAATTAAGTCAAAGTACACTCAAATTTCACTGTTGTCATTTATCAACAATTGAAAGGATCATAAACACTAAATAGGAGCATTCTTTTACACTATCCAAGTGGTGCTGATGATAAAGGGAGCATTGGATGGGCTCTTGGTAACGTGGGATGACACAAGGTTTGGTAAATCACTTCACCACTTAGCAACAAGAGGCTGAAATGCACTTGTACAGCCATATCCAGAGATGAGAACGTATGAATCACATTGTCAAGTGGGATGGCAAAGTGTATAGTATGAAGATTGGGCTCAAACACATAGGGCTGGCGCAGAGCGGGAAAAAAAGCTCATGTATACCCAGCAAATTGAAGAGCTTTTAATTGGGATTTGGAGTGCCCTCAAATCAGAAAAACAAACAGACAGAAGCAATAACACTCACTTCTTCCTAAGCACTGAGAGGATGCTTCCTGTGCCTTCATGGCCAATCAGCCAAGAGATGTAGTGGAGAGGCTTCACTCTGACGAAAATGAAAAGTAGAAACAAAAAAACATTGATGCAATCCATCTACAATCAGGGGAAAAGCATGGTATCTTTTGACTGACCCAATTCTATATTTATATAAAGAGACATCAATGCAAATCAAATACATGCATGGGGAAAAAAACAAAACAAAAGAATTTGATGAAATTTCTCTCAAGAGATGGAGAGCATTGAGTGACTCTATATTTGTTGTATATGTTCTCCATGGCGCTCACCTGTAGTATTTCTCCTGAGGAGGAAGAGCCCAGGTGATATTCAGTGCATGAACTTTCCCGACGGGGACAACTGTGAATGCAAACAGGTGGAGAAACACCATCAAGCACCTGAATCAAACAGACACTTGGCCTGGAGAAGTAAACCTGACATCAACAGAAAAAGCAAATGGAACCACTGATTTTTTGATTCAGAGCTCTTTCCTCTTTCTGTTACATATATTTTAAATAAAACTGCATAAAGGCAGCCTATTTTGCATGCTCTTATTTTCGTATGCTAACATTAAACTCTGCCAATTACTCCCAACTGTTCAGTCATCTATAACACTCCGTTTCCACTATTCTTGGGTCTGTATGTCAGTGATAAATGATAACCCCATTAATGTCATCAAAATTGCTTGTCTAAGAAAGTGGATAAACTGAGCATCAGCAACAAGTCCCTGTACACAATAAAAAATATTTGTACATTCTACTCATTTTCAGTTTTAACTATGTGAAAAACTACTTTAGTAGAGTCCACAAATAAAAATATGGAGCTGGAAATGAGAACAACAAGTCCCCTTTAAAACTGCAATTTGAATCAGCTTGACAGCCTCGAGTAACTCGTCTCAGCTGACATATTACACATTCTGGTCCTCAGCGGCTCTTTTGAATACATCCGGACTCATTATAAATGTCTTATATGCATCATCACAGGGACTGAGTGAAAGCTGTTTTGGGATTAGTGTCACTTCAAGATGTGAAGTGAATTATTTCTTTGTGCTCAATAACTAGCCAGTTGGCTAATAAGCAGAGAAGCAAAGGATTTCACAGGATGTGTCCCGATCATGTCAGGGCTTCTACTGGCCCAAATGTAGAAGGCAGTAATGGATCCAATGTGCTTGTTCTAAATAAATGGTCTGAAACTGGATATGAGATTTTAAATGAGACAGTATGTTTTTATTAATGATGACAAACTACTCTGGAGATCCCGGGCTACAAGTCATTGATCTATGGAGGACCCAAAGGTCCAACTTTGAGAACCACTACTTACATAACCTGTTAGGGCTTATTTATATGTGGGAACCTGCAGTTCACCAGATGTGCTTGGAGATATCCGGTAAGGTGTATCAGTACCTCTGTAGAGCTTGCTGAAAGCCGTTGTGTCAAAAGGATCCAGCATATCAGAGAAATCTGGCTTGGGCAAACCACTATAAACACAAAAACAATACCATCACTTAAACAGTTCCAAGACGTAATTAAAGCGACTTCAACCCACCCTTATGTTTTAAGTAACATAGAAAACAGTTAATGGAAAAGGTTTCAAGTATAAGATTGAGGATGGATGTCTCCAATTACTGTTTACACAATCGAGGAAGTAATAGCACATTATTTCTGTCAGGCAGAGCTATAAAATCCTTTCATTCATTTAAAGCTTGATGAAAATTAATTAAATTCATCTAAAGAAGTTAAAGTCACTTCAGGCAATTTTACAAGGATAGATGTGAACATGTGGAAATGTAATCCTTTAATTGAAATGAAAGCCTTAAAAACTGGAGGTTATGTGGTTTTTATGTGTATAACAGTGACTCTGATTCACTAAAAAAAGGTTCTGCAATGACTCATAAAGCATACGGAAGCTGTGCAGCAAAAAAAAACAAACATAAAAAAAAAAAAACCCACTAATTCAGCTCAGCTCTGCTTTAGGGAGAAGAGATCCCTTCCAGGTGCATCATTTTGAAGAAGAAAAAAAAGCATCTGAGATGAAGAAAGCGGAGAAAGAGATGGTAAAAAGGCTTGACATTTACATTTGAGCAAAGGATATTGAGACTCAATCTATATAGCGCCAGCTTCTCATCACAGCAACTGAGAGCCTCTTCTTGAATACTCACTTGTTAGGCACCTTGCTGAAGATCTCTCTGACCCACTCCTCCAGAGTGTCCAGCTTCTCTAAAGGACGCAGTGAGTGAAGGAGGATAAATTAGAGTTTGAGTGTGTTTCAATTATTCTGGCTGAAAACAACTGAGATTTGGGGAGAAGTCAGTGCAGTAACGAAACATACTAAAATGCCTTCTTTAAAAGAAACTATGTTACAGTGTGGCTTTACATGCTTTAATTTAATGCTAAAATGTAAATGAAAATTCACGACTTTCTGTGTTTCCAACTAAATAAGGTAGAGACTCGTTTTTAATTATTGCTAATGCAAACAAACTAAAAGCCTACATTTAGAGCTTTTACATTATTGTATAATGAGATGCAGCTTTTGTATTTTGCATTGCAGCGTTTTTTACAAACATTTTAATGTATAGCATGGTTAATTTAATTGTGACAGCTTTTTCCTATGCATGTTTCAAATTACTAAATGGAAGTCAAAGTTGTTTTTCAAGGCTACAGTACATAATTTTAATTCAATAACAAAGGAGCAATTGTTTACAATGTTCTTCTTTATTCTTTATCCCTTCTTTTGTGCCAAGTCAACAGTCAGTTCACACTGTTGCCTCCCAGCAATATGGTTACTGGTTCGATTTGCCAGCCAGCTGGGGCCTTTCTGTGCTCTCTCTACGCTTCTATGAGTTCTCTCCGGGTACTCTGGCTTCCTCACACAGTCCAAAGACATGCTTGTTAACTGGTGATTCTAAATTGGTTGTAGGTTTGAATTTGAGCATGAATGGTCGTCTGTTTCTCTGTGTTGGCCCTGCAACAGGCTGGCAACCTCGCCCTATGACAGCTAGGATGAGCACCAACTCCCCTGTGACTCTGAACCAGATAAGCAGTCGAGAAAATAGATGCATGGATGGACTCTTTAATGAAAAATGATGTAAAAACCAGGTAGGATTGTTCAGCTGGGCTTCAAAACAGATGTTTCCCCTTGCTGATATGGAAGCTCCTAAAAACAGCTTTTTCAGGCAACACTGATCAATATTATAAGCAAAAATCCTTTGGCCTATAGGTTGAAAAAGTTTAACCGCACTCTCTGGTCAGATGCCTGAGGTTAATTTCACCTCTGAACACAACCAGAATGATTAGTGCAATGTAGTAACATCATAATGACCTAATGCACACAGGTGCAGACATATATTACTGCACCAAGCAACTCAAAGCGCTAGAGGTGAACAAAAAATTGAAGCGAGCGAAGAGAAAAAAAAAAAGGTGCGATTTTATGAATATTATAAAACCTTGCAAGGAAAGGTGTTTGCAATCTTCAGCAGTTTGATGCTTCATCATTTTCCAACAGAAATGATGGTTATAAATATTTCCGGTCGTTTTACTCCAATTAGCGATCTACTATAACACCTTTGCATCCCTCTACACTGGCAGAATCTTAGACGACAAAAGAGGTGCAACATGAGTGAATTTTACTGAGGGCGAGTAAGTGTTTCATGAGGACGGCATTTCTCAGCACCAAATGTCAACACTTCATCATTTTACTTGTATGCTGTAGTTAATTAGCTGAGTGATATTTTCTGTGAAACCAAGAAAATACATCAGATACTTTGTATGTGACTTTGTTTTGAATAATACAGCAATTCGAGCTGATTCAGGAATGATTATCTACAGTTGGCTGAACATGGATGAAGTGGATCCTTATTAGAGATAATGATCATCTGAATTTTTGATTAATCCACAGATTGCTTTTTCAATGAATCGGTTCGTTTGGTGTATGAAATTATTGAAACAAATTACATTTCTGTCAATCTACTAATCGGCTAGTTCTTGATGCATAATAAATGGGAATGATTTTCCTGACCTTTTGACTGCACAGCCAGAGTCATGTAGTGGGCAGAGTAGTATTTCTTCCAGAAGGCACGCAGCCGCTTATACACATTGATCTTCATTCTTTTGGGCTCCTGCTTCAGTGTCTCCGCATTCCCTGGTATTGTGACAAGTTAACAATCAAGTGACAAACATAATACATGACAGAGAGGAGCCCTAACACATGCAGGGATATAAGAAGGCAGGTAAACTGGTGCAGGTTTCAGCTCTCCTGTTTGTTATTGCTGAACATACCCCAAGGAGGCCCTGCATGTATTATTTGTCCCAGCAGTTGTTTTTACTAACTCACCCCAGCAGAACTTGCCCATAGGGTGTCCAGGTTTGGCCAGACTGCCAAATAGCATCTCCTTCCTGTGGGAGTCAGATGGCTTAGCCAGCTGGTACTCTGATAGACAGACGGAGGGACACAGGAAAAGGTAAGATGGGACAAAAAGACAAATGTCTATGGTGATAAAAAGAGCTCTGCGCAGAAAATGCACTAAAACACTTTATATGAACCAGGATTAATTTCTCAGAATGCAGGAGTGATGCACATAGGCAACAAGACCCACCACTGTCAACAGCCTCCACTTCCCTGTCAATGGCATCCCGAATCATTAGGGGGCAGATGAAGAACTGTGCCCACCTGACAACAACAGGACAAAGCGGTAATGTTCAGAAGCAGACAGAGCACAGATCAGACATAAACATTTACATGTAGATGGACGCACATGACAAACAACATCCAATATATATCCAAGTGCGCACCATGATCCACACTACATCTATCGGCCTCTGAGATCTGAATATATGACATTCAATTTTCACTATTCTTACTTCATATCACTTACTTTATACATCCACACTGTTTAGATTGAACTAAACCCATAATTTAACTAAAACATGGAGCGACATCAGACATACCAGTGGTTTAAATTTAACTTTAAAGTTTGAAGTTATTACTAAAAGAGGATTTAGGCATAATTTAAATTAAAAGTGGCAGTGTCCAAAAGCATTTCCTTTGTCTCCTACTTGCCACTATAATTACCAGGTAAATGTGTCCCTTTGATTCACCCATTCAGTTTATGAATTCAGCTTGCTAAGCAAATTTGATATGGTTAGCTGATAACTTGCCACACCACCCTCTGATCAAAATAAGGTAATTTCTGGAAATATTTGGACACAATGGTTTAATGGCAGTCAAAACTGCAATAGTGAGGTTTCAAAATGTAGGTCCACAAACCCATGGATGATGTCTCGGTGGCTATTTCCACAAAGCAAAAATATTAGGACTGAAGAGTAAAAGCGAGCGCTAACAGGGAATATGCCTGTAACATGCCACACATTTTCACAATATAATCATCACGTCTGCTAGAACTTTCCTTTGGTAAATTATGCTTTAGCATGTTAAGTGCCTTACCTTTTGGATTAGACCATAGATTTTCCCTTATAGCCTCTATGAGTCTTTGGTTTCAGCCTAGTTACTAATTGTTAATTGTTCTAACTTGTCTCCGTTGCTTCATATGAGTTTATATTCTCCTTTTTCTTGTTTCTGTCTTGTGTTTACCTGTAAATCCTCACCACCTCGTAAGGATGACTGCTCGAAAAATAAGATAACAACCAAAAAACGAAAAAGCCCAACTGACTCCTAACCTGTCAAGAGCCTCTTTGAAGTTTTTCCTCTGAATGTCAAACTGGAAGATGGTCCTCTCACAGTCCGTGGAGGCATTGTCGCTCCCACCGTGCTTCTTGAGGAAAGCATCAAAGCCGTTTTCTGATGGATACTTCTCACTGCCCATGAACACCACTAGGCGACAACGAAATCACAGTAAGGGTGAAAAGAGAGAAGGGATTACAAATCATCAAAAAAAAAGGAATCCAAAGAAAATAATCTATTAAAGCTACTTGCACGATGTGTCTTTTGTGGTTTTCTTATTTATGTGGACAATGAGACAAATGCAGACAATAACACATCACATTTCTGGCTCAGCTTTAATAGAATTTTGATAACTCTGTCTCAGATGAAGCCGCGTGCATAACTCTAAATAGTGCCGGGAATATTTGGTGACAGCATGAGAAAAGGTTTCCTTTCAGAATGATCATTTGGAAACAATGCTCAACAATCACAATTGGTAGAGGAGACAGATAGCAATTTCTCTGCTGACAGTAGCATCAATAGATTGGATTGCAATTCTGAAGTTATGTGGCATTTTGTGCAAGCCTAGCTTTTTTTTTTTTTTTCCCCCAACTGAAAAATATCTTGCTTGCTTCCTCATAGTGAATGCAGTGATTTCTTGCCTTATTCTTGTAGATGAGGTAAAGTTAATCTGCCGACAAGGCAAGGCAGACATTAACCCACAGGCCCCAGATTTCCAGAAGCCCCAAAACCCCACGAACAGCGTAGCATCACTTGGTTGGTAGTAAATTAATTATTTACACCTCACATTCTAAGACTTTCCTTGTGCAGGAATACATTAATTTTTGCTTATATTATGTATAGGAGTTTAGAAAAAAGGGACATTCAGTAGGAGAAAGCTGCAAATGTTCAAAAGCAACTGGTATACAACAATCTTTGCTGGATTGTTTGCTGTTTACTGTATCTTGGGATACATTATTATGCATTCTATGTAGTGAATGGGCATTTGTAAGTGATGAGTTAGATGCATAATGCACAGAGAGCAGGCAGAAAAGTGGGTCAAATGGAGCCTGAAAACTAATTTTTTGCCCTGTGGCCCCACAGTGGGTGGATCTGGTCCCTCTGGAGATGGATATTCTGGGAAATGTCACATATTGTTAACTGATACTGAACGAGACAAAATAGGCTAAGAGGCACACTAAATAATTAAAACAAACTACACAAGGATGCATTTAAAATTAGGATGTGTGATAGGAAACATTGAAAACATATCTGAGGATGTATCTGGGGACGGAGAAACCACTGAATTAAAGAACAATGAAAACTTTTTTTAAAAAAAGATGACAATACTTGTCTTCTGGATTAATTACTCACTGTGTTCCAGAAAGTGAGCTAGGCCGGGGAGATCGCTGGGGTCACTGAAGCTGCCCACACCAACACACAACGCTGCCGCAGACTGAAACACAGGATATCGAGGCATATCTGAGTCTGGCATTGCACTTCAGGGAAAACTTGAATGATACTCTGTTTATCTTGCTGCCAAAAAAGGCCATAAAGACAGAAACCAATGTAATAAAGTACTGAGACGCAGGCCACAAAATTGTTGAGTTTGATAGTTTTATGGCCTTAGCTGACAATATCGAAAACTAATCTTATCTTTTAAATGCCAAAAGCAATATATGAATAGAACTTTCAGGTACAGACATGTTTAAAGTAGTGTTAGCTCCTGATGCTTACTGTACTGGGGTAGTTCTGATTTATCTAATACTAGGCATTAGTGGAGACCCTCCAATCATCCACCATCTGAAACAAGCCCATATAACACCTCTGATGCATAAGGTAAGGTAAAGATGCAACAACAATGCAGAGAAAACAGAAAACCCCAACAATCACATGACCCCCTATGAGCAAGCGCTTTAGCCACAGTGGGAAGGAAAAACTAAATTTTAACAGGAAGAAACATCCAGCATAATCATGCTCGGGGTAGAGCAGCCATCTGCCACGACTGGTTGGCATGAGGGGAGGAAGACAAGACAACGACAAGCTGTAGACGAGAGCCAGAGAATAATAATAATAATAATAACTAATGATTAAATGCAGAGAGGTGCATAAGCGCATATATGTATATGGCTCAGAGACCAGCCACATACGTAGTTTGCTAAAGGTAGAGGAACTGAGAAATCATAGGGATTTGCACGTCATAAGTGCAAATATTCATTCATCTCTCCACCTACAGACTCAAAATTTAAACCATCACAACTATTTTTTATCATTTGAGAAGGCGTGCCTTTGCCAAGAAGTGAAAATACAAAGGAAAGAAACACCTCGATCACCTCCTGAAATTAAGTCAAGGATTTAACACACCCAACCTAACACAGTGCATTAACATGCTTATTCATTCCGATATTGTCGCAATTACTTATTATCAGCAGATTAGACATGCGAACCTCACATCTACAGAGAGCTGTCAACAACAACATCCAGCTAGCATTAGTCTTGTTTTCTAAAGCTCACACTTTGATAAAGACTTTGATTACATTCTCACATCATATGACGGTTTATTCGTCAACTGCCCCAATCCAACAAAGTTAGAGCCACTTCAAAGAAAGTTAACAGCAGCTAATAGCAGCTAACAGAGACCAACAGGAGCTTCACTGACTCATCGATTTGTATCGGACTCCTTTCACGAAGTTTTACAGCCTCCTCCAGAGTAAATAGATGTAGACACCTGGCGTATTGACAGCTGAGGTAAACAGAGGACCGACACCCTATACTCACTGCAGATGAACCCCAGCAAGGGTTGTCTGTCTTACAGCGGCCACTGTAGCTAAGATTATACACTTGAATCGGGAGTGGAAAGAAAACAGAATTCAGTAGATTGCAATCTACTGACATCTAGTGGTAAGATTTTACACATTGTAGCTTTAAGCCAACTTTCTCGTCATTGGTTCGTATCTGCAAAAGGAGGTTTGAACATCAGGTGGGTGGAGCTTCTGAGCGTTGAGATATCCACGCCAACTTTTATGTTATTAAAATACTTTTTAAATGTGCAATATTGCCATTGTTTTGACAGTGAGTACTGCAGGGCGTGAGCAAAGTCTTTCTACTTTAAAGCTTGTAAAAAATCAAACTTGTCTTTATTTTCTTAGAAGAGATAATGATAAAACTAAAGTGTGTTTTTTAAAGTATTTTGTTGACTCTATTTGCCTGTAGGGGATTTTCACAAGCTTCACTGAAGAGCTATGTGCCACACTGCTAGATCTCTTGCGCCTCTTTTGCGTTACCCCACCATGGAAAATTTTCTAGATCCACCACTGATCATATATAAAAACAGCTGTCTGAAACAAAGCATTTAATGCCGTCTCAAGCCTGAGCACATACCCTGAACTCTAAATATTTGAAACTCTGGCTGTATTTCATTAGAGTATTAGCCACTGTAACATATGGCAGAAAATATAGAAGAGCATAAAAGATGCACCTTAAATAGTTTGTGGCGTAATGGTGTCAATTTGTTTTTTTACATTATTTCAAACAGTGTAGTTTTACAAAACATAAATAAAGTCTATATGAAATGCTCTTGTTTCCTGTACCTGTTTCTCTGCATTTCCTTTCTTCTTTTTCCCCTCATTGCAATCATCTTCATCATCGATGCCCTCATCTTCGTCATCTTCCTCAGACCCATCCTCTGATCCATCTTCAGATTCATCATCGTCCTCCTCTTCTTCTTCACCTTCATCTGACTCTCCATCTTCTGTCGGTCCACTGTAATCTGAGATGAGCAGAGCTCGCAGCCCGTTTTCTAACACAATGTACCTGAGGAGAGTGAAGTCAAAGGTGAGATAACACAAGGAGAAGCACTGTGGTATCAATTGAGTTTTAGAGCCTTCACTGCTTTTTCTTAACAGCTTAACAGTTATCCCTTTGCAGATTGTATCTTATACCCTTTCAGCCCATCTTGTGCTGTGCTTTTTCACAGCAAATATTCCATCCATGCCCCACAGAGGCCTGAGGCACTGGTCTGTGCTTAAAGCATGAAATCATCCCATCAGACTACAATAATATTGCACTGATCCAGCTGAATGGGAGGCTCAATATCATTTTTGGATCTGGGTTAGTGGATCTGGGTCGTTTTGTCAGCACTTTCACAGTCATGAATGCAGAACTTTAGCAAGATGTATTTCATTACACATGAAATCCTATTAATACCTTCGAGTGAGAATAACATACATAATAGAACAGATAAATCATGTAACTTTTCCTTTTTTTTAAAACAGTATAATGAATTATTTAAATCCTCATGGGAATCTGGTAGGAATGCTTGACTGTGCGGTAGAAGAGTTTGGTTTTTTTACCTGTACTGTTTGGGGTCACTGGGTGATTTGATGATCTCTCTGTCACCGACATTATCCTCAGCTTCCCCCCCTCTTCCCGAGTCCCCGGCAGCCTGAATTTCCTCCCGGGACGCCGGCTCTGTAGCTTCTGCTGAAGCTCCCACTTGGACCGAGCCCGGAGAGTCAACCGCCGGGGCGTTTCTTGACTTGTTTGTTTGCGGCATCCTCGGCAGAGATGACGAGACTCTGGCACTGCAGGCTGACAGCCAGGGGCGACCACAAACAACAGGACAAGTCGCTGTCAACGGCAATTTACTCCTTAGCGCGGCAGCACACCGTGTAAGTCTGGACAGAGCAATGATGAAGACCTGACATACGAGTGTGGGGGAGAAAAAACAAAGCTAAAGTTCAGCGCTCTGCGTCTAAAACAACACAGATTAACCAAGACTCTCGCTGTGGCGTGGGCCTATAGATGTGAAACTGACCTGTCACACACATATAGACACACACAACACCGGCTAGCTAGCGCCCACAATACAGCTATTCATACAACTGTCTGGTGGTTTCGCTCTATTCAGCTGGATGTCAGCTAAAATCTGACCCTGTCTCACCAGCCCGCAGCGAAACCTGAACCTATCATCTCACAGACCACCAAGAGCAAGTGGACATTTGAGAGGAAACACGAGTGAGAGAGGAAGGATTTAATGTTAACAAGCCGTGTCTGGTTCTGTTGGAAGTCTGTTTGACACAAACGAAATAGAGCCGGAGTGTTTATTTTTTAATCTACTTCTTCTTCTTTTTTTTCTTTTTAGAAATACTTCACGAAGCCGGTCAAAAACAATGAAGCCATACCTCTCTCTGCCGACAGCAGAAGGGCCTCGGTGCCTGCGAATGTCCCCCACAGCAACAACGAGTGCTGTGATTTGCTGAGAGGAAGACGCGCTGAACTATGACGGCCGGTGATTGGCTCTAGAGACAAGGAGGCGTGGTTTGGGTGTCAACACGTGTGCGCTGAGCAGTCAGGAGCGGTTACGTTGTAACAAGCTTCAGGCCCTGGACGGGCAACGACAGGCAGCCACCTGGATGCAAACAGACATCTGTTTATGATTATGACCAATAGATTAATAATATATCTTACCGGCCGCTTGTCATAACAGGTAAATGTCTTAGTTTCTCATCTCCTCATGCAACATGAACTCTCAGAGCTCTTTGAAGTGAATGCTGTCTTGTCAGCTAGTGACATAATAATAGTATCTGTACTTCAGAAAAACTGCCTCACCACACAGGTTGCACTTGTGAAGTCTTCACATATGGATCATTGGGTTAGGGACCACTAGGTGGCAGGCACAGGCCACGGGGGATAGGGGGGCGGGGGGGATTTACTCCAGATCCTTGAGGTTTATCTAGCTTTAAGACTTCCATTAGAGGACTATCCTTTAGTGTTGTTTTCATCAAATGCCAAGAGCTTTTAAGATGTGCATTAATGCATTCAGCACATTTGCAGGGAGATATTTACCACAACAGATGAGAAGATAACAAGAGGGGGGAGAAAAAAAAGTTTTATTTCCCCACATTACAGCATTTGGGTATGTTAACAAAAATACCTAAAGTGAGGGTTTACTGAATTAGTCTAATATACCTTTACTTCAAATGTTATGTCATAGTCAAAGAGTTAAAAGCATCATCCTATGAATAAGCCACGTTGACATTTGTCCAGCGCTCCTCCTCAGCCTTCACTCAGCAGCGTGTTGGCATTTCCCCCCCTCCGCTGTGCCAATATGTCCTCCCCCTCACTCACCAACTCTCTCTTTTCCTCCCTGTCTGAAGCCAATCTGATTTGCCCCTGGGCTTCTGTCGGCAGAAAGAGGTGATAAACACCGCAACCATGACAACCGGCGAGCCAGACACACGCCTGAGTTCCTGGATCCTAATGGCTTCACTTGGCATCCTCTCCTCTTTTAATTCATCAGGTCCGGCCTTCACCTGAGCTGATATTAAGGCTCTCTGGACAGATGAAGGCGCCGTGATTCCGCTACACTTTGAGCTCTCTCATCCAGTCTTTTAAGATAATAGTCTATCAGCTTGTGAGATGAAACAGTGTTAACACTAAAGCATGCACACTGCTTTAATTAGACCTCAGGAATTAGTCACTGAATAAATATTTCCTCTGGATAGTATTAACGCAAATGCAGGAATATTGATTCTTCTGACAGCGATTTTCACAAACAAATCCTACTGATCACTAATGGAGCCTCTGTGAAAACACTGTGACTGGGACAAGGCATGTGAGCACAAAGCGATTGCTCACCCAAAATTGCAAGGCTGTGGTAATAGCAAGGATAAGCACCGTATTAGAAACTCTGTGAAAGTGCCTTTACGTGTGTCTCCATGCGAAAACTTTCAGAGCAAAAATGGCAGGCTTGAGCTGGTGATCGATTGGACGGGCGTCCACAGACTGTGAACCTCACCTTTAACGCTAACACACATGGCCTTTTCCTGGTAAAATATATTGTATTAGTTTGGCTGCAACGTGAGCCATCATAATTTTCCGCCTTTTTTTGGTCCCTCTGTATGACTGAGCCCAAATTGAAGTTCACATCGGGCACCTCAGGCCTCCCCCGAAAAATGTGTCTGCGTGAAAATGGAATGTAGAATGCAGCCAGCTGAATCAACATAGGTAATATGAATGTGTCCCCCTCGGACACCTTCCTTGAGTCACGGGAAGCAGCAGCAGCAGCCTTTACCTTAAGACTCTGAGAGGGCAAGGTTCCCATAGCAACTGATTTGAATCCTAATTAAAACAAGAGATTTGATTAATTAGTTCAATGATGTGTGTGTGTGTGTGAGAATGTGTGTGTGGCATGACTGTTTGCATGTGTGTGGGAGTCTGCATGTTCTCGTGAGTCACGGTGTATCTCGTGTGTAAATGAGGATGGGGAGGGGTGGTGTTATATATGCCTATACGTGTGTGTTTATGTGTGTGTTCGTGAGCCCGTGAGTAATCCTTTGAATCACTGCCGTGTCTCCAGCATGTGTGCGTGTGTGTGTGTGTGTTATGTCTCCCGGGAGGCTTGTCCTTGCCTGCAGTACTACTGTGTGAATCAGAGGGGAGGCCTTTGGAGTTGCCCTCTGCTTTAATCTGGAGCTAATGACAGAACCACCTGCCCTCCTGGCCATCCTCCCCCTCCTTCCAAATACCTATTCCGTCTATCTGTTGGCTCCCCCTTGCACTCCCCCCTTTACATGTTCAGCCAACCCTCACAACCTTACCCAAAATGCTCACTGTCTCCCTTCCACCCGCCTCCCACACTCAGCTTGTTTTATTCCCTTTTTCGCTCCTTCTGTCCCTCTTCTCTTTCACTTGCTTTCCACATCCTGCCACAGAGTGCATGATACTTCTGCCTGCATCTCTGATTGCCTCATCGCATTGAGTAAGCAGAGACTAGGGGGCAGTGCAGGCCCCAGTGAAACTCAAACACGTGTTTGGGGACGACTCAACGCTATGTGAGCAAGATGTAACTTTAAGGAGCTCTTTCGACCAAGGAATAATCTGCGTCCTTATTCTTGTTGGTGCTCGTTCTTAAGTCTTGAGTTTGTGTGCCCTCACGCACGGAAGCCAGTCCCGCCGGAGATCGCGTGTGCGAAGGCATAATTGGAAAGAGCTGCAAAAACTGGGATGACCACTTTGTGTGATGTGTCCTCAGTGGAAAGAAAGATGGAGTGAGCAGGGAGAGGAAAACAAAGGAGGAAGAAATCAAAGCAAGTAAACCAGACTGAATTGACAAGAGCCCACAGGAGAATCAAAGTAAGAGAGTAACGAGGAAAGAAGGGGAGAGAGAAGGAAAGGAAGGAAGAAAAGATGTGTATTAAATAAGGAATAAGGAAAAGTATGCTCTGACAGAAAATAATTCACATGAGAGGAAGGAAAAGCCTTTGGAGAAGGAGCAAGCGGAGGAGGAAGAAAGGAGAAGTGGCTCAAATGAAACAGCATGACTCCCCATCCATTTCAACACTGGACAGCTCCATAGACAGCACTAGGCCAGTATAAATAGATCCCCTACTTTAGAGGCCCCGTCAACACTCTAAAAAAGTACTTTATGTGCTCAGAGCGGCTCCTGCCCCCAGAGAACAGACACACAGGTATCTGATGGTGCCTGATAACCATCTTCTCTCAGTTCCTCTCCGTTAGTTTTCTTAATTTAGGGAGCCTCCACAGTTCAACAACAACACCTCTGTGAGAAAAGAGTGTTTTTCTCCCAAATTCTCCATCACGGGCAGCATTCTGCCCTGAGGTGGACAGTAATAACCCCAGGTCTGGCATCACATTACCCCTGTCACAGAGATTACAATAATATCTCAGGACAAAAACCCTATGCGTGATTGAAGCTTATTTATAAACACAAGCATCCCTGCATGGTGTAGGCGAATTAAATGTGTGCATGCCTCAGTAAGCAATCCCCACGAATGCATGTGTTCATGTGGCTGTGTATACATGCCCCGCATCTGCCAGCCTGTTTCCATTGCGAGTGAGCGTTAAGTAGCCTTGTGGGGAAGCTGTAATACAGACTAATGCACCTGAGAGCCCTGAAATCTATAACCATCATCTACATCTCCCTGATATTACTGGAACCATCTTACTGTTTGTGATAGGAATCTCCAGAGACATCCCCCCCCCCCCAATCTTTACTCCTGTAAGGAGAGAGAGAAAGAGAGAGAGAGGAAAGAGAGCACTAGGGGAGAAATGCACCTCTCCATTTCCTCAAGGTTATTCACCTTAATGCACGCTGAAATCAATGTGAAATTGAACTGAAAATTGAACTTTCAGCTCAGTAATGTGGAAGACATGTTGTTATTAAATCTTTTCCTGTAGCCATGAAACCGGCTGACTGATAGTTGAACGCTTTTGAATGCGTGTTTTCAAAACCATGGCACCATGGGGTGTTTTATTGAGACCCTCCCCTTGGTCCGCTGGAGACGCCGGGCTTCACGGGGGCTCCATAGCAGCCACTTAGAGAAAGTATCGATGGAGCATCAGCCACCTAGCAGGCTGTGATTAGCTGATGTGGGGAGCTCTATTCAGCGTTGGTAGGGGGGCTTCATTGCTTTCGATCTGGGCGGCATCTGTTGCGCCCACCACCCCCGTTTGGCAGGACAGGTGTTTTGATGTAGGCCGCGCACAAACTTCTGGGTCTCGCTGTAATCTCCGCTGCGGCCCCCCTCATAGAAGTCACCACAGTTTTCCCGACCGGTACCGTGTTTGTGTGCGCGTGTGTGCGTCCTCGAGCGCGCGCGCGCGCACGACGAAAGCCAGCTGGCACGAGTCGCCATGGTAACACACACCGGTTTCACGAAATCCGTCGTTGCTTAAGAGCAAGAGAGGAGAAATGAATAAACTAATGAGATTATAAATTATTGTCGGTATAGCTGAACAGTCAGGGTATTTTTATTTTTTTTTTTACCGGGATGCGTAACCGGGCAACGTGAGGAGAAAGTTTATGGGGCCCATTGTCTGTGACTCTGTTGTGTCTCCTGTAATCTGTTTATGATGAGGAACTGAACTGGCTCCTCTGGTGAGGAGGAACCCACCCTGCGCGCTTTGTGCCTCATATAAAAACTAGCAGTTGCGCGCCGCCTTATTGCATGATTAATTCCGGCGCCTGCCCCCCTCTTTTCCCCTCCCTTCTATGAATTACCTAGTTGTGTTTGAGATGAGGAGAGGATTCTCCATTATTACGCCCAGGTTACAACCCCGCGCATTGCACGTCTGTTCAGCAGACCAGTGCCGCAGCTCCCACGGGCTGCACTGTGGAGAAGCGGACCTGCATCCTAAAGCCAAACGTTTTTTTTCCTCTTTTCCTCTCTCTCTCTAGCTCTCTCTCTCTCCCGGTTTTTATCCTCCACCTCATTGCAGTCTTATCACGTCTCTCCCCCCCACCCGCTCTGATCCCCCCTCCCTCCCCATCCGCCTCAGCCGCTACAGGAGAGGAGAGAGGGAGCGAGAGAGAGAGGGAGAAGAGTGCGGCTGAATGTGAACGACATGTCGACAGTCAGCCTCTAAAGTGTTTTCTCGGTCGTTCTCTAATTCTTTGGCGGCGGACTGAGTGAGTATTACCCGCATCCCTGCTCTGCTAAGCGTCGCTGTGTGGATCAGAGAGGCTGGTGAGGAGAGACAGACAATGAGGAATGCAATTGGATTGCGTTGCTCTGCCAAGGATTTTCATACATAGCCTGGTAAATGTCTTAATAGGTTCTGTTAATGACTAGGCTGTTTAATTGGTCATGCCTTAATTATTCTAACTATTACAATTTGTGTGCCGTAATGTTAGGGGCTAATTGATTTTCTTGAAAGGCTGTGAGCTATCCAGGCTCATATCCCCATACATTTGATCAGTGATGCTGCTGCTTGCCTGATAGTGCAGATCTGTGCTGAGAGCAGGGGCCCATGTAAAAGCCTGTGTGAAGCTTGGTGAGTGTGTATTCTGACGGACAGAGAGGACAGAGAGATAGAGACTGGAATTATGTGACATGAATAATATGGTGAAGAATAAGCAGTGACTGTCATCTCTGGTTCGCTTGCGTCAGTGTGCAGGTCTGGAGGAGAGGGGAGAGTGAGAAGAAAAAAAAAAACTCAGAGAGACTAAAGAAAGACAGGGAGGGAAGCCACACCTGTGTCAGGACGGTTTTCAGATGGACATGAAGACAGAAGGACAGAGACAGACGCACACAGAAGCACAGGCAGAGTTCTGGGCTGCCACCAGTCAGTGCTTAAGTCCTTTCGTTTCTTGTTACCATAATGATGCAGAGCTATGCCGACTGCTGACTAGTCCACTCGGCTGATTGGAGAAAGAGGCTTGACTGTGTTTCTTCTCATTAGGTAGAGATGCCCATCAACTAAAGCAGACTCTAACAGGATGGATCCCAGTGGTCTATCTGAACTCTGTATTGATCTCCTCTATACAGGGGGGCCACGGTCCAAGTAATAAACAATACATATCTAGACTGAAGACCCAGTGGGACTCTGAATGGGCAGTATTTTGTATTGTTTTCCAATTTGTCCAAAACTGTTGAGCATGTAAGCCTGTTTTCTCCTGTGAAGCACAGATGCTCTGAACACTTTCATACACTGATGACTGTTTTTCACTTCTCCTTATGCTTTCTTCCTTTAAAATCGTGAGGTCTTCCAACAAGTATTGCAGCATTACACTGGTTTGTTATGAAAGCTCACACTCATCTACACGTGTCTAGCTACCTGTTTCTGTACTTGGCAGGCTATAAAAGCCTACTTTTTGGATATGGTTTGACCTTTCTCACATTGTGTGCAACACACACACATGAAACTTGGCTCCAGCACAGTTTCTCTGTGAGGCGGGCGTACATTGTGTGCAGGGCAAGAGGAGGGCTTTGATGTAATCAATATCAGATTTCAGCTGTTTCACTGTGAGCTCTCATCCTGAGTGGCAGCCTTGACTGACTTCTTGCTGCTTATGCAATCCCACTCTTCTCTCCCACCTCACCCATTTCCTCTTCTTTTGTACCTACTCTCTGCACATTACTCCTCCTTTATATGTCTGCCTCTCCTTTACTCCTTTCCTTCCCCTTGTTCCCATTTTTCCTCCTCCTCCTCCTCCTCCTCTTCTCATTTCTACCTCTCCCTTCATCTTTCCCCCGTCATAATCATCTCCGTGATTGCTCTTCCTCTCCCGGGCGGTGATGTTTTCACTCCTGCCTCCTTGTCTAACTCGCTGATGCTAGATTATTGCTGTATGATTACAGCTACCATACCATCATGATCATTATTGCATTTCGCATGGCAGTGTTCAACACTGTATGAGCAGATCGAGATGCTTTATCCAATTTAGATCTCATTAAGACTCGAGAGGAAATATCCCCGTGCAGCACTCACAATCTCAGCTGTTTTTCGCTTTTCTTGTCTTTGTTGTTGTGCCAGGAGTTCTGCAACTCATTCTCTTGTTATTACCGCGCCGCTCTCATCATCGTCACGACCATCATCGCTATCGCCGTCAGTTCACGTTCCTGCCTGTTGTCGCACTGATTCACACCACCCCCACCTTTTGAAATTTTTTTGAAGAGTTTTGATTTTGCAGCAAAGCTTTTCACTCCACTGTCATTATCACAATAATGATTATGACAGGACTCGATGGCTGTTGATAACCCAACGTATTTTTCTGATTTATAATATGGGGTATTTTGTGCCTCATCCTTCTGTTCTCTTGATTGCCATTCATCTTATTAAATGGAGCAGTTCATTAGACAGAAGCATTATGAGTCTGATTTGCATTCACCCATATTCATATTGCATACATTAAAATAACACATGCGTGACATATCGGCTTCACCTGGCATTTGAAAACACAGATGAATACATTCATCACAAGCTTTACCCACCCCCTACCCCAGCACTCAGAAAGCCACTCGGAAAAAGGATAAAACATGATTCACAGGTGAACTAGCCCACGTGCGTGCCTTTGTTTTGCATTTTCAATGTCAACATTTGAATTTTTAATTCAAAAGAGACAGCTGAGAGATTCTTCAGCCTGTTGTTTTGTTTTGAAATCAATTTGTCCTGGTTTTGTAAACCCTCTAAGCCTTGTTTTCCTGTTATGAATACAAGCACATGCATACATGGTTGACGGCTATCATGTCATACTGTGGCCTTCCTGTACGGCTTCATTCCACTATAATGCTGTTCCGTCCCCATAACACTACACTCTGTGTGATTTAACATTTATTTTCTGACTGCTTTAGTATGCCTCTGATGTATCATCCATCTGATTCATCCTGAACTGACTTTTGCTGCTGCCTCCCTGGCTGTTTGCCCTCTGTTAACAATGCGTTTGTGTGATTGTGTGTGCGTTTGCCTCACCGTGCAGTGCGGTGAAGGCCTGATGCCGGGCTGTAGCCGCAGGCTGTTGAGCTGAGAGGGAGAAGCAGGAGGATGCAGTGGGTCACTCTGGCGGTGGCCCTGGGGTGTGCGCGTCTCTCCCAGGCGTCGCACACCCCCACCCCCACCCCCACCTCCACACACACCCCTCTCGTGGACAACTCCGAGGAAGAAGTGGACGAGCCGTGCTTCGAGCCGTGCACGTGCGAGGTCAAAGAAGGTGTGCTACACGTGCACTGCGATGGGCGGGGCTTCACAAATGCCAGCCAGGTATGGCTTTCTTCATCATTTGTCTGGCCACGCATGTGGAGCTGCACTTCACTTTACTGCGCTGTCACTTATCTTATTAAAGCGCCGTATCTCCCAGTCTAATATCCTGCCTCTAATGTGGCTTAGGGCTGTTTCTAACTGCTAAATTTATGTAATTAATAAGATAACTAATCAGACCTCTAATTAATCATTCAGGTGTCACAGTCATGGGTCCGCCCTTTCAAACTCAACCTCCAGAGGAACTCTCTAAGGCGTCTCTATAGCAACGGGTTTCAGCACCTTGGCAACGCAGTGTCGATAAACCTTGGCAACAATGCTCTCCAGGACATCCGAGTGGGAGCCTTCCATGGGCTCGCCAAACTGAGACGTCTGTACCTCCACGAGAACAAGCTGGAGGTTTTCAGAAATGACACCTTCGCCGGTTTAGAGGCTCTGGAATACCTCCAGGTAGTCCCGAGGAGTTAATCCGTGTTGATTATCCACGATTGACTTAATTATTGACAAATTTGTCTAGGATTACTAAAGATAGCTGTGACAGAAATAATCAATGGCTAGCAGGTGGCCTGTGTGAAAGGATCTCCTCAAAATCTCTGTGCATTTTTGCAAACGGAGAGCTCTCAGTTGAGTTTACTTTCCAATTCGAGCAATTACTCATTCGTCACATCTTTTCTTTCTTACCTGCAGGCCGACTACAACGTGATCAAACGAATTGATAGCGGTGCTCTGAGGTTCCTCTACAAGCTCCGTGTTCTCATCCTGAATGACAACCTCATCCCTAACTTGCCTCCTCATCTGTTCAGGTTGGATTCTGATTATTTTACTGCGGAGCTTTTAAATTATGCCAGGACTGATCTGTAGAAATATCAGTGTCGGACACAATTAGTCACGCTGTACTGCTGAATTAATGTTCCTGTGGCATACTATTTCATATCATCAGAGATGGATTAATCATCAGATAAAATGCTGGCTCCTCTGTGATGGAATGTGTGAATTTTATTTTACTATAACAGTGTCCTTTCATGTAAACTAGCAAACTATATCCCTCCTCCTCCTGTACCAGATCCGTGTCTCTGACTCATCTGGACCTGCGGGGAAACCGTCTGAAGAGCCTGGCATATGCTGGGACCCTGGAGTACGTTGGCCGCTCCCTGATGGAGATACAGCTGGAGGAGAATCCCTGGAACTGCGGCTGCGAGGCAGTGCAGTTACAGCAGTGGCTGGGTCAGATTCCCTACACGGCGGTAGTTGGGGATGTCACATGCGAGTATCCCTTCCACCTTCACGGTAAAGACCTGAGGGAAATCCCCCGCAAAGAACTGTGTGCCGACCTGCCAGATAAAGAGCTGCAAGCAGTGGGGAGTGGTCCATCAGCAGGATCACAACCCCAGCATTTGCCCCCTAACTCTAAACACCAACCTGGGCGAGTCAGACCAACTAAACCCTCCTCTATGGTGCACGGCTCCCACCAGAACACACATACTTCCTCCACTTCGTCATCCTCTTCCTCTGCAGAGCGTAAAGACAGGGAGAGGCACTCAAGGCCGACTAAAAGGCCTCGACCCTCCAGAACATCCCCCACGCCACGCAGTCTGATGCCCAACCAGAATCCCCCGGTGGCTGGTTACCAAACACGGCCCCCTATTCCCATCATCTGTCCCCTGGGCTGCACTTGCAACCTGCACATAACTGACCTGGGTCTCACCGTCAACTGCAAAGAGAATGGCTTCCTCAATGTGTCCCAGCTCACACCTCGGCCTCTCAACGGCCGCAAGCTCTACCTGAGTGGAAATTTAATACAGAGGATCTACCGCACAGACTTCTGGAACTTCTCCAGCCTCGACATGCTTCACCTGGGGAACAACCGCATCTCGTACCTTCAGGAGGGCGCTTTTTCCAGCCTGACGAGCCTGAGGAGCCTCTACCTGAACGGAAACAATCTGGAGAGGCTGAGCCCCCACATGTTTCTAGGATTGCAGAATCTAAGGTAAGAACCTTTTGGATCAGTCACACCATTTACTTCTATTCACTTCAGACATACATATTAATTAAAACCTCATCAGCTTAGGTATTTAGAGATTTGTTTATAAGTATGTGGAAATTAATTTTACTGTAATACTGGAATGGCACAGAGCAGAACATTTTGATTACCATTATGCCGGAGTTTGATTGAAATGGAAGGTGCCCAGTCTCTTCCAGAAGTGTCATTTGTTAGTCACGCTGCCTGATGCCATGCTTCAGTTTGGGTGTGAGTGACAACGTGAAAATTAATGGGTTTTTGTTGTATTTGCATACAGAGGTGTCGATAAGGCGGTGAGACATTTGGATTTTTTGCCAGGATTTTTTTTTTAAGAATAAGAAAAGCTTAAAATAAAAGCACACTGTCAGAGTGATGCATATTTATGTCATCATCAGAATAAGACAGTTCCTTGGTTAATAACCTATATCCAAAGTCAGTCATTAAACAGTGAGGAAGACAGCAGAGCAGACTGCAAAGACCTCTTTTAGCCTTTTGGCTTTCAGCTCCACTATTTTATATTTAAAGACAGGGTTCAGGAAAAAAAATCTCCATAGCCATTTATTTGACTATTAATCAATAATAAAAATCCTCTCTGGACTTTTCAAAATGTCTACCTCTTAACCTCTTGTTAGCCTTTGTTAGTGACTTAATGGTGAGAGAGCTGTACAAGTCATTTAAACCAGATCCATCACTTATTCTAGCACTACTAGAATGCACTACTGGATGACTAGCATGCACAGAGAATTCTCCAGCTGTACTCTGCACATATTTCTGTTATTTAAAAAAAAAAGAGTCTTTTTAATTTGATCTAACAAGATAATCTGATACGCAAAGGCCAGTGTTAGTAGTCATCAGTGCAAAATTACACAATTTTATTTGATAGTGATCAGTTTATGGCTGCGAACAGGGAATGAGAAGATGAAATCCAATTTCTGGTGTGACTTTGTGACATGAATATTCATTGATGTGTTTGCCATGCACGGCCGCGGCATATACTTGGAAGTTAAATGTATGAAAAGGCATCAAAAGGAATGACTAATTTATGCAGAAAGGAAAATGACCATAGTGCATCACAAAATCACGAGATACAGCTTAGATACAACATACCGATAGTCTCTTTGCTTGTAAAGTCTGTGACACTGCCATCTTCTCTCCTGTCTATAGGTACCTTTATTTTGAGTACAATGAGATCCGTGAAGTCGATCCCGGCACTTTCGACTCCATGCCATCCCTCCAGTTATTGTTCCTTAATGCCAACCTGCTGCGGAGTCTCCCTCTTGGTGTATTCTCCAGAGTCAATCTAGCCCGCCTAAACCTTCGAAACAATCACCTGCTACAGCTTCCGATGGAGGGCGTGCTTGAACACCTCACCGGACTGGTACAGGTTAGTGTAAATTACTACATTACTAACCGTATTTACTGAATGGCTGTGGCGGTGTGGATGCAGGTGGATGCTTGAGAACACAATTCTGGTCTGCTAACCTCTGTGTGTGCAAATGAGTCAGATACCTGGCATGAGGCTTTCAGCTAATTTAGGCCAAATAACATGCATTTTGCTGACTGACAGTTGCCGGGTGGAAAAATAGAGATTATTGAATTGGATCACCCCCGTTGATTTGCTACACAAAAATGTGCATAATTATACAGAGCGTATTTATTTCAAATGTCAGCCGATGAGATTAAAAGAACTAATAGATTGCCAAGACACATTATATTATCACAGCTTGATGAAATAAACAAAACAACCTGAAATCTTGGATCAAGCCATGGCCACGTTTAAAAACTTCTGGCAGCCCCTGGTCTCCTGGCCTCTGACACAGCTGCAGTTTTCTCTGTCATCTGTAGCGTCTGTTGTTTTGTGGGCTCTGCTGTGGCTTGTGGGACTATGGTTGCGCCTCAGGTATTCTAATTGGAAAATTGCAATTGACTTGATTTGCATAAGTGGTCTTAATAAATCAGGAGCTAAACTGGAGAAAGCTGAACCTCTCAAGTTTTTGTGAATGCTTGTAATTAAAGTACCTTTCAGTAAATAGACTGTATAAACTGCTGTTATGTGGTAAATCCAGCTTTTTGTGAGAGCTTACCTCGCACATTTGACTGCAGCTTTATGTGACTGGTTGCTATACACAGCGCACCAATAAGGACAGAAAGCGAGGTGTTACATTTTTTTTTTTTATCCTGCTTCCTCTCACTTCAGCAAATTTAGTGTACCAGGCTTTTCTTAGACAGCCTGAGTAGAATGAGGTAAGGTGGGTGTAGATTAGCCCGAATGTCATTGTGAATTTCCATTTTTCTTTGCTCCATGCAAAATTCCTGATCCTAGGTAGTGTGGGTGAGACTGGCAGTTCAGAGGCTGTTTCTAAATCTTTGCTCGAGGAAGGGACGACAGTAGTTCACGGAGCTGGAAGAGCCATGTAAAAGTGTATTATGGGTTTTTCTTTTGCACTGTTATACACCTCTGATGTCCAAGAGCATTAAAGCATTGACCAAATGGAAGCGCACAGTGGGCTGTATTCATAAAGCTCAGCGGTACGACCATTGTAGTCCCTCAAATCTGTGCCACAGTAATTGAATACATTCATTTACCAGGGTTGTTATTACTCTGACAAAGCCACATTAAGGCTGCCCATAGACCACGTAAAATAATGTGACAATGATATCACCTGTTGACTTACTGCTGGCCTGTTTGAAGCTCGGGATGAGGGATTTCTGGGCGCTGGCGTGTGCTTTTGGAGCCAGAGTTTGCACAGAAAAAAAAAAAATCAAAGGGTAACGCAGATGGAAACGGGGTTTAGCTCGCAGCTGCAGTAAAAAGCAGTCCATTTTGTTAATCATAAAACAGCAGCATGTATAGCTTAGAGTCATTGTCACCATCAAGAGCAGGATTATACAGTTACACCCACTTATATACACTGATATGAAAATACCCTGCTGATGTCAGTGTAATTAAAAAAAACAAAAAAACAATATTAGCGTGACACCAGGGAGAAAAATTCAAATCACTCTGGTGTTTATGATTTCTTAACTAGAAAACGAATAGCAGCTCAACAGCAGATGAACCTTAAACCAAAGAAACTCGAGTTAGGTGACTCAGTATCTGAGTGGATGCCAGAAATGATATATGTACAGTTCAGAAACACATATGTCTTTCTCAGTAAATGCAAAGGACGTGTTGTGCAGCAGAGCAGCGCTTCCCTGTCATTGCCAGCTGTAATGAAGAAACTTGCCCATGGCCATGTTTCACTTATATAAACACAAACTGCAAGTCTGTCTCTGTCCGACGATAACAGCTGTAAAATGGCCATTTGTTGCTTTTACACTTTGGTTCTGTGTGGATTACAGAAACAAGATGTGAAGTGTTAGAGAGATTTAGAGGTGGTGGTAGGTGGATTTGCTTATCTGGACAGAGCTATGCTAGCTACTTCCAGGCCTCTTCTAGCTGTAGCTTCATATTTAGAGGGTTTTTTCTTCTGCAGATGTAAATATGGAATCTTCTCAACACAATAACAAGCAGTCAGAATGTTTATGAAGCTGAAAACAAGTTATATTTTCTTTGCAATACAAGCCAGCATTTCAACTGAAATTACACATCAAAGGTGTTTTTTCTTTTTTTTAAATAAAAGTGAAAGCATCTGTAATCATTTTAAACGGTGCTCTGAAAAGATGTTTTTTCTGTTTCAGCACAAAAGACGTCTTTGGTCTCATTGACTGGCTAAGTACTCTGATTTAGCATTAAATGCCAACTCATGCAGGTGCGCTGTGAGGTGAAATTTCTTATAGAACAAAGGTGGGATTGATAAGAGTAATGTCGTGTTAATAGCCACTCAAATTAAATTATGTGTAGGTAGCTAAACACATAGGCAGTGTTACCAAAGATTAAGACTATTAAAATTACTTAATGTAGTAAAAAGTTAAGTACTTTGTCAAAGAGTTTTCAAAAGAAACAAACTGAATTCCATTATAATTCTTTTTAAACACAGAAGCTGTGACTGTGCACTTGAAACTGGGATTTTTGTCCATAATGTGTTCACATATGGAGATATAATAAATGGCCATAACTATCTTTAGCAGCTGTGACAAGTAAATTCTTCTTCTAGGGTCTACAGTCTGTTTGGAAGAGCTGATAGAACCGCTTCTATCGCTGGGTGCTCTTTCTCATTTTATTTTATTTTTTCCTCAGACCCTCATGTCCACATAATAACAGTTTGTGGCACATTTCAAAATCAAGATATCTCATACAGCTGCATTAAAAGACAGTGTTTATTTTCCCTCTGAATAAAAGATCAAGGGCTTCTTTCCAGGCTCGCCATGTTGCGCTGATGTTCAGCAATCACACGGAGGCAGAGATGCCAATTTCCTCACCGACACTAGCCTCAGTGGACCAGAAACTCTTGCTCTTTGCTCTGTGCCCACTCTCTCTCCAGCTACATGAAACACAAACAGCTGGATAGAGAAAGTTCATGCCCCTTCTCGAGTGGTTGTTGAAGTCGCTCGGGAAAATATAGGAAATCGCTATCTGAGGTAGAAGTCTATGAAGGGAGCACGAGCACACCATGAAAAATAAATTACAACACTTCAAAAAATAGAATAAAATCAAAATCTGTGTGAGTGCACTCAATACCACAATCTGACGAAATATAGAAGTGTAAGTGGAGAGCATCGATACGTTAGTGCTTTGACATAATTCTTTGGCTTTCTATGCATAGCATCTCACACTCTACCACTGTAGCCGTAAAGAGAGATTTTAAATGTACACGTTTTTCAGAATAAACACAATTTTGCATATGCTGCAGATTCTTCTTCAGTCTTTTCGTGTTCGCTCTGTGTGTGTGTTATTCAAAAGACAATGAAACCCATTCATCAGTATGGAGAAGGCTTGGCAAGCTGAAGCTCAGGGGCGTCTCGTCACCAGAGACTACAGCAGAATCCCTGCGCCAGAACTTCCAAAACCTGCTTGTATTGACTCTATTTCTGTGAACTAACTGGAGCAATTCTAATGACTGACAGGATGTTTGGGCAAAGTGATCAATTAGAAGACACACGGCTCACTAAGAACGTTCTGAATTTCTCCCCTGATGTGAATTTTTTTATAGCTCTCAAATAAAGTTTGGATGATTATTGCCTGATCTTTGCTCTCTGTCATAATGATAAAAACCCACAAGAGCAAATATGCTCTTCTGCGGTTAAAGCAGGGCCATTTCAGTCCTTTATTTAAGTCAGGCTGAATATATTTTCTGACAAAAGAGGGATTCCAATATATCATTGCAGGCTGGATTAAAGCAATGAATGCCGGTTTGGTTAGTGTGCCACTTTTTATTGTCAATTTAGTGTACGTGACTTACTCCAAGCCTTTGTGTTCACAGAACGTGCATAATGGTATCATGCGCTCATATTTTCCCCGCACCTGCCGGGCTAACTGAGGGTCTATAATTTCCTGTCCCAACACAAGCTGTGATTGACAAGTTGACAGCAAATCGCACACTAGGTGACCAGGCGTTTAAATTGTAAACAGTGTTGGATGTGTTGGACAGATGCTTTGAAAAGAGAAGGGGATAAAGCCTTTGGGATTTGCGTGAAAGAAAACAATAAAATGCTTCAAGAATTTCCACCAGATGTAAGACTGTCATTATGAAAGTTATGAAACAGCAAAAACAAACTGACACTTTGGTCATGCAGTGTTTCTTTAAAATGTCACTTTGCTCATTCGCGCTGCGTTAGAGGCTAGATGCGTCACAGTAATGCGGTGGATGCTTTTCAGTGGACTTTTAATATGAGTGAGTGAAAACTGCAGCATAGTTTCTCTTCGCCTTCCAGTTGCAATTACGCTATTATGAAAGCCACACAAAAAGCCCACAGTGGGCTAACTTCAATAAAGTGAAGGAGCATCCGGTTGTTCAGTGTGAGGCATGGGGAGGTAGCTGTATCATGGCTCCCACAACAGCAATGCTGAATCATCTCGGAACGCATCCATCTATTCCTGCAAGCCAGGGAGATAGCCTAACCGAATTAGCATGACAACATTTGTGCGAGCTCCTTGGAAGTGTGACAGAGAGAATATCAGCTTTCATTGCCAATGTCATTGCTAAAGATATGGAACAGATGAGTTCTGTAGACAATACAACGTGATGTAAGTGATTCCCTTCGTGCATAATCTGCTTTAAGCTTTTCAGAGCGCGGCAAAGTGAATATTTGAGTTTGTTTTAAGGAGCACAATCAATAGCTGGCAATAAGAAAATGGATTTGCACGCATACCTATTGGATTATAGCACAGGGGAGAGTTGCATCACATCCTGTTAAAAACAAAGTGCTGTGATACTCTTGCACGCTCGTCACAGAAAAGCTGCCGGTGAGTTTTATGAACAAGCACTCTGAGCGGTGTCTATTCAAAACTTTTTTCTATGAGAGCCCTCGCTGCTGGGAAGAGTTGAATATTGAGGATATATCCAGCCTGGGCACCATCATCTGGTAAATGCAAGCACTTTAATGTTTTGATGACCCTATAATGAGAGTATTTACATAATCTGTGCATTCATCACATGCATATTTTAAAAATAATTTGGAGCTACTGGTCAGTGTGGAGAGCCATTATTATCAATTCTGAAAAACTCATTTTCCAAACCTTATTACTTGGAAAAGGTTAGAGATATCATTTTTCTGGTTGTCATCTAAATAGGAGTCGGAGCCATCAGCCCATTCTTCAGCGCAAAGTCAGGGAAATTATCTACTGCACAGCAGACCAGTAATTACACTATTACTACACAATGACAACACACTGTATTTTTAATGCATTTCTCCAGGTGGACCTGCAGCAGAACCCATGGGAGTGCAACTGTGAAGCTGCTCCACTGAAGCGTTGGCTGGAGGGGCTCAGCGCTGTGGTTGTGATGGGAGAGGTGGTGTGCCATTCCCCGGATAAGACCAAAGGTGTAGACCTGCGATCCCTCTCCATGGAGCTTCTCTGCCCTGAGCTGGAGCCTCAAGAGGACCAGGACCAAGAGGAGCAGACGGCCACCTCTACGGCTGCAGACAGAGGCGTATCGGTTGACTACCCCGGCTCAGGCGTCGGTCCCCTTCCGGAGAAGAATTCAATCCCTCTGTCGGTCTTAGTGCTCAGCCTGCTTGTGTTGTTTGTCTCTGCTTTCTTTGCGGCTGCGGCACTAATCGCCTACGCCCTGAGGAGGAGAGACAAGCTGCCGTTCCGCCGCCAGGGAGAGGTGGATTTGGCCGGCATCCAGATGGAGTGCGGGATCTTCACTGAGCAGACGCACCACCATCATCATCACCACGGCCTCCCAGAGACGCCGCCTCTACCTCCGCCTGAGCACAACCACGTCTACGACACCATTCTGCCCCCAGAGGCCGCTGCCAAAGGCCCTAACCCTGCGGCGGCATCGCACATGTGTAGCAACCCCATCTACAAAGATGAGCAGGACGCAGCGGTGAAACAGCGGCCGCAGCAGCAACAGACGTTTGCAGCTTCGAAAGAGTGCGAGGAGGGTTACTGCTCTGCAGCAGAGAAGGAGAGGGAGTGGGCTCTGGAGGTGTCCTCGTCACCCATCAACACTGTTACAGGAGCCATGGGACCACTCGCTGGCCTCCACGGGAACGGCATCCTGTGCCCCACAGTAATCGACAGCCAGGGCCCCACTCCTAAAGTGGAGCTGGTGGACTGTCTCTTCAGACTCCCAACTCCTGAGTTCAGAGATTTGCCAGATAGGTATGTGAGGCCCCCGCCCCGCTACCCCCACCCCCAAGACTCCAAACAGGACACGAGACCCGACCAAACGCTCGTGGTCACCACCACCACGAGCTCCACTCCAGGTGGTAGCAGTCAGAGCGAACAGGGAGCTGGAGAGCAGAGAGCCAGACTGAGGACCACACCAGACTACATGGAGGTGTTAGACCGCTCTTACCAGTTTTAACACGCCTCCTCTTTCTCCCCCTCCTCATCCTCATCCTCCTCTTCCTGCTACCCATCTTCTCTTGTCTCTTCATCATCTCTCTCTCTGGTGGTGAATCATTCAGTAACAATGACTTCTGTACAGAGGTTGGCTTTGAGAGGAGCCTGTGGGGGAGCGGGACTACACTACACGCTATGTTTATTCCTGGATAACGAGTTGAGGTCACTTTTTGTATTTTCCCCACTACTGGCATATAGGTTGGTTTTTTGGCAAGGAGTAGCTGATCACAGATCTCTGCCTGGAGGCAAAACTTCAGCTGCAGCTACTACGGTATCTTTTTCTTTTTCTTTTTAAAGTACTGAGGCTCGGCTTTTCTACTCGGCGCCACAATTAGCGGGAGACGGCATGGTGGTGGTGGTAGTGGGCGTTGATGCTCATAATATTGCTCTCAAAAGACCTGCGTGGAGGTGAAACACACCAGCTCTTCAAAGCATCATCAAACACAGAGTCGTGAACTGTGACAGCCTCGAAGTTTAGAGCGAGCTGGGTGGACACGTTAGGATGGAGACCAGACAGAGAAAAGCAAGAAGAAGAGAAGTAACTGAAAACAGCCAAGTGCCTTAGCAATGAACAGCCAGCAGTGTGGTCAATGCTTATTTTTCTATGAATACAGATCTATTTATCTAAACAAAGAGGTTTGACTACCAATCGATGGGACGCTGATGGACGACTGAGACTAATCAAAAACCCGCCGAGTAATTGCGTTCCCCTGGATGAGCCAAAAATAATAATATACCCAGTCAATATTGGAGTTGTTTGTATGCAGTTCTGTTCATTTTCATCATCTCATCCAGTTAACTTAATTTGCTTAACCGGTTGATTTTTTTCACAGGGCTACGATGATGGACATATCCAGGAATAGTCGTTTGCTGTGTGAAATTATAAAAAGGTTCTGGTTTTATGGGGAAAAAAAAGGATACAGATTTTTTTTCTTTGGTTTGTTTGACTGAAAGACAAAACAAAGGAAATTACAGAAGGACATTAAGGCAATGGATGCATCTTGGATTTCTTAATCAGCCAGACTTAATGGGGCCAGGAGGACCTCTGCTGCACATTTTCATTTTCATCGGACACAGGCACAGAGGTTATTGTATTGATTTTTAAGTATTTCTCAGAGGAAAATTGAATGGCAAAAAAAGATCAATGGACAAAAAAAACAGGATGTAAAAAAGGCATTTTTTTGTCTAAAAAAAACAAAAGAGACAGACACTTCTATAAACTATCGATTATTATCTTTTACAGAGGTACCTTTTTATGCTTTCATCTCTTACCAATAGTAGAGGCAGTTGTGAATATATTTATTCTTAGTTTTCGCGTGTTGAAGCTCTCCTGTAAGGGATCATGTTATATTAATGTATAGGATGGTTCTGCATCTGGTTCAGCCTTCTTACCGCCGACCCACGAAATACAATAAAGGGTGCTACATAAAAAAAACTACTGTGTAACCGCTTCACACATACATACACTTGCCCTGACCCCCATAAATGCACACTCACTCTCCCTGTTGCTTTAATAGTGTATGAAAGAGACGACTTGAGGTATGCTAAGCCTCTAAGCTTGTCCATGCAGCGTGTTGCGGAGATCAGATGAGAGTTGAGCAAAGCTGGCTGCCTGCAGGGTTCCTCACACACTAAAGGGTGGAGATAGAAGCTAATAGTGTGAAATCTACCACATTAACGGTATAAAATAAATACAAGTCCATTGGGTGAAATAAGGACATAACTGGGGGCCCTGTGGCCAAGGTCGTGAATTGCTAGTGTTTCTTTCATAATGATCTTCCCTCTCTCTTCTGCTTTCATCTTTCCATCTGATTTGCTCCTTTCTCCCCTTTTCCTCTGCTCTTTATTCCTCTGCTCTCCTCCTCACCTTTTCCTTTTGTTCTTTCTTCTCTCCTCTATTTCCCCTTCCTTCTCATTGCTCTGGCTGTCAGCTCAGCCTCGCAGGACGGACACGGAGAGGTGCTGTTCAATATGCTGCTCAACACACAGGTAGCTCACATTCAAGTGTGTGTGTGTGTGTGTTTTGTTTCTTTCTGCTGTGCTCTTTCCATCCTTCGGTGATGAGTGCAGTTCTTCAGACGCCTCCTCACTCTCAGTGTTCAGAACTCTGTTGCACAGATAATCCCCCCGTGGGTGCGTTTGTGTGTGCGTGTGCGCACAGTCGCGACTTTGTGCATTCACAGGGGTGTGCCTTTGTTTGCAGGTGTGTGTGTGTTTAAGAAAGTGTGTGAAGCCGGGCGTTTGTGCGGCTCGTCTGTTGGCGTGTGCATGACGGGGAGGGTGAGTGCAGCGGCACAGCCTCAGTCCAGCCTTAATCCTCTAAGCTGTGTAGTTCACTCATGCCACATCAGCCCCATTGTGTCTACAGACAAAGAAGCCCAGTTAAAACTAAATGCCAGTTAGAGCAACAAACGACTAATTATAACATCATTCTCTCCGTCCTGTTCGCTCGCTTTCCCTCACTTTTAATGCTTCCTTCTCACTTCCTCGACCATGAGCATGTCTAATTTTTGCAGCCCTCTCTGCTCTGGACCTGTTTCAGAGAGTGTGTGTTTGTGTGGGTGTGAGCGTGTCGACGTGTGTGTGTTTGGCTCTTGCGTTTCCCTGTATGCTCGTGTATGTGTCTGTGTATGTGTGTTTGACTATCTGACAGCTTTGCCATGGTTCATGTGTTTGGGTCCTGTCAGAGCTGTCCTGTCACTGTGTGAAAAAAATCATTCATTTCCCAGAGTCGAGGATGAAAGAGTCTTTAGACTTCAAACGCCTGTGGGCCTCTGTGGCTTAGATTGCCTCTCGCTCTTCCACCACCACCGTGTCATTTATTCCTTAAAAAAAACAAAAAAAAAAAAACAAAAAACAGTGCGGCTGTGGCATCGGTTAAGTAGAGATGGCAGAGACGTGGCGCGGAGCTGGACAATTAGCCTGATTAAAACACTGTCATTTTGCATAATAGATTTAGCCTGAGCTGCGATAGGCGGATCCTTCTGAGTGAGAGTGTGTGTATGTGCGAAAGCATGAAAACATATTCTTCTCTGCATAAACATGCGGAGTATTAAAAATGCACAGCTAGGCATGGTTTGAAAAGAGATCTATTTAAAAGTCATGGTGCATAGCTGCACAAGCTTTGGTGTTTGGCCATGACAAATAGTTGTGGTTGAGCTGGTCATCGCTCGCAAACACACGCGCGCCACACACACACTCATAAACATTTACATCAATATATCAGCGCTGCAAATGTGTGCACACTTTCTACATACAAATACAAGTAAGCACGAGTAAACAAAGTCCATTTATATATGTACATAAACTGTACATACAAGCACATATACAAACACAGCGTCTGCTGCAGCGCTGTGATGTTGTTTGGTTGCTCTGCATTGCAGTAATCGGCGCCGCTCTTCTCCTCTGCTCTCACCCACAGACAATCACCGGCTCTCAATGGACAACATCAGCAAGGGAAATACCTACAAAGAGAGTGAGAGACATAGAGAGAGGGTGCAAGGGGGAGCGAGAGAGAGAAGGGGGGGACAGTGAAGGGAGAGTAAGGAGGATGCTGGAAGAAAGGGGATGATGAGAAGGTAGGGAGGGAAAGACGGACTAAAGAAGACAGAGAGAGATTTAAGGGCAGATGGGGGAAGATGAAAAGAAGGCGAGAAAGATCAGCAAGCGGGTGTTTCCAGGCTTAAGGCTGCTGGAGGACTTGTCATTTGCGTGCAAGAGGAGAGTTACAGTAGGCAGCAGGGCAGAGAGAAGAAAAAGGAACTTAGAGTAGATGTGCGAAACAGACTCAGATAATATATCTGTCCATTACAGGGGGCACACATTTCTGGCTGCCTCTGCTTTGTGTCTGCTCCTTGGCACGCGACGCCACCCACGTGATCTCTGCAAAGACCTGGAGCTCAATTACAAGTCTGCCAAACAGTTAAAAGATGAAGATTTTTGAGTCTTCTAGTGTAAAATGACAATACTTATTTACTGGGCTGTGAAGGAAAATGGCGGATTACTCGGCGTGGTGGCTAGGTGTTATTATAGTAAGCTGATATGTGTCTGTTACTGTGTCATTCTGCTGTTGCGCTAAGCTGGTGTGGAGACACTAAGATGGCAGGGACCGGCCCGGTTGACGTTGAAAACATCACGCAGGCTTTACAGGGCCTTGTGTTGAAGAGTTTGTGTGTGCGTGCAGGGTCTGCGTCTTGTCAGTTTTAAGGTTTTTGTGTGCGAGAGATGAAGAACAGACAGAAGAAGGAGAATATGGGTGATCTTCACAGAAAAGCTATTTTAAGGGAAGTTGGTATCATTGAACAGATTTGCACCCGGATTTTAAGTCCCCACGCAACCACAAGGTTTTGACTTTCCTGCTGGAAGAAGACACCGCTTGCCTCGGGTTCCTAGCAACTCCCTGAGAACGCTGCCACTAATAGAAAGTGAACAGAAACGTAATTATGCTCGAAATGGCATTTTTGAAGTCTGATTTTCACTTGGAGATTGGCATTATTGATTTTTTTAAATCCAATTTTCCATTTTTAAAAATTGACTACATACCAATTATTCGCTGGATTGAGACTTGGAGAAAAACTACAAAGCCTGAGGATCACTGTCTCTCTCTGAAACAGTGTTGACTCCACCATAAATTCTGATTTGTGAACGTGTCTCCCTGCTGTTTCCTTCGTAGTCAGAAGCGAGCCAGGAGCAGAGGATTAGAGCCTACCTCAGCACTGGAATGCCTGGTGGCTGCTACTGCACAGCTCCCAACGCTTCCTAAATACCCCAGCTGGTGGTTTTTAGTTTTGAGAGGCAGTGGGCCACACAACTGTCGACTTTGCACTTCATTTATGATAAACTTAAGTCGGTCTTAATCTCTGCTCGTCGCTGTGTGTTGAACCAGTGTTTGGAACAACATGTTTATCTGGCGGGGAAGGCGAGTGGAGTGGGAGCCAGGGGAAGGCACCCGTTCATAGAGATAACCCAGAATGTCTTCTCTCCCTCCAAGTGAGGCTCTGAAACTGGGAGTGCGATTGTGTTTATGTGTCTGTGTGCAGGGCCGTAACAGTGATTTATGGGTCCTGTGCACAGAGGGGAGTTCTGGACCGTGGCTTTACTTTTTCATCACTGCAGTTATGGCATCAAACAACTAAATCCAACCAGCCACAACATAAAGTTCGCACACTTTGATCTCCCGATCGGTTACAGAAAAATCCTCGGGGAATGATGCCTTCAAAGCTGTTTTCACACATGAACCCCCAACAGTGTTGGGAGAATCAGACTGGGATATTGTCCGGAGTCGCCGTTTATCACATGTAGCACACCGAAGATTTTTGAGTCAAGCCTGCTCTCTCTGATGGTTTCAACAATGACTTTACTTGGGCAGAGCTTTTAGCAGGCAGGACACATGATACCCACTCACCTGCCTGCTCTCAAGATAGTTAGCTGTGCTATTCCCACATGGGCTTAATTGGACATTATCCAACTTCATTCTAGAAAATGGCCGGATACAGACTGTTAAAGGGGATCTACCCTTTAATTGTACCTCTATAATTTCAATACTGGACTCTACTAAAATAGATTTGTTTGATTTGCTGTTCAGAATAATCCTTATTTATCTTCTACTGAGCTGTTGGTGCACATCGGTTCATCCTCTGTTTGAAACAAGCTGGTTTAGCTCTACTCCTTATAAGGCCACCTTTAATTTCAGTTTGGTTTTCTCTTACTGGCTGCCCTTCGCAAACAGAAGTTTTGAACGGCATGTAGGTGTGGCTTCCATGGTCACATGCTGCGCTCACTGACCAATTCATTAGGTACATCTTGCTAGTATTGGGGCACACCCTCTTCTTACATAGATTTAACAACTTGCTGGAATCATTCCTCAGAGATTTTGGTCTATTTTCACAATCAGCATCATGTAGTTGCTGTGGATTTGTTGGCTACACATCCATGATGCAAATCTCCCTTTTCAGATGTGTTCCTGCATTGAGATCTAAGGACTATTTGGGTACTTGTCATGTTCAAGAAACCAGTTTGATCTGCATTCGTGACATGCCACAATATACTAAAAAAGTAAATGATGTTCAATTGATACTAAGTCACTCTGGTGCTAAGAACCATATTACACCATTACAACCATCCTAAATGGTTTCTATCAGGCTGGATGGATCCAAGCTTTCTTGTTTTTATGGCACATTCTGACCCTACTAAATGTTGCAAGAAATCAAGACTCAACAGACCAGGCGATATTTTTCTAATCTTCTATTCTCAAGTGTTGCTGCGAATTGTAGCTTTAGTTTCCTGATCTTCTGTATACTTTGTTGTAAGGAGTGGGTTATTTGAGTCACTGTTGCTTTCCTATCAGCTTGAAGCTCTATGGCAATTCTCTTCTGACCTCTGGCATCAGCACTGTATTTTTACCAAGAGAACTGCCGCTCCCTGGATATTTTCTCTTTTTTGGACCATTCTGTGTAAACCCAAGAGATGGCCGTGTGGGAAAATCCCAGTAGATTAGCGTTTTTTGAAATATTCAGACCATCTCATCTGGTACTAAGAACCATGCCGCATTCAAAGTCATATAAATCACCTTTCTTCACCATTCTGACACTCGGTTTGGACATTTAGTTCTTACGTTCAGCTCTGCCAGTACATGTCTGCAAAAGTTCAGGACTGCAGTGTGGGTGAGAAAACAACTTAAGCTCTCAAGAATAAACTTGAGAATAAACAATTACTATTACTGTGCACATAAATGCATAAAGAAATCAATAGTGTTGCAATTTATGCCGATGAATGGTGGAAAATGCCATAATATTACTTTTAGTAAAGGTTATAACATTTTTGGTGCCTTAAATTTCACTGGAAACCAAACTTACCTTAATTCATTTAAGCTCAAGTCCAGTTTTTTTAAATGGGATTACAACAGAGAGACTGACAGGAAATACAGTTAGAGAGGGAGGTTGTGATGTCCCAAATGCAATAGTTTAATATCAAACACTGCTTTTGTCTCAATCTTTGATATGCAAACACAGACAGACACACACACACCAGGTAGACTGATGATGCAATAAGGACATTGTTTAGACTGCTGCTGTTTCATCCACCTATCCATCATAATGTAGTAACAAGTGAATCAGTGGCCAATATTGACATCTGTGAGAGTTATGACGCTCTCACCAAGCATTAGTTAGCAAACCATCACGGAGAAAAACAAATCTTTGAAGCCACGCAAGTCAATATTTTTATATTAACAATGGATCAAATGACTCCCGAGTAATGTGAAAGGAGCTGGTGGTTGTGAAGAACTTACAAAATTATCACCCGGCTCTGCAGGTGATAATACCTTGTTGATTAAACTCACTATGAAATGATCAAAGCAAGAAAGTGATAGAGAATTTTAATAGATCATTAAAAACTCATGAGTTAGCCTTGATTTGATATAGTAAACAGAATTTGACTAAAAAATGCAAGGTTAAAAAGATTGTCGGGAAAAAAGACGAGGAAAAAAAAGAAAATATTCATAACAAATTTTCTCCTTTATTTGTATGCGTATGTGTGTGAGATGAACACGGTCATTCTTATGCATTATATATACTGTCATTGAAATTTTAACACTTAAAGTAATAATTAATGCAAGCATTTAATGTTTAAGAGTTACGCTTAAATGTTAAACCTGTGCATGACTCAAACTTGCAGTTAATTCCTTTTGCAATTCAAGTGTTGGTGTTGCTCTTGTGCTGGATAGCATTACAGCATGCGCACATCCTTCATACTTTGAACAGTTAGTCTTCAAAATGTAACCGAGGCAGACAATTTTTAAGGCTCTTTACAAAAAAAAAGCCCCCTGATTTTATTTCTGACGGTTCCACTTTGTCTCACACAACACTTGCTGTGTCGTGCATTGTATTTGTTTGCGGTTTTGATGATTTTCTGGGTTCCATGTTTCAAAAACCAGAGCAGTGTGAAATAGAAGTGTAAAATCTTCATAAATATACACTTGGGGATGACAAAAGGCATTTTAGTTCAGACAGTTTTGGAACCATAGCTCATCCCGGGGAGCTGCTGTTTAAATAAATACAAGCATAACAAATGTGTGCGTGTGTTGTGTGCATGTGTTTTGCTGAGTGAGAGCCCTCTGGTACGTGCGTGTGCCAGTTCTTCAGCCGTGGAATGAATCAGATCTGCTCTCAAGACTGCGTACCTCTCTCCAACAGCGGACTCGTAAAAGAAAGCCCTACATGAAATCCATTATGCTTAATTCCCCAAATCCATAATACTCTCAGAGGTCTTAATCTCCATCCCATTCTTATATAAATTAGCTTCTTCGTCTCTGGCAGACAGAGCTCTCTCTGTCGACTCCAAATGCCCAGACCGCTCTTCACTCAGTTGGACGAAATCACTGCGACTACAAGAGACAGCCATGATCTTTTCTGCAAAAGAATAAACCTTTTGGGAAATATGCTTATTCACTTTCTGGCACGGAGTTCGATGAGAAGATGGATACCACTCTCATTGCATATTATGTTAGCTTTGCCTAGCACAAAGGCAGGAAGCAGAGGGAAACAGCTAGCCTGGCCCACGGGGATGTAAACAGGATTGCACGAGTTACACTGTGAGCATTTTGTTAACCTTATGTTTAGTTCATTTCACATCAGAGATAACAAGTGTAAGCCTTAATGAAGCTAAATACTGTTTCAGATTTGAGCTGCACCTCTGTGAAGAGTAGTGCTGTTTCTGATGCAAACTGCAGCAACTGAGCCCTACGCTAAGCTCTCAAAGTACCTTAATTGCCTCCATGAGCTGTGTGTCACAGCCGCTCCAACTGCTCGCAGTGTTGATAAGCAGGCCAAATCAGCAGGCCGAACCACAATAACATCCAGTTATTAATGGAACATCGGCATGTACACACCTGTCCCTTTCAGCTCATGTGGTATCTCGGCTTCACATCTCTCCCCACTCCAATCACCCCACCGCCTCTGGATTAGACAAATGATTAAACAAAGGAAATATTACCAGTTAATTACAGAGCTTTAGAGTTGCTGCTAGGCAGATTTTGGTGGGCAGAGCGGGGCTAGCTATTTCCTGCTGTTTCCCAGTCTCGGTGCCAGTCTAAGCCAACTTGTGGCTCCATATTTTCTGCACTGAGGGAGGAGTGCTATTGATCTTTCCAACTCACGCTCTCTGCCAGAAAGGGAATAAACGGAATAATTTCCCAAATTGTCAAACTTTTGCTTTAAGAATAGAGGGACATCTACAGGAGGCCGCCATCCACCAGGAAACAGAATGAACTTGCTATTTTCAGGCCATGCACAAGGGAGAGAAAGCGACACTTTGTCAGGCTCAGATCTATTTTTTTTTTGCGGCCTTCAGATTCTCTTTTTGTTTAGGGCATCTGTCAGACTGTTTTCTCGAAAGTGGTGGTGCGATGAGGATGAGTGAAGCCTTCCGACTCGCGCGCGCGTGTGTGTGATGCTGGATAACCGGGGGCGATGCACCGCAGTGTGGAACCAGGAAATAAAAACAACATTCCAAAGAGAATAATGCAGCAGGAGGAGGAACCTAGTTCTACCGAGGTCCCCTGGCATCGCTCGCTAGCTAGCGTGTTTGTCTGCGCGCGTGTGTTTGTGTGTGTCTGCCTATGTGCCTCTGCCAGCTTTTGTGCTTCTCCATGTGCTGGTTATGTACACATGCTTGTCCTCCAGCACTGGAATGAATCACACACACACACAGTCACATAATTAGTGCTGGGTCCCCACAGTGAGAAATTCCAAAGATTCTTCTCCACATTTCCAAAGAACACAATGTTTTTGCTTCTTTTTTGCACAACATCAATCAGAGGGAAAGTCTTTTACTGTTTTTCAGACCATTTTTTTACCCCTCTTTTCTTCCATCTTTACATATTCTCCCTAACTCTATTACCCGTCCCTCTCCTCCTAATCGCCCCTACTTTCAAACGCCTCCCTCCGTAATTATTTCTTTCTTGTCTCCCCTCATTGCCCTCCCCCTCTTTTTATTATTTCTGCCTCCCCCCTTCCTTACTTCTTATTTAATCTCAGTTCATTTTTGCTCCCCCCCCCCCCAACTCTATCCCTTCCCCTTTTCCTTTTCTCTCTCCTCTGTCTGTCTCTGTTAAATGGGAGCAGTGACCCCATTACGGAGCGTCGGTGCTGCAGAGCGGCGGAGGAAGAGGAGGCGAGGGAAGGAGGAGCAGGAGGAGGAGTGGATGGGAGGATGGATTGCGTTCTGTGCGTTTGAATGGGATGATTAATGAGCATCGCCTCCAGAGGGTGTTATCCCTGCTCCGGACCAGCAGGGACACCAATGGGTCACCTCTGGTCTCAGGCACGCGGCTGTGATACACACACGGCGCACACAGAGGCTGGAACGCTGTGCAAACAGACGCGCACACACACACCTCGCAAACCCATCACCGCTGACATTATCATTAACAATGGTGGGACAATGGGATCGGGGGCCACAATAGCAAACACAACCCAGAGCCTGAGAGTGTTCATAGTTCATGAACGAGTTGTTTCGCAGCTCCAGTGCTGCTGCTGCTGCTGAGACAGATTTTCTTCTCAGGTTGCTAACTCTTTGCTGTCGATTCACTTGCAACATGGGATCGATTTAACATGATGAATTGAGTACACGCTGAATCTAAATATTGAAGTCGTGATGTTGAATGTTCAGTTTGTCGTCTCCTAATGATTACGAACGAATGACTATTTTTAGTATTGATGTTTCTGGTAATTATTTTTCATTAATATCCCATATTACCGCTGCTGTTGTGAGGGTCTTTTTACCGCTATGTCTTTCTTTGAAGGCTGAAAAAGTCATTCCTCGCCACCAGAGATGGGCAGTAACGCGTTACTGTAATCTGATTACTTTTTTCAAGTAACGAGTAAAGTAAGGGATTACTATTGCAAAAACGGTAATTAGATTACCGTTACTTTCCCGTAGGAACGCTGCGTTACTGCGTTACTAAAACCGTGATTTTTTGCGAGAATGTCTCATGACAATGACGTAAGCGAGTGCGACGTTCGTGACAACAGCTGTGTGCAGATCAACAATGGATCATATATCGAGTGCGGGAGAGAGTATGAGCGTGCAGCGTTTAAAGCGTGGAAGTACTGACCTTACTTTGAGTTTGATTCCATAAAAAGTGACAAAAACATTAGCGTCCGTTGTGCGTGGGAAGAAAACTTCTTTTTACAGCGAAAAAAAACCCCTAAACTTCCAAGCAAGCACCGAGTGCGCTATGACGTAATGGGAAATTCACAGAGAAACTCGCGGATTCTTCCACTGACTGCTGCGGCACACCTGCACCAGGGTAAACCTCCGCCTGCTTTACAGGTGAAAATAGAGCAACAGGACCGCTAGTCTTTGATTTTATTTATTTTCTGCTGTGTTTTACTTGCATCTATTTGAAAGACTGAGTGTAAACACAAAAAATATTTTATTTTATGTGCTGGAATGTGCAGAAAATAGGTTTAAATGTTAAACAAATTTCTTCAAGTCAGAGAATGTTGCATATAATTTAATTTTTGCTTGATGCATAAAGTTAAAAGATTAAAACTGATAAAACAAGTTTTAAAAAAGGAGACTTTTCCATTTGATTACATTTTGTATGATGGATTATGCAGAAAAAGTAGAACTGGGCTGAAAGATCTATCGCTTTATCACCTGTTCAGGTTGTAAATCGTGTTTTTAAAAAGTAACTAAGTAACTAAGTAATTAATTACTTTTGAAAATAAGTAATCAGTAAAGTAACGGGATTACTTTTTTGGGGAAGTAATCAGTAATTAGTTACTGATTACTTTTTTCAAGTAACTTGACCAACACTGCTCGCCACACACTGTACTAATTAACGTTAATCATTACACATCACATTACATATTAATGCTGAAGCTTATTATCTAAAAGAGCTCCTTATAATCCCTAAAGGGACCTATACTCATCTATAAGTACATGTTTTTATTCTTGGATTTCACTGAAGTAGGTTTGCGTGACTCAGAATTCAAAACAATCATTATTTATCCTACACCCGGCCTTGGCACAGACCCCAGGTTTTTAGCCTTTTTTCATTTCTTTTTATATTTTCTTTCCAACCCCAACTTTCTCCTTATCAGCCGCCTATGATAAACAGAACCCAATATTAGGAATAACTGCCCTCACTGACATCATAAAGAGCCAAGAGAAGAAAAACTGTTTAAAACCTAGCGTGTGCAGCAGTATGACGCCTGAGCATTTAGATCACAGGGATTAGTTGCACATCCACGATCTGATATCCCTGTTTTGCTATTATTTCAACATCATAATATTGTCTGGGTATTCAGTTAGCATTAGCCAAGAAGTTAGCTAATGCTGTTAAAAACCATCACAAGTAACGCAACACAAGTAACCCAAATTTGGCTAACAGCAAAGCTAACTTGACAATATATTTGTTATATTGAATAATCTAATAAAGAAAATACTTGCTATTTAATCCAAAAGATACTTTAATTTAAGCAAAGTCATTTTTCATTTTCTGTTTCCTTCATATTCTAAAGCTACGACAGCGTCATTGGTCTAATGTTGATCCTGGACCAACATTATTATCAGTAGCGGTTTTTGATACGGGCGAAACGGGCGGTTGCCCGGGATGGCATCGTGGTGGGGGCCGGCATCACGGGCATCGGCACAAAAAAAAAAAAAAAAATTGCTTGTACTCATGCTGCCCTGACATCAGCCAGCGCATATTGGGAATGGCATAGGCACCGATCGGTTTTCTATCGCCCATTTGCTGGGAGTAAGGGCGCCCTCCGTTTGTGAGGTGTGCCTGCTGCTTGCGGCACAGGAAGGAGAGGCAGTGTTGCCAACTTAGCGACTTTGTCGCTATATTTAGCGAGTTTTCAGACCCCTTAGCGACTTTTTTTCTAAAAAAAGTCACTAAAAAAAGACGTGAAAGCGCGTATCGCTTTTACTCTCAACAAGCAGCGGGTGCTGTAATGCAGTCAGTTCTTCTTTTACTCTTTTACTCTTATGCTGTTTTGTGTATCACAAGGTTTAAAACTACTTATAAACACACACACACAAAGTAACTCCACCAGAGTGCCTATTTCGGGTCACTTTTGCCGGTCCAAGCCCGGGTAAAGGAGCAGGGTTGGAATTGTGACATTAAAAAAACCAATAATTGCTAAAAGAAATTTAATTTGTAGTTTTAAATAAACTCTAAATGCATTTAGGACGTTTTTTACTCACTTTATGTCTCTTCCACGATGTTATTTCTCTCTCCAACAACATAGGTTACAATTAGATTAGCATGACCAATTATGCAAATTAGGCGATGACGTCATTTAGCGACTTCTAGCGACTTTTAGGACAGCCAATAGCGATTTTCCTTACTGAGGAGTTGGCAACACTGAGGAGAGGTTGGGGCGGTGGGGATTCTCTGGCTGGCTGGAGCGGCATCTAATAACCAACTCGCAAAATAAAACAAAATGAAAACAAACCAACAAACACGAAAACACCAGACATTATGATACAGACTTATAATTTGCACCGATGTTTTTTTTTAAAATTCTATACGCGAAAAGTGAGCGCGAGAGCCCTCGGTGCGCCTGCTCGCTGCTGAAGTCAAAGTAAACTTTATTGTCATCTCCGCTGTAGTCCAGTATATAAAGAGACAAGACGACGAGGCTCCAGTTACAGCAGTGCAAGTAAACAAACAATATATATAAGAAGAGTAAGAAAGTAAATATACACTTTAGGACTAGGGGTAAAGGGATCAATAACAATTGAAAATTTATAATTTACAGTTTGATGATTTAAAGTCTCACACACAACCCGTTGAAAGGGGAGGGGGGCCGGCTGCTTCCAAATAGAGCACATTTCATTCATAATGATGTAAATCCAAGCCCATTATGTATTCATGATTTGAATCCTGGGTTGTGTGAAATCCCAGAAATAAACCCTAGAAAAAGTGAATCTGTCAACTAAGGTGTAGGTCTATTAGGTTATATTGTGGCGATCCTCGAGTTGGGAGATTTGTGTTCATACTGGAGTGCAAAATTAAAACCAATGTAAGATGGACAAGAAAAGTGCAAAGCCATCAGGTGCTCAGTTTAGAAAAAATAGAAAAGAAGAGGAGGAGAAACGAGGAAAAGATGCAGGTAAGCAGATGTGTCATTGGATAATGGCAGGTCATCCTGAGTCAGAATCAGAATACTTTATTAATCCCTAAGGAAATAATGTGGATTACAGTTGCTCCAAAAAGAAATGGTAAAAATAGTAACAGTAACAGACTAAACTCCAAACATTATGTTACAGATTTTAATATTAATTAGTCATTGACAATTGTTGATTTGTCCTGTTCTCATTGTATGACGTATTATGATGGCTGTTTGGTAGTCGTTTGCATACAATGCATACTCTCTCTCTCTTCATATGTGTGTGTATGTGTGTGTGTTCCTCTGGCGAAATTCAGTATGGTTTCCGACAAGTTTTATGTTAATGTATAATCCTTAATATGTTTTATGTGGGGGGGGGGGCAGAGGGAGTGTTCGCCCGGAGCGCCAAACAGGCTAGGACCGCCACTGATTATTATGATGAAGCGCCAACACGGGGATACCACATACACTGTTTGCACAGAAAATAAGGACAAAGCATAATAGTTTGGCTGCAGTTTGGCTTAAACTAGTCATTTTAATATATTTACATTTAGTAATTATTTCAGTCTCTCTCAGGTTGTGTATCTAAGTACAGGGGGATCCCAGGATGGTGATACAGCGATATAATCCTTCACAGATTTTTACAATTAACAGTTACACTACTGTCTGTTTGCTCTTTGTAAGTTACTGCTAATACTAATAAAACGTCTAATTTCAACATTGAAAGCCTTCAACTGCAAGACACAGCCTAGCAGGAAAGCAGATTGTGCACTTACCCTAAACCTTCTCCACATATAAAGTATGATATATATTTCTTACGTTATCCTGCTATCGGTCACTGCTGGATCAATCAGATTAAAGCCTGCAGGTGAAATGCTGCAAGCATCCACTTACTCACTGAGGTACCCGTATTTTCTGGGTCCTGCTGATGTGTTAAGGACTACTTACACTGCGTGCAGCATCAGAATGTTGTAAAATTATTGAGTGACTTCCTTTTTAAATCAGTGTGACTGCACTTGGCTGCTCTGGTAACAAAGGGTTAAGGTTCCTCTTCAGTTTCTGACAAAGTACTCTGACGTGCTAATACACGGGAAAATGTAAGGATGACAACTTGAACGTCAACAATCTTGTATTGACATATCAATAACCTGATAACAGCTGTTTCCTTTTGGTTTGCATGAGGTTAGTAAAGGCTGTTTAAACCCACCTTTTCAAAATTACTCTCCCTCTTGCAGCATTTATTATTCTTTTTTCTTAAAAACAGAAACACTCTCTTATTTTATTTTTTTTCTAGACATAGTTGACCTTCTCTGTGATCCTAACAGTGCACTGAATTTGTGCACATTAGTGTTGTGTCACAGGTGAACTAATCTTTTGGATGAATAAGCTGAAAACAGTTGCTTCTAGAAAGAATCCATTCAGTTCTCAGGTCCTTTTAGTTCTCACTCAGTTGGAAGCAAACGTGCATGGATGCACACTGAGTGAGTGATTCAAGTCATCCTTCTGTGGGGATCCATTCTTTTCATAGTGTGTGGCTAGTGTTGCTGGGAGCTAGTGCAACATAATCAATGGTGCAAGATGATCAATGGCCTATTTTCTCACGTGGCTGCACATACAAAGCCACAAGAACACAAAGCGCATCTTTAAGTTTTCTGTAATTTTAGCAAACTTCCCGGATAAACATGTACACAAAATATTATGCTGGCGAGTATAAAAGAGAGTGTGGAGACTCACCAGTGCTACTGCAGCTTCAATTTAGTGCAAGGGAGAACTCCATGTTCAGTTATTCATTCACTGACCGTACTCTGTGAATTCATGCAAGGCTAATCAAAATTCAAGAGTAATGCTGAAGTGTAGATCAGTTAAAAAGAGTAAAAATCATATCCATTAATCAGCAGGAAACCGACTCTCTGAAGTCAGCATACACTCTGCTTGACCATCACTCTGGGCCCAGGGGTATTTTCCTACTAGCTATGACTTACCATCTTCCCTTTTCACATGCGTTGAGGGATTTAATGCTGTGTCTCCAGAAGTGGAAAAATTGACCCAGGGTGCAGTGTGCACTTCCCCATCACATGTGTGCCGTTTTGCACAATAAATTCAACGTAATTCAAAGTTGTAGACAGTACTCCATTATTTTTCAGTCCTTGGCACAAATTGAGGACATAAATGCTTGATTAGAAGCTACAACTAACTACTCAGTGTAGAAACAGTAATGCAACAGCATATGATTCCGTGTTGCTAGTATGTTATTTTCTCTTACACATTTCCTACACATTTTATGTAATTTGTGAACCAAAATGACATTTGGTATCTTAAATATCGGTTTCTTCTTTTTCATGTGGAAGCACTATTCAAGGCTGTGATCTTTTCAAAAGTTCAGTTTTTGAAATGTCAAAAAAAAAATAATATAGCAATAATATTCTTCTTGGTTCATCCAGCAAACTTTCAAAAACTCTACTTTTTACATCAAACTCTGTTCATTCAAATTGTCACATTTGAGAAACTGAAACAAATTCTTGCAATTTTTGCATCATTATTGCATTAAATGATTAACTAGCTATCAAAACGCTTATACCTAATAATTTAATCAACTTCTTGTTTCGGCACTTTGAGGCACTTAGGAATTTGATGAATTGCATGCATCTTGATTACACCGCTACAAAGAGAAAAGAGCAATTAGAGTGAAGGTGCTGTTGTAAGGTGCAAAAACCTCTGTTTGAAAAAAAGCTTTGTGGAGTGTGCTGTGTTTGGCCTCATTTTTATTTTCCTCTTTCATTCTGTCACTCCACGGGACATTCTTCTTCTGCCTCTCCCCCACTGTTTCTGCGTCTATGGAAACAGCTCTTGTAAACTTCAACCACATGTGGACAGTTGATGGCAAAATGAATTTCACTCATTCCCACAATGATGAGAGTCGATAGGAGACTGGGGCGCCGCTGATGTCGACTGCAGCAGTTGAAGATGCTGCGGTAAATCATTTCAAAATGTATTAAGCCACCCAGATCCCGACCAAATGCTGCACCAGTCTCTATTCTGCATTTTTCAACCCCAACAAAACTTCTTATGACTGTGAATTTGCAATTGTAAGTAAGATTACCCTGCGAGTTTGCAAAACGTTGGAAAGCTGCTGCAGATACCCAATTGTTGAAATGAATAAATACCCAGCAAACTACCCCCAAAAAGTGCACAGCTGAGCAGACTCAGCAGAGCAGAATGTGCTGCTCTGTTCAACTTATTCGAGGCCAGAAGGGGTTTTTAAATATTGCAATGTAAATGCAGCATTAGCACGTCTACAGCTGTGGGCCTGCCTGTTATACAAATAATGGGCTGGGTATAAAACAACAAATACATACGCATAGCATCAGTTTTACCAGTTGTTGCAAGAAAATCACTTATTTCAGAGGCTTTTTTTGTGTGTGTTCCAGTTGTACCCATCCAACCATTAGCTGATTATTACCTTGTTACACCTGACAGCCTCATGGGAACACAGAACGGTACCCGCTCTTCGCCTCCCTCCTTCCATCTGCCTCGCTGTATTTACATCACTGCTGAGCACCTGTTTAAATTTGATCTTGAAGGTGAGAGGATCCTCACACTCCAGATTGGACTGGCTTATTTTCTTTAACTGACGCTTGTAATCCACTTAGCAGCACAACTTTTCCTCTCCTCGACGTCCTTGACTCCTTAAAACAGCTCTCACTCTACTCCACAGAAATTATGGTTTTTGTGTAAATACGAAATGAGGCACACAAAAGTTTTTTTCTATTGCTCAAACTGTGCACAAGGCTAAATGAGGCAGTTTTTTGCTGTAGATGGTCCAGGTCAAGTTTTTATAATGGTTTATCTTAATTTATGCAATCAAGAGTTAAGAGTATAAAGAAAATTCAGTTGTAACAATTTGAAATGAAATAGAAAAAATTAAAAAGGCTTTTCATTGCAAAACTGAAGGCAAATGAGAAAACCTCTGGACCCGAGTGTTGGAGCAGCGAAGACAGTATAGAGAATTTAAAAGTAACTGACAAGAGAGGCTGATAGTCTTTTCACTGCTTGTATTCATCACTTGCAAGTTTTGTTTGCTGGAGATTATACAGTATGTGCACAAGTCTTGAGATGCTCCTTATTCCTTTATATTTTGCTAGGAGACGGGAAATAAGTGCAGTATACAAGATAGAAAATCAATATTTGGTTTGACCACTTTTATTCTTTGACACAGCCTGAACTTTCTTAGTCAAGCTTTCTTGTAGTTACTTTAAGTAGTCTTCAGGAACAGTTCTTCAGGCTTCTTGAAGGACATTCAAAGCTCTGCTTTGGATGTTGGCTTCCTTTTAGTCCATTCTCTGTCAATGTGATCACACACTGCTTCGGTAATGTTGGGGTCCAAGCTCTGTGGAGGCCAGTGCACAACTGGTATGGCTCCACTGACTGTTTTCTGTGTATGCTTTTACTGCACTGGCAGTGGGTCTGGAATCATTATCATGCTGAAAAATGAAGCTTTTGTCTATCAGACGCTTTCCAGATGGTATTCTGTTGCTGATCAAAATCTGACAGGACTTTTTGTGCATTCATAATTTCATCAATTTTGACAAGATCTTTGACAACACCACTGACTGAAGTGCACGACCAAACAGTTACAGAGCCGCCCCCCTTTTTTTTACAGATGGCTGTAGATACTCATTGTTGTACCTCTCTCCTGACCCCACTCATGCATACTGATGAGGCACACTGTTGCCACTGATCTTCAGTCCAAATCTTGTTTAATTTGGCATACCTCAGGCTTTTCTTTCTGTTTCCCTTGCTTAAGAATGGCTTCTTTTTGACAGCCACACTTGCATTTATAATTTCTGGTGAGGCCTCAGTAGACGGATCAGCTGAAGGCACAAATGTACATTTAAGGTCCTGTGCAAGGTCTTTGCTGTTTTGATACTTTTTTATTACATGGCTTTCAGATACTATTCATCTGCTTCTTTTATGAAAGAATGTCAGAAAGCCCGGAGAACTATTGCTCATAAGCAGTTTAAAAATACAAGAAAGTCTTGCTTCTGGGAAGCAAAGCATAGAGAAATGATGGGTGGCTTGAAGATTTTGCAGAGTACTGTAGGTTTTCTGTAAAAAGTTCTTTATTTGCATTATAAATATGAAGCTATTACAGGAGCTATTATATGAGCTATTATATTTCTATTAAATTTCTGTTATAATGTAATGTGATTATTATTCTACTGTAAATTATTCTAATACTTCAGATGGAGTTCTAGTGTGCATTGTTTCTTAGCTTCTCACGTCTCGGCCAGCTTAAACGATTAAATTGCAACCTTCAGCAGAAGTGCTGAAGATTTGGGTATCTTGATGTTTGGATTTGTTTCCATTGCATGCCAACATTGGGAAGGAAATCTGCTTGATCCCAATTCATTTTTCAGCAGGACAACAAATCCAAACATGCATCAGCAAGAACTGTGTGCAGAAAGAAGATGGGCAAAGAGTCCCACACAACATGATGAAGTCAGTCTGGGGTTTATCTGAAGAGACAGAAGTAACCGAGAAACTCTAAATCCACAGAAGAGCTGCAGAAAGCGCCGGAAGATGCAAAAAGAAAGGCACCAGTTATTCTGGTTTACTGCACATTGCATGGAGTTAATTCAAGTGACAAATTAAAATTATTGAATGTGTTAATTTTAAAAGCATTTTCCTTCGACAAATTTCCCTTCGGGGACAATAAAGTTTACTTTTCTTTCCTAAAACATTTGCACAGGGCTGTATCTTCAGTACATTTTAGGAGACTAAAGTGGCACAAACGAAGAAATCGCAACAACACTGCTTCTTATCACTGATAGTGCAAGCTAACTTTTTATAGAAAATGGCAGCCAACTAAACAAATCGTTGCCTGTCAAAGATACAGCGTGTTAACAAGCAGCAAACATGTCTGACACAACAGAAAGAACCACAACGACGTTAGCTCAAGGCTAAGTAAGAGCTGAAAGCACCAACCTGTCTGAATGTGTTTTTCTCTACAAGTCTTTTAAGTTGAATGTCGTTTTGGTCTTTTTCTTTCCACCCCACATGGCGTGTATATAACACATTTTTCTGTGCAGTCTAAGATCTTTTTTTGAGTCACTGAATGCAAAGGTTATGACTTAGACAAATCCAGCAGAAGCTACTCTAAAAAAAACAGACACCGCTTTAGATTGTGATTCAGTGCCAGACACATGTGGCTCAAAGGCTCACAACTTGATCTGTGACAGGGTGGGGAAAGATTTGGAATAAATAAACTCTCTTTTGCTGGAAGCCTAACCAGTTTCTGAAAGACTGGAAAATTCTTATTCATATTTGGGTTTAAATTTGAAGAAAGCAATAGACTAGATCCAGGTGTAAAGCTAATGTATTTACTACTTGAACATAACTTGAGTGCTCCCTAAAGAATACAGGTGTGTTATTATTGTCCAGCCATCCACTGTCTTCCACTCACTTCCGGGCTCGAGGTGCTGGAGCCTATCCAAGGTGAGAGGCAGGACGCACCCTCTAACTCAGGCTATCACAGACACGGGTCATTTAAAATCCCCATGCACGTCTTCGGATTGGGAGAGGAATTTCGAGTAACCGGAGAGAATGCACGATGACACGGGGAGAACATGCAAACCCCACGCACGCTACCTTCTTACTGTGAGGTGACAGAGCTAACCACCCCACCACCGTACTGCCTGTGTGTTATCATTGTAATGTGGTTTGTTAGCACATAATGTAATTATTACATGAAGTACTTTACTATCTCATGCAATCATTTTTTTATGCTTTCAGCCAGGATGAATGTCTTCAAAAAGACATGAAAGGATTTTCATTAAATTTGAAGGACAGACAGGCCTTGCTTAAGCAAACTGGTGATGGTAATTCAAATCTATTATGTCGATAATAAAATTTAAAAATAGATATTTTTAATAAACCATTTTATGAATAGATTTTTCATCGCAACCCTGAATTGGATAAGTGGAAGAAAATGGATGCATGGATGGATTTTATGACCAAAGATGAGACTTGAATCCAAATACTAAGGCCAATACTAAAGTATAAGGAGGCAATTAAGTGAAAAACCTAAAGCAGATATAAATAACTTCCCTGCGCCGCTTTCATATATGTAAGTGTTGATTGCATTAGGTTAACAAGCAGGCAGGCTTTGGTACTTTCCAGATATTTAAAAGATCTAACTTAATGTCACTTTTGAACTCTCTGCATGACTCATGATTCATTCTTGCTTCACTCTTGACCATTTTAACTACTGGACAACACAACCAATTGCTCCTAGGGAAAACAAAACTGCTGTCCTTTTCCTGACGGCAGACAGAATTGCACAGTGAAGGTTTGAGACTGATTTAAGCACATCTAGAGTAGCCATAGTCTAAAACCATCATTTATTTAAAATGGTCAGTTAATACAGAGATTTTGTCTATGGTTCCTTAAGTGATTTATTAAGTGTACCAATCTGTTTGAGTTGCACATAAAGTGGGGTCCCTAAGTCTGGTGATGACTGGAAATATTTGTATTTTGTTTGTTAGACTGCCATACAACATGGTGCATTAAAAAAATATCAGCCTAACAAATATTGTAATTTTAGCATTTGCAATCTTTTGCTTTAATGACAGCATGCACTGGAGCTGGCATGGACTCCATTAGTTTGTTCATCAGCCTCTCTTTCCACTTAGTTTGTTGCCGGCGGCTGTCTGCTAGCCTTCACCGCTGCTAATTGGAGTCACTGAACTAGACCTTTCAACTGTGTGTGTGGTACTGTTGCTTTTTTGGAGGATTTTTAATGTAATTATCTGACAAATATTATTTCCTGCTGTGTGGTACAGACTGTCCAAGAAGTCAGTTCTTCAGTTATGGTGAGTAAAATTCTAATATTTTATTTATATGTTACTTAGCAAGGATTAGGTACTTTCTCAGTGCACTGCAGTCTACGCATGCAGCTTGCTAACCACGTCTCTCCACGGGGGATTCTGCTTTAGAAACATGAAAAGGTATTACTTTCATATTTTCTATTATTGTAGGGCCTTACAATATAAAGCACCTTGAGGCAACTGTTTTTGTGATTTGGTGCTATATAAATAAATAAAACACAGGTAGAAACAGCCTGTTACCTGATGAAGTTTAGCGGCAGCTGGCTTAATCGCAGTTCACAAATGACAGCTCACTTGACCGGATCAGCATTCACTCAGCTTTAGCGTCGCTGTAGGTTCTTGGCTAACTTAGCGTTAGCATGCTATCTGTGCAGGTGCTTGCAAAGAGCGGAAGTTGTGTTAGCGTCATAATGCAGCCGCTTCTGTCCTGGATGCGGTTTGCACTTTACCATCGTGCTCCTATCCTTGTGCAATAAAAATAAAAGTTATGTCCATACCCACGCTGTAAACTGTCCTATTATTTTCTTCCTCTGATAATTGAAATCAGCTGATTGTAGCACAAGTGCAAGAATCGTTAAAAGGATGGATAGTCAAGCAGGCTAACAATTCGACTACTAAGAACCGGTTCTCGATTTTCATCCCTATGTCTGCATCTCAAGACCGAACAGTTTGTTTACATTCTCACGCCATATGAGAGTTTATTCACTAAGTGTGCAAATTCAGCAAACTTAGATCCTCTTCAAAGAAAATATCAGCAGTGCTGGCTAACAGCAGCTAAGAGTGGCGAAAAAAGCTTACCGACAGAAAAGTTCAGGATATCTGCAAGAACTGACCCGAGTATCACTGTCATCGGTCAGAAGTGAGCTTCACTGACTCATCGATTTGTATCTAACCCTTTTCACAAAGTTATACAGCCTCCTCCAGAGTAAACAGGTGTGAACAACTGTCGGACCCTACACTCATTACAGATAAATGACAGGCAGAATTGTTTGTCCCAAGAGGCCAATGTAGGTAGGGTTATGCACTTGAATTTTGAGGAGTGAGAACGCAGTTTCCCGCAATCTGCAATCTCCTGACAGAGCGTAGTGATATTTTACACACTCTAACTTTAAGCCATAGTGGCTACAGTCATTTTCGCATGATCCGACAGTGTTACAAAGAGCTTTGTGTAAAGTCAGGAATGTTTGGCTTTCTCAGCCTTCAAGCACCTCCATAAATGTTTTATGGGGCAGAGGTTAGGTAATAGAAGAGCTCCTTTATCTTTTTTGTTCATCAGGTTCCCTGCAAAAATGCAAAACTAAAAGTGTTACTTCTCCTATTCCAGTGTAAGCAAAACACCTCCACCCCCACCTATATCTTATTCCACTGTTTTTCCTGTTCATCTCTTTACATCCATCCTTCTTTTACTGCCACAGGTCTCAAACTTGAACTTATCAATAGATTTTTTTTCTTTAATCCACTGCGGAATATGTCTCAGCAAGTCCCACTCCAGTGAAGTGGTTTACAGACCACTACTTATCCAGTGAGACCACTATCAGGCAGCCTTCTTTTGACAGGACTTTTTCTTATTGGAATTGTGTGTCCTTTACTTAGCAAATCCTTTTTTTTCTGCAATGAAGTGAACAAACCTTGATGCATTGATCTTCTGATGGTGTGGTCACTTCTAGTCTGTCTGATCATTTTTCAGATAAAACTGAGTTTCTACAAAGCATGCACTGGCTTCTTAGAAACCTTCAATCTCGCCGTGTTTTGACCCTGAGAAAAAACACTCTCCAGTGCTTTAATAATCTGGCTTTAGATACTTTCTCACTCACTATTAAAATGCTACTTGATAAACAATGTTCTGCTGGCAACAAGGAGCACAGCCGTATTTAAAAAGTGAACAGTGGCTGCAGGTTGATTTATTTGAGCAAGCCTCGCATGAGCAGTGTTGGGTAGAGTTACTGTTAAAAGTAGCTTGTTGTGTTACACTATTGCTTCTTTAGAAAGGTAATTTATCAAAAAATGTTTGCTTTGCAAAAAACGAACACCCCTTTGCAACATCTTGCCCACGTTCGTTATATTATTTACGATGTTTTTAGCCTTTTGTAAAACTACTAGTGTTTCAGCTCAGTGCATAGTGAGTTGATAGGCAAAAGATCTCTGTTCCACCTTGGGTGACCGGATCCTAATAAAACAAATGTGGGGCAAACACTGGGTTTGTATCTCAACAATGCTGGAAGGTACTATGAAATATTAATATCTAACTGAAAATACAAATACAATAAATTGTGCATTTTTGTCACGTAGAGGCCAAATATATTTCCAACTCTGTTCCTAAGTAAATACAACAGGGAGAAAAGAAATCTTAAGTTGGTTTCATGCAATAGCCATATTCTCTTTTATTTCACTGTTATTTCAGCTGCTTTTCTGTCTTGTAACAGTTTTTTGGTTTCACCTTGGATGGATCCACAAATTGTTATATCCTTTCTGAGCTATAGCTGACAATTTTAGCAATTTTTATCCAATCATGATACATATACTGTGTCGCTTTACATCATATTCTCCTCTGTGTGAAATTGAAAAATAACTATTTCACAGAATAGACTGCCGCTTCATTTTATTTGTCACAGTTTCCATCATATTCACCAAAATCTGCAAAGCTTGTGACTTTTTGGTGACTTGCAACCTTCCCTGATGAGTATGGCATTAGACGGGCAAACCTTCTTCTGACTGTAATAAAAAGCCTTGCCTTTCATATACATTGGGTAAAAGCCAGACTTTAGGAAAGTGCATGTTCTGCAGAAATAGTCAAAATGTGGGACATTATCTCAAGATGTGGGAGGTGGGGATGAGGAATAAATAGGGACATCTGGTCACCCTACTGCCGCCATGTAGCAAGCAACAAGCTCATTAGTATCCCTTAGAGTGACAGCTTTAACCAAACTGGAGGCTGTTGCTGTTTCAGCATACTTTCCCTGCCACCGTGCTATGGAGCTTCCTTGCCTCCAGGGTCTTCCTTAAATGTGAATTAGAGCCCTTTACAACTAACACACACACAATTTGTATTTTACTCTAATGTTTTCCCCACAAATTTAAAATGATATAGTACTTCCCTATTACAAAGAGACTTGACTGTCATGTTGTTAGCCTAATAGTTAAGAATTTTTGGTCATTCTTCCAGACAAATTTGTGAGGTCCGACACTGATGTTGGATGAGAAAGGTCTTTATGGACCTTGCTTTGCACACTGTTTCACAGTCAGGTTGGAACAGGAAGGGGTCATCCCCAAATTGTTCCCATAAATTTGGGCGCATGAATGTCCTGTTTAACAGAATTAACAGCTCCACACCATAATCCCACCTCCACCAAACTTTACACTAAGCAGTCAAGTAGTAGACAAGTATCATTCTCCTGACAACTGCCAAACCCAGATTCATCCATTGGATTACCAAATGGATAAGCATGATTTGTCACTCCAGAGAACACGTCACCGCTGCTTTAGAGTCCAGTGTGGTGTGCTTTACCAGTGGTCCCCAACCCCCAGGCCACCAACCAGTACCGGTCCGTGAGTCGTTTGGTACTGGGCCGCGAGAGCTGAGGCTCGGGTGTGAAATTCATGGTTTCCAGGGCTTTTATCAGTTTTTAGCGTTATGTTTTTTTAATCCTTTTTATTGTTAACTCGGTTTCCCTGGGTCTTTTTCCATGTGTTATGAATAAATCTTCTTCTTTTTTTGTACCGGTACTGGTTTTATTTTGTTGTATTTATCTGCGACACCTTAAAGGATGGTCTGTGAAAATATTGTCGGACATAAACCGGTCCATGGTGCAAAAAAGGTCGGGGACCGCTGCTTTACACCACTGCATATGGTGTTTTGTACGAGCCTTGATGTTAGGCTTGGATGGAGCTGCTTAGCCATGGAAACCCATTCTATGAAGCTCTCTGCACACTGTTCAACTGAAGATCACATGAAATTTGGAGGCCTGGTGGTGCCTCCCGGCACTGAGTTGTTATCATTGCCAGTCGTTTCCAGTTTGTTATAATACCAACAGTTCACTGTGGAATATTTAGTAGTGAGGAAATTTCACGATTAGATTTGTTCCACGGGTGGCATCCTATCATGGTACCATGCTGGATTTTACTGAGTTCCTGAGAGCGACCCATTCTTTCACAAATGTTTGTAGAGGAAGTGATTCCAACACCTGAATTCAGTGTTTTGGATGAGTGAGTGAACCTTAGTGTCACTTGCATACTGCTTCAACAGAAGGATGGAACTTACGGAAATCTCAGTGCCACAAAGTTGCTTTAGTCATGTGGCTGACCCCCAAATAGTGCTGAACCTAAGATATTTCTTCACTTTACAGACTCTGACGTCTCATGTTCTTAAATCTCCTGACTTTTTGAACTGGTTCTTGCTGATGGGAGATTCTATCCATAAATTCCTTTAAGTGTGAACCCAAAACGTTGACCCACCTCAACTCATCTCCACAACTATTGGATGGTTTGTAACCTAGATGATATCCTGGAATGGATTTAGAAACACATCTAGTAAACTGGTAAATCTTAAGCGAGACTGCACTCTACTAAACCTGACTGCGAGGAGTGGCATGGTCAATAAAAACATGGCAAAAGTACAAAGGCTAAAAGCAGCAACAAAAAAAGCCTTAAAGGCCACATCTGAAGTTTGTTTCACTAACTTCTGGGGGAGTAACTCGAGCACTGAAATGCTGCTATTTCTTCCTCATTTTTGTTTCTTTTTCCATTTTCGTGCAAGCACACACTGCTCTCTCTCTCGCGCGCGCGCGCGCTTTCTCTGCTGTTGCAGTGCAGTTTGAACTACAGCTGGCACCGAGGTGGCAGCAGCAGCAGGCGAGGGCAGTCTGGAGCTGAGGAGGAGAGGTGGAAAGAGACGAGGAGCGGCACCTGAACCTCATTAACCCTCTGTTTTTTTATAGCCCCTTGGTCAGTGTCAGCAGTTAGGGGAGTCTGGTGCGGGCAAACACTATGAGCTGCGGGAACAGCACCTAGCGAAAAAAACCCTTCTGTTTATATTAGAGCCAAAGTGTCTGTTTGTATTATGTCTTACAAGTCGGCGTAGCTCCCAAAAGGCAAACACAACTCTGTCCCTCGACTGCACTCTGCATTGCTAAAAAGAACAAGCACTACTGTCGTAACTGTAAATGCATTATCATGCTTTTTGGCATACTGTGGGTTCATGTTTTATTTAATGGAGAAGTTGCTTACACTTGATCCTCATTATAGCAAAAAATTCATAAATATCATAAACATTTGGAACGGAATAAACAAAATGCACAGAGTATACAGCAGCCTTATTTTTATGTAACTTACCTCATTAATTCATACCAAGAACGGGGTTGGTTCCTTCCTATTAAGAAGATATTTTTATCCTCTCGACATTGAGTTTTTCTCTTTTTGTTCCCATACATATGTGGCTTCAGAATTATTAATCATATCCTTCAATTGCCCATGAGGTCATTCCAAAAGTGTTTTGTTCTTTTGTTTTGTTGTTCACCAGTCGCTTAAGTGGAAATATTTTCCAGAATTTTTACACCCTTTTATACCCCAAAATGCAGTCTGAAATGGCTGCTACTTTTCGAAACCTTGAGACTTCTTCAGATTTTATAAGAGCATACTGGGGGTGTTCAGAGCTGTGTGAAGGTACAGCAAATTGTTATAAGTGCAGTAACCGCATGTGGACTGAGAGAGGCATTACGTACAGAAACAAGCATCAAGCATGACATCTGCTTGTGATATCCCAGCAGTGTGTCATGTGGCCATGAAAGACAACCAACACGGCAGCTGAAACACCTCACATCATGCTGAATGGAAAAAAAAATATCTTGCCTTCTCTTGTCTAGTTTGACAGATTCTGTAATGTTTGCACAAGTGCCCTGCAGAAGCACTTAGCAGGAGTCACACTTTTAAGAAGCCAAATAAGTGATGTTTCGTTTTATTTAAATGGCAATTTAGCAAGGCTGGTAACACAAGATATATCAGCCGAGTCAACATGAGTGACTTTGCAGATGTTGACATTACCTTCAGTGGACCAGACCTGGGGTTTTTTTGGGTGCTCTTGAGCACTAACTATCAAAGCCTTCTGGAGGTTTTTCTTTTACTGCAAGAATCGGTTTTAGACTGCAACTTTAGGCATTTTATTATTAGCAGCCTGTCATAACAACACATCATTTAATTCCTTTTTTGTATTTGATTAAAAAAAAATGCCAAACATAACACAGTTTGAGAGACATAAAATTGCACTAGTCATTTTTGCACCAACAGGGTTAGCTGAAAATTGTGCTTGACAGGGCGGGTGTGACTCAAGTCGACCAATCAGAAGGTCTGTGGATTGATCCCTGATTTCTCCGGTCCATATGTCAAAGTATCACTGGGCAATTTACTGAACCCTGAGTTGCCCCAGATGCACTCATTGGAGTGTGTGTGTGGATGTTAGATATAGCACTTAGGCATAGATAACAGTGCTTTATGACTGTGCGTGTGTGAGTGAGTGAATGAAACTTGCATTAGAAAGTGCTTTGAGTGCTCAAAATGAGTATAAAGGCACTATATGAGTACCAGTCCATTTACCAAATCTTGCCATGGTGTGCAAATCTAAGGAAACTGGATAAGTGGAGGAAAACAAGAAGTAGCAAGCTGAGAGATTATCTCCAGCAGATGACCAGTATCTAAAAGTCAGAGAAAGATATAGAGGAAATCTGGCAAAGACACAACAGAGGAACTGAGAGATCCATCTGACCCTTCAGCTGATCTGACTGTTCACAAAAACTTCATCAGAAATAGCTTCAGTGTAAGGGTGGCTATCAAGAAGCTATTCTTTAGGAAGGAAGACAGGGTGGAAAGGCTTAGGTGTGCCAAATCACACACGAATTTGTCTGGGAATCAGTGGCAACATGTCTTAAGGAGTGATGAATCCCATTTTGAATTTTCTAGTACACAATTATCCTCAATAGATACAGTGGAGAACAGTAGAGAGGTACAACAACATGTACCTCTCTACTGCCATCTGTAAAACACAGCAGAGATTCTGTCGTGGTTTGGGGCTGCACTTCAGTCAGAGTTTGTGATCTTGTTATGGATGGATTAGCTATCTGAAGAACTTGGACTTCAACATTATTGAAGGAGAGTGGGAATATCTTGAAAGAGAATGGAATAAAAGGCAAGGAATATCCAACGAAAAGCTTTGGAAAGTCCATCAAGAAGTCTGGAGAACTGTTCTTGAAAATTATTTGAAAGATTTACTATGAAGCTTACCTAACAGAGCTCAGGCTGTGTTGAAGAACAAAGGTAGTCATACCAAATACAGTGGAACCCTGACTTACGAATACCCCATTTAACGAAAAATTCAAGTTACGAAGACAGTTAACGGCAATATTTCTGGCCGTGTTACGGCAAAATGCCCGCGTAACGAAATCCGCTGGCTCTGATTGGCTGAGCCCAAAATGCCTACAATGCCTACAATGTCTTCCGAATCATGTGACAACCCCCTTGGCTTTTGTACTTGCGCTTCGCTGTTCCACTTGAACGACATATTGTTGTTGCAGTTAGCAATTAGCCTATAGCCTATCGTTCACTCAAAAGGCGCGGTGGGTGCTTCGACTTACGAAAGACCCTCGGGAACGAATTAATTTCGGGGTTCCACTGTATTGACTTCCTTTATTCTATATACCATGTTTCCATTTATGTTTGGACGTTTCAGTAACTCACTGCACTTATTTTCCATTTTCCCAGCAAAATATAGAGAAGGTGCAAGTTGAACATTACAGTACATCCACACATCCCACAGTTTAAACGTTGACTGTTGGACAGCCAAGATAAACTTGACTGGAGTTCCCATCCCTGCACTAATGGCTCTATTTTAGCAGCATGAGGAAATCCTTCATCCAGCTCCTTCATAAAATATTAGGTATTTTAATGATGGTCATATGCATAAATGTATGCAAAGACAAACACACACACACGCAAAAGTGTGTGTACACTTTTAATGACAGCCAAGCACCAGCATTCCTTTTAATATTCATATCTTTTACGTAACCTTTACGTAACTGTGGGACATGTGTACACATTTCTACGTGTGTGTGCATGATCTGTGCACGTGTTGGTGCACGCAGGAGTGTTTGTGTGTGTGTGTATGTGTGTAGTTTAAGTCTTTTCTCTGTAGTTTCCCTCATTATGAGAAAGCTCTTTAATGTTTGTCTCCCAGTAGAGAGGGGAAGGGAGTGTGAAACTGTTATTGCAGAGAGTGAGAGAAAAATCTAAGGGAGGGAGCCAGACAGGCACTCCTGCTCATGCGGTATGATCTCTGAGTTGATGACACCCATATTTGCCTCACTGGCATCTGTGCAGGCACCTACGCTGTGTCTCTATGTGACCTCAGCAATATAGTTGCAGATGACGAGGAAAGACTGATTGGGGTGTTTTACTTAAGAGGATAATATAGGGCGGGGGGGGGTAGAGGGGGAAGAGTTGGAGGAGGTGAGAGATAAGAGGTGTGGATGAGGGAGGCGAAGAGGTACAACATGGTGAATAAAGAGGCTAAGGAGGGATGATGGCAGGCAAGGAAAAGGCAAAGTCTGCTCCCATCAGACTCTGACTGTACATAACAGTGACTGGAGAGCCCTCAGGATTGTGTGTGTGTGTGTGTGTGTGTGTGTGTTTGCTGGGCATGCTCTGTTGGCCACTGATAACCCCACAGCACAACTGTCACAGTCACGCTTTCACTCACAGTGTGGGTGCAGTCTGCGTGTGTGTCTGCATGTATTTTTCAGTGTGTGTGTCCATCTGCCTTTCCCTGTTGCTCTCCGCCTGCCTCAGCGTCAGTCTGTTTCTATATTCCTTGATACCCCCCCAGTATCAGAGGCCACGATTTAAAACGGCTCAGTGGCCGCGTGGGGAGCCCACAGATCGGGGAAGAAACTCAGAGTGTAGCACACATCTAACAGGAGCCTCGTGGCCATTACTAGTGCACAATAACTGAACAGCCAGCTGGAGTGCCAGGATGCGTCTTGGTGGGCTGTCACTGGACCAAAACAGAAAAGCGAAGTCTGAAGTGACTTTACTGCTCGCTCAAGGCAACTGAAAATGGGGCTCATAACTGTGCTGCGATTTCAGCAGCTAGAAGATAACCCCATGTGGAAACATGTCACCATGTTTTTGATCTTTAAATCTATATATGTAAAGAAAATAAAGTTCTCTTTTGTGCGTCCAACGGGTCTGATAACTCGAGGCTAATGAAAAAAGTGCAAATGGCATCATTAAAGAAAAACATCCACTTGAGGTGCTCATTAAAATCATTTTTCTGCCCTGAGCCTGGGGGCAAATTTTATTCCGCTTGCAATTTTTTAATTCACAAATATTAATAGCAATAAATATTAACAGTAAGCTGACAGTTGTTCTCTGCTTCACAATTTGTGGTGTGCCTTGTATGTTGATTTCTAACTGATGTTTTAATTATTACAGATCCAATGAAATGCCTAACAGTGAAGGATTCTTTTGGAGAAGTGGAGGACATTAAATTACACACAACTAAAGCAATGTCAAGGATGAATGCTTGACACTCATTTCCTTGTTCAGTCCTTTGATTTTTTTTATTTAACCTTGTGCACAAACTCTCAGAATCTACAATGGCTTTTTGAAGACAGAGCGGCAACACTGCCACATAAAAAAATTACTGTATTGCCATCCTGCTAGCTACACAGTAGAATGTTAACCTGCCGATTTACATATCATTAGAAATAATTTGACAAAGCAACATGCTATTGTTTGCTTATTAGCATTGAAAATCAGCAACGCTGAAGTAAATGAGAATAGCACAGGTGGTTATTGATGCTAAAATTTACCATCACCAATGTGTTGTTGCTAAAAAACAAACAAACTATTGCACATTACTCGTTGCTTTTCCTCAAAAGTGATGCATTACGTTACTTAATCAGTCACTGAAGAAAATAATTTGTTCCACTGCTCAGCATGTGTGTTGCTCTGTAACAAGGCCTAAAATGCATAATCGCATATTACCAGTTAACCCCTGAGACTATAGTCCCATATGCTAACACAATCACAATCAAGACACACAATTTATTTTTTTTTAGTGTTTAAGTTTGAACATAAAGCTGAAAATGCAAAGCAGAGATCCACAGGAAAGAGACTTCAAGGTGATTTTACTGAAGTTACATGAAGAGGTGCTACAAGTCTGACTGTTCAACACTGCTTTTGTTACCTGTTCAAGTTCTTAGTCTGGCTCCTGGGCTGGTGTTGGCAGACATGCAGCTTTAACATCATTCTGGGTTCTTCGCTACCTTTGTTTCAGCTGCTGCCTGTGCAGATATTTGCAGAAAGCATAATGCAGTTGTTTCTTGCCTGGGTGGAATTTACACTTCAGCGTGGTGCCTTTATCATCTTGTCCTTTCGTATAATAAAAACAAATGTAATGTTTATATTGATCCACTTCTCAACAGCTGTGAATCGCACCACCATTTTCCTCTTTCCTACTCATAAACTGATACCAGCTGATTGTAGGAATCTGTGCAGAATGAAAATTACATGTTTTTCTTCTTTTTGCTGTAGTACAGCAACACGTTACATTACTGTATTACTTTGGAACACGTTACACCCAACACTGGCCACTATCACATGGCACTGGAAGCAGTTAGGAGCAGTGTGTGGTAGACAACCTGTGTGGTAGACAATAGCAAGTCAGTGACTAGTGTTTGAAGGGACTGCCACTGAGAATGAAGGATACACAAACATAGGACGTGAGTGTCACTGTGTACCAACATACGTAACCAACTCACAAAACAGTTGTCATTTAATATAAGGCAAGGCCATAGCTTTGAAGAGCACAGTTTATTCATTTTTATAAGCTTTTTTCTCACATTGTCTGAAGTTGCTGTTTCTCACAGATAGAACACAACAGGAGATACGTCGCTTCAACCATGTCCAAACTCCTGAAAACACTTCTCATGGAGCTGCCTGGGAAGAGTGTGCAGAAGGCAATGCACATGAAACTGACTCACTATATGTATGCTCTGCTGTATTCTCACACGGGTGGAAGCTTGAAGGTTAAAGACTGTTTAATCTCCCGATATCCAGTCAGGTAATGCCTAGATAAAATCAGGATTGCAGTGAATGTGTGAAAATGGCTAAAGTGATATTGGATATAAAAAAAATATCCTAATTAAGGTGTTCATATATGGCTTCAAACTACAGTATCCTTCTAGCAAACATATTTCTAAGGAGATTCACCCACTAGACATATATAGCTGATTTAGATCACAGCAGACTGGTTGATAAACAGTGACATTTCATGGGGAGACCACCACAATGAATGTTGCAAAAACCTTCACAGTATCAGCAGCGAGTTTCCTCTGCTGAGCGCAGAAATACAACGGTGAAACTGTCAGTTAATTCTGGGTGTACTGAATCAACTTGTAGCATTGATTCTCTTCATTTAGGCGACCTATTGATTAACTGTGGTTGCTGGATTCATTGTTACAAGTAACAGAAAAACTTTCTATTATAGCAACCTACAGAGTAAACGTTTAGCCACTGGCTGAAACATCAATAAATGGCTTGCCGTGAAATTTCACTGGAGATGTCAGTTTCCCCTCTACCTCTTTATTTTTTTTCATCAAAAGTAGTCAATGAAAGCTACTTGATGGAGTGCCATGAAATTTGATAGTTTGGAAAATCCTGAGAATGAGTCTTAATGGCACAGCTTTTACTCTCGTGCCACATGGTTGCACCTTAGACCAAAGATTAATTTTAAGTTCAGTTAGTCTCAGTAGTATTTGTGTTTGGTATTAACTAGCCAATGTTAGCCTGCTAACACAGTACCAAACTAAGAAGGTGAACATGGAGAATCTTCTACACATTAGTTTGCTTATCATTTAGCAAGTAGCTGCACAGAGAACGTGAGTTTGCATAGCTCTCCACTAACATACAAAGGATTACCCAAGACAAAGGGCGGCCAGACGGACTTGAGCGCAGTCCTCCAACAAGCAAACAGCGCATTGTATGCTATGTGTGCACTAGAAGCACTCGGATTCAGTCCAGTCTAACTAGTTTCACTTTTGTTTTCTTCATGGCTGGGGCAAAGCTAAGGACCAGTAACAGCACGAATTGGAGCAAGAGCTGCCAGCATACGCAGTTGGTTTCACATGTTTTGGATGCTGCCCACATGCGTCTGCAAATCTCTGTGTAGCACCAGGAAAAAAAAACAATACAATACAATGCTGAGGCTATATTCTTGTTTTTATCATGTCACATTTTGTAGGAGTCAATGATTTGAGTTGCAACCTGGCTATTCATAGTAGTTTTGAGAACAGCACTTTATAGGACACTATCATTGGGGGAGTTTGCCACAGAGTATGTCTGTGGTCAGCCTTCAGAATAAATCAGTTCATGTCTGCTCTGCAGCAAAACATATGTGCCCCCCCAGTCTTGCTGCCTGTGTGTATCTTTTCAATATAAGACATACATGTCGTGTCACTGGATATATAGCCAAACATGTCTCCTGCCTCTCCTTTTTAGGATCCGTGGTTTTTCTCTCAGTCGGAAAGAGTAAAGACAGACAAAGTTGGAAATGAAAACAAAACAGTTAACAGAAGGGAATGCAGCCAGTGAAACTAATGATAAGGATCATTTTGAATTACATATACTGCAGAAAGAAAACGTGTCACAGCTACAGATTAGGGTTCATCTTCCCTTGCCTGACATATTCTTTGTATTATTATCTGTATTTAAATCCTCTCTTCCAGGAGCGATGCTAAAAAGCAAAGTGCTGCACTTTAAAGATGACAAATTCAGATCAAGCTCGATGTTGTCAGAGCTACCTAGGAACGCCATCTGTGAGTAATATTTCAAATAGAAGATAAATGTTGATGAAGCATGTGTCATTCGCACTTCAGCTTCCGCGCCACAGAAGTTATTGTTTTTGTTGCGCCGTGAAATAGTCTTTTCTTTATTTTAAACACTCACTCATCAAGCAGATTTGCCAATATAAAGACAGCATAATGAAGCATTTTGTCAGCTTGAGAATAACACATTTTAATGCGCTGTCAGGTTTACAATAAAAATGTAATTACAGTTTTGTCAACGCACAATAGGAATAGGGTTGAGGAATCAGACTGCTCGGTAAGATTTGCATTTAGTTAAAATTTTGTTTTCTATTACCTTCCTGAATTGTGGGTGATTAATTGTTTTCTTCACTCTTGCATAAACAAATTCATTTCAGGGTGCTCTGGAACGTTCATGCACTACAGTTCAGGAATATTAGGTGCAGGTACTTAGATTTGAGACATGTTCATTGTAACTAAATGGTTATTTTCTTTCATATTGAATAATAGCTTAAATGATCCTGCACTCATTCCGCTTCTGTGCAATCTGCTCGCCCGCCAGTGTCTTGCTCAAGGACACTTCAGCATGTAAAGGGCAGGGAATCAAATTGCCAACTCTGCAATTAGTGGGGATCCTTTTCTACCACCTGAACCACAATCACTCAGATAAAGGCAGATAGTTAGTGAGCAGATTTCCAGGGAAATGTTCATCGGATTTTCTTTGTCTTTCTGGTATCAAGATTATCTCATTCTGTACATTTTTGCTGACAGTCATCATTATGTTTCCTGCCCTGGTGGGATTAGTGCTATGTCTCTTCTCATGTATTATAAATCATCTTCATTTCCGGAGTTACTCTCCCATGTTCGGAGGCCGCTTGACAAAGCATCCTAATGTTTGAAACAGTTCAGTGATTACCAAACAGTCTGACAGCCCGGTGGCGGAAGCACAGCCAGACGAGCCCATCCCAACAATCAGCTCTGCAGAGCTGATTGTTGGGGAACTGCAAGACATTTTTCAGCCTCGATGGCTGCCAACTTCGAAACAGCTCCCTGCAGTCTAAAACTGATGCAAGGTCAATTTAGTGGATCTAAAGGGCTCACAAGGAGCAGGCCTTGTCCCTCTATGATTTTGTAGGGTAGAATCTCTTCACCAATCATTTCAGGATGTTATCCTGTGTTTACCCTCACCACCTCACACGTCTATACTCTATCTATTGACCTACAAAGAAAGAAAATTATAACATGAAAATTAAAGATCATTTTCATATTTTTTCCCTTTACTCGTCCAAGTCTACATTTAAAGTATATATCATGAGAGTTAATTCACCTGAAGTACAGTTTGTCAAAACCTGTCGTCTTCATTTTGATTTTTGCTATCAAGGTTTATTTCCAATGTTTGCCATTCCAAAAATCTGCTTTTGTCCACTCGTCAATTTTAAGAGTTGTGATTGCAAGGAAGGTGTATTTTGGAGAGCGTAGGAAGCAGGAAGCCAGAAGTCAAAACTAACAGAGGGTAAAATGTTTTTAGAAGTCCCATTTTTATCTCAGCTGCACAGTTTGTAATTCTTCTTTTACTTCTGCTTCACTGCTTCATATGAGAGCTGGGAGATATGCTATCTGAGTATTATAGCGGGAAAAGAGTCTGAGACAAGATATCAAGTGTGATTTTATACTGATGTTTGTGTTTATGTATGTGTGACTGTTTAGCTCAAATCTTGGGTATTATATTCACATTCTATTATAACCACCTGTGATTCGAGTTAAATTGACTGGCGAATAAACCTGCCCTTTACTAGAGACAAAACTGTGCGTGTAGATCTGTGGCAGTTTTCTAAAGCGCCTTTTCTTTTTCAAGATGACAGAGTCAGAGAATTAGAGGTTGTTTGTCTCTGGCTAATTGTCAAACCACAAATTCAGGAGGCCCAGTGTGGATTCCATCCTACCCATGAAATAAGCTTTTTTACCTTTGTAGAGTTTCTAAGGTGGTCACAGGAGTTTGACTATGTATGTGTGATTTTATGGATTTGAAGAAGACTAACCTTGTGCAACATTATGGGAGTCCTCCAAAAGTATGAGGTGCTTTGGTGTAGGCTGCAAGCCATCTGGTCCTTTTATGATCAAAGTGAGATCAGTGCGTTTCTTGGCACAAAGTCAAGAACATTACCAGCGGTAGTCCTTGTCACCAGTCGGTTCTGGAGGTTCAGCCGGGGGAAGGCTGACCTGTTTTGGGAACCTCAGAATCCCCTCTCGCCTCTCACAGATGACGTGTTCTGCTGGCTTCATCAGAACGTGACCTTTAATATGCACTGTGGCACTTTTCAGCCAAGTGTGAAGCAGTCAGGATGGGGTCAGCACTTCAGTCTGAGAGTATAGTTCTGGAAAATAGAGGAAATGCTCCCTCCGGTTAAGGGGTTAGGAGCAGCCTCAAGCAAAGGAGCTAGTGTGAGCCGTGTGAGATGGAGGGGTGAATTATTGGAGCCGTTGTGCCTGACAGTTCTGCTGAAGAGCTGGATGGCAGATCTTACAATTTACCAGTTTATCTGTGTTCCAGGTCTGGCCAGTGGTTATGAGCTCTGAGTAGTGAATGAAACGGTGACTGTTACAAGAGTTTCAAAATGAGTTTGCTCTGTGCTGTGGCTGAGTTTAACTCTTGGAGGCAGGATCAGATGCTTGATATCTAGAGCTGCTGGTCCTTTGCTTCTAAAGAAATGTTTAGCTTAGGTGGTTAAGATGGTTCATGGGCATTACCTTACCTTAGAACTTTAGAGGTTTTCCCTCCACCTGTGAGGAGACGCAGGGGCACCACCAGAATTTGCTGGTGGGATTACAAATTTAATTCGGTCTAGAAACATCTTAGAGGGACTGAAAAACTGGAGAGAGAGGTCTAAAGACTTGGCTGAGCCTGCTGGCACCGTGACCAAACACAGCTTGGGATGGATGGAGAGCAAGTTTTTATCAGCAGCAGGTTTTGATTTATGAGCTTCAGTCATCAGTTAAAAGATGTCCTATGGATCCAGTAAGGTCAAGAAAAGATGTAGGGTAGAAAATATAAGGACTTTGAGAGAATCACGCTGCATTTATATACGAGTCTCCTTAAATATACAGAAATCGACATTATTGGATCTGTGTTCTTAAGATGTTGTTTTTTCACACAGGCAATATAAATGTGGTTATCCCTGTGAAAAATCTCACTTAATTAACAAGGCTCGGTTGGTCTTTTTCCCTTTTTTTGTTCTTTTTTTAATGACCACAGTGTGCTGGTCACACAACTGAAACTAAATGCTTAGCACACTGGTTGCTTGCCCTCCTATCCACTCATATTCTCTCTTGCTAAAGAGACGATTCAGTTTAACCTTTGTCTTTATTAAGACTTGCAGCGTCTGTGCCTTAAGTAAATTAACTAATGACAATCCTAAAGACTGGCAATGCAGCAAAGCTTAAAATTAGGGCATAACTTATGCAAACTGAGTTAGGCTACAATGTAAACTTTTACTTTGATCATTTAAGTAACGCAAATATTTAATGAAGAAGTGTTTTTCTGAATTTTTCTGTTACACAGTGCGTCAGTTTGTCCTGGTGTTTAACATTGGCTCAAACTTCGTAACACATCAGCATATTGGAAAGCTTCAGAATAAGATAAAATCATGTTGAAAGGGTTATTTTTTTCTTGTGAATGGTGGAAAGGTGTGTCAGCATTATCTGCTTTCCTTTTGTAAAGACAGTACATTGTATCTGATGCTAAAGATGAACTAAAGCACTTTTCTTTTGCATTTTTGAGAAATCAAGCAACTCTCATCATATCTCCTGCTTAGACACTCATTAGTTAAGAACCTTTCCAAGCAAAAGAGATTTTTCCCTCTCAGCCAAAGTCCAATAGCAGATTTCAGCCACTGATCACAGCCACACAGCAAAGACAAACTGATTCATAATTTCGTAGAGGCCATGGCCATCTTAATTATATTACCCACAGAAACGGTGTTTGCAGTGTCTTGTTAGCTTTGCCCTGTGAAAAGATAATGAGAGTGACACTAACAGCACTAGAATTACATCCAGGTAGCTTCTATTTGTCTCACTACTGGAGACTACTGCATTGCCATGCAGCCTGTCATACAGAACAGCGGTCACAATGGGTAAAGGTTTCCTGCGGTGAAGGCTTCGCTACATTTGTGTTACTGTAAAGGAATGATGAGTCTTTTTTCTGCTTGCCTGATCACTGTCAACAATATCTTTTATAGTCCTAGGGAATACATATTTCTGAGGAAGCGTGCCAGCTATGGTGCAAACTCTTAATGGAGAACTATACATTTTTTCTCAACTTTAAAACTACAGTCACTGATTTTTCCCCCCAATTAGGGAAAAGTGGGGGGGAAAAGTTGTGGCCTATCATCACCTTTTAAGTTGTTACAATGTATGACTCTCATTATGCTCTGTTTTCACTCTCTCCAAGTCCTCTGGGAAATATTTGGCTCTCAAGCTGCTAAATGCTCCAAATAGCAGACTATACCTGTCTCCTGTTCGGTTTTTACACGTTGTCATTTGAGTTTGTTATTGCCTGTATAATATATTGCTGCTTTAAAAAGAGATAAATACAGTATGTAAAAGCACATTTAGCTTCATTGTTACAAGCACTAAATTGACAATAGCAGCACTGTCGGTAGTATTCAATTATGCATATGAAGACACTGAAGATCTGAAAATTCCTCTTTTTGTTAATTTCCTCATGTCACTTGCTATTATGAGATGTGATCTTAAGTACTTTGTCTTTTTTATGCTTTTCATTTCTGTCTAATTTTAGCGTATTCCCTACTATGTGATGCCTCGTCTGTTTTAGCTGTGCTGTACAAAGTGCTGCATCTAAATAAAACACTGGAAACCGCCAGCGTGTCAAATGGACTGCAAGGTGGTGTTTAGCTGGACAAGGACTTCCACCCACCTTGTGTTTTTTCAAGTCAGAATAGTATTACGGAAGTGTCGCCACAGGTCAGGCCGATGATGTCCACTCCACAGGCTAGCCACTGAAATGCCGGGCTCGGTGCCATCAGATGAATGTCAACCAACAGTGGAGCGGGCATTCAAGGATAAGAATCTCACTCTCGGTCACCTTTAGTGGTCAAATTCATACAAGAAAAGTAAAGTTGCCCTTAGCCTCTGGAGATTGCAGAGGCAACACTGTTATCTGGGGTTCCAGATTCAGCCCAAGGGGCTGAGAGTCGACGCCTGGGATGTTGTCTTCTTGTGTGGTTCAGCTTATGGTTTGTTTGGTTTGATTATCTGCTGACACCTTATAATCCTTCACACAAGTCTGGTGTCTTGTACAATGCTTAACTTAAAAGCTTTACAGTGGATTACACTAAGAAATAAGGTTGGTAACCTTACAGCTCTTAATCTCTACAGTGTGAGCTTTATGGAGACATTTCCTACTTTTAGAGTGCATGCGTTTCCAAAACACTACAAATCCACTTATAAAAGCTCTTTGTGACCTGAAATTTATTAGTTAACAACTCCACAACCCAGGCGCTCTATCCTCTAAAAGATTTTTTTTAATATATATATTTTATCTTAAGTGTGACTTTTAATTTTGATGCTAATAAATTTTGCTCTCATGCCAGCAATTATTTTTGTGCGAGTGAGTGCCGATTGTTTCCATTTGCACATTTTAGCACGCACATCTCCACAGGAGGTCATGAACAGCCAATCAACGGCATTAAGTGTTTTTCCTTTGAAGTAAGAGTATTTAAAACTGTCATATATTTTAGAAAAATGTGGCAATTTAGACTCAGAAAATAGCATATAATTCTTTAGTGTGTGGCCATTTCTAACAAAGAGTCGTGCTTTTACTTCTGTTTCATGCAACAATCTATATTAAGTGCAAAGAAGGGGGGGAAAAAACCTGAACAAAGGTGGTTACAGCTGATTCCCAAGGCTGCCAGTGTTGTAGGTTGACTGCTCCTGAGTTCCTCTGGATGTGTTTGTGTTTAAAAAAGCACTGAAAACATCCTGCTGCTGTGAAAAATCGCTTCAAAGGGGCATTTCAGCAGCGTTGACTACTGTAAAATACGTCCTAAAGAAAACACTTTCTTTCTGTGATGGATCTTCGTAGAGGCGCATCCAAAGAAGACAGAAGAGGCAATATGTATGAAAATGAGCAAAGCAATGTTCCAAGGGCTTCAATACTTACAGAGAAAGGATGTTGCAAAATACAACCCCCCCTCAATATTATTGCTTTGGGAGACACGTCTCTCGTCATGGTTCCCAGCAAGCCTCCTGGTATTAAAGATCTGTCAGACACACAGATACAGACAGATGCATGTATACACAAAAGCAAGCAGAACCAAATATATAAACAGGGGCACACAGGATCTTCTTAAATGCTCTTATTAGTCAATACTACCCCGAACAGTGATTTTTCAACTATAATTTATCAAACTTTAACTAAGGATTAAAGAGTCAACAAACAACAAGAACTCATGCAAAATGAGAGTATGGATGAAAGTGTGGAGGTCACAAAGGTTTCATCTATTCTAACAACTAATATTAGCATGCCAGCTTACTAGCCCACAAATGAAAGTATCATAAGTGGGGATGGGGTCATATCATCTACACTGCTTTCTGAGCTGTCAGGATACAGGATAATATCCCTGTTCAGAAATGGTCCTTGTTATATTTCTTTTATTTGATGGTTCCTTTGTGTTCCTAATTCTCTTGTTTCCTTCTGGCTCGGTTTTCTTGCTTATCTCTTAGTTTTACTTCCTTTCCCTTGTCTGCTTCCCCTATGCTGCACATTACCCAGAACGGGTTTGCCTTACAGATTTCTTGCGTGACGTCACACACACATTGCTTGAGAGTTGTCCACCATACTGGATGTGACACAACCAGCTGTTTAGTCCCCAGCTGGCAGGCGAGTAGTTCCTGGAGCTGCCGACTTGTCTGCAAACACTTGCCAACTACTTGCTGAGCTGTAATAAATCTTGAAAATGATGTAAAGCGTTTACTTTTTAAAGTATTTGCAGTTTTACTACTGCTCAAGAGTAGTGGGCGAGTGTTTGCAGAGAAGTCGGCGTGTTCTGTGCAAACTACGGGCAACCACAAGAACCTGCTACCGACCAAACCAATTGCGAGGAGGCTGTCGACGACTGCTCAGAAAATAAACTTTTTTCCCTCGAGACTAATGGTTTGACAGGATCACGCTCTAGACCTGTGTGACTGGGGCCTTATCCACTTCACAATGTCACAGTCCAACATGGCAAGAAAGCAAATCCTCAATAACAGAGGATTCACAGGTGTATCCTTTGTGGAAGTGTTTTTTGCCTCATTTATAAATGAGGTGTTGTGTCAACTAGCCATTTGTATTCATAAATTGAGTTCTTTTTAAGATAAACAGTTGCATGATAAAACTGATTTTGTGTGCACTGTGTTCTGTTTGCGTGATTACAAAATGGTACCAAATCTGTCACATTGGAACAATTTAATTAAAAGTAGCCCTAAATAAAGAAATGCCATTAACACTTTACACTATTATTTACACTTGAGATGAGTGAATAGCTGCTTCTGGGCCTTAACAAGATCATTTATGAGTTAGTTGTTCTACAACAATACTTGTTGCTTGGTGTCATTTCTCTTCCTCCAGTCACATCTTTTGTGAAGGGGACCATACAACACCCTTTTCTTCCTGTTTACCTTCTTTAAGAATGACTTCTTGACAGTCACCCTTCCAAACCATTTGTGACGAGGCTATAATGAACAGCAGATGGATAGCTGAAGGGACAGATGTATTTCTTAGGCCTGAAATTTAGATGCAGTCCCCCTGCTATAGATAGTTTTTTAGGCCTACCACTTCTTCTTTGGTCCTTCACTCATCTCAAGTTTTTTAAGGACACCATTACTAAGGTATGCCAGGTTTTCAGTTAAAAGCTCTTTGGGAATCACCTTGTGGGTGCCAAGATACTAGATTCAGTTAATAAAGGAGGAATAAATTTTGTTTTTCTGCGAAAGGCTGCTAGTAACAAAGAGCCCAAAGATACAATTTAAATTGGTTCTTTGTTAAGTTGCCTGGTATAAGTAGATGCAACGGGGCTGCATCCCATGAGTTAGCTGCCTTTTCATATTTGAATGATTCATAGGTCAGTGTTAAGTCCTTCAACACATACACATGTAAGAAAAAAGAAAAAGAATACTTTAGTGAAAATGGCCACGCAGAAGGACTGGAGAAAAAATGAAAGTCTGGCTCCTTGGAAGCAAAATATGAAGAAATGAGGGGTGACTCAAGATCTTTGTACAGCACTGTAGGTGTGAGCATGAATGGCTACATGTGTGTGCCCCGTGATGGACTGGTGATCTGCCCTTCACGCTGTGACCACCTCCAGAAAAAGCTCCAGCTGTCTTTCTGAGATGGCCTCTTGCTCTGCTTCTTGTTTTCTGTCCTAAGCCTTATATATATATATATATATATATATATATATATATATATATATATATATATATATATAGATACACATGTATAAAGCCTGCCAGCTTTGGCCAAACTTGCATTGAAAATGGAACATACTTTAATATAACAAAAAGATGCATTATGTTAAATTATTAAAAATTTGTATTAGGCTACATTTTAACTTCACTACAGGTGGACTCCAGTGCAGTAACACTGTCATCTTACAGTTAGTCACACGGGTAACTCCTGCTCCAGCTGTAGCTATATATAAATTTAGTCAGTTTAACAGTTTTTTAGCTTCTTGAACAAACTCATATAGCTTAAGTTGGTTTAGTAGCTGATTTTTGTTGCTTCCATAGAAACGTAAAGTCCAACTGTTCAAAAAGTGAGTGTTAAATTCTAGGTTTCTCTCCTGAAGTCTCATCATTATAAACGGGGTCCTGTGAGAACAAAAAGCAGGTGTTGCAAGAGTAAGGGAGGCGGAGCTCTGCTAGTCAATAGGAGGGTAAGTCTGATAAAACTGCACCTTCTGTCTCTTTCTCTGTCCTCTCCCTGAGCACGGTTCTCTCCGTCTCATTTCCCATCTCACTCTGCCTCTCTCTCCTTACTTTCTGCCAACCAGGATGCTGACAATAGCTTCAATAAAGATGAATTGAAATTGGCTGTGGCTGGATTTGGCTTTCCAAGACGTACAATGGAAGGAGCAGTGCAGTAATTATTACTCTGGATTCCAGCACACTGCACGGCAAACTCATTTCCCTCTGTTCTTCCCCCTTTTCTCTCTGTCCCTGCCTATCTGTCCTTTTCCAACTGATTTTCTCCGCCTCTCAGGTAGATATTTCTCATCGCCTCCCTCCGTGTCTTCCTCGTACTCCATCTCGGTCCGTCTTTGTTTCGCTTTAAGTCCCTCCATCTTTTTCTCCCCCTCTTTTTCTCCCTCCATTTTCCCCCCCTGTTCAGCTCAGTACAGTCCATTATTGTTGTTTGCTAAAGTAGAACTATAATTTCACAGCTGAGGAGCCAGATCAGGTCTGGAGTAGTGATTAATAATCTGACGGTGAATAATGATTTCATCCTCCATATTCAGCTGTGGGTAATTATTCGCTGTGTAATCGTGGAATAGATTTGCTCAGGAAAAACAGACTTATTCAAATGTGAGATAGAAACTGGAGCGCCTTGGGTGTGTCGAGGCATCCATGAAGCTAAATTTACATGGGTGGGCTCCAAATATAGGCCCGAGAATAAGATTAGAACATTAGTGTGGGCGTCACTTCAAGCCTCTAGGGTCCCAGAGTCTTACTCAGTCCTGCGTTAGCCGCTGACGTGAGGCACACTGCCTCCCCTATTCTGCTAATCACAACTGTGATGAATGTGTCAAAAGAAGTGATGCGAGGCATTTCATTCTCTTTGTCCTTGTATCTCTTCTTGTCTATAATGATAATGGATTGCATGTATTTTCCTGATGGAAGTCGGGGGATCAAGAGGTGGCGGGCGATGCGACTGACACAGCATGAGGAGGGCTGCAAAACGGAGTCCTAATACTTGGTTAAATTTGTCATGTTTTGGTCTTAAAGAAAGTGTATGAAGCTGAAAACAGTGTAATTCACACGGATTCAGACGCACAAAGAGGAAGCACTTGCTTCCGTGTGCAGCCACACATATTTAAGTCCATTTAAAGCTCCTAACAAAGCATTATTCACACTTTGCTTACTTAATGGAGGCGTCTTGATTAAAATTTCTGTATAATGTGTCATATTGTTTGCACAGCTTTGGTTATTTTGGATGTTGCCGAGGATGCTAACGTGAACAAAACTGTACAGATGACCAAAACAAAGGTCACAATGTAGCTAATCTGAGTTTTCATAACAGTGCTTTGCAGTTTTTGTGTGTGTGCGTGCGCCCGCGGGTGTGTGTGCACACACACGTATATGTGCTAATGTGGAGGTGTGTGTGTTTGCTCAGGTTTGGTTATTTTGGGTGTTGTCAACCAGAGAAATCATTTTACTGTAGGTACAAGTTTCTCCATCTGGTTGCCAGGCAACCAAAAGCCTTGAGTTGGTCCAAAAAAGGCTTGTGTGTGTATGTACATCCAGATGTACGCTTGCACACACACACACATGCATATTAGCACACACACACACCTGCGTGCTACTGTGGTAAACATCAAGCTCTATCAAAGGATAAACAAGAGCTATCACCCCCTTCACAGTGTCCACTCTGGGGCTTGTTCTCACAGATCGCATGCCAGATCACAAACAATGCGTGAGCCTGTGTGTGTGTGTGTGCATGTGTGTGTGCGAGCGTGCGCGTGCATCAGGGGGATTTTTAAAGTGGCATTGTTTAAACCATTCAGATAGTTTTGCCTGCCAGAGAATGAACAATCCTCTTCTGTACACACAGCACTACACTAATACAGATACGCATGCATGCACTCCCCACATACTGTACACACGCTTCACATGTTCGTGTACAAAGTCACACACACTGATGAGAAAATGCTCGTTACCACCCAGGCGTGGGAGACAAGCGTCAGGTAGGGGCTTTTGTTTTTTTTTTTTTACCTCTGCATTTTCTCATGATGACAGGTGGGGTAATGGGCCATTAGATTAGCAGCAAACTGAGGGGGTGCTTTCAAATGTTATGTGATGCTTTGTTGATAGAAACCAGACGCTGCTCTCTTCCTGACTTGGGCTTGTTTGCAGTATATGCCTCCGTGCGGTTCGCTCAAAATAGGGCCAATGATGATAGAATGAGGCAATCTCTGCTCTTTAGTGTGTGTGTGTGTCAGAGGAGAAAGAAAGGCACAAACACGGGGGAAAGAAATGGAGTCAGAGAGTATGTGTGTATGCATGTGTGGGTGTGTGAACGTGTGTGTGTGTGTGCTCATTAAAACAGAAAAAGAGGGAGGGAGGGGGAGAGAGAAGGGGGTGGGGGTGGGGAAGCTTGGGAGAGACAATCCTCTGTGCCCGTCAGCAAGGATTTACTGATGGGTCTCTCATCTCTCCTTAAGATGTTCCCTCCTCAGCCTCAGCCTTCCTTACTGCCTTTTGTTAATTGCCATTGTTCAATACTGTAAATTCCCTTTGTCAGCACACACCCTGTGAAGACAGAGAAGGTTAAAATTCTGAACGATTTCAAAGAGAAATTTTGTTCTGTATTCTAACTGTAGATAGAGGCTTCGAAACTTGTGCGCCTTCAACTGCAACTCTGTTTCAAGTTGAAACAGATCGTCAGACTGCTGTTGTGCTTCTGCAACAGGTCAGACTGCACGACTAGCTACGCTAAGTGATAATGACTTGTAAAAGCAAGGTGCAAAAGATAAACAACACCTTGACTGGAAATAAGCAAAAATTATTCTTAAAACCACCCAGGATTTTGCCTGCATCCGTCATGAAAAGAAAACAAAGTCAAGAATTTGTGTTAAGAATGCCCTCGAAAATGGGATGCTTGAAAATAGCAAAGGTAGGACTTTGGCAAAAAAATTAAAAATTAAAAAATTCAAAGCAAACACAAAAGAGGCTTTGTGTAAAAAGTGTCTGTGTTACCATGGAACTCCTGAGTGTTCAATACCAAAATCCCTCTGTATTTTACTTATTGTCATTTCAATCAGGTGTTCCATCTTCACTGTGCAGAATTTGACAAAAGAGGCTGTTTCAGCGTTCGTCAGCTGGGGGGTGGGGGGGTTGTATTCCAGTGCTCAGTTCAATTCTGGGCTTGAAACCGTATTTGTGTGATTTTTGCGACATTACATTCAGTTTGAAAGTCAGATGAGGTGATGTCTACTTTCTGGGTTAAAAATATTTTCATGAGGAAGAAGTCGTAGATGCTGTTTAGCAAACTCTTAAAAGATAATTAAACTTTTTGGAGAAACACAAAATATAATTTTTGGCACTATGTGTTTATTTTTGGTATGTAAAATTGATACAAAATGTTCATTTATTCTTATTCCATCATTTTTGGTAATTACCCTTCTGATGGTCACATAATTACCATATGCTACAGTCTACAGTTGTGATCACAAGTTTACATACTGTTGGTCATCTTGGACTTTCAATGATTTCTTTGGACTGTTCTTTTTCCAGAGTAGAGTGATTGTGGAGTGTACATCTTTGTGGACTTTACAAAACAGGAATTGAGTGCACAAGTCTAAATTTATTTAGGTTTTTCTCTAATTCACAGAAAGTAAACATATAGATTAAAATTTGGCAAAATGTCAAGTTGCACCTCTAGAGTTTTGTTAGCCGTCAACAAGCTCCTGGCACAATCCTGGCTGGATATTTGCCCACTTGTAATTTGTAGAGTTTATTTAAACTGAGCTGGCTTTTAAGAATAATCCACAAATTTTCAATAGGGTTGAGCTTGGAGCTTTATGGAGGCCACAAGTTTAAGTTGAAGTTTAATTTTAGCATGCCAAAACCTATTATGATGCGTTCAGGATCATTGTCCTGCTCGAAGACAAAACTGTATCCAAATTCCAATCATCTAACTGTTGATTTGAGGTGCCTGAAGAATTTGGAGGCTTTTCGACTTCTTCACTGTTCCTCACACTTTGTGCAATGTACCAGCACCACTTGCAGCAACACACCCAGAGTATGATGCTGTCACCACCACCATGCCTTATAGTTAGTACACTGTTCTCGGGTTTGAAAGCCTTGTCTTTACTCTTTCAAACCTACCTCTTGTCTGTCATACTGGTTTTCCATCAGTTCCCAGTTGATAGCAGGCCTGAGCCTTGGTGGTTCCTGGTTTGTTCCTGAAAAAGCTAGCAGTCACATGTCTGCAAAACATTAATAAAGGCAGTCTCCACCTGCTGGCAAGTCAAAACAATGCTAATTTAGGCTGCATTCACAGTGGTCAACATTAATTAACTAAGGTTTTAGCCAGTCATACATCACCAATCTCACAAGACCGATTTAGTTAATTGAGTGAAAAGAAACACAATAAAATCATGTTATTAAACAAAGGCTACATGCACACTACTGTGCTACGCAGGGCTTAGACATAGAGCAGCATCTAGCTGGATATAATTCAGAGTAGATTTAGCTGTGTCGTGTTCTAGGAGAAAGACATTTAACTCTGTGCAGAGTAAAAAGATTTGCTACCTCACAACTCTGGTGGCAGTTTGTGGCAGCCAACTAAGAACTGGGAACACATGTGAATGGCAGACAATTCAGAGGAAGGCTACACTTTCATGAAAAGTGACATTATGAAATAAAGTTTGACATAAAATAAAAACTGCATAGGGAAAAATGCAATGATGAAGTAAGAACAGACACCTGAATAAATAAATGTTGAAATAAAAATGATGCAACAACATTAAAGAATAAAGTGCTCACTTTTTTTAATTTACGGTTTTTTTTTTGTACTGTTCACGTGTCTAATGCTTTATGCATTACAGCTCGAATCCTGTACAAATGACAGACATCTTGTCACTGTTACAGGCAGGGACACTGCCTTAAACTATGGGTCCTATGACAACAACTCAGCAGCATCTCTGACACATTATCTATAATCCTTGACATGTTCTAGGGCCCCTGTCCAGCTCTCGGTGAAAACTCTTTATCTCCACAATGTCAACTTTTCACAGACTAAGAAAAACTAGTTTACTTTTGGCTGTGTGACAATTCATTTTTGACATTTTCCAGTGGGTTTCTGAGAAGGATTCGTGAGCCGAGGAGACATGAAAAAATAAAATACATAACTACAGCGTGAGCTGCCAAAATTGGACCTGAATTTTTAAAGACATTTTATACTACATACTGTAACTGAAGTGGATGTCTAAATAACACACCTTCAGATAAAACAGTTGAGGCTGGTAATTGCTTGAAGGTGAAATGAAGCCAGTTTGAAAAGAAAAATGAGAACTGAGCTGAGGGTCGGCTGCTTGTGTTTGCTGCTTAGCATCATCGGCAGATCAAGATGGCTGAATGTAAGTGAGCTAGTCAAGGCCAAGACAAGGAAGCAGAGAAGGAGAGACGCAGTGTAGTGAAAGGCAGATCGATGTGCAAACAAGCCAGCCTCGCAACAACCAAGAAAACACGACTGTTATCTCTGGCTAGATGACTTTTCACTATTTTATTGTGCACTCTCATTTTAAGTCAGGGCTGAAAATGCATCTCTAATAAATAATAAAGTGAGAATTCCTCTAAGCATCTCTATGTTGGTTGGTATGCACTTTTCTTTCCTGGGAATGCTCAAAGAGATTAGTCTTTGTCCTTGTATTTCAGAGAAACTGCCAAGTTCTCGCTGCCACTGTTACTGTTACTGATTTTCATTAATTATAACATAAAAGCAGGCATTTATTTGCGCTTAAAGTTTAAGGCTCATCATGACTGACTGGATAGAAGGATTTCTTCTTTGAAATTGTAAAACTAATGTAAATTCTTAAAGCCGACTGCTTAAGTGCAAAAGGAGTGCAATTTAGCCTTTGTGTAATTTCACCTTTGCTTTCTATTTCTCTTCCTTCTACTCTACATTTCCTCTGCGAGTCTCCGAGGCTATTTTAACATCCATCTCTCTCCCCTTGGCCACAATAGAGAATGATGTGCTATACAGCAGGCAGGCAGACTGAAAGAGAGTTACTCAGACAGATTACCAGACAGATAGATCAGGAGGTGGTTGAATTACCTATGCAGAGAATCACAGCAGTTACAACTTGTGATCACAGAACGAACGAGAGGAAGGGAGACAGAAAGAGTGACAGACGTAGAGCGCGAGAAAGAGCAAAAGCAAAAAAACAGGTGAGGAAGAGCCGAGGAGGAGGAGGTGCAGTTGAAAGTAAGAAGAGAATAGAGCGGTGGAGGGGAATCGATGTTCCCCATGCGATCTATAGAACTCTCAATTATCCTACTGCAGCCTGTCGACAGCAGCTCTTGAGGAGATGAAGAGGGGAGGAAAAGGCGGCGAGAGGGGGGAACGGTCGGGAAGGTGCTTCTTATTTCAGCTGTATCTACTTGCAGTGCAGACTGTAATGGCGAACTCTGTGTTGCAATGCAAATTTACCGTCCTGTTTGTCTAGCGGCACTGGCTGCAGAGGACGAATACACAAGACTCAGGAGAGGAGAAACAGATAGAGAGGCAGAGGCGAAATGGAAATGAGACACAGAAAGATGGAAAAAAGAGAGCAGAAAGAAGGGAGTGGAGAGCAGTCAAGGAAAAGACAGAAAAATATAGACAACCGAAGAAATGGAGATAGATTGTTTTTTAAAAACAAATAAGAGATGTGGATATTGAAGAAGAAGACGAAAAGCAGGTCTTCAAAAATCCAGTAGGAACCTTCCACTTAGAGCAGCTGACTTCCTCCAAGAAAATCAATGCTGGCTGTAGCCACAGTCCCCCAGGCCGAGGAAAAAAGACCCACTCTGCATGAGCATTTTCACACTTGCCACACATGTTATTTAATCTACCTGTGAGGACACTGGAATGACTCACAGTTCATTTGCTGGAGGTTTACTAATACCCCTGAACCTCAAAGACTCGTGATTTAAACCTAACCCAACCTAAATCCACCTTTAAATCCTAATCATGCCGCCACTTTCGCACACTTGGATATGGTCTCTGTGGTCTGCTTTGAATGGGTTTGTGAAAAATGTGATTTAAAAAAAAATCTGTCACCATTAACTCCTGGGGAAAAAAAGATGCATCATCATACTTTTAGCACCTACACCAACAGGAACTAATGATTCTGACGTATTAAAAAATGACACACAGGGAAAACAAAATGATTGTACTGATAATATGTCCCTTTGAACTCAACATACTCACCAACACCAGCTCACGCATTAAGATTCAGGACAATCGGGGGGTGGGGGGGGGCTCAGTGCAGCTCTTTAAAACAGGGTGATTGCAGTTGAGCTTCAGAGGAAAATTCAATAGACGGAGAGCACCTGGCTCACAAATGCCTGCCAGATTTGGCTGGCTTTTGGGTTGCAATCTTGGGCACAATTTAGATTAAGCATTACAACTCAAGCAAGCCCAGATATAATTTGGATAAATCTGATGTGTCATTTTTCACAAGGAAAGCGCTATGAGAGAGTAAAACAAAACATAAGATGGAGACATCTGGAAGGTTGTTTGTGAACACACTTTAAAATAGGGCTAATTTCCAATTTAGGACTGAAAGTTGGCCTCGGGTAGATAAATCAATGTTAAGGCGCATATTTTGGAAAATAACTCTTCTGTATTTGACCTTTGAGAGTGGTAAGTAGTTGCAGCATTGTGTAGGAGCCTCCCCAGCTGAAGCAAGCTAGAGTAAACACTACACATTTCCTTGCCAATTTCATAAGGCCATGTAATGTTAGATATACACTCATCAGCCAGTTCATTGGGTAACTTGTCGTTCGCATAAATATCTAATTAGCCAGTCACATACCCAGTGTATTCAGGCATGCAGACATGGACAAGACGGCATGTTTAAGTTCAAACTGAACATCAGAATGGGCAAGAAAAGGCATTTAAGTGACTTTGAACATGCTGCTCTTGTTAGTGCTTGTTAGATCAGCGGTCCCCAACCCCCGGGCCGAGTCGTTTGGTACTGGGCTGCCTGTGAGAGTTGAGTCTCGGGTGTGAAATTTATGGTTTTCAAGGTTTTTATCGTTATTTTTTTTTTTTTTTTTATCATTTTTATTGTTAACTCGGTTTCCCTGGGTCTTTTCCCATGTGTTGTGAATAAATCTTCCTTTTTTCGGTACCGGTACTAGTTTTATTTTGTTGTATTTATCCGCGACACCTTAAAGGCCGGTCCGTGAAATTATTGTGGGACATAAACTGGTCCGTGGTGCAAGAAAGGTTGGGGACCGCTGCGCTAGATGGACTGGACTGAGAATTTTGGAAAATGCTGATTTGTTGGAATTTCTACACACAGGCATCTCTACAGTTCACAGAGATTTGTTCAAAATACAGAAAATATCAGTCAGCGACAATTCTCCAGGTGAAAATGTCTTGTTGATGCAAGAGGTCAGAGCAACTCAATCATCCAGTCGAAACAAATAATGTTAGCAGAAGAGCACCTCTGAATGCGCAACGCATTGGACCTTGATGCGTGTTTGCTAAGGCAGCAGAAGACCACACTGGGCGGAGGCACTCCTGTCAGCTAACAACAGGAAACCTGGGCTACAATTCACCAAAACTGGACAATAGAAGATTGGAAAAACGTTTCCTGGTCTGGTGAGTCTCTGGATCCATCTACAAACAAAAAAAAGGTTATCTGTTTCTCAAAATGTACCGACCAAATTCCCCCTCACGCAAAACCACTTGTGAGGAGATTAAACGCACACAAACACATATCGTCTCTGCTTGCCTAACAAATAATAAATATTCATTCAATTATTACAATAGTTAATAAAGGTTAATAAAGGTTTCATTGTTTTCCAAATTGTCATCTAAAATCAATTATCTTACAATGATGGAATATTTGATATTCTTACAACTCCGTGAACTTCAGTGTAGTTTCCCCACATCAGGCTAGAGAGTTGGATTTGGAGTAGGACAGGAAAGACGCCTTTGTAAACAGCATATTCAATTTGTCAGGTTTTGTTGCTTAAAAGCATTGTAAAGTAAAATCTCAGATGCAGACAAATATTACAGCTTCCCATGTAGTGTAGTAGCTGAGACGTGTTTGTGAAAGAAAGAAAGAAAACACTGTTTGAAGAGACGGGAAGAGAAGAGATTTTTGACAATAAGAGTTTTTTCTGCTTCTACAACAAGCGTAAACTTCATCTTCATCTGCCAGTGTTTGCATGCACGTCTGTGTCATGCACTCGTACAGTTCAGCCTATGTGTGCATTTATATTGTTTCCAAACAATAGTGAGGCGCTAATTAGGGATATGCCATTTCCTGTCTCTAAGCAGTATTGTCTCTAAAGGTGTCTTTGCTTATATGATTGATGTGGCTTTTATTTTGTGTTTGTGTGTTAGATTGAGATAAAGGCATATTGTACTCGGACTCAAGCTGTGGTGAATTGAAAGGGGGGTGTACTGAGTCATTATGGTCAGTAAGACATCCATTGATCAAACTGTCAAGTATCTATGTGTGTGCGTATGCGTGTCTGCGTTGTTTCAAGTGTGCATGCACTCGCCTGATAAGGAAATTGCCCCTTGGCCAATGGAAACACAGAGTCTAATGGCTCAGAAACATCAAGTCAATTAGTGCATATAACAACAGGCAAAGATACAGTCACTCACTTACACATTTCCACTCATCAAACACATTATTCAGCTCCCTTTGTTTGTTGTTGTGTTATTCCTCCTTTTTTCTGTTCTAGTGTATACACCTACATACAGTGTGATCTTAACATGCATTTACCGTGTCTCATCGTTTAAATGCGGCAACTAAAAATGAGGTTAAACCTCATGTGAAGAGATCTGATAGGTGGCAATTCCGAAGGGAATACATTTACACATGTGAAGATTTAGTTACATACGGCTACAGATGTTTGCCAACGCATTCATTTATTCTGCCTAAAAATGGCGAGAGCTTCTGAATCCCTTCATCAACACTACGCCCTCAAATCTTAACAACACATGAACGCACCCTGCCAGCTCACGCATCCACATACATGCGTTTTACACATACACCCACAGAGATCTCTCACACAGAGGTATCCGCAATAAAATGGGATTAACTTTGGCTGCAGCTAATCCTGTTTGTTAGTCTCATTTTTTTTCCCGCTGCACTATATTCACAACTAGCTGCGGAGTCGAAACCCAAATCTGTCAATTTCCACTTTCTCAGGGAAAGCAGGAGGGCACTTTACTGGTAATATCCAAGTGAGGCGCTATTCATTATTATATACTTCCATCATTCGAAAAGGAAATTGCGATCTTAGAAAAACTTATTATTATTCCACAAATATTTTTTTTTACTGTTCAGCTATCTTTAAGGTAAAACTTTGAGACAAAAAATTCTGGTTCAGCTCCCAAGGTCAGCTTACGAAAAAGTGCACTCTGGAAAAAAAAGAATGAGAGAGGCAGTTAGCACTCACATGCTCCAGTGGAGCTGCTCAGCAGTTGATGGTAGCAGACAAGGGTTCTACTCCCAGGTGTGAATGTTTGTAAAAGCAGTTACGAGACACCAAATTGAACTTGTGTAAATCCAACTGCCATTCATCACAGTACAGCCAGCACCATCTATTCTTCAAGATGCAAAAAGGCGATAGATAGATAGATAGATAGATAGATAGATAGATAGATAGACAGACAGACAGACAGACAGACAGACAGACTTTAGTTACATCTGCAAAAGTATTTGACAGGTATAAAATAGTATTTTTGCACCAGCAAGGTGATTCCGAAAGAGATATTAGATGAAAATTTGATATATTTCAGCATGGTGTACAGCGTGTCCTTAAAAATTTAAGGAAACCGGACAAGTGAAGGACAAAAGAAGAAGTGGCAGCATCTACAGCAGATGAACAGTATCTAAAAGTCATGTTCTTCAGAAATAAGAAAAAGCCCAGCAACAAACTGACATCGGACTAGAGAGATGCATCTGGTCCCTCAAATGATCCACTTATTACAGCATCCAAAGAAGAGATTTGAATGTCCTTCAAGAAACTTGGAGAACTACTCCTGAAGTCTATTCAAAGAAATTACAAGGAAGCTTGCCTAAGAGAGTTCAGGCTGTGCTGAAGAATAAAGTTGGTTATATCAACTATTCACTTTCAAGTGCGTTAGAATTGTACAAACTCTGTTTTTGCCTTACCTTCTGTGTATTTCCATGTAGGTTAGCACACGTTTCAATAGATCACTGCATCTATTTTGCATTTTCCTTGCAAACTATAAAGAAATGAGGGGTAGCACTCAATTTTTGCACAATACTATATTTGTTGTAGTTTGCCTGTAGATATGTTATATGTTGAGTTGCACTGGATTCTGTAGAGACAAGATTTCCTCCAACTATGTGTGTGAAATGAATAAATCTGTTTGAGAGAGCTGTATATGAGTAGCAACTGGCAGTCTGCGCTGTACTGGAATAACTACGAGAGGTTGTTAATACCTACACAGCTGGTAACCAGCCAATCATTGTGAATCATGCTAGAAATCTGAACCGATCTAGAAATAACAAAGGAAACAAAGGTCATAAGCACAAAAGATTAGATCGACACAAAAGACAAAGATGAGACAACAAAGCTAACCATGCAATACAGTCAGTGAATTTTAATGATTGTGTTTTTCTGCATTTTGCTTGTTGGCTCAGTGTGAACCATCACATCTTTAAAACCTGCATATTTAAAATAAAGGTTAGAATGAATGCATTTGATTTAGCCAGTGGTGTATGCATTTCTTTTGGAAGAATAGCCCTTTAGCATTGAATAAGAAATCTATATAAACGCAGCTTCTGTCCCCTGTTCTGTTTGACCTGATTTATCTAACTTCTGGCTGGCTAAGCCTTGCAGCTTTCTCTATGATCTTGTCTAAATTTACATCTCTCTACATGCCCCTCTAATCGTGACTGAGGAGAAGTTCTCATTGCTCCTGATGAAAGAGTAAGAGGTCGATCAAATGCAAAACAGGCTCTCTTAAGCTTCCTTTGCATCACACATTGCTCTCTCTTTGTGGCCTCCAGCTTAAAACAACACAAGGATGGTCTGAATGCAGCACTCTCATGAAAATCAATGATCAGATTCTGGCATTCCTCCAAAAAAAAAATAAAAAAAGTTTAGGTAATTAGTGCGTATGAGTGATTGTGTTCAGCTGTAATAATGATAGCAAGACAAATCTGTGGGTTGGTGCATTTGGGATTGAGGGGCGTGTAAGGAAAAACAAATTCACTGGCTGATAGTATAGAAAGATGTTTATCCTTTAACGTCCCAGATACATTAAAGATGTGGTATAAAATATGTTTGTCAGCATAAATCACTGTCAAGTTTGATGCATGCTGCAATAAAATCCAAACACAGTGAGTCTTAACTGGAGTAAGAGATTATAGAGAAGTAGCAGCTATCAGATCCACCAAAACCACAGGTTTCACTTTAGCTTGGTAAGCACAAACTTTAAACCGGCTTCCAAGAAAACATGCAGCACTCATTGATATTCTGCATTTAAAGGTACCATGCCGAGTTTTGGAACAGCAGTACTAAAACAGAGCAAGCAGTATGAAGAGCTCTTGTTTTGTTCACATGGTACCCACATCATATGAATGAGTGAGCAGCACAATAGCCGCTGCTCTTCTGTGACAGTCAGTGACAATAACTTGAAAAAAGCAGTCCTCTACCCACAAATGCAGTAAAAAAACAAAACAAAAATTGCAAGCTAAAATGTAGCTAGAACATAAACAAGGCTGAATTTCTCCAAATTATGTTACTTTAACTTTAGTTTATTGACAAGAAAACTACACATAGCAGCTTCAGTTTCATAATCTTGCTGAAAGTATAATACAACCTTTTTATAAGTCTAATGTTACCACGTTAGAATCTAGCTCTATTTGAGTAAAGTGATAGTTTAAATCAAGCTAGTACATCAGTTCCAGTGTGAACTTCTTTAACCTGCCTACAGATACTGTTGCTCCTGCAAGCCACTTTGTAACCGACTTCTGTTTATTGTGAGGCCTTTCTGCTCATCTGCTTTAGACTTTCCACGTGCATACATAACACGGGGGAAACAACCCAGAACAAAACAGAGCCATATCGTCAAACACAAATAACCATCTTTTGATTATGGTGATTCTAACTGAAATGAAATGGTTTCAGTATGCATACAGAGAGAAATTCATGCATCGTCATTCAGCCCTATGAAAGCTTATGAAAGCAAGCTGTCAAGCTCTTGTAATGTAAATTGAGTTGCATATAATGATAAACTCAGAAAATGAACACTCATTTTAGGGAATAGCTTTTAGACTGTGTTCCATCATTGTTTTAGTTTTTAGCCTGTAATTTTCTTATTTATTTTAATATTGTACTTAAGCATTTTTCTTTTTTAATGCCTTATATTGCTGTTGATATCTTCACATTAACTTTACAACTTCGTATGTTTACACAGATCATCTAATGGTGACAAACTGAAACAGAAACAAAATTACAAACAAAATTTATGGTTACAATATATATCTACAACATAGTTGTACAAATTTATGCAATGTGCAAAAACAAAAAATCTTTTGGCACCTAAAGTTATCCTAAAGAGAATGAAGCTCGTTTCCAGCAAGTGTCCATCCTTATTTTTCTCATTGATAGCAACAAAATCAGCATTGTGTTTACATTCTGTCTAGGCCCTTAGTCCCTCACAGATGCAGGCTACTGTATATTAAAACCATTACTTAACCTTTAATATTCAAAGAGGAACTGTATTACTTACTTCAACGAGCTCCTAATGACTTAAATGGTTGGATGCTTTGCATGACATGCTACTTTAGGGAGCTCTTGGAATTTGCTTGATTAATACATAATGTGCCATGATAGGCTCTTTGCATAGCATCAGTAAAGTTTGTATGGCTGGGAGGGAAACAGTAGCTGTATCTGTATACAGGATTTGGAGAATACCAGTGAAGTCTTTTGTGGCTGGAAAGGGAGCTGTTCAAACTGATAAATTTCCTCAAGTGATCCTACATCGTCAATGGTGCTTAGGGAGTAAGAAAGCTCAATGGAAGCTGATAAACAGCCCTCATGAGGCTAGAAGCTTGAGCTCTAATAAGATACTATTAACATAAACATAATGAATCTCCAAAAGAACTTCTCTTCAAGTTATACGTTGTTTATTATAAAGACAATGGGTTTGACAAGGAAAGTAACAGGATAAAGAAAGACCTCACATATGGTTTTGGAAATTTTCTCCATGTTCTCCTTCATTAGCACTTAGCTAATAGCAGCACTAGCTAGCTAGCCAGATTCTTCACTTCCATGCCTTTGCTCTTCATTTGCATCTACAAATTAAAATCTGATTGAAGTGACATTTAATATCAACTTCAAATTTGGTTTGGATCCAGTATGCAAACATTGCTGGATGCATAAAGAGACGTTAAGTAGATCCTCAGCTTATTAAGAAGTGACCTGCTCAACCTTCTGGAAAAAGAGGTATTGTGATTAGGGTTGCCAACCGTCCCTTAAAAAACGGAATCGTCCCGTATTTAGAAACAAAAGTACACGTCCCGTATTGAGCTAATAAGGGACGCACTTTGTCCCGTAATACAGTGAGAATCAAAAGTAGTCTATAAATGTTTATGGAATTAACGCTTTGTTTGAAAACATAATTCCCAGCCCCTCTCCTGCTTTGTGACCAATGAGCTGACAGCACACTTATGACAATTCGAGTATGACAATTCAGATTACCGCTCATCTCATTGGTCGAGGAAAGGTCGCTTACGGAGAAAATACCGGAAGACAACAGATGACCACAACAACAAGCATGGCCAACAGGGAAACAAACGCTGACACTGCGGTGCAAGTCTCGGACGACAGTACACCTAAAGCTGGGCAAACACTGTGCGATTTTTTTCAGTCACGTTATTCAGCTCCTGCTCAAACTGCACGATTGACTCACAGGGGTTAGAAGTTGGTAGGTCACGATTAGGGTTGCCAACTCCCTGAAAAATAAATAAGGGACACCTCGTGGCCAGGGCCCGGCAACCCAGTTGTCTTCACCCTTCCCAGTGTGGGGAATTTTGTAGCTCTTTTTTTTGTGTGTGAAATTGTTTTTTTAACCATTTGATTTGAATTTGATTTAAGGAGATGCGTATTCTTTGTGATATGAACACATGGGAAACAAATGATCATTTAGCCATTTATTTTTAGCTCAAAATGACAACATTAACACAGTAAAACAGGTCTCTTTCTTAAACAGAAGCCTGTCATGCTTAACTTTTGAGAATATAAGTAAATCTTTCTTTAAAAGAACTCTGTCCTACTTAACTTAAAATTATATAAATTAATAGAAAGCAATAGAACGAAAAATATTCTTGTAACTGTGCACATATAGTGCATTTAGTACAATTGGCTTCAGTTGAGGTATTATTTCAGCTTTTCTAATGCTAATCAGCTGCTCCTGTTTGTAAACCCACTTGTTCCCATGATTACGCATCTTAACTCATCATCATTATTCATCTATGTATTAATTTTATGTATTAGTCATCTATTCGTTGTAATCATCTGTCCTTGCAGTTGTTTATTACACAAAATAAATTATATTATCACACTTCTGGCCACATAGCGCTGATATTCACTGCACATGCCCATATTAACCTTAACCAGAGGGTTTAAAAAAAACAAACCAGTGTTTACATACCATATCTGCTTCTGCCGTGGCCTGGTGGACAAAAAATTGGTTAAGGGTTCCCCGAGCTTTCACGCCCCTCGTGTTCTTCATGTGCCCACCATTAGAAGCATGCCTATGGAAAAAGTGCGCCGGCACACAGTGCAGTGCGCTTTATAGGTGTTATCGTGCATTATCCCAGCCAGGTGTTTTCCTTTTCCCATTCCTCCCTGTACTTTTGCAGCCTTTTTTTCTTTCTCTGAGCGAACAAACATTGCTGGTCTAATGCCGGGCTTACACTGTGCAATTTTTGGCCCATTTTGAGCCGATTTTTGAGTCGTGCGACCGATTTGGTGATCGGCCCGATTTTGGCCTTCATCGTGCATCGTGTAGTATACGTGGGGTAACCAGAAGCGATTAACACCTCACGACCAGCTCCCGATCATCAATCGCTCGTGAGCAGCTCACACTGCTCACGCGTAAACACGTAAACGTCGGTGAAAAAGACGGAGCAGCACGGCTGTGCAGCGTGTGATCTGGACACAAGCGATGGAGGCACAACTTGTAGAACTTTGGAAAGCTCATTCGAGCCTTTTCGATGTGGCATCACAAAATTATCACGACCACAACAACCGTGAAAATAGTTGGATTTACACTGCTGCTCAATCACAGCTGCCTGATCAATGTTTTTCATTAGCAATTTAGCAAAGTTGATGGTGGTGGTGTGTCTGTGTGAGTGAAAGACAGAGAGGGAGAGAGCGACAGATTTTCTGTTATAACCAGTGTTGGTCAAGTTACTTGAAAAAAGTAATCAGTAACTAATTACTGATTACTTCCCCAAAAAGTAATCCCGTTACTTTACTGATTACTTATTTTCAAAAGTAATTAATTACTTAGTTACTTAGTTACTTTTTAAAAACACAATTTACAACCTGAACAGGTGATAAAGCGATAGATCTTTCAGCCCAATTCTACTTTTTCTGCATAATCCATCATACAAAATGTAATCAAATGGAAAAGTCTCTTTTTATAACTTGTTTTATCAGTTTTAATATTTTAACTTTATGCATCAAGCAAAAATTTAATTATATGCACCATTCTCTGATTTGAATAAATTTGTTTAACATTTAAACCTATTTTCTGCACATTTCAGCACATAAAATAAAATATTTTTTGTGTTTACACTCAGTCTTTCAAATAGATGCAAGTAAAACACAGCAGAAAATAAATAATGTCAAAGACTAGCGGTCCTTTTGCTCTATTTTCACCTGTAAAGCAGGAGTGGGGTAGGCGGAGGTGTGCTCTGGTGCAGGTGTGCCGCAGCGGTCAGTGGAAGAATCCGCGAGTTTCTCTGTGAATTTCCCATTACGTCGTTGCGCACTCGGAGCTTGTTTAGGGGGTTTTCTTCCCACCACAACGGACACTAATGTTTTTGTCACTTTTTATGGAATCAAACTCAAAATAAGGTCAGTACTTCCACGCTTTAAACGCTGCACGCTGATACTCTCTCCCCACTCGATATCCGCACACAGCTGTTGTCACGCACGCCGCACTCGCTTACGTCACTGTCATGAGACATTCTCGCAAAACAAAATCAGGTTTTAGTAACGCAGTAACGCAGCGTTTCTACGGAAAAGTAACGGTAATCTGATTACCGTTTTTGCAATAGTAATCCCTTACTTTACTCGTTACTTGAAAAAAGTAATCAGATTACAGTAACGCGTTACTGCCCATCTCTGGTTATAACCTTCATTTTATGGAGGCACAGTGTGAGCACTCAGGTCGCATCAGAGCATCGGGCGGTATAGTGTGAGACCCTGCATCGTGACCTACCAACTTCTAACCCCTGTGAGTCAATCGTGCAGTTTGAGCAGGAGCTGAATAACGTGACTGAAAAAAATCGCACAGTGTTTGCCCAGCTTTAGGTGTACTGTGGTCCGAGACTTGCACCGCAGTGTCGGCGTTTGTTTCCCTGTTGGCCATGCTTGTTGTTGTGGTCATCTGTTGTCTTCCGGTATTTTCTCCGTAAGCGACCTTTCCTCGACCAATGAGATGAGCGGTAATCTGAATTGTCATACTCGAATTGTCATAAGTGTGCTGTCAGCTCATTGGTCACAAAGCAGGAGAGGGGCTGGGAATTATGTTTTCAAACAAAGCGTTAATTCCATAAACATTTATAGACTACTTTTGATTCTCACTGTATTACGGGACAAAGTGCGTCCCTTATTAGCTCAATACGGGACGTGTACTTTTGTTTCTAAATACGGGACGATTCCGTTTTTTAAGGGACGGTTGGCAACCCTAGTCACGATGCAGGGTCTCACACTATACTCTGATGCGACCTGAGTGCTTACACTGTGCCTCCATAAAATGAAGGTTATAACAGAAAATCTGTCGCTCTCTCTCCCTCTCTGTCTTTCACTCACACAGACACACCACCACCATCAACTTTGCTAAATTGCTAATGAAAAACATTGATCAGGCAGCTGTGATTGAGCAGCAGTGTAAATCCAACTATTTTCACGGTTGTTGTGGTCGTGATAATTTTGTGACGCCACATCGAAAAGGCTCGGATGAGCTTTCCAAAGTTCTACAAGTTGTGCCTCCATCGCTTGTGTCCAGATCACACGCTGCACAACCGTGCTGCTCCGTCTTTTTCACCGACGTTTACGTGTTTGCACGTGAGCAGTGTGAGCGGCTGCGGTGACACGTCACGAGAGATTGATGATCGGGAGCTGGTCGTGAGGTGTTAATCGCTTCTGGTTACCCCACGTATACTACACGATGCACGATGAAGGCCAAAATCGGGCCGATCACCAAATCGGTCGCACGACTCAAAAATCGGCTCAAAATGGGCCAAAAATCGCACAGTGTAAGCCCGGCATTAGACCAGCAATGTTTGTTCCCCTCAGAGAAAGAAAAAAGGCTGCAAAAGTACAGGGAGGAATGGGAAAAGGAAAACACCTGGCTGGGAAAATGCACGATAACACCTATAAAGCGCACTGCACTGTGTGCCGGCGCACTTTTTCCATAGGCATGCTTCTAATGGTGGGCACATGAAGAACACGAGGGGCGTGAAAGCTCGGGGAACCCTTAACCAATTTTTTGTCCACCAGGCCACGGCAGAAGCAGATATGATATGTAAACACTGGTTTGTTTTTTTTAAACCCTCTGGTTAAGGTTAATATGGGCATGTGCAGTGAATATCAGCGCTATGTGGCCAGAAGTGTGATAATATAATTTATTTTGTGTAATAAACAACTGCAAGGATAGATGATTACAACAAATAGATCACTAATACATAAAATTAATACATAGATGAATAATGATGATGAGTTAAGATGCGTAATCATGGGAACAAGTGGGTTTACAAACAGGAGCAGCTGATTAGCATTAGAAAAGCTGAAATAATACCTCAACTGAAGCCAATTGTACTAAATGCACTATATGTGCACAGTTACAAGAATATTTTTCGTTCTATTGCTTTCTATTAATTTATATAATTTTAAGTTAAGCAGGACAGAGTTCTTTTAAAGAAAGATTTACTTATATTCTCAAAAGTTAAGCATGACAGGCTTCTGTTTAAGAAAGAGACCTGTTTTACTGTGTTAATGTTGTCATTTTGAGCTAAAAATAAATGGCTAAATGATCATTTGTTTCCCATATGGTCATATCACAAAGAATATGCATCTGCTTAAATCAAATTCAAGTCAAATGGTTAAAAAATAACTTCACACACAAAAAAAAAGAGCTACCACACTGGGAAGGGTGAAGACAACTGGGTTGCCCGGCCCTGGCCACGAGGTGTCCCTTATTTATTTTTCAGGGAGTTGGCAACCCTAATTGTGATCAGTGAAACGATCAGCTCTTTCCTGTAACTGCGATCAGGAATATAAAAGGTTATAAAAGGTTGGTTTGAAAGCTGTTAGGCTTAGCACTGAAAAGACTGCTTACTGCTGTAACTGGAGTAGCTGTAGCATTTGCTGTGCTTCATTTCTCTTGCATCAGATATGGTAGAGTTGCTGCTGAGAATGTTCAGAACAGGTTCATTAAAAACAGTGTTGACTTACTCATTGATATAAGGTTGTTATTTTACTCTCTAATTTCACTAGGTGGAATTAAAATTGTAAGTTGCGGCTGAGTTTTCTAATCTCCCTCTGGATAAGAAGACTTATTGTATTTCAGAACTCTCCCATGTGTCTGTTATCCATAAAGCCGAAGGTCCCTCATTTTGCCTCGTGGTTTTGCAGCTGACACTCACTAATTTTTTTTTCTGGTAAAAAAATAGCCTTAGGTTTATGGAGGTAATGAGGATGTGCATGTTCTCTCATTTTTTAGTAGGAAGTACCATGCAGAAATAGAAGGTACATGTAATAGCTGGAAAAAGCTTGCTTTAGTAGAAATGGCAGAAAAGTTTAGTGCAGGTTCTCATTATAGTTTTTCTGATTGCTCAGGCAATCTCTTTGAAAATATAAGCAATTTTTGCAAACCTTTATACACTAACCACTAAACTTTGCACATCAGCAGTGAAATATTATCCAGCTCTTGGAAAATCAAGCAATTGCTGGAAAAAGTGCTCGAGCTCTTGGGGAAAAAAACAAAGAAAAAAAAGCATTGTTTTTGCATCAATATATCACACACAAACCACAACAAAACATGTGGCTTTTGCTTTTTCTGTGTGCTGCAGCTTTTAATAAAGTTTTGGGATACAAAAAGTAACACGCAGGTATCAAAATGTGTGACATGGACATGTGTGAATGTGTATTTCAAAATGACTCAGTATCACTGCAAACGGGGGAAAAAGACATCAAATATTTGTAGAAAAAAAGTATGTCAAAATGTTGTAAAACTCCTTAAAAAGGCACCTAAGAAAACCAAATTATGAAACTATTATTATTACATTTTTATTATTCATTTTGCAACAGCGGCTTACTTTAGATAACCTTTAATAAGATTAATGAACTGCTCAGGAAATTTAAAAGAACACTCTGAAAACACATCAGATGTGAGAAAAAATATCATGCAGATATCTACACTGATATGAACCAGGTAATGTGTTAAGAACAAAAGAATGTCACATCACTGGATAGAAATGAAAATGATCAACCTACAGAGAGCTGAATGCTGACAACCAAAGTGAAAAAATTATGTGGCAGACTAGTCCATTTTGCAGCAACTCAAAGTGCCTGATAACATCGGTGTATGCTCCTAATGAGACGACAGATGGTATCCAGAGAAGGGCATCACTGAGTTTCTGGACAGTCCAACGTGTAACCTGATGCCGTTGGATTGACCAAAACATGACATCCCAGAGGTGTTCTATTGGATTTAGGCGAGGCAAGCCTGGGAGCAGTCAGTGCTATCAATTCCTTCATACTCCAGGAACTGCCTGCATACTCTTGCTACATGAGGACGGGACTTCACAAGGAGGAACCAAGGATCCACCGGACCAGGATAACTAGAAATGGGCCCAAAGATTTCATCTTGTTACCTAAAGGCAGTCAGGGCGCCGTTCACTAGCCTGCAGAGGTCTGTGTCTCAATCCACAGAGCATCATTAACCCACCACCCAACCAGTCATGCTGAGCAATGTTACAGGCAACATAACATTCTCCACAGTTTCACGTGACCATGTCTGTCACATGTGCTCAGAGTGAACCTGCTCTTATCTGTGGAAAGCACAAGACGACAGTGATCTACATACCAATTCTGGTATTCTATAGCAATTGGACTCAAAGGTGCCTGGTTGTGAGCCCAGGGCCCAGTAGAAGGTGTTGGGTGCTGTTTCTAATTCTGTTTCTGATTGTTTGATCAGAGGCATTCATACCTGTGGCCTGCAGGAGGTCATTTTATAGAGCTCTGGTAGTGCTCAGCCTGTTCCTCCTTGCATCCTTGTCCCATCCTGCTGATGAGTTAAGGACCTTCTACAGCCATGTCCAGCCCTCCTAGAGTAACTGCCTGTCTTCCACATCTTGACGTGCCATCCTGGAGGAGTAGGACTACCTGTGCAACCTAGGTAGGGTCCAGGTCATCTCATGCTACAAGTAGAGACACTTGCAAAACAAGTGAAAAAAACAGTCATAAGCATGAGGAGGAAAACATTTCAGTGGCCTCCATCTCTAAAACCATTTATCTTTTGGGGGTTGTGCACCTGTTGTTTATTTTTATGAACACCAAAGCAGCTGAAACTGATTAACAACCCCTCTGTTACTTAACTGACAGGATCCAAATGCCAGAAGTTCAACTGACTTGATGTTTTACTCTGATTAAAAAGCGTTTGTTTAATTGTTTTGAGCAGTGTATATTTAAATGGCTGGTTGGCTGTGGTTTCTGTGCTGGTTTGAAATCAGTTTTAGATTGAAACTGAAAATCACTCAAGCAAAACTCAACGACTTCTTTTCAGACTCTTCAGGAAGTGAACTTTGTGTACCTACATTTAATATTGATAAAGCTTTCCGCCCATGTTCAGAGTATTCTGACTGAGGTGAAGCACACCATATAATAGGTTCAGACCATGCAGAAATGCTGCTCATGCCATGCACTGTATTAGACTGGACTGTTTCAGCCAGTAAGAGCAGAGAGAGGAGATTACAAAAGAAGCACAGAACTTCCTCAAATGTCTTTACTTCAAGGATTCTGCTCCCTAAAGTTTCTCTACAATTTTTTTTTTAAATCAAAACAATGTGTCACATTAAAGTAGTTAATAGTGACAAGCCCACAAAGGGCCTTCTGTCTCCCTCCCCACCACCTCAGTTTTTTAGAGTGTCTGAAGTTTGCTTTTTTATTAGCATTGTTTCCAGCTACAGACAGATGTTTTCAGGATTTAAAAAAAGCTTTTGAAAACCCAAAAGTTACTATACTGGTTCATGTAGCAGCCCACAAGTCAAATATTTTCAGCAGGACTATAGAAGATAAAAAAGCAAAAAGAAGTCTAATTAAATAAAAGCCTTTTGGCTCACTTGATCTATGACCTCATGAAACATTTACTGATGTTGCTAATTTTAAGTTCAGTTAAATACAACAAGATATTCATTTTGTTAAATAATGATGCCACTACAGTTAGTGGCATCATTATTTAACAGGCTGTGGAACATGTGTGGACACGGGAAGGAACATGCAAACACCACACAAAAAGGTCCCAGGTAAGATTTGAACCCAGGAGCTGCAACACTGCGACACTGCCCATAGTGGATATATCGTTCTTTTATATACTGGACATGATTAGGACTCAGAGCTTAAAAGAGAACTATTACCACTTATTGTCACCAGTGAAATGTATGTTAAATCCTCACACAAGCCTAGAAATGAGTGTGTATTCCATGACCAGTTGGCAGATGGTTGTTGTCACAATAGGTTCAATAGATTGAACACCTCCTTGCGATTGCTCCAGTCACTAGTAGTTAGCCCTAGTTTGCATGGCAGGCATCAACTTGGCTATCAAAGTTAAAGTTGTGCTGGTTAACTCGGTCATGAGGGCCTAGAGATGAGTTAGCAACCATGTATCAACAATTATTGGCTGGTGAAAAATGTTGATTCCCTTGAAAAAGTGCAGTGTAATATGTAAAAGCTGCACCTTTTGAAATGTCCTCCAGCACAAGGACCAGCTTTTACTTTAAGAGCAGTAGTTCTCCAGTTTGGTTTGCATCACACTTTTTCAAGTTTCACTACATCTTGGAGAGTAAAATAACAGACAAGTCATTTATGTGAACTACAGTTAGTTGTGGGAGTCTGTTTGCAACCAAAGCAATCACAAGGCACAGCACCCTCTTTCCAATCAATTTCGCCCAGCATCAACCAGCAACCGCTTGCAAAAACCCATAGTTGCCAGATGGTCGCTAACTGGTATCTAGGCTATTGTAAATGAGGCCTTAGACAGATATGAATAGGAAATCAAAAGTTTCCTAATGTTGTATCTGCTGTTTTGCTGGTACGTTAACGTGTTAACATAAAATAAATAGAGGAAATAGCTCTTGAAAACCAGCTCCTTAACACTGTGAGAGTGACCATGTTTTACATGTTATTATATAATTGCTTTTGAATTTTTCTGCTTGTTATTTTACAGTGCTACGGGCTAAATAATAGCTCTAGGCTAAGGGTCAGGACTGTGGTGTCATTAGTAGAGTTAGTATATAGTGTTCATGTGAAATCACAAACATAAAGCAAAAAATGCATGGTGATACTTTATAAAAATGAAGTTTTGGTGTTATTTATAATGTGTTTTGGGATTCAAGAAATGGAGCACAAAGAGTGGCTACTGACAGCATTACATATATTTAAATATGTCAGACAGGAAGACAGGAGCACGGCACAAAGCAAACATATAGTGCACGAGAGACATACCTGAGCTGGAAATGAATCTGTGTGCACACATCCTACACATTTGTAGACATTACATATATGACTACTTGGCTCCATGTGAGAAAATAATTGTCCTCTAAATCTGAAACCTGTACTATCAGTGTGACAAATATGCAAAAAAGGAAATCAGGAAGGAGGCAAAACGTTTTTCACACCACTGTATACACAGCCTCAAATTAGGTGCATTCATGATATGATGACGTGGCCCCTTAGTGTTGAGCGTCACCATTTCAAAATCTGGTTTTAAGACCTTAATATTTTAAAATCATATTATGCTGACGGTAAACACATTCACAAATAATGTTCTGTGTAATCAAATTCCCACAAGCTTAACACACACAAAAAATTGCTAGGAGGTTTTCTAGCATAAGAGTGCTGGTTATAGTCTCTAGGCAAATAATGAAGCTGCCATTTATAGGCTGCTGTGTGCTCTGTACTAGATGGGCAAATACAAGAAGGGGGAACAACAGAAGATTTTCATTCTGGTCCTCCCTAATATGGATAATCCAGTCATGAATGTTTCCTTTATAGTCTTGCAATAAAATTCAGCAGGGAAATAATGAGTGACTTCAAAGAATAGAGGGAATGGAGGAATCTAAGACTGGTGTGGATTCCCAGTTTCATGTGCATTTACAGTATACAATGTATTCACTCACAATCCATCACACAGCTCACATCTTACAGTGGAAATCCACTTTTATGGAATAAGAAATATTTTTATATTTCACAACAAAGATGGCTTTTTAAAGTGCCATCTGCCATCCTGAGAGAGCAACTAACTACAATGCAGCCAGGCCCAGACAGACACAGGAACAGACACGTTATTATTGCTACTGGTTAATTGTTGCTCTCTGGTGACATCTGCTGGTAGAAACAATAAATAAAGACTAAAGAAAACTACAGGGTGGGCCATTTATATGGATACACCGTAATAACATGGGAATGGTTGGTGATATTAAAGTCCTGTTTGTGGCACATTAGTATATGTGAGGGGGCAAACACCTCAAGATGGGTGGTGACCATGGTGGCCATTTAGAAGTCGGCCATCTTGGATACAACTTTTGTTTTTTCAATAGGAAGAGGGCCATGTGACACATCAAACTTATTGGTGATGTCACAAGAAAAACAATGGTGTGATTGGTTTCAACGTAACTTTATTCTGTCATGAGTTACTTACAAGTTTCTCTTTGTTCACAGCCATTGACATGTCGAAGAGGTTAACACGTGAGGAGCGGATCAAAATTGTGTTGATATCTGGTGAATGCAGTAACCGGGTCATTGCAGCAGATTTCAATGCAAGACACCCTACGAGTCCACCCATCTCCCATGCTACAGTTAGCAAACTGCTTGCTAAGTTTCGTGAAACTGGTTCAGTGTTGGATTTGCCAAAATGTGGACGCAAGAAAACTGTCACTAATGAAGAAACATCAGTGTCTGTCCTAGCTTCATTCAGCAAGAGCCCACAGCGTAGCACTCGCCGCATGCCACTGGAGAGTGGCATTAGTCGAACATCCCTTCGGCGGATATTAGCTACTCACAAATGGCACCCTTACAAACTCCAGCTACTGCAGCATCTCAACAAGGATGACTCAGATCGGCGCACAGAATATGCAGAATGGGCAAAACAAAAATTGGAACAGGACCCTCAGTTCACGCAGAAGATTTTGTTCAGTGATGAGGCAAACTTTTATGTGAATGGTGAAGTTAACAAACAAAACCACCGCTATTGGTCTGACACTAACCCACATTGGATGGATCCCTCCAAGACTGTTGGAACAACAAAAGTGATGGTTTGGTGTGGTTTATGAGGTACAACGATAGTGGGTCCATTCTTCATCAATGGAAACCTCAAGGCTACTGGATATTTGAAATTGCTACATGATGTGTTTCCCTCTTTATGCACTGAAGCTAGATGAACAGTTTCCTGGAAAGTGGATTGGTCGTTGTGGGCCAGTTGAATGGCCCCCAAGGTCTCCCGATCTGACCCCCTTAGACTTTTATTTTTGGGGTCATCTGAAAGCAATTGTCTATGGCAGGGGTGTCGGACTCCAGGCCTCGAGGGCCGGTGTCCTGCAGGTTTTAGATCTCACCCTGGGTCAACACACCTGAATAAAATGATTAGCTAATTACCAGGCCTCTGGAGAACTTCAAGACATGTTGAGGAGGTCATTTAGCCATTTAAATCAGCTGTGTTGGATCAAGGACACATCTAAAACCTGCAGGACACCGGCCCTCGAGGCCTGGAGTTCGACATATGTGGTCTATGGTGTGAAGATACGAGATGTGCAGCACTTGAAACAATGGATACTGGATGCCTGTGCTGGCATTTCTCCTGCGGTGTTGCTATCAGTGTGTGAAGAGTGGGAGAAGAGGGTTGCATTGACAATCCAACACAATGGGCAGCACATTGAACACATTTTATAAGTGGTCAGAAACTTGTAAATAACTCATGAAAGAATAAAGTTACGTTGAAACCAATCACACCATTGTTTTTCTTGTGACATTACCAATAAGTTTGATGTGTTTGATGTGTCACATGGCCCTCTTCCTATTGAAAAAAACAAAAGTTGTATCCAAGATGGCCGACTTCTAAATGGCCACCATGGTCACCACCCATCTTGAGGAGTTTGCCCCCTCACATATACTAATGTGCCACAAACAGGACTTTAATATCACCAACCATTCCCATTTTATTACGGTGTATCCATATAAATGGCCAACCATAAAATGCTACCTCTAAAACTATTTTTCTGTTCAGCTAATAACTGTAATTTGGCATCTTAAAAGAAAAAATAATAATAATAATGTGCTTTAATATTTTTTCAGCTTTTTTTTTAAAGAAATAAGAACAACTTTATTGATCCCAAAGGGAAATTCATGCTGGTTTTATTATTGTTGTTGTTGTTGTTGTTGTTGTTGTTGTTGTTGTTGTTATGAACTGTATACATACTTCTGATTGCACTACCTATGTTTAACACCTGCAGATACAAGCTATCCTTGCAGTTTCCTTCTTCTAATATAAATGATATATCCAGTAAAGAACTGCTAAATAGGGCATTTCCGCCTTATTGGCTTGTGACCTTTTACAGCAAAAGTTGTTTCATGGTGGTTTTACAGTTCTACCAAACTTCTGATGCTTTTATTTGAATCATTTCTTTGGGCTACAAGGCTGTGTCAGCAATGTCTAATTGGCAGATGTTTTGACATGTCAAGAACAAGCATGTTAACCTCCTAGGACCTGGCATCCACATATCTGGACATCACATTCTGGGTTGTCTAGACCACAATACTAAATTTTGCTCTACAAGGGCCTGATATATACTTATGAGGACATTATACTGCCACTGTTCTATCAAAATTTAACACCAATATCCTCATATGTGGATATCAGGCCCTTGTAGAGCAAAATCAGGTAAAAAGGTAATTCTTTGTTTTCCCATTCATGAGCCCAAACAGCAAAGGGAAATTAAAAATGAATGCCATGAAAGAATTCAGGTCTCAGGAGGTTAATGATCTTTCCATGTAGATAACAAAAGTGGAATGTTTTGAATTTCAGTTACCTGTGTACGTGGACGTGTGTAATAAACATTAATCAGGGAATCTTTTTTACACAATCTGATGTTCATCAAATTGGTTCTCTTTGACTGCCTTGTACTTTAACAGAGCCTCCTGCTAAAGTCTGTTGATCTGTTCACCTTTCCTTGGTTTTCGACACTTGCCTGCCATCTGTTCACAGGTTTAATGCAAACCGAGTTAAGCGCCTCTGTAGTCAAAGCGCATGGGGTTTACTTATGAAAACTAGTTACTTACAGTGGCTTGACGGCTCTCCCACATTTTTATCACAGTGGCTGTGTCAAATATTTCTGTATGTATTAAACGTAGACACATTTTTTTCTCTAAGTCATCGTTATAAAGTAAATGCTCATAGCACAATGAGATTATTTTTCTCAAGACTTTAATTATGAACTCTCTGGAGAAAGTTACGGTTCGATTGCACTACCAAAACAGGGAATAGCTGAAAAAGTGGATGGTAGATGATTAACTGGAACTCTGCACTAGATGGCAAATGACCAAGCAGCAATGAGACTCGGTCAAATCATAATATTGGCCAAATGATAATGCAAACATGTTAGGTAGGGGCTATTTTAAGCCTACTAATTCTGCAGCTTCAGTTCCAAATGGGAAATTGTGATGATACTGCTAAAGAAACATAAATAGGTACACAGACTGCAATTAATATTTTGACCCCAGTGGTTTATGTCACAGATGTACAATGGAAAAATTTGATTTACATCTTACCGATCTAGAGGAGATGGAATGTGAAATATTATGTTGGCTGTAAACTGTGAGGGACACTGGAAGGTAAAATCAGTTTTCTACTCAGTCCCAGGATAGCTCAAATGTCTTGCTATGAAGGGTGCTTTGATTTAAAACAATAATACTAAAACAAAAAGCTTGTGAATGCCTCTTGAAATAAACATTTGCTGTCAAATATCAACTCGGCTTTCTTTTGTAACAGCAGTTCTAACTACACCAGTTCCTCTGATTCACAAAGGAGCACAACCTTTTTCTAATGAAATGACAGACATGGATTGTTAAACCTGATGTACATACACTAGTAAGAAAAGTTAATGACTTGTGTTCAATTAAATTTTACACACATTATGACCTTTACATAAGTTATGACTTTCATTTCCAGGCAGATCAGCAGCAGCGGCAGGTTTTCACTTGTTATAAATGCACTGTTTTGTTGTCCAAAGCATAATGAAAACAGGCAAATAACCATTCCTAGAATTAGATCGGAATGTGCTTTATGTTACTCTTATATAGTTTCTGTCATTGGAACAAGCTCCCAACTGACCTGAGGTCTATTAGAACTGGATCTGGATTAAAAAACAAACCTTAGTATTTTTATAAGTTTACATTTAATTATTGTGTGTGTTTGTCTGCATGAGTGGCTTATTTCTTTGTAAAGTTTGTTTTGTTTTTATAGCATTAAGACATAAAACACTTACATCGGTTTTTATGTTTTTATTCTTTAAGGGTAATCAAATGTGCTACATAAATAAAACTGACATTGTTTAGTGATGCAAGAGTGACTGGAAGTGTCATGTATTGTGGAATTGCAGGATGCAGAAACATAAAAGAGTTTAGTAAAACACAAGTTGAGTAAAAAGTTCAATTAGCTTCTTTGACAGCCAGGGGGCACACATGGAGAAGATACTGCTATTTATTTACACGACAGCAGGAGCAGTGGACACGGTGAGATGGCAGGGGAGGTAAAACTAAAGTAAAGTAAACTAAATGCAAAACACAGGCAAATAAGAAACTAAAACAGAAAGCCAAAAAAAGGACTATGCAACACAGAGAGCAAATGAAACTCTGAAACTAAGGACTATACTATAACAAGAGCTAACAGCTCCAAGTGTTCCTACTCTATTTAACAACAGCACCAGGATAAACTGAGCAGGAACTATACCATCAAAGCAAAAAGAAAGGACTCTGTGTAAACTATCTTTACAGCTTTTATAGGAATTAGGAAGATAACTAACAGCCAGGTGCTGATAATTAAATGATCATCACATTGATTCTCAGCAAGTGCGGACACAACTATAAAGGCAGCAGTGTTTTCCAGTTTGCTGGTCTGGAACATTCAGGTGTGTGTTAACAGAAAGCCATAATCTTCCCAGTAGTTAATGTTACAGCAAACTCACCTCAAGGTCTGACTCTGCAATTCTGAGAGAAACTGAAAAAAAAAGAAAAGAAAAAAGAAAGAAAGAAAGAGCAAAAAAAAACCCAAAAAAACAAGCACTATATCTCTGACACACAACTCATACCAACTGTCAACAAGCATAGTGAGGGTTTGATTATTTGGACTTGTTTTGCATGAGTTGATCATAAACACTTCTGGATACCAATGTATTATAGAGTCTATCTGTGATAGAGTCTATTCCAGTCATTATTGTTTTGTTCTTCAGCACACTAGCAAAAAATATTTGAAGCTTAAGAATATATACTTGGAAAATTGCATAAACTATCCAGACCCAAGTGTGTAAGTATTGTAGAGGTTTACTCAAAAGACTCAGAATTGTTGTTTCTTTTGTGGTTTTCATGCTGGTGAAGTCTTTGGTTCAAATATAGCACAGAGCAAGCGTAGGTTTTAGGCATGTGTTTCTCCTCAGAAATAGCAGAGCGATCTGTTCTGAAGCTGAACACTCTTAGAAATTGATCGGGATTTTGTTTGGGGTCTCGGAGGTTTAGGCAGCCAAACGAATTTTACATCTCAGGTGGAGCTCCATATTTATCCAGCTGCTCTCATGCTAACAAGTCATCTCATGCTGCGTGCAGCTGTTTACCAAAGTCAGAGGAAAGAATCAGATTAGCAGCTGGCCACTGTGCTTTCACAAACATTTAATATGTTACTTAACAGATATGTTCATTTGAATTTTAAAAACTAAGCAAAATATAAACTAAATGTCCATCTGTGATGTTGGAGAGCTCTGTCTGCGGAGCCAAGAGGTGCAGAGGCTCCTGTGTTCTCTGCAGTTTTGCTCTCTCTGTTTTCTTTTTACCCACGTCTTGTATTTGCATCACTGGCTATTTTAATTCCTGTCTTTTTGTCAACTTTGCTTGCCATACTCAGATGTGTTTTCTGGTTGTTACCTTGTGCATTTATACTCCAGTCCTCTCATTTGGTCTCTTATGGATGCAGTTTTTCCCACAATAGTCTGATAGCATCCAAACCTAATGGCTTCATATCTAAGTGAGCACTACTTTTCAATAAAGTTGTGAAGGCAACCTAATAACATTTATTTTTGCAAATGCATATTTCTTTTTCTGAGCTAATTATTAAGCCCTGCAGCGACATTCGTGTTTGAGCGGAGGCAGTGCTTAGTGCAAATCATGGATTAATTATAAGGTCCGGACAAAATCTGAGTACTCGAAAATTAATTCTATATTAGTGTAGCAGTCACTTTTTAAATACATGCAGTGAACACTCATTTGTGATGCTGTAAGCTTTTGCACTGATGGAGTCATATTTGGCATCATGTTGGAAATGATGTGAAGATTTGTGATCAAAGAGGATTGTAGTAAACTTACTTTAAGATTATAAAATGTAGTTTACACTGAATACTTAAAACCAGGCTGCACACAGTCCAAATCAGTTTAATTTATGTTCACACAATAAAATACAGTCATTAAATGCCGTCAAGTGACATTTTCAAAATCACCAGTCAGCCATACCGGATGTGATCAGTCTTATACGTCTATAACTAAGCTTTCTTTCCATATTTCTTATCTTAATTTGCCGTCAGATTTTGTTCCAGTTTTTTTCCAGTTGAAGACTTAGAAATAAAAAATGTAGTTAAAGATGAAATTTGCTGGATTTCCATCTCTATTAACTGTTATGGGAAATTCAGTCTGGATAAATGATGACTGAGTGTGTGACTCTTAATAAGATGACTCCTTTTTTATTTGAAAGCATTTCACTGAAATGCTTTCATATATCAAATACTACAAAATTAAAACAAGGCTTGGCGTTTTATTCGCCGTTTGCCATGGTGAGTTCGTGATCCACGGATTTAACATAATGAGTTGTTGAACTATTTCTGATCTGTTCTGTAACCAAGCATCCAGAGATTCCTAATAGCTTTAAAGGTGGGCATTCTTATAATTGCAGGCTCTGTTTGCTGATAACCTGTACCTGTGTCACAAAACGGCCGGAGGCCGAGCACCAAAAATCAAACCCACGTGCAGGAAACCCAAGGCGGAGGCAGAGTAAAGGGTTTAACAAAGGTTTATTAACTAACACTAAAATGACGTTCACGTTAGTACTTGATTTAAGGCTTGATATATGGGGCGTGAGGGTCTTGGCCAGGGGAGAGGGACGAGCAAGGGGACAGGTCCAAGAAAGCAACGGCAGCTGCTGGTGATTAGGTACGTACTGGAAGAGAGGAGAGCAGTGTTAGAGCGGTAGCCAATGTGGAGTTCTGGAGAGAGTGGAAGCTATGAAAAGCTTCGTCTTACTGTGCAGGTGGGAGATGGAAGCGTTGAGGGAGAGGTGGTGCGGTCCAGGTGGGTTAGGTGGTGTGTGGCAGCTGTCCTGAGTGGTGAAGGTCCCGAGGTGGTGTAAGGGCAGGAGGGCAGGCAGGTGAGGCAAGGAGATGATTCCGAGAGCTGGTGGGTTAACCAGATTTCCAAGATGAGTGGTTCAGTGTGATGGAGTTTTCCTGGAGTAACTAGAACACGAGATTACAAGGTTAGTAGAGCACTTGAGATTCATGAACATGAAGCGTGAGGCCTGGTTACCAACATAGGGTAGTTGACGAAAGCAGCTTAAATCTCCAACCTGATTGCCTCAATCAGCTTCAGGTGAGGGAGGCTGTAGCCTCAACATGTTTATTAAAGCTCTTTTTACCTTACCTGAATGACTCCTGCATTACAGAATGTAAGTTCTTTAAAATATTAATTTAAATGTTTACATGTAATGTTTGGGGCACACCCATAAAATTCACAGTATTTAAAAACAAACTTTTTTTTTTTTTTTTTTTTTTTTTGCTTTGGACCTTTGCTGCAGATGTGATTGATTGAGGCAATTTTGGTTGTGAGTTTACTCCTGGGCTCCTGGGCTAGTTCCAGGAGGTGCTGCAGTAAGAAGGCTCGTATTTGCAAAGCTATATGATGATGTATGGACAATCTTGATTCAGTTGTCATAGTTATTTTGGAGGGTGCAGGCACAGCAACAAATCATAGACATTAACTGTTGCTCTATTTATGTTTTTCAGACCAGTAGGAGGCTCTCTCGCTTTTTTTTTTTTTTTTTTTTTTTTTCATATTCTATTTGTGTGCATGGCATTTTTTTCATTCGTTAGTAGCTGTATGTTTGACCATGGATGGTCATTACTGCAATGTCATAATTTATTTTATTTGTCAATGTACAATTACAGGTAAATGCACATATTGCTCACTGAGCAGTTGACCTGGAGATAAGAAATCTATCATTTACCTTTATAGACCTTTTGTACATTTTTGCACAGTAGTGCAATGGTTAGCAATTGCTTCACTTGCAAGCTGCTGGGAGGCTTGGCCATGTTTGATGTGGAAGTTTCCATGCTTTCCCTTGTTGTTATACGTTTTTCTGCTGCAGTCCAAAGATATGCATGTTAGGTCATCAGTCTGCATGCCTAAAGAATCACCCAACTTGGGTGTGTCCCCTCCCACATCTCAGATAAAAGGTTCATAATAGACACCGCATGGAGCAGAGCAAATACACTTCAATGTCCACATTGGATTGAATGATTGCTGCTTTGTTACTAAGCTCTTTGCCTCCTTTTCCATTTGTCCTACTGCTTCCTTTAATCTGCCTCCAACTGCCGAGTGTCATTACTGATATGTTTAAACAGTGCCATGTTAAATTTCCTTTATTGTTCAGAGCAGCCTGTCCTGCTCTTACTACCAGCATACTAGATTTCGCTGCCAGGCCACAACTCAAGCATGATTTTTGCTTCTTCTGCCCAGAAAATACAATTAATTTGTAAATGTATACTGTTAGCTAAAAACTGCTAAACATGAATATTGAATAAACAATGAGAGGAGACTACTTTTCACTAAAATGTCATCCTTTATTTAACACAGAAGCATTACTCATTTGCATTAGTTATTTTTAAGTTAACATAGCTACAAATGTCAGTGAGATTTTAAGCAGTTGTCTGCAAACTTTAACAAAGACAATATGTTTTTATCTTGTCTTTCTTTCCCTTTTCTTTTCTTGGCTTGTCTCTGTTCTCTTGTTCACTATAGGAACTGATGGGTCCCTCTAACCTAGAGGTTTTTATAACCTCAGTTCTGTTTAGCTGTTTCTTGAGATTATCCAGGGTATGAAGGTCCTACATTAAGATTGGCTCTAGAATAAAAAAGTCGGCACTCTCAGAAGAACCACGTTGTTGATCTATTGATAACTATTGTTTACCTTTTTTCCATGTCCATCTATGTTAATGCTTCCTGTTTTATTTTGTTAAGCTTGTGTTTCTGGTCCGCTATTGTGACTTTTGCTTCCTACGTTGTGATTCTGTTCAGTCCTTTTTTATTCTGCCCTGCTGTCTCCACTTCCCCTAATCCCCTAATCGTCCTTTGTCAGAGTATATGCCATGTTCCTTTTCTTGTTCTCCATTCTTAGTGATCCTTAGTCCTATTGTGTTTCCTCATTTTTAAGTTCTAGTCTAGTATTCAGTTCTCCTTTTTAAACTTTAAACCACTTTTTGTTAAATGTATTTTGCCTCCAAACATCTGCATTTGCATCCAGCTTACAACTGATAATCTGCATACCCCACACACACATAAGGGGATGTTGATGAGAAGCAGGTCAGAATTCAGTAATCTACAAACAAGAAAATGATTTATTATGAGCAGTAGAATTTTCCCCGGGGATGTGCATTGTTGTGTTTGTTGTTTGCATATATCTCCTTTTAAATGCGACCTTTTAGCTTCAACCCTGATATCAATCATTGGTTTTTGCTTTGATAATTGTTCTCCTTCCAGATGCAAATGCCGATGCATCTTGTAATTCATTCAAGAGAGCGGCATATTTTAAATTCTTGAAAGCAGCTGTAATAATAAAAATGTGTCAGAGCTCACTGTTTAGCTCTGCAGCCCACAGCTTTAATGTTTTTTTTTTTAGTTTTCACCTCGTAAAAGCAGAAGTGGGAAGGAAGCACACTTGTTCAATAACTTGTTAATACCACAGCTGTTATGTATAATGTTACTGATTTTAAGCAAGCTTGAAAAAGTTGCCTTAAATGGAGCACAGTTCAGTACAAGCAACAATTTCTATGAGAGTATTCTTGTAAATGGACAAAACCAATAGCTCTGCCTAATATTCAGTCTCAATTATCACGTGACTTTGTTAATCATGACACTTATGGGCGAGCTGGACTTGACTTATGAATTTCACTACACTACAGTACTACCCAGTACTGCTAGTACTGCTAGTACTGCAGTACTAGCGATGTGTACCTTATAAAGATATACTGCACTTTATAAGGTACACATACTTGTACTGTGCTGGATTTCCCCTTTGCCTTCAGAACCGTCTTAATTCGTCATGTCGTAGATTCAACAAAGTGCTGGAACCATTCCTCAGAGATTTTGGTCCATACAGACATGACAGCATCACACAAGATCACATATCCATGAAGCAAATCTCCCATTCATTTACACGCAGCAGGGAAGGGAATGGGAGATTTTGCTCTATTGGATTGAAATCTAGTGACTGTAGAGGCCATTTGAGTACAATAAACCCACTGTCATGTTAAAGAAAACACTTTGAGATGATTGGAGATTTGTGACATGGGGCATTATTCAGCTGGAAGTAACCATCATAACATGGATAAACTGGTGATAAAGGAATGGACATGGACAGGAATAATACTCAGGCAGACTGATAGAACATAGGATGAATCCATGCCGTTATGTTGATTACATTCCCTTCTAATCGCATCATCTGAGCGTCATAATATAAACAGACACTCATCAGACCAGACCAGGCATGATTATTCCAATCTTCTCTTGTCCAGTTTTGCTGAGCCTGTATGACAGGAGCTGCACTCAGTGTGATTATACTGCTGTACTGAAGCCCATCTGTTTCAAGGTTTGAAGTGTTGTGTTGTGAATTCAGAGATTTTCTTTTGCATATCTTAGTTGTAGAAGGTAATTATTTGAGTAACTGTTGCCTTCCTATCAGCTCAAAACAGTCTGGCTATTCTTCTCCTCCCTCTACCATCAACAGGACATTTTCACCTATCCACCTTCCACTCACTGAATAAATTATTTTCTTCAGAAAGTTCTCTATAAACCCTAGTGTGTGGGAAAATCCCAGTAGATCAGAATTTTATGAAGTGCTGAGAGCTCCCGGTCACAACCATGTCACATTCAAAGGCACTTAATTCACCTTTTTTCCTCATTCTGAATCTTGATTTAAGTGTCAGCACGTCTTCTTGAATTTCTAAATGCATCAAATTGCTGCCAAGTAAAGATCATTTTTATAGTACTTTTGACAGACATAAAAGTCACAAAGCTCTGGGAAATACTATATCAAAAGAGAAACATATTAAAACAGAACAAAAATAACTGATTAAACAGAAAAGTTTGTAACTATTTTTTCAAAGGAGTCCACAGGGTCAGCTAAATTGAGCTGGATTAAATATTTGCAATATCAAGCAGTCGAACAGTTGTACCTAACAAACTGGCCAGTGAGGCTTACTTATAGGCTTACATGTGATTCCTAGAGTTTTAAAAGCAGAATGGCAGAAGGCCTGATAGCGGGGCATTGTGCTATAGTTATGTTGCAACAGGCTTATTTTTCACTCTCATACTCACTACAGAGGAGTTTAGCTGAACTCCAACCTGCTGCTGACCTTCTACCGCTCGTCCATTGAGAGCCTGCTAACCTACTGCATCACGGTATGGTACGGCAGCTGCACCAAGGTGGATAGAGTGAGGCTTCAGAGTGTGGTCAAGACAGCACAAAAGATCATCGGCTGCCCTCTCCCCTCCCTGATGGACATTTATTCCTCCCGCTGCCTCAGCAGAGCAGCAAACATTATCAAGGACAGCTCCCACCCTGGTTTCAACATGTTCAGCCTGCTTAGGTGCATCAACACAAAAACCCACAGACTCAAAAATAGTTTCTTCCCCAAAGCCATAACCACCCTGAACTCACACATGCACCGATAACACAGCCGCCACCCCCCTTCTTTTTTTTTTCTTTTCCTTTTCTTCCCACTTCCTCACTTCCAACTGCATAGTGACAATAAAGGCATTCTATTCTATTCTATTCTATTTATTGCAGGGTCCACCCATTTCGTCTCCAGGATTTTTTTCATCTGTAGTCACTTGAAGTCACTTGAATTTTCCTTTTATGCTCTCTTGTCACCACTCTGTTGTGAAACACTAACTCATTGTAGCATGTTAAACTAATGTATTTACTCATTACTAATGAGTAAACTCTGTCCTGCCCTGCTACTCATTAGTAATGAGTAAACTTTTGTCTGTCTGCTCTTTCTTCTCTTGCCCCTCATCCCCAGCTGGTCACAGCGGATGGCTGCCCTTCACTGAGCCTGCATCGGCCTGAGCATTTCCTTATCATTGTTGCCAAGTTCTTGCTCATAGGGGGGCGTGTGAATGTTGGGATTTCTTTCTGATATTGTAGGGCCTTTACAATATAAAACACCACAAGACAGCTATTATTGTGAATTGGTGCTATATCCTTCTGAAACCCAGCCTGTTGATTTATATCATCTTTAACATCTTTAAATATTAGCTACCCTAATATGTGCTCAATACAGGATATCCTGTCCTATCCAATGATATCTTGTGTGTTTGGTTGGCTTCTTTTAGCTCCAAAGAGGCAGGACATCACAAAAACATTTAACCTGAAAGATACTTGTTTCCTCAGTTCTTAAGAGGATGATTTGAATTGCCTGCATGGTACACATATCTGTCATCCACTGTACAATGAAGCAATGTGTTTTTGATTTTTCACACAATACTGCTGAGTATGTTGTAAAACATACAGCATGCATCTGATTTTGTAGGACAGATGTACCTGTGTAATAATTAACCTCAGCTTGACTGTTACTAAATGCACCCTTAGATTTGTCTAACAGTGGAGCTTCTGGTGTTAAAGGTCTTTCTTTATTATTCACGGATTCAAAGGTTAAAGTCTAACTTCTTGTATTATCTGCTTCATTTAAGGGTTGGAGGAGACACTCCTTAAGTTTGCTACCCAAGCAGTTTTCAGGGTTAAATCTTTTTCAGGGGCACCTGACAGACACTTATGACAGCTGTCCATGAACTCATTGCAACTTATATGAGTAAATGTAACTAATCGTTTAAATTGTTGACATACATAAACAAAATTGAAAAGAGTATCACTGTTTTTATGCTATGTACATCTTCTACAGCCCTACCTTTATGATAACAGATGAGAACACAAGTCCATTAACTTCAAGACATGAGCTCTGAACTATGAAAAATAAAGACAGCCAGTCTTGCAATGTATGAACTATACCACTCAAGAATACCAAGGTAGAAAATTATCTCTGTCAGCAGGTAAGTGTAGCCCAGCATCACGTTGATTACTAAAACAAGCAGCATTTCACTCTCTGTCTCTCTCAGTTCGCCTGTCTCCATTAGTGATGGTAAATTTGATTCTTTTTACTGAATCGAGCTTTAATGAGTCACTCACCAAAGTGAATCGGGTTTCTTGAGTCATTTGAGTCACTGAGTCAGGTGACCAGAGAGTGCAAAAATGTATATTTTCACTCAAACTTAATTTGTTTCTCTTTTAATGTAAATCCTACTGCTAAGATGAATGACTGTAAAAGAAAACAACTATTTTATAGAGCAAAAAAGAGCAAAAAAAATTCTAAAGGGAACATTTATTTATTTTTATTTTTATTTTATTAGTATTTTCCTTAAATGTGTCAAATATATTTTCTCATCTAAATGTCCACTGAGCTGTGAGCCAGGGGGCGGTAATGCGCCTTAACATTGGTTGCCAACCAAGAAGAAGAAGAAGCTGTGAGCCAGGAGGGAGGGGGTGAGTGAGTGAGTGATTCGTACATGCTATGATTCAGCAAAAACCCAAATCCTGAATACAAAAAACAAAATCAAAAACTAGACACTAGAAACAAGGAACAGAAACTGAGAAACTAGGAAAAGGCACAGCAGTGCACACGGGGGATACACAGCAACAGGGGAGTTGTACGACGTGACAACAAACAGGGGAAGACTGAGGACTAAAGTACACAGGAAGGTTAACAAGAGGATGGGGAACAGGTGGAAACACAGCTGGGACTAATCAGACATAATGAGACAAAGCAAAACTCAAACCACTGAACACAGGACACGAGACTATCAAAGTAAGACAGGAAACACGAGAAATTTGTTAAACCATTGCTTAATGGGACAGAAGTACAAGTCACTCTTTACTAACACATTTGTAGATAAGTTTATTGCTGAACGACACAGCTAGCAGTCTCACACACTCTTTAGATTTTTTTAAGTTTTGTGCGTAATGGTTTAGTCTCTCAAACCTTACCCGTTTCTCCCAGTATCACAACAGTATGACTCCCAAAGTACGGATCAGTAAACAACCAATGATTCTAAAGCCAGAACAGAAAGATACAGTTGGAAGATGATTGCGTTTTTATGATGCATAGTAAAACTACCCCCTCTTCTTCTCTGTGTTGCTGTTGCTCGTGTGTGTGTGTGTGTGTGTGTGTGTGTGTGTGTGTGTGTGTATGCCTTAGAGGTCAAATAATACATTAGCCATACTTAAAAAAAACATCTGAATTTCATTTAGAACTGAGAATTCTACGTTGTAAGCAGAAATCTTATGCACAGCCAGAAGCATGTTTCCCCACTTTCACAATGCTAAGGTAACAAATCCACAACCCCCAACAGATGGTTTGTTACACGCAGGTGTGAAGGGCAAGCTTTACTTACACAGCCTCACACACAGTAGATTTTTAAAGTTTTTGGGTACAATGGTTTAGCCACAGATGTAACTTCCACTTTTGATAAAGATCACTCCATCTGCATATTTCTTAAGAAATGAAGCGTCTTTATTAAGCTCTTATTTATAAATGTTTACACAATAATAGACACCGTGTGCTCTGTGACATTATAGTCTTCTACTTCTGCTTCCATTGGTTTGCATTTTAAACTCCCAACCTTTCAGGTTGTTATGAACGACTTATATTTCTAACATTTTGTGATATAAAAGTGAACCATGTGGCTTTTTTTTATTTTCTTTGTGATGGAATGACTTAAGACACGAGTTATTTAAACAATTCTAAATGACAGTGTGATGGCCATGGTACTTTATGTGGGCCAAATATGTCAACTTGGAGTGAACACAAACAGAAAAACAGTAAAAGATGCAGACAGTGAAAGTCTGGTTTATTTCATGAACACAATGAAACATTTTACAGTCCACAGAGCAAAGTAGCATACATGATAAATAGATACACATAACACGGCCTGTGAGAAGTAAAACTCATCGTCTTACCACATGTTATAGTCTGTAAACTTAAAATAAACCACTGAAATTAGAGTTTAGTGTTTTAAAGTCATCTATTAAAAAACATGAGTCAACATTACTGAAGTGACACTTTAACGATGCTTCACATCACAGTGTTTATGATGATAAAACATGCTTTCGCGTTAGCAAATGTCTGCGCTGTCACTTGTCATGAAAATGTCCAGAGCCAGGGTTCAAGCTTCCTCTTCAATTACCATTGATCATTAATAGGGACACAAAAGATTTGTCACATTATCCCCATAAACAACATGTTTTTATAGAAATCTTTGTGACACAAATATTTAGATTCTTGTTTCACAATGCGCATGAACTCAAAATCTTTAGAGTTTCATATTTATAAAGTATCGCAAAGAATACATTTATACCATTGTATGAGCTACACTTCTTGTAAAAAAAAAAAAAAAAAAAAAAAAAAAAAGATTGGAAAAGCTCCTGCCATGACCTTCCTTCTGCGAGCGCGCACACACACACACACACACACACACAGAGGGGGGAGAGAGAGAGGGAGGGGGAGATCATTAATACAAAGGAGAGAAGCGGGTTTTGGATTTTCACTTGTTGTTGGATTTAATATGAACAGTCACATAAAATTCATTCCAATTTTTTGCCTTTGCTTCAATTAAGATGTTTCTTTAAATCTACAACACCTTCCTTTTCAAAAAGTTTACTGACATAGTAAAGAAGTAGCTAGGGAACTCAGTAAGTATGAGCAGCAATAGCTTAAGGACACTTTCTCCACTAAAGAGGATTTCATCATCTGCACTTCGTCAAAAAAGTGCCACATTAAAAACAATTCAGCAGATCCTCCAAGTATGGATACAGACTGTTTTCAGCTGTAGAGGTGGAGGTATACTTCATGCACTTATCAACATACAGCTCAGAGGCTTGCATTAGAGTGCATTGGTGCTTGGGCATCTTTTATTTAGCACGGTTATACCATTCTGAATTTAGCTATATAAATATGCTCAAGAGTCTCTCATATCTGTGACATCCAACTACAAATTCAAAAATATATTTTTTTAAATCAGTAACTTTGCAAATTTAGAGGAAATGTTTTTTGAAAACACGTGTCACATTTTAAACAGTGTTTGAATAATCAGCACTGACATACAGACATTTATGCGCTGGGTATAACAGACATGCTTACCGTGTGAAAGGACCGCGGATGTCTTGGAGCAGAGAAACACGCTGTATTGTTGTTTTTCTCTGTTGCATAAACGAATGCCGACTGTCAGAAACGCACTGTGCGGGTAGCAAAGTCGGCTCCAACGCACATCCAGGCATCTGTGTGAAAGAAAGGTGTCGCTGCGGCTAGGCTCTCGGGATAGTCAAGCTTTTATTTATATTTGTGGCATTCTGGTGCATTAAAACTAGCAGCCTCTGTGTCCCGCTTGGATCACCATTCCGAAAATTCAGATATTTAAATAAAAATGATGAATCGGCTAGTGATGAGGATGTAGATCTGTAAAATGAGGTTTGATTAAATTAAACTCTTATGAACAGTGATGATGCGTTCCAAACAAACGATGCTTTCTACATGGCCAAATTGTGTGCTAACTACCTCACACCACTGTGTCTGGGGTCCGACAAAAAAAGTTAAAACAATATACCTTGCGGCAGTTGTGAAGTGCTGAGGAAAATACCGTGTCTGATGGGGTGATTTTATATAAGTGGACTTTGTTTCAGCTGACCTCTGACATGCAGAGATAAAGAGCAGGTTGTAAAGAAAAAGGTGGAAACTATAGAGGTACAGTTAGGGGTATGCACCTTTCTATGTGAACGTTAGGGTGTGTGTCCTCAGATGCTCTTCTTAAGGAAACAACCTTTATTGTTTTATGACTTGTTTTGCTGACTGTTGGGGCCCTACCTGTAACCCCCTCTGTCTAATCATCGAGTCTTACTGTTACAGAGTGTGGCTACTAGATAATTATAGGGGGTCGATACAGTGCTAGTGTGGCTAGGTGTGAATATGTGGTTTTAGAAGCATCACAAGAAAAGTTTATTTCTAAAGGAATACATGTTGTTTGTGGTGCTCTATTTAAAAACTAGTAGCCTCTGTCTCTTTCAGAGCGCAAAAGAATGTAAAATGCCCCTAAAGCAGTTAAATCATCTATGTGTAATCATTGAGTCTTACTGTTGCAGTGTGTTTGTGACTAGTAGATAATTATAGGGCTAATTTCATTAAAGGAACATTGGGGGTTGATACAGTGTGGCTAGGTGTGAATATGTGTTTTTTGGAAGTATCACAAGAAAAGTTTATTTCTAAAGGGATACCTGTTATTTGTGGTACTTTAAAAACTACTAGGCCCTGTGTCTTTCAGAGCACTAAAGAAAAGTGAAATGCTCCTAAACTAGTTAAATTAAATCACCTATGTGTAAATAACAGAGCGCTGAGACCTATACAATCCTTAAAAACAGTTTAATTAAAACACTAAATGGTTTCATTAAATAAAACGCAAATTAAACACTTATGAACTTGCATGACCCCTGAACTCACATGCACGTGCAAAGCCAGTACACCTGTACACGCACTCACATGGACGAGCAGGGTGGTGGGGAGGGGGTGTGGGGGAAAAAAAGTGCAGGCATATTACTCCTCTTGTACCCATGCTTCGAATACGGTGTGTGAAACTTTACACATACTGCATATAAAAGATGCCATCCTCCACTGATTTCTGGACTTTGCAGTTTGGTTGTTAGTTTATTTTATGTTTTTTTTTTTTTTTTATTATTATTAAATCCAGCAAGTGAGTACAGTTGGCTAGCTTGGTTAGCATTCATACATTGAACAGATGGAAAGAGGAGACATACATTTCTGCTAATCCATGTATTCATTCAAGTAAGACATGGATAAAATAATCTAGAAACATAAACACAAATCCAGTTTGGTTCCAGTTTTGACTCTCCTACTTGTTCCTGGATCTTCTCTCCAGGCAAAGTTCTGTGGGCACTACACTGTCCAGGAGAAATTAAGTGACACTGATTATGTTCTTGTTATGCCCTCTGACAGTGGTGAGCCTCTCACTGCTTGTGCTGCTAGACCTCAGTGCAACACTGACCATATCATTTTCCTATACTGAGCAGAGCATACTGTAGATAATTTTAATAATATTTATCTCATTGCTTCCAGTTTGTTCATTGAAATAGTAGTCTTATTCATAAACTTCTTCATAAACTCTTCTTCGTACTTTAATTTTGGAGTTCCACAGGGTTTGGTGCTTAAACCAGTTATATTTGCATTATACATCATCCCTTTAGTCAGTATTATTAGAAGGTATAACATACATTTTCATTGTTAATTAGATGATACCCAGCTTTATTCAACCATGAAGCCAAATAAAGCCAGACAGGTTCAACCACTAATTTCCTGCTATTCAGTTCTTGTGTTCCTGTGTGTTTCCACCTTCCATTAATCGCCTGCCTGTGTATTTGTCCGAGTCTCCCTTTGGAGTCTAACACTCTGACAGGGGACATTCTCTTGTGGCTTCGCTTTCTAGTATTTCTAGTACTGTTTCTCAATATAGGTTTATGTTAGAGTTTTTCCATTTCCTTTTATATTCTTTGTATTTACTCATTGGACAAATAGGGAATTTTTCCTTTCCAGTGCCACCAAGTAGGGGGTCATGTAATTGCTGGGATTTTCTCTATATTGATGTAAGGTCTTTACCTTACAATATAAAGCACACTGAAGTGACTGTTGCTGTGAACTGGCGCTGTATGAATTGCCAGGTAGAGTAAGACTGCTGACTTCTATAGCAAAGCACATACATGATGGACCAACACACACTCATTTGCAAAGCCTCAACTATGCTGGTTAACTACTCCCTCAGTTTTCATCTGATTTTCACCATCCATCCATCTTCATCCGCTTTATCTGAGGCCGGGTCGTGGGGGCAGCAACCTAAGCAGAGAGGCCCAGACCTCCCTCTCCCCAGCCACCTCCTCCAGCTTATCCAGGGGAACACCAAGGCGTTCCCAGGCCAGCCGAGAGATATAATCTCTCCAGCGTGTCCTGGGTCTGCCCCGGGGCCTCCTCCCGGTGGGACATGCCCGGAACACCTTACCCAGGAGGCGCCCAGGAGGCATCCTTGTCAGATGCACCTCAGCTGGCTCCTTTCGATGTGGAGCAGCAGCGGCTCTACTCTGAGCCCCTCCCGGATGGCCGAACTTCTCACCCTATCTCTAAGGGAGAGGCCAGCCACCCTTCGGAGGAAGCTCATTTCTGCCGCTTGTATCCGCGATCTCGTTCTTTCGGTCACTACCCACAGCTCGTGGCCATAGGTGAGGGTAGGGACGTAGATCGACCGGTAAATTGAGAGCTTCGCTTTTACACTCAGCTCCCTCTTCACCACGACGGACCGGTGCAGCGTCCGCATTACTGCAGCTGCAGCCCCAATCCGTCTGTCGATCTCCGGCTCCCTTCTCCCATCACTCGCTGATTTTCACCATTCAACTTTAAATTGTTCTGCTCCTTCTGCAGATGCGTGCTATATCTGTTGGTGCTCATAGCTTTTATACTTTTTGAAACATTAAGCTCTTTATGTCATTTTTGGCCCATTTTGATGAATAGGACCAGGTTATGGGCAGAAATCTGTGCCATCAGAAACTGAATTTGAATAACTTAAATTTGAATTTGAATTGCTCGGATTGAATCTGAATTGTAACTTGAATAAATGCTTTTAAAAACTGAATATGAATTAGCCTAATTTGAAATTCAATTTATTGGTTTGAAAATGATCATGACTAAATTGAAATTGAATTTTATATTTTGAAAATGAACTCATTTGCTTTGAAACTGTATTCAGTTTTTTGGGACTTACATCCGGTTACGGTTCAAGAGTAAAGAGTAAGAGTAAGAGCGCAGATTAATAGAACTACTAGTGGACCGAAAGTGTTACTGACGGGAATCTACAGCATCTTGAGCTGAATTAAGACTTCAGAAGTAATTTGTCATGTCGAATGACCAGCGGATAAAATTTTCATTTTTTTCCACATCTGTTTTTTTGCAAAGTTCAGCTTTTTCACCTCTTTTCAGCACAAATTTGAGCTTCTTCACCTCTTTTTAGCAGAATTTTCAGTTTCTTCACCTCTTTTCAGCAGCTATTTCTACTTCTTCGGCTGCTTTCAGCAGATTCCACTACACAGCATTCACACTGCATTTTCACAGCCAATAGTGTTTCCAAGGGAAAGTTATTGTACCTCCTGTTACAAAACCACAGTTACAGTTGAAAAATAGGAATATTATGCACATGATTATGTGATTTGAGTGGATTTTTGTTTTTTTTAAACGTTCAGTTATATAATATGATCCTTGCCTGACTTCTGCAGATCTGTTCAAAACAGTTCAAAATCTTACCACAGATATGTAAAATGACATTTTTGTAATGCACTGCACTATGAGAACACAGTTACAATGGACTGACACAATTTAAAAGCACTAGAATCCACTCAAATATATTATAAACGTCATCAAAATCTACCCAGAAGTGTGGAGCAAAATATAAAATATTCGTGTAAAATGAAAGTAGTTTCGAAGTCTCTCAGCGTAGCGTTACTGCCTGAAAATATATCGCGAAGGAAACGAGTGCGACATGATACACAGAACACCACAAGCCATTCTTTCTGGGGGGGGGGGGTTTCCAGTCTACGCGTTGCGGGCGAGGTAGTAAAATCAGTTACTAGGCGCAGTAGGAAATAAACGGAGATGCATCTGTCGTCTCTCGGACAATAGCAGGAGGAACGCCCTGACTACACCGCTTCCTCGAGGTAATTAACGGTAAATATTATATTTCAATGGAGTATTAAAACTAATACAAACGGGCTTATAATGCATGTCCGATTTCTGTTAGAGCCAAGTTTCTACTCATTGCCTTAATTCGATGCTTTAAACTGGATCTATTTCCGAGTCGATACCACTTAAATCTCTATTCGACCCCCTCTTTACTGTTTAACACTTTATTTTCACTGCACAGTCTTTGCCCTTACTCCCAGCAAATGGGCGATAGAAAACCAATCGGTGCCTATGCCATTCCCAATATGCGCTGGCTGACGTCGGGGCAGCATGAGTACGAGCATTTTTTTTTATTTTTTTGCCGATGCCCGTGCTGCCGCCCCCCACCACGATGCCGCCCCGGGCAACCGCCCGTGTCGCCCGTATCTAAAACCGCTACTGGTCCTGAGGGTCGCTGTTGATCATCTTAGTCATAATGTGGGAAAAAAGATAAGGCATTGCTCTTGTGGCATCATAACCTGGGGATAAGGATGCAACTGTTTTTGGTTCTTTGTCAGACTGGTTTGAATGTTTTGCCCTCAGGATTAATCATTTTTTGTCTGAGGATAAACTGTAAGGACAAAACTCAGTGGCCATTGTTGTTTCGCTAGCTGGGCCCACGTCCTCATTTTAGATTTGACAGTGTTTTTATCGATAAAGGCAAAAGGCTTAAACATGAATTGAGCTACGGTTTGGGGAAGGCCTCAGAGTGGACTGGCGGCAACTCTTGGGCCATGTACTAATAAGAAGTGAAATAATTAAAAAAAGGGAAGGGAGTGTGGGGCACAGAAATGAGAACAAATGGCTTGTGGACCTGGGGGTGTCATATATAGATAAGAACCAGATGTTTGGAGGTGTATCTGTATCTGGGTGTATCTGTATCTGGGTGACAATTTATTTCCAATTAAATGCAGGTGTACAGCTGAGTCTTGTCTTTTTGAGGTGGCTCTTCTACAATGCATGTGTCCTATGTAGAGGCCAGAGCACACCTCATAGTGTTATTAAGTGTTATTAAGTTTTTTGTTTGTTTGTTTGTTTGGTTTTTTTGGGGGGGGGGGTTGTTTGGGATAAAGCTGTTTTTATCAAAAAACACCTTTTTTGTCAAGCAAACTAAACAACAGTGTATGTTGTTTTCAAATCTCCTTTTTTGGTATTTCCTTATTTTAAATACCAAACATACCTGTGCAGGCACACAGATGTGGGCGAACTCAGGGGGTGTGTGGGCACAGGCATGACACACATTTTACCCTTTGGGGTCTGTGAGAAAGTGGGTGAGAAAACCTTTTGTCCAGAGTTAAAAGCCTGATATTTTTAGTTAAAATTCTTGTTTTGATTTAGCCATATCAAATATGTATTCTGTAATAGGCAAACATGTACTATCCCGGGTTTGTTTATGTTTTGCACTTTTACAGATTATATAACATAACATCTTGGTTTAAATCAATTCTGACAAGTTTGTTAAGTAAGTTACTGTGTTATTTATTTCAACTGTTAATCTGTGTAGTTTGAATTCACCTTACCTACCCGCCTTCCAGGAACAAAAGGCGGAAATGTAGTTTCACTTCCTGTATTTATAGCTTCCTGGTTAATCTGAGGTCACAGGAAGAGACCAGGTGAACAAGGGGGAGAATCCTTGTAATTTAACAAAGCTGATTTTAGAGTGTTTATAAAGAAATGAATGTATCGTTGTAATATGTATTGATTACACAGCATAGCTTTTATTGCTTAGAAGGAGTAGCAGTATAGAATTGAGTAGGGAAATGTTACCTTACCTACCTAATGGAATAGTCCAGGGGTGAGATTGTTTGGTTAAGTGGACTATTTAAGCAGAAGAATGCAGGTGTTTGAGGAGAAAGGAGCAGGTCAGTGTAGCTGAATGCATGTGAGCTTAATTGCTGTTGATTTAAGTTCAGTTATGTTTAGTTGAACTGAGTTAACTATGGAGTTGAGTTTCTTATTTATTTTTGTCAATATTGTTTGGTCACAAAAATGGTAAATAAATCACTCACTACACTGGACAGGATCTGTCTCTTGCCCTTCTTTAGCCACTTAGGTCAAGTTCTACCACAGGGTCCCTTGATTTTGTAAAGGGGCGTCTAGTATGGGTTGTCTACAGAAAACTGAAGGGGGATTCAAAATGGAAGTTAAAGTGAATCTTATTGATATTTGGTGCTGCAAAAGAACTCAATAAGTCAAACAATATCAGGTCATATTCCATTTTCTTAAACTAACTTGTTTAATAGGATTTACGTTTTTTCTTTCTTTCTTCGAGGACACTCTTTAGCTCTATAATGTTGTGGTTTACATGTTTTGTAAAAAAGTTAACATTTGTGTAAAAATCTGCCAAATCAATTATATGGTGAACTTGCAAATAAAGAAATGGGTATCTTGATGCATGCTCAATCATCCAGGTAAGTATATCCCAAAAGGTTGATTCTGTTGATCTGGACGTAGTGTTTTCAGTGGGAGAATCGTCACTCATCCAAGTGACTTCTTTAGTCTCAGCTGACTGCAGGTTTCCCCAACCTTATAAACAGTACATTTGCACAATGACTGAAACTAGTCCACTGAATGAACAATAAGCTGTGAGGTCAGTTCCTTGATCATTAATATGCAAATTGTCATGACCATTGATCAACTACCACTAATCAAAGCCCATTGATTAATGACCATTCAGTGGGCTGTGCTGGCCAAATGAGTGCCAGTGATACATTGGGCAATTTTTTTTACCATCTGGTTTAGTGTTATTTAACCATCTGTGGTAAAATTGTTGTACTACACTGATATGCCGTTGGTGAGAATGCTCTCAATAGTACAGTGGTTGACATTGACTAGTATCCTGGGACACAAGTGAGCTTTCTTAAGGCCTTTTTTTAAATAGGAGAACAATCAGGCAGGATTCAGTTATTACATAAAATGAACCTGGAGTTTGGGTCTTTACATCTGTCAAGAATATTTCAGTAAAGACATCTGTAGAAGTTAAGCCTACCCTTGAAGCCACTGAGGTGTTTATTAACGAGGGTGACGCGATGTCACTGGTATGCATGAATTAATTAAACAGTCCAATGACTCCAGCAGTACTTATCTTGTCCTTTTGGTCTTTATTTCAACATTATTTTAACATAACACAAACTGTGTGCCTTCTTACGGTTAACAACACACCTGATGTTGATTATGTGCGTCTACCTTAAATACCTTTACATGAACCAACCATACGAAAACAAAAAAAGGTGACCTTTAGCGGCAATATAAGGTATTAACCCAAAAATGGCTCCTACAACATCAAAGTGGCTACTTAAATGAAATATAAAGTTTGAAAACAGGTTTGTTGATGTTCCACAAACATCGCAGCAAGCAAATTTCTAAGGAATTTTTACATTTCTCTTTGTAATTGTGATTCTACACCTTCTCCTCAGGTTGGAAATTAGCTTCATCTGCGCTGGCTGGATGGATGCAACAAAATCTCTCAAAAAGAAGCTGGTTTTCCCCTTGATTGTTGCATTATTTTCATTCTTCTATTCAATGTGAATATGCCAAACAACAACAACAAATCCATCCCAAAACCATCTGGGCCTCCGGGTGTTTGCTCCTTGGGAGTATCTGAGCAGACCATCACCCCGCTCAAAAATACCAAGCACTTACTGGTGTCAGCATACGTGGACCAGAGAGTGAAGGATTTGGATATACGCATCATTGGCATATTTAAGAGAGCCCCTTCACTGCGTTTTTTGCTGCACAAATGTTTTAAGTAAAACCACTCCAGCAACAATTTTACAACATTCTGATCACTTTGGCTTTCCCTTCGCCACTACGGACGTCATGTGTCAGATTCCTCAGAACTGCAACACTACACATGTCACTCTCTTGACTACACCAGACAAAGAAAGTGCATCTGACTCTACCTGGCTTCCTATAAGAAACCAAAAGAGCGACAGGCAAAAGGAAGAAAACATGAAGTTTGACTTCCCAGTCTGCATCTCTAGTCTGTTTGGCAACTAAAACAATGTGCTCCAGTTTGCAGAGACTCTGGAAATGTACAGGTGAGTACAGTAACAGCACTACAAGCTACAGAGTGAAAACTATGCAGCAAAACTTCTGTGTAACGGTTGCTGTTAATTGTAAAGCTTCTGGATTTCTTCAGTGGTGTTTCTACTTCTGTATTCAAGAGCGGAGGATAAGGTTGGCTCGCTGATTTTCAGAGTCTTTGACATTCTCACCAAAGTGAATATTTCCAGTATTAGAAGTTTCGAAATGTAGCAGGTGCTGATAGATATTTAAATGTGCATCTGCACATGTAAGTGTGGAGCATAGACTGTATAAAAATGATGGAGTTTTCCCCACCCATGTTTTTTTTTTTATTTAATTTTTTTTGTTTCTTTTTGTGCTGCCAGGGTTAATCTTGTTAAAATGACGTTAACGCCATACCCACATTAATGGGGCAAATCTCCATTAGCCAGTTAACGCGGCTCACCCCGTGCGTGGGGCTGCACGGTGTCAACGTGTTAGCGTGGTTAGCTTGTTAACACATTAGCGCTGTCCAGGCTCTCCTGGCTAATGGAGATTTGCCCCATTAATGTGGGTATGACGTTAACGTCATTTTAACAAGATTAACGCTGACAGCACAACTTTCTTTATTTTTGTTTTGGGGTTTTTTTTTTTTGTTTGTCTTTTTTATCCAAATGTGGCCACGTTTGACTGAGGCCACACAAAACATCCTAACCCCTAAATCTACCAGTATCTAAACCATCCATAAAGGAGGGTTTAGATACTGTATCATGTATCAGGATATAGACTTCCTTATAATGTTGTGTAAATGTTTTCCTTTAGAAGCTGGCCCCTAAACCTAACTGGCCATTCTGTGGCTTTAAAGTCAAATGTCGTCTCAAACAAAAAAGCTCTGCATTTCCAGTTATTTGTTATATGTATACTTCTTAACTCCCCTGTGTGATATAAATGCATTTTTGTAAGCTAAATGCAATAAATAACAAAGGCATGAGTAAACTAATGAAATATATAAATGTAAGCCTTTAAACCTGTTACTTTGCCCCAGGTTGCTGGGTGTGAACAGAGTGGTGATCTATAACACCAGCTGTGGTCCAGAGCTCGACCGCCTGTTGCAGAATTATAGCCAGGAGGGCTTTGTGGAAATGGTTCCTTGGCCCATTGACAAGCATCTGAATCCATCTCGTGGCTGGCTTCACTCAGAGCACGGAGGAGACGTGCACTACTTTGGCCAGCTGACCACACTTAATGAGTGCATTTACAGATCAATGGAGCGTTCCCGCTACGTCCTGTTGAATGACATTGATGAGATTATAATGCCATACAAGCACAAAGATCTGATGTCTTTGATGAACACGCTCCAAAAACAGCATCCAAATGTAACATTTTTTTCTAAGCATTTCTAAATTTATTTTCAAATGTCCTTCCTGCACCTGTCAAACCTAAACTGTTCTTCTACAGACAGGAGTATTTCTCATTGAGAACCATACCTATCCCAAGAAGACTTTTAATCAAAGTAAATGGGGACCCCTGCCTCAATGGAATGGGGTGCCAGGCTTTGATATTATGGTGCATATCTACAGAGAGGAGCCTAACAGAAATATTTACCATCCACACAAGTTAATAGTTCAGCCAAGGTGGGTTATAATGGGAAAAATGGTTGAGTGTTCGGCACTAGCATTCATTTAACCCTGAGGCATTGTGTGATTGTCCATGTATTTATGCACCTACATAGCAGTGCAGCAGACCTCAGTGCATGATGTGCTTATGATGTCTGCAACAAAGTTCAAGGTTCCACCAGACGTCTGTCGGATCATTCACTCGCCAATCAGTACTCCGACCGATCCACCACTTGATCGGCTTCATGTGGACACCCGACTGTGGGACTTTAAAGACAAACTGCTCCCCAATGTGATCAAGGTGCTGCGGAGAGCAGAACTGCTGAGATCAGAGACGCAAAACTGATAGATAATGGACAGAAACACAAATACTGAAGTTTTAGGAGAAAAAAGCTGGTCAACAAAACACAGGCTGACCTACAGGGGTGGCATGTGCCAGCCTAAAATAATGTCTTTCCATCCCAAGTCCACTCTATTTTTGCTTATCACAATGCTGCATATTAAAATTAGCCAGCATTAACACTCTGAGTCTGGCTACAAGTAACATTAAATATAAATTCTAAAACTGAATATATTGCATAGCATTACCTCCCTGCATCACTAAAAAAATGTTTCAGCCCATAAAGCAAACTGTTTTATTTCTTGCTGTCAGTAGCATTGTGCCAGAGCACACAATCATAAGCATTTTGAATCAACACAATGGCTATTTTCCGATTTCAACACAGGTGGTTGATTGCTCCACTCTAGAACTGGAATGAAGGCGAGTGTTATTAACCCTCTGGGTTGACGGACAGCCACACCTTCAAATCACATGACCAGTTTAAGCTGACATAGCTACAAGCTGCAGTCACGCATCTTCTAGCATCAGGGTCTCTATTTCGGCTTGTGTTGAAAGTCCAGACTTCAAACTATATGCCAGTTTTTACGTTTTATTGATAAGCCACTATCACCGGAGTTATGATAAGAAAAAAAATTAATTAAATTAAAAAAAAAGAATACTATCGTCACGTTTTGTGTGAAAAGAAACGGTAAAACGGCATTTGGACAGCGCAAAAAAGGAAAAAAAATGCTACTCTTTCCTACTGGTGGAATAGTGTATCATGTCTACCGATAAAAATGATATGACAACGCGTGGGATTTGGTGATTTAGGAACAGGGAAAATTTGGGGGAGTGGCGGTGGCAAAAGAGAGAGCAATATCGACTAATTTTAGTTTTTAGTTTTAGTTTTTAGTATTCGTGGTGGTTGCAATTTTAGGTAAATGGTTGTATTAACTTAATTGTTTACAAAGTTTGTACACAGGTTTTCAAAATTTACACTTTATATTTGCATTTCAGGTTATGAAAATAATTCACTAAACGTGTTTGTGGTTTTTACAGTAAACTTTTTCCGTACTCTGTTTTTATCAGGGTTTTGTGTGTGTGTGATTTCAGATTTTAGATATTTTATGGATATATGTTTTATATCTATTTTAACCACATATAATGCATATTACAGGATGTAAGAACTGGATATGTGTAGGGTGGCCACCCTAAGAAAATTTCTCTAGATCCGCCCCACAACAAAATAGTCATTATGATGTGAGAGCAGTGAGAAACATGAAACAGGCCAGGTGCACCACCTTTGAACATGAACACTTTAAATAATTTACATAAGTTGTGATAGAAGAGGCCCTGGGGTACCATAGGAAGCTGCCTTCCTGAAAGACAGGTTACAAACATGCTTGGATTGTTTAATTAAGAACTTCTGTTGTCAAACTCATGGTAAACTTCCTCGTTATACTAGTCGCAGATTGGTTTCTTACGACATTCTTTTCATTCTTATATCACTGTTCTTTGCTTCATGCACTGTACTGACTTATATACATGTTACAGGAATGCTTTCAAACATTGTGAGCTAATCTTATTAGCGTTCTTGCAGAGAGTTACATGAGAAGATTGACCCTAGTCTTAAACATGGTGATATATATATATATATATATATATATATAAAACTAAGCTTAGTATGAAAACTGTGAACTTGTTAAATTAAATTAAACACTGGTCTTTTTACTGTGTCAGGAAAAAGGCATGTTATTTTACTGCTGTTTAGACTCTATGACCAAACAAAGCAACACTCCCCACCACAGAAAGTCCACACTGATTGCAGACTGGAGGTGATTGTGATGCGTTATTTTTGCGTGTCCAGATTAGGCAGGCAGAAGGTGTGTCATTGCTTTCACAGATCAGGATAAATATGATTTTTGTCGCCACAATGCAAAAAGTTGAATAACATTTTGTAATCATTTCTTTGTTAGTCGGCAGAGAGTGATAGTGGGAAACTCAAAAATAGAGCAAAAGCATCTAGTGAATTTTGTGGCCACAGTAGTGTGTGTGAGATTGCTGAGAGATGGAGATGCCTTCCAGAGAAACGCAAGCTTGCTTGTCAAGCATCAGAAACTACAAAGACATGATGAAAATAAATGCATGCAGAGGATAAGCACACACCAGGGAGCACAAGAAAAACAATGGGAACAAGAACATCATGACAGGCACAAGCTTGACTAATGCAGTAAAGTAATGCATGCGATAAAAAGGATGTTGAATGCCACTTCCTGACTGGTTTCATAGCCGCAGACTTTCAAATTGCATTCTTCTTGTACAAACAACAAACTGGGTTAAAATGCTAACATCTTGATATCTTGTAGTCAGTTAAAAAACAGTTGTTGGGTTTTTGTTTTTTTATTTTGTTTTTTTGCCTGTCCCGTTTGGATCTTTAGCCATCAGAATTGTTGTCTGAAGGCCAAGAAAGATGCCAAGTGGATCATCATGGCCTTGCCATATTGGTCCATTTGACTGACCTTTATTATAATTATGTATTTATTTTATTTTCGTTTTTTAAAGACGGGACAGACATGACTGGGTGATAGGACAGGGAGAAAGAATGAAAGAAGGAGAGGGAGAGAAAGAAAATAGAGGGGAGAAGAGATGGTGAGAAAGGGGGGAAGAAAAAAAAAGAAAAACAAAACACCTGGATCATCTGTATGGAGATAAAAAACCAGAAGAGAAAACAAACAACAACGAGCAACATAATAAAAACAACACCATTACAATAAACTAGCTAACAGTAGATAACAGTAGATACTAAATATTACATGTTATTGGTTTTTTGGTTTTTTTTGGTTTTTTAATTTCACCTGTTGAGAATGAAAAAAGAAAACAAGCAGAAGAAAACGAGAGCAATAGAATAAACAACATCACGATGATATATGGGAATATAACAGTAAATACTAAATATTAAACATTATTGTGCAGCACATAAGATCGACAGCGCACAGTGTGCTTTGAGGTAGGAGCCAAAAAGGGTGTAGTTTGTGTGTGTGAGCACCCGTGTGTACACCTGTGAGCATGGACGCGCTTGTTTTTAAAAGGTTCCTTCATGTAATGATCTGCTAGAGGGTGTGGGGAGCCACAGCCCCGTCCTCCAGGGCATGAAGCAGGTATGGAGGAGATCAAGACTCCAGACATCCAGAGGCCCCCAGAACACAAGAGACCAAGGAAGACCAACAGAGGGGCAGCCGCGCCACTGTCCCAGAAAGAGCTGAGGAGAGTCCCAGATGAGGGCTCACTCAGCAGCCGCGGAGCAGAAGCCAGGGGGGGTTGCAGTGACGTGCCCGTGAGCTCCGCTGGCAGCCAGCTGTGCCAGCGGGACCGAGCCCCAGGCCGAGAGGCCGAGGGCACCCCACCCCCGAAGTGGCCCGAGCGAGCCCCAGGCTCCAGGCCCCGATAAGCAGCCACCAAGGAGTGAGCCGGTGTGTACCTGGACACCCATCCCCGGACACAAAGAACCACCAACGCACCGATGTCTGAGGGCGTCTGACACCGGTAGGGGAAGTGGTGGGGGAAGATAGGCCTCCATACCTTGGAGGACCTGGGATGTACCCAGAGAGGTGGCGTCTGATACCCAACCTGACATATGGACACAGACAAACAGGCACACACAGATACAAACATCCATTCCCACCCTCATGCTCTCATATGCAATTACTCAACACTCACCCAACGTGGAGATAGACATAGAGAGAAACTGTACATACAATCACACTCCCCAAGCGTACTCTAAGCCCCGGGTCTAGGTACCCTTGCCCCTGGGGGGGGGGAACTGCACCCAGACCCAGGTGGTGTTACCCTTTTCCCTGCGGTGGAGAGAAGCAGACCGCCCCGACTCCGCAGCAGCAGGGAGGCCCCACATTGCAGACCCCAGTCGGACGGCCAACTTCTCCTCCTAGCCCCCCACTCCAGCAGGCCGCAGAGAACAGGGGTGTGTGAAGACTCCAAACCTCCCTCCGCCCGTTCATATGTAGTGTTGATGCATGTGTGTTCTAAGGTGCCTTTAAAACCCAGGAGGGCATGGAGCTACCTGCCAGAGAGCAGCAGGTAAGCGCATAACCCCTCCTGCTAGCCCTCAATGTCTATGTGTATTTAAAATTGAGAGGTGGGCAACGACGCCAGGGGTGAGGTGTACACCCTGATGGTCTTTTGGATTCCGTGTAGCATGCCCACCCCCAAGATCCTATATGTATGTGTTATGAGAGTGTGAGTAATGTGAATGTCTAAGTTGTGGGATAAAATTGAGGCACAGGCAGCCAGAAGGGGACAGAGGGGGGGATGCCTCCCCTGCACCCTGGTGACACATCTTTACCCCAAGGCCCTGCATGTGTGGATGATTGTGGTGGAGCGGGAAGAGGAAGGCAGCTGGAGATGGGGAGGGAGCAAGTGACCCCTGGGGCCAGCTCCCCCGCTGACCCCAGTAGGCGCCCCCATACTCTGCAACCCGCCAGGGAAAGGGGGCCCAGGCCCATCCGGACCGGGGCCCAGTACAGCAGCGCCGCCCGGCCCCACAGAGCCCGGGACAGCCCACCCGACCCCACCTCAGAGAAAACTGCACCCACCCCGTCATCCACTCATCTTCCAGATTACACAAGACAATAGATGCCCAGGCTGAGATCTTCCTCCACCTCTCCTGTATCTCCCCCTCCTGCAGAGTTCGTTTTTTTTTTTTTTTTAAAGGTTGCCTTAGATTTTGACATAGAGATACAAATCTTACACACACACACACACAACTTGCTTAGCCCTGATTAGCTGCTGCATTTAGCTCCAAGCACTGCTGGGTTTGTAAGTACAGCCCCACAGAGGAGCTGGCATGGTTATTGTCTGTTGAGCTGTGGCTAAGTGTGGTTTAAAATAATGCAAGTAGAACTAACCATGAACTTACTGACTTCAGATTTTTTTGTGGTCATGCTCATTCGCTGAAATGACCCGTTTTTATCTTAAAATGTGGCTGTAATAAAGAGTTATCCCTTATGATTAAAGAACAGCCAATGATGGGGAGAATTGTTGTTTTTTTTGATTGATTGTCACAGATTTTGAGATATGGATACAAAACTTAGATAAAAGAAACCACTTGATGCAAAAGCAAATTATGACCCCAACACTGACATGCTACCTCTTTACAAATAATGTTGCTATAGTAAAAGCTTTAATTTTTTAACTCTTTCCTTCACCTGAATTGTTTCCATTAGGAATTCAAGGTGAACTTGTTCAACAAATACAGATACAGTCACACAAGCAGATATTAAAATAACATAATTTTACTGAACTAATAAGAAAATAATAATAATAAACTTTATTTATAAAGCACACTTAAAAACCAAGGGTATGCCAAGGTGCTTAACAAGTAAGATAGAGTATAGGAGGAGGATAATAGAAATAGGACCAAAGCAAGTACTAAGTATGCAAGCATAACTGTCACTGATACATAGGAAAGCAACAGGTACAGAGCAAACAAGAATTTAAATGAGCATAAAAGTGCATGATATAAAATCATAAAAGAAATATTAACTAGAGGGAAAGGCAAGATTGAATAAGTGGGTTTTTAATCGTGATTTGAACAGTGCAATGGAATCAGATGGGCGGAGGTCGAGAGGAAGGGTATTCCACAGTACCGGGGCAGCCAGAGCAAACGCACGGTCACCCCGGGACTTCAGTCGAGATCTGGGTTGGGTCAGAAGTAGTTGAGTGGCAGATCTGAGTGTTCTAGCAGGAGTATGTGGTTTGAGACGTTCACTAAAATAACTTGGCGCTAATTTATTAATAGTTTTGAAAGTAAGGAGTAATATTTTAAATTGAATACGGTACTTTATGGGCAGCCAATGCAAGCTAGCTAGGACAGGAGTAATATGGCAAAATTTCCTGGTACCAGTCAAAAGGTGGGCTGCTGCATTTTGGACTGTTTGCAGTCTAAGAAGAAGAGAAGAGGGAAGACCATAGTACAAAGAGTTACAATAATCCATGAGCTGTAGGTAGCGCAAAATCCTGATATGAGGAAAGCGCAGGTCCAAGAATTAGGAAATGGGGAAAATCACACTGTCAAGGAGGAAATACAAGGAGAACAAACAAGGTAAGGAATGATTTTGAGAACAGGCAACGCCAAAAGTCGAGTAAAAAAGAAAAAAAAAACATGTGGATAGTATTTGAGGAGCAAGATTTAAGAAGCTCATAAACATTTACAGTATTACTACTATTTCATTTAGATTGCTACTTTCTTTAGATATTTATGTTCACTTTTTTCTTTTTAATTGGGTTCTTTTTCTTTCTAATAAAGGCGTATAGGGCCACGTGAGGAAAAACATTGTAATGCCGAAATTTGAAGTCGTAATTCTATTTCCAGAAAAACGGTTTTAGTACCAAGTAAGGAAATGATTTCTCTTTCAGCACACAAACGAACCACCTTTCCGGTCTGATTTATTTTTGCGCGTTTTTCTGTTTGCAAACCGTTTTATTCGATTTTTTTCCCCGAATGATTTCCGCTAGTTTCTGACGTATGACAATGAGTTGGTCACGCCCAGACAGCAAAATCAAGTGGAAAAAGAGCAGCAGAGGAGAAGGCTCCGAGTGCACTTGCAGACACACGGATTCAAACTCTATTTCTCGACTGGTGGGCACAAACGGGGAACATACTGGCCACACTTCAGCCTCGAGTGAGTTACCTGCGGAATGGTGAATAGTGGCTCTAAGCTGATGTTTGAATTAATACAAATATTGTAATTCGAACATCAGCTTAATATTGTTTATCTTCTATTCGGGGAGACTTATATAGCGTTTTCTTGTGTCCTAGCGTTTATACCATACACATATTTGTGATTTCATTGTATTTGCATTATAATTTCGCCGAGCTATTTTACACCACAGAATACCATTCTTATTTTATTGTATTTTTTTTTTTTTTTTCGGGACATTATGTAGTTCACCTATGAATTGCAAGAAACATGTTATGGCAGTAACATGAAGTCTGCAGTCACTGCTGAAGTTCAGGCATTCTTCAGTAAAAGCTGAAGCACTTCCAGGAAAAGTTGAAGTACTGTGCAAACGTACAGCCACTGAAATGACTTTAAAAAAGTAAAAATCTTGATGAGCTATTTGTTTGTGAGACAATATGCTGACGGTACTTAGTTCAGTTTAAAAACTTTACCAGCCCTGGCCTCATAGTTTTTGCTTTTATTGCACCATAATGGCCCCTTTTAAACTCTGTCAATTCTTACTTATGTTTTTTATTGCTCCACCCTTCAACTTTCCTGCTCCTTTGGTGTCGCACCCGACTGCTGTACTTTTCCTCTCCTCTTGTTTCATCTCTCCTGGTTATAAGAAGAATGCCGTCATCATGTCTCAATCAAGCTTCATCGAAATGTATAATGTGTAATTTGATGTGATTATTAGGTATTTAAGACATGCACCAACTTAATGTATAAAATTAGCATCTATTATTTAGCTTCTTTATGGCATGCTCTGAGTACACAGACATGCATGTCTTTGAATAGTGCAACAAATATGAACAGGGAAGGTACACCAAGTACACTCAGTGAAAGGGAAAATTTATTCAGTTTTGAAAAACAAAATGACATCAGTGACACAGTGCACACATCATTTTCTATTGAATCATGGCCTTGTAAAAAAATATGTCAGTGTTTTAAAGGTTGCTATAGTAATGCACACTGTTTACACATGGTGCAAAGCCACAAAAATGTGGCAAAGATCATGTTCACTAAGAAAACCTACTGAAGCTCACATCAGAAATTACTATGAGGTGTGATTTTTTTTTTATCCCCCTATGCTGCGCTATGTACTATTGTATACTGAAAAAATAAAATAGTAAATTAGTTTATGATATTGTAAGTTTAAAACTCTACAATAATACACCAAAGGTTCAATATAACTGGCCTTTTTTGGAAAGTCACCAGGTTGGAAAAAAAAAATGAAGAGACTCTATGCCATGTTTTCTTTTCTTTTTTTTTTTTTAATAACTTTCCAACTTTCCAAAACTATTGTTTATATTTCCCACAATATTTGTGTGACCAGCAGGATGTAGTCAAAAGATTGCTCATATGCAGGTTTTCACTATGATGCTTGCTCTGCAAAACTATGTAAACTGTTCGGGTTTCAGGCTCATAAAAGGGGGTAAAAACACAGCAACACTTTAAAATGGTCATAGAGCAATGCAGGCTGGAAGGAAAAGATAAAGAAATGAGGAGTGGCTCACAGTACAGTACTGAACAGGTGGCACTTTTGGCATCTTTTATTTAGGGTATATATTTCTTTCACAATCCTAAGGCCTATATGACAGTAATAAATGTAATTTTCTCATTGCCTTCAATAGTACATATTTGCTTTTTTAAATATACCAAGCTTAGAAGAGTTATTCATTATATTATCTTCTTTGAAAACAAAGGAAGGTTCCCCTTCAGTTTCTTGGTCATAAAGCAATTTAAAAACAAAAAACAAAACAGGAACATTAAAAAAAGATTTATTTGCTTTTCACCTTTTAGGCTCCGTACAGGCTTCCCTTCTTGATTAGTAGCAGTTGTAGAAGGGAATACTTGCAGTTACAGTAATACCTTGGTTTACGCTTGTGATTCAGTCCTCAATGCTGCTCTCAAACCAAAAAACTCATATGTCAAAGCGAATGGAAACTCGGATGGACCGTTATATAAATCATTCATCCTAATACATATTTGTCATGAACTGGCTGTGTGGAGGCAGATGAGGACCCAAACGCAAAACTCACGGAGACAGGAACTGAACTCAAAATCACTGCTTTATTGCAGGCCTTACAAAGAAACAGAACTAAACTGGGAATGCTAACAGAAGACCGAGGGAACACAGAAAGGCACACAGGTTCGGGGAGGAGACATTGACAACACTGAACTGAGGGAGACATGCACATAAATACACAGAGGGTTAACGAGGGAAGTGGGAGCACACGGGGAACACAGCTGACACAGATAATCATAATGAGACATGGCAGGAGTAAACACAACACTGACGGGAGACTGTCAAAGTAAAACAGGAAGTACACAGAGGTGCAGACAGGAGGAGAGAGAGCGCACAGGGAGAGCACAGGCATAATGGGCTGGGGAAACATGGAATAAAACACGAGGGGAGACGAGGGCTCACAGACACACACAGAGGGGCACACAGGGGGTAAAAGTCACAAGGGGAAATCAAATAAGGAACAACGTAACAGAGCAACCCAGGAACCATGGCCTAAATAAGGAACAAAATACATGAATACTAAGAATGCTGGGCCAACATGGCCCAGGCTCATGACAATATTTCTGAAACAAGTACACAATGATTAACACAAAATGCATATAATAAAGTAAAAATAAAAAATAAACCTGCACTTTACCTTTGAACAAACACGTTGCTGACATGAGGGTTAGGGCGGAGGACGATTGTTGCTTGATTATTGCTATAAACAATATTCGTGACGGATTCTAGTTCTGCAAATGATGAACGCTTACTGAGAGCACGCATAGAGAAAGCGTACCTAACGTGGACTTATTCTCCACATTGGGAAAAGAACCACTGATTCACCAGCAATTGCTGGTGTGTGCTGTCATTTTGATAGTGATTTTTGTAACCTGGAGCATTGTGCAATGGCTGCCCCAGTTGGGTTGATGACATGAGTATATGATTGCGTCACTTATCACCATTTTAACCATATTCTAGTACAGAAGCCCTGAGCTATTGCAGCAATCTTTAAAAAAAAGTGACTTTCTGGAATTATAATTAATCATTTCTGGAATAACTGTGCAAAAAAAGAAAACACTTACCAAAGTCTTATCTTCTGGTTTTGACTTCCTCTCTTCTTATATCAGTACTGCCGTAGTGGTATTGTCTGAGTGGCAACGCCTAACGCTCAGTAGACTACTTCAGTGGCTTCCTGCACCTTAACAGCGGGCATAATCAGAAATGACTGTGTAATAATGTTGCCGGAACATGCAAAGCGACCAATGTGGAGGTTATAGCAACTCTTTGTGTGTATCATTATCTATGATACACAGTGAGTGATATCTTTAATGGGAACTCTGCTCTTTTTAGGTTTATGTATTACATCTGTGGATGTCCTGCTATGACAGTTCAAAATTTCTGCCATGATAAAGGTTTATACCATTATATATAACTTTATACCTGTGCTGAGCATGGCAAGGTATCCTATTCACCTCTACTCTGGTCATCCTGGTCTCCAGAAGGCTGATAACTTCTTGATCCTCTAGGGATCTAGTTACCTGGTTCTCACGGCGGTAAGTTGCCATAACTTTTCTCTTAAGATCTAACGCCACAGGGCTAATGAAGAGGAAACATTGTTGAAATGCATGATGAGTTTGCATAAGCTGAGTTGGCCCTTGTGACACCTGAGTGTCCTAATATGGTTGTCATTGTGCAGAAAGAGCTAGATCAGCTTTAGTTCCATTGCTTGTATGTGTGCTGATTAAAATACTAATGTACCTTGTGCAGACAGGAATCAGCCATGACGTTAAAATTTTCCATTATAGCTTTAATGGAACATTTAATGGTTTCTAAAGTCCAAGATTTCACACCTTTTAAATGATCATTTGAGATATGACCTACTGCAAGTTCCTGTTTTTATAGTTTAGCGAGACGCTCACTTCTGCTGTTTCAGCATGATACACATTATGGAGATCTCTCACTGGAGAGATCGATATCATGCTTAAAACTGTCACGTGGTTAACTAAATTATGTGTAACTTCTGTTGTCAATAAAACAGTTGCTTGGACAGGCGAGTGGCAGCACTGCCCTCCTTGACACCCTTGCAAGTGAAACGTGCACTGGTGTCTGTGTGGTTGCTTGCAGTAACAGTTTCTGTTTACCAGCAGGATTGACTTAAACCCAACAACACCCATCCTAGGCGAGTCTTAGTGGCAGCTAGACCCCCGGGGTTCCAAGACAAACTGGTGCTGTAGATCTTATAAGGTCAGTGTGATCAGCAACAATGAGCACTAATGGATGTGCTTGTTCAAATGATTGCAATGGAAGATCTTTGAGGTACTTGTGTTTTGTCAGAATGAATGCAGGAAAGGTCAGTCAGGTCAAGGCATTTAGCAGTGAGTGCTGCACTAATATCAAAGGTCATTTGAGGAGGCTGCAGGTGACCAATGATATAGGGGAGCCACTGATAGCTTGTAGACCTTGGCGGTTTTCGTCAAGTTCTTATCTGTGCCTTAGATACTAAGTGGCATGGCAGGGTTAGATAGGAGAATGGTATGCTACAACTCATCATCAAGTGCTGCATAAATTTTGAGTCTGACTTGTCTGTAATCTGTATAGGATTTCTGTTGCTGAGCTCAGCAGGCTGGAATCATCCCAAAACTGGTGCATTGACTGAAGTAGTGATCATCTTTGTTTTAATAGGGACAAAGGACCTTAAATGATTCTGTATTGGGATAAGGAAGGATTTGCGCTGACAAAGTGGTAAATCCCACCCTGCCACAAAATATCCCATATCATAACAGTCCCTAGATTGAAGGACCAAAGTTTTTGCAGAAGCCGGAAAGTGATTCCCCACCAGTCTAATGGAAAGCTCCATAGAACCAGTTGACCCTGAAGTCAAAAGTGAGTCCACAGTAAATTTTACTAAAGTAAAAGACTTGCCAGATGCTACATGTTGATTGATGACATACTTTTCAGGCTCCCGTTGAGTCTGAGAGGAGGCTGTTGCTTAGTTCCTTAAACTGAAAACAATCCTTCATGAAGTAGGATGTAAGAGAAGAAGACTGGAACCCTACTTAAATAATCAACTCCGTATAAAACCTACAAAAGAAAAGGAGGTAAAGAAAACTTGTGTGTGTGACCTTTCTTGGCTCTTGACAGAGGCAGTCGCTTATTTTCCTTTCCCCTCTCCCTCCCTTGTCTTTCCTGCTTGGCTTCTTATGTCTTTTGGATTGTTTTTTTTTTGTTTTGTTTTTTTATGATTTTATGGCTTGCCGACGTGATAGATGATGGTAGTGATCAGTTCTTCAGCAACAACAGTTCAACAACAATGGATTAAATACAGTTATGTGTGAAGTTGAAGAAATTGTAATTGATTGACCCATAACAAAGCTGTCTGATGATCCAAAAGACCTAGAGTCATTTACTCCAAATCACATCCTCCTGATACATGAATACCTGCCTTTGTTACACGAGAGACAACAAGACAACCAAAAGAGGAAAAATCTAAAACCTGGGTATATAGTTATTTTAATGGGTTCTTCTGTCCCCCGAGATTCTTGGCCCCTTAGATGTGTTCGTGAAACCATTCATGATAAAAATGGACTTTAAAAACAAAGACCAACATTCTTGAAATCCCTGTAACTAAACTTTGTCGTTTACATTAGACTGTAGTTTAAAAGTGTGTTTAAGTGCTGTTATTTTATTTTATTTTATTTTATTTGTTGTGTGTGTGTCTAAAATGGAAGTACTTTATTTTTAATTTGGCTCCTTATTTGCTTTATAATTAGAATTGTCATGTCTGACAGCCATTGCACTTAGGGCCTGGTGTGTAGGAACCATTTTTGTGTTTTGCGTATTACCTTATGTGCAGTGTTGGGAAGGTTACTTTTAAAAATGTATTCCATTACAGAATACAGAATACATGCCCTAAAATGTATTCTGTAACGTATTCCGTTACGTTACTCAATGAGAGTAACGTATTCTGAATACTTTGGATTACTTAACATATTATCATGCATTTTACAACTACATGAATGTACTATTGCTGTGTGATTTATTACTATTACTGAAGGTCCGTGGCTCCGAACCGTAATAAAGGGACCTCTGACTAATACGGTTCCGTGTGGGGCTCGTAGCCGAAAAATAGCTTTACTTTGTTGTGTGGGTCAACTCTGCTTGCAAGAGACAGAGAGAGGTGTTGAAAGGTTGCTCCAACGGAACTTATTGTTTCGGGGGAAAACACGAACACAGTGTACAGTCGAGTTTTAATAGCTTACTTACAACTGGGCTCGTCAGGCACTCTTCTTGGCTGCAGTGGTTATTATTATATTTACATGCTTCCAGCTCCTGTTTTTACGGAGCCCCGCAGGGGACATGGGAGAAAAAAAAAATTAAGACGGACTTTTGCGAGATCTCGCAAAACTAACTCGGGATCTCACAAAAGTTTTGCGAGCTCTCGCAAAACAAACTCAGGATCTCGCAAAACAAACTCGGGATCTCGCAAAACAAACTCGGGATCTCGCAAAACTTTTGCGAGCTCTCGCAAAACAAACTCGGGATCTCGCAAAACTTTTGCGAGATCTCGCAAAAGTTTTAGCCGCATTCTTCGGACGCTCGAAGCCGACCGGGAGGTCGAGGCACAATGTGCCGGAAAAGCGGTGTTCCTCCCGGCTGTAGTAGGTCTCGACCTCCCGTTAGCTCGAAGCTAAGCCTGGAACTACAGAACGTAGCTGTCAAACAAAACCCAAACAGTCCTGACCCGCCACAATATGAAACAGGGAAGTACCGCCGTGTAATCCATTTATTTCAACAAAGTAACTGTATTCTAAATACCACCTTTTTAAACGGTACCTGTAACGGAATACAGTTACTCATATTTTGTATTTTAAATACGTAACGGCGGTACATGTATTCCGTTACTCCCCAACACTGCTTATGTGTGCCTCTAGGTGTCACTTTTTGTGTTTGTAAATAATTGTATGGAAGGTAGAACATTTAATTAGGGTCAGGTGTTGCTGGTTGGAAGGACCAAACAGTTTGTGACTGCGGCCTCTACACCTGTTATATGGTTGTATTTGTATTTGACTATCACATTAAGGGGTTTCGGGGTGAAAAGGTTAATGTTCATCCTCAATCTTCGTTCTGCAAATTTGTTTGTATTATCTTAACCATAGCTCTGTAGCTAGCCATTCTATGCCAGCTAGCCCAACTTCATAAACCATACAAACACTGGTGCTGTTTAATTTAGTGTTTTTAGAAATCCGTCAGTCAGAACATGGCATTTCATCTTTAGATGGAAACTGGTGAACTAACTTCCTTCTAACTTCAAACTCTTTCATGCATGCCTGGATGTTAATGTTACTGTAACAGCTGGGAGGCAGCCACACTGATCATTTTATTGAAGATGAAATAATTTGGGCCACTTTTAACTCAGTGATACCACAGTGTTTGTTTTGGCTATGGGAATCAAAGAAGGGTGGACCCAGGAATGGCTAATGACGTTGTTTTTATGCTTGCTGTGCAACCTGTGTCATGGGTGTCGCTAGAGCTGGGCGATATAGATTTTTTCATATCACGATATGCTTTTTTCATTTCAGGCGATAACGATATATATCACAATATAAGCCAAATAACTATATTTGTAAGATTTAAATGTGCTGTTGCTCACAAGTAAAATGTGAAATAATCAGCAGCTTGTTTTGATTTAAATATTTATTTCCCATAATAAGTTCAACATGGCAGATGTACTTAAAATGAGGCTTCAGTTTAGGCAAAATAAAGGCCAATATTACAAACTACACAAAAGGTAGCCGCTAAAGCATTTAAGTTTCAAAACAGAACAAACAAAACAGACTACTAAATTGTCAGTTCCACTTAGAAACAAAATATTAATTCTAAAAATAAATCTTAGTTTATTTTACAAAAGAAGAGACAAAATTGACTAACTTATATAATATTGCTTTGGAAGCGCTGTCTGAGAGAAATGTTTATGTCCAGGGAGTTGGTAACGAGGATCCATTACCTTAATTAGCTGCTTGAATCCTTCATTTCCGACCGTGTTTATTGGTAGCATGTCTTTAGCAAGACAGTAAGCTATGGCATTCGTTATGTTGCTATGTCTCTTAGCTTTTTTGTCATATGGTAAGACGCTGGAGAAAGCCGACTCAATTGACTGTTGCTGCTTCACAGGGATTCTTCTGGTTGTTTTTGATGACGAATTAGCGCTTTCAGTCAGAGATTGAGCGTGCTCTAGTGGGTGGCACTGCTTCAGGTGATAAAAAAGGTTTGTTGTATTTCCAGACTTTGTGGGAACATGCTTTTCGCACAATTTACAGTGCGCGTTACTCTGTTTTTTGTGAGACTTCAAATAGCCGAAATACCTCCACACTACGGAACTTCTCTGGCCTTTCCTTTCGACAATCTCTCCGGCATTGGAACCGTCATCTGTGTTCTCTTCGGTAAACTGGTCACCCAAGCTCTCGGTTGATTTTTCTCTAGTCGGCACACTCATTTCCTCCATTACCCGGCTGCACGGCGGCTGGCTGCTTCCCAAACAAATACACATGTGCGGCTTGGCACTTGAGTTGTACGTAACAAGTTACGTGACGTGACGCTGTGGCTGTGATTGGTTCGGCTCTGTGCTACTTAATTTGTATTGGCTATTCATCTTTTTTATAAGAGAGGAAGAGAGAGAGAGAGATGAGGTCTATCGCAATAGTTTCACTTTTCTATCAAGAAAAAGTTATTTCGCAATACATATCGTTATCGTTCTATCGCCCAGCTCTAGGTGTCGCTCACTGATTTTGATATCACATCATGAGGCATTCATCACAATATTTGCGACCGATTGTGTGGCTCTCAATTTCTCGTAACTTGGCGGGTTGTGTCACAGCTGGGTTGAAGACACAAATGTTTGAGTGTGCCAGTTTTTAATGATATTCTAGTACAGAAACTCGATGTTGCAGCTGTTTAAAAATCGGAGACTTTGTTAAAAACACTTTGGAAAAACTATTTGTTTCTGGTTTTTGATTTCTTCTCTTCCTACATCGGCACATTTGTGGCCAGCACCTATCATTCAGGAGAATACTGCAGCAGGTTACCACACCTTAATAGTGGCATTAATATAAGTGACTGCATGATGATGTTGTGGCAGTAAGCGGAGTGATCAATGCGGAGGGTATGCTGGTGCCCTTAAGAGGCAAATTAAAAAAAATGTAAAAATATAATACATCACAAGCCCACATGGGGTTTTGAAACAAATTTAACACTGCCAGCTTTGCACAGATCCACAAATGTAAGCTACATTCATGTCTGTGTTTTTCCTCCGTATTCCCGTGGGCAGCTCATCACCTCTCTACCAGAAAATGTACACTACCAGTCAAAAGTTTGGACACACCTTCTCATTAATGGATTTTCTTTATTTTTACTATTTTTGAAATTGCAGATACATGCTGAAGACATGAAATATATAAAGCAAGATTTATGGAATTATGCAGCATAGGAAAAATTGATAACTTTAAATATCTCTTATACAGTCCCGTTCAAAAGATTAAAATGTCTTGAAAAATGGCAAAAAAAATCTTATTTTGCATGGTTGGATCTTAACAAGGTTCCAAGTAGAGCTTCAACATGCAACGAGAAGAAATGGGAGTGAGACAAAACATTTTTTGATGCAATTAAAATAATTAAACTGAAACAGCCGGTTTTACAGCTGATCAAAAGTTTAGGACCACACCTCCAAAAAGCCCCCCCTCCTAAACTGAAGTCAAAGTTCCAAACATGAAGTCAGTAATGAGTAGTTCCACAATTATTTTTGATCACTTCGAAAATTTGTTGCTGCATGCTTGATTGCAAATAAACCTAATGCCTAACAATGTAAAATAAGAACAATAATAATAATAAAGATAAAAGATGAAGTAACAAGTTTTTAGTTTATTCCAAATGATCATCCAGATGTCTGTGACATGTGATGACAAACACCATAATGGAAGGCCTTAGTCATCACATGCTTAAACTCATATTTTTGCATATGCTGAACAGGCAGTCAGACATGCTGTAACTGTGGGGTAGAAAACAGCATGGACACCATACGGCAGGGGTCTCAAACTCCAGTCCTCGAGGGCATGGAAAAGTTGCATGACACTGGCCCTTGAGGACTGGAGTTTGAGACCCCTGTCATATGGAATATGACAGGTGTGGTTGAACTGCATGAAGACTGAAGTTTCTCTTCTCTTCTGACAGGACAGTATTGTGGCCTTGTCCTGTGAGCCACTGTAAGGATGTACTTAGAGTAGAACTGGACTGTCACTGGCCTCAGGCTCTTCACCCTTTTCAAAGACAAAGCAGTCATTTAGATAAAATATTAGATATTGTTTACCTGTAAATGCACAAAGTAAATTTAGAAATGTAATTATTGTCAAGAGTGAACAAGCACTGATAGTGTAATCTACAGCTGTGGCCAAACGTTTAGAGAATGAGAAGTGTTGTTTGCTTATTTACAAAGTTTGCTGTTTCAGTGATAGTTGTATATCATATTATATCACTTCAAACAGAGGTGAGCCAGTAATGCTGCACTAATGAATTACACTAACTATTCACTTTAGCTAAAGTTATTAAGTTAGCTAAAGAGTTGGGATGCTGTGCAAGACATAAATAAAGCTAAAATACAAAGGTTTGGACACCGTTTTGCATGTTTCCCTACTGTAGGGGTCTCTGCAAGCATACAGTGGGGGTACTCTGAGAGGGTCCAAGACGACAACTTTGGAATTCTACTAGAAACAGTCGATCATATTTGTTTGTCAAAGCTGAATTCAGGGCAAACTACGCTAAATTAGCGTTTTTAGCTAGCAGCTACAATAAGCATAAAAGTTACCTTACGGCTATCATTTGTTAACATGACGCTTGTTCTTATACATGTAATACATTTATTACCAACCTGAGAGTTCATCCGCTGGTCATTCGACATGACGAATGACTTCTGAAGTCTTAATTCAGCTCAAGATGCTGTAGATTCCCGTCGGTAACACTTTCGGTCCGCTAGTAAAACGTAGTTCTATTAATCTGCGCTTGAACCGGAACCGGATGTAAGTTCCAAAAAACTTGTAGCACTCTTGTGTGATGCGACGAGCCAATAATCACTCTCGATGTCAGTCCGCTGTAAAACTTTAATGCGTACTCCAGCACACGACAAAACACACAGACCGCACCGGAAGAACAAAACTCCCCCCACCATACTATTCCGGTTGGACTAGTCCCCCACAGTTATGGCAGGTCTACACAAACAAATATTGCTTGGTGATCATTTAACCAATGATCTACATCCTCCCCATTTAGCTGGTAGCACCTAACAAAACTAACTCACTCACAAGTTTCTAAACAGTGCTTCTTAACACAACTTTAACTTAACACTGTTTTTTTTGCTCGGAGTAACCCCACACCTTAACATAACAGCAATTATGAAAAATGCAAATTGCAAGCATCATATTTCAACATACTGACAACAAACTGATTACACCTAAGGCATCCTAGTGTTTTCCATTTACGTGTATCTTGGGTTGGGTCTGCAGATGCGACCTGCACGTGTAGTGTATGGTGTCTGGTTCACAATGTTCTGGCCGGGCACCTGCACAGCAGGTTGGGGCTGAGGAGAGGATGTGTTTTGTGAATCTTCGTTTGAGCGTGTGTGTGATTGCGGTGTGAGTGTGGAACTGTCCATTGTAGAATGGTTAGTGTCCTGGCACTCAGGGTCATAGTCATGGAGTGGTGGCGGCGGCAGTTCTGCCACTGGGAGGATGTGGCGGCGATTCCTCCTGTAGGTTCTTCCATCGACCTGAATGATGTAGGATCGTGGCTCCTTGCTCTTCCTTTCCACAATTCCCAGCTTGTCGTAGCCTCTCTCTGTCTGCACGCGGACCACTTGTCCTTCTTGCAACGGCCGTAGCGTGCGACTGGACTTATCATAGTGACACTTCAGTCTGAGTCTTTTGTCGCGAAGTCGGTCACAGATCTGTCCTGTGTCTTTTGCAATGGGTGCCAACAGCTTGCTGCACACAGGAATGCCCGCGCGTGTCTGACGAGACATGAGGCGTTCAGCAGGGGAGCCTAGTTGTGTGTCACGGGGAATGTTTCTAAGGTTTAGGAGGTCAAGAAACACGTCGGTCCCATCTCGGTGAGATTTTTCCATGAGCTGTTTTGCACTGCGCACCGCTCTCTCAGCAAGACCGTTTGACTGTGGAAACTCTGGGCTGCTGGTTGAATGGGTGAAGTCCCACTGTTTTGCGAAATCAATAAACTGTTGACTAGTGTATTGTCTGCCATTGTCAGTGAGGAGCGTGTGCGGTGTGCCATGAACTGAAAAGTGTCTCTTTAGCTTGGAGATGACCGCTGCTGTGGTCAAGTCACGGAGAAGGTCAATCTCAATCCATCCTGAATAGGAATCTACAAGGACCTGGTATTGTTTTCCATGCCAGGTAAAAATGTCAGCAGCCACCGTTGACCATGGGAGGTCTGGAACAGGGTGCAGTTGTAGCGGTTCTCTCTGCTGATGTGTCTTAGTGCTGTTACACACAGTGCAAGAGAGCAGCTCTTCTGCGATGTCTTTTGACATTGCTGGCCAAAAAATGACACTCCTAGCTCTGCGCTTGGTTGCTTCAGTACCTGGATGGCCTTTGTGTACGATGTTGATGTACTCTTTGTGCAGGGACTGGGGAATGACAGTTTTGTGGCTTTTCATGATGATCCCATCCTCCATGCTGAGCTCATCTCTATATGGAAAAAACGGAGCCAGAGCGGGCTGTACTTGGCTCTCTCTGCTGGGCCACCCTCGCTGAATGACTGTGCTGAGCGCTTGTAGCACATCATCTTGTGCTGTGTGCTGTCTTAGCTCCTCCAGGCGAGCAGTGGAGATGTAGCTCACTGTCATCACTTCATAATCAGTGTGTTCAACCGGGCAGCGGGGCAAGCGGGGCTCTTGAAAGGGTGTCGGCTAGATACATGTATTTCCCCTTTTTGTAGACCAGACTGATGTCGTAACTCTGTAGTCGCAGTAACATCCTCTGGAGCCGGGCAGGGGCGGCATGGATTGGCTTTTTCATTATGGTCACCAGGGGCTGGTGGTCGGTTTCAATGATTGTTGCTTTGCCATAGACATAATCTTTGAACTTCGTGCAGGCAAACACCACGGCGAGGAGCTCCTTCTCTATTTGAGCATATCGCGTCTCTGTGTCAGTGAGAGCACGTGAGGCGAAGGCCACCGGTCTGCCATTTTGCAAACACGCGGCACCCAGCCCATAGCATGATGCATCACATGTCAGTGTGACCAGCTCCTTGACGTTGTAATACGCCAATACTGGCGGGCTGGAGAGGCATGATTTGAGGTGGTCGAAAGCCTCTTGGTGCTGTGGGAACCAGCACCACGCAGTCTCCTTGTGGGTTAGTTTCCTTAGGGGTGCGGCAATCTCACTAAGGTTCGGTATGTATTTCCCAAGGTAATTAACCATACCGAGGAAGCGCTGTAGCGACGTGACATCCGTGGGCACCGGCATTGCTCCTATTGCTGTGGTTTTGGAGGGGTCTGCTTTTAGACCGTCCCTTGTGAAGATGTGGCCCACATATGACACTTGATCTAGGCGAAATTTGCACTTGTCAGGGTTTAGCCTGAGTTTGATCTCTCGAGCACGTGTCAGCACTTTTTTCAGGTTGGCATCATGGTCGCCCACTCCGTGTCCTCCGATGATGATGTCATCCACGATGACAGAGCACGGGTAACCGGCAAACAGCTGTTCCATGGAGCGCTGGAACACCTCACTGGCTGAGTTGATACCAAAGGGCATCCGCAGAAACCTGTATCGCCCAAATGGGGTGCTGAATGTGGTCAGCATTGAGGATTTCTCGTCGAGCCGTATTTGCCAGAAGGAGTTTTTTGCATCTAGCACTGAGAACACTGTCGCTCCTGACATCTGTGCTGCCACTTCCTCAACGCTGCGCATTGGGTGATGTGGTCTTTTCAGTGCGGTGTTGAGGTCTTTTGGATTTATGTACAGTCTGATCTCATGCTTGTCTTTCTTGTGTGCTGCCACCATTGAGGACACCCAGTCAGTAGGCTCGGTGACTGGTGTTACAACGCCGATGCGTTGCATGCGTTCAAGTTGAGCTTTGACTCTTTCTTGCATCGCGACGGGGATGCGGTGAGCTGGACGGACCACAGGCTGTACATCAGGGTCTAGCATCATTGAGTATGTGACTGGAAGTTCCCCCAGTTCATCACTGAACAGGTCATGGTATTGTGTGAATATGTGGGAGCTGAAATCTGTGCTGCTTTCTGTGCTGATCTGGTGGACCTCAGGGCTCATTTTCACAATGCCCATTTCCATGCATGCTCGAAATCCTAGCAGCAGTTGCACTTCTCTATCCACCAAAAAGAAAGGCAACGTGTGACACTGCTTCTTTAAGCAACAAGGGAGTGTAACAGTTCCAGTGGTCTGAATTCTCGTGCCTCCATAGGCAACAAGGCTCACAGGATTCTCTTGTTTAACAGTCTGTCTTCCGCCATTCACTGTTTCGAAAGTCTTGAGTGACATGACATCGCATTTCGCCCCCGTATCTACTTTCATCTCTGTGGGCACGCCATTTATGTGTATTGTGACAAATCCCTCATCTTTTTTATTAGCTTTAGCGTGGATGCAGTCAATCTGTCTGTCAAGCTCTACACCATCCACGTAAAACGTTTCATCTTGAAGTGGTGGCTCACTCACTGTTAATTCGTTCACAAGCCGCCGTGCAGTCTGTCTGTTAGGGGCTCTGTGATGGCTGCGTGGTTTAGACTTGCAGCAACTTTTGTAGTGATTCAGTTTTTTACAGTTGTGACACTGTTGTCCAAATGCTGGACACTTGTCTCGCTTGGCCGCGTGGCTGCCTCCACAATTGGAGCAATTGGTGACAGTCTGTGGGAATGAAAGGGGCTTAGGCTTGTGCTTGCTGTTCAGAATGGACTTTACTGCGTCGACACTGGTAGCTTGTGTTGCTAGTGTCTTGCTGTTTTTTTTCAGTCATTTCGTGTATTCGACACACCGAGATAGCTTTAGCAAGTGTCAGCTCGCTGTCTCTTAGCAGAGCCTTTCTCAACGTGTCGCTAATGACACCACAGACGATACGATCACTGAGCATCTCGTCAGTGAGGTCCCCAAAGTGACAACATTTAGCCTTGATCTTTAAATCACTGATGAATGATTCAAGTGTCTCACCTGGCTTCTGATTTCTGGTGTGGAATCTATATCTTTCCATCGTCCTGTTGTGTTGAGGATTGCAGATTTCTCGAAATTTTGCCTTCAAACATTCTGGATCCTCTCTGGACTCAGCAGCAGTGAGTATCTCTCCATCTGCACCAGCTGTGCGAACGGCAGGAGCATAAACGAATGAGCGTTCTCGTTCAATGGCGTCTGGTCCAGCAATATTTAGGAGAATGTAAGCCCTTGTCTTTGCCGGCTTGTCAGAGTGAGCAGCGGCGATGAAAATATCATACTCCCTTTCAAAAACACGCCAATTCTCGGCAATGTTCTCATCAAAAACTGAGGGTCAGGTCTGCGAAATCCGTCTGCCATGATGGGGCGACTTCTTTTCTCTTTTTTTTTTTAGCGGCTAAGCCAACACAGCGCACAATAAGCAGTGCGGTACCCCGACAGGGATATAAACATGCGCGCTGGCGTGACGTCCGTACCGTCTCCTGACACCATGTAGCACTCTTGTGTGATGCGACGAGCCAATAATCACTCTCGATGTCAGTCCGCTGTAAAACTTTAATGCGTACTCCAGCACACGACAAAACACACAGACCGCACCGGAAGAACAAAACTCCCCCCACCATACTATTCCGGTTGGACTAGTCCCCCACAGTTATGGCAGGTCTACACAAACAAATATTGCTTGGTGATCATTTAACCAATGATCTACAAAACTGAATTTTGGAACTGAAATTGAATTGTAGAACTGAAACTGAATGGTGAGAAGTGAAACTGAAATTATTCGAGAGCTGAATTTTTAAAGGATAAAATGCAGTTTCAAAGCAAATCAATTCATTTTCAAAATATAAAATTCAATTTCAATTTAGTGATGATCATTTTCAAACCATAAATTCAATTTCAAATTAGACTAATTCAAATTCAGTTTTCAAAAGCATTTATTCAAGTTACGATTCAGATTCGATCTGAGCAATTCAAATTCAAATTTAACTTATTCAAATTCAGTTTCTGATGGCACAGATTTCTGCCCATAAGTAACGCGTTACTTGTAACGCGGTACTGTAATCTGATTACTTTTTTCAAGTAACGAGTAAAGTAAGGGATTACTATTGCAAAAACGGTAATTAGATTACCGTTACTTTCCTGTAGGAACGCTGCGTTACTGCGTTACTAAAACCGTGATTTTTTTTGCGAGAATATCTCATGACAGTGACGTAAGCGAGTGCAACGTTCGTGACAACAGCTGTGTGCAGATCAACAATGGATCATATATCGAGTGCGGGAGAGAGGGTGTGTGCGTGCAGCGTTTAAAGCGTGGAAGTACTGACCTTATTTTGAGTTTGATTCCATAAAAAGTGACAAAAACATTAACGTCCGTTGTGCGTGGGAAGAAAACTTCTTTTTACAGCGAAAAAAAAAAACCCTAAACAAGCACCGAGTGCGCTACCACGTAATGGGAAATTCACAGAGAAGCTGCCGTATCCTTCCACTGACCGCTGCGGCACACCTGCACCAGAGCACACCTCCGTCTACCCTACTCCTGCTTTACAGGTGAAAATAGAGCAACAGGACCGCTGAGTCTTTGATTTTATTTATTTTCTGCTGTGTTTTACTTGCATCTATTTGAAAGACTGAGTGTAAACACAAAAAAATATTTTATTTTATGTGCTGGAATGTGCAGAAAATAGGTTTAAATGTTAAACTAATTTCTTCAAGTCAGAGAATGTTGCATATAATTACATTTTTGCTTGATGCATAAAGTTAAAAGATTAAAACTGATAAAACAAGTTAAAAAAAAGAGACTTGTCCATTTGATTACATTTTGTATGATGGATTATGCAGAAAAAGTAGAATTGGGCTGAAAGATCTATCGCTTTATCACCTATTCAGGTTGTAAATCGTGTTTTTAAAAGTAACTAAGTAATTAATTACTTTTGAAAATAACTAATCAGTAAAGTAACGGGATTACTTTTTGGGGAAGTAATCAGTAATTAGTTACTGATTACTTTTTTAAAGTAACTTGACCAACACTGCCAACTGAAAAAGAAACAGCACATCCACACATATAGAAACATAGTGGTGGTAGTGGTGTTAGTAGTATTCTGCAAATGAGCACCAAGTATTTCTATAGAATTTAAATAATAATTTATTTATTTTTTGACTGAATAGACTGTACAAGTATTAGTTGTAATGTTGTGGTTCTTTCTTTTTGTTTCTAGTTGCACATTTTTAAGCAAGAGCTCGTTCATTTCAGTTTTAATTTTTTTTTTTTCTAATGCCAAATCACAACTAAAGTCACTTCAAGGTACTCGAGTTTTGGACAAAATTTGACTTTTCTGCCAAACAATTTCTAGACAGCGGCCCTTCCATTGAGACCATTTTTGTTGAGGCTTCACTGAACAGTAGATCGATCAGCTGGAGGATTAGATGCATCTCAGCTCCTGTGCTAGGTCTTTGCTGGATTCTTTTTTTGTTTGTTTATTTGTTTGTTTTTTAATAGATACTTCATCTGTTGTAGATAGTTTTTTAGGCCTGCCACTTCTTCTTTTGCCCTCCATTTGTCCAGTTTCCTCATATTGTTAAGGATACACTGCACAGCATGCTGAGATATGACAAGGTTTTGGTTAATATTTCTTCAGGAATGACCTTGTTGGTGTAGATTCAGCTGCATCAGGCTGCATGTAACAAGGTGCTTAAACATAAAATTTATGATTGGTTGTTTGCTAAGTTGTCTGTAGACACAACACTGGCTCATTCTTGATTTAAGTGCCTTTTCATGTTTGAATGATTGACAGGTCAGTATCTATAATGGAAACTCTTAAGTGTATCTATTACATCTGTGGATGTCCAGCTATGACTAGCCAAAATTTCCATAGATAGTGTCCTTCATTAATATCTACCAAGGCAGATTAAGGCCAGATCTCACCCCAGTTATCCTATCATATTTAACTCTTAATTGTCTTTAAAAGCTTATCACAGTAGTCCTTGAAGGACAGCACACAGGTTTTCTCTTTTCTAAACTTCAAAGGGTCCAAGCAAAAGCCACTGGCCAGAGAACATCATTAGGTCTAACCTTTGTAATAAATTGATATTTTTAATTGTTGTTCCTTGTTTGTGTAATCTGAGACTACGCAGCAAGAAGACACTGGGTTGAAGTAATGTGAACATTTGGTAGTTCTAGATTATTTTTTTTTCTTTTAAGATTTAAAGCTGCTAAACCACCTTTCTTTCCCTGCAGTTTTTTCTGCAGTTTTGGAGGTTTTTCATCAGAGTTCAAATTTTGCTAGTTTTGAAACTAACCACAATTCTGTGTTCTGGTACAGGTTGGGAACTCGTTTCATCTCCACTGGCTGGATGGAGCTGTTAAAGCATTTTAAAAAGAAGTTGGTTCTTGTCTTCATCACTGCACTCTTCCTCTTTTTGGTCTTCACTGTGAAAACGCCCAGCACATGCAAATCAATCCCAAAACCATCTGGGCCCCCAAGTGCTTGCTCCATGAGGATATCCAAGCAGACTATCACGCCGCTTAACAATACCAAGCACTTACTGGTGTCAGCCTACATGGACCAAAGAGTGAAGGATTTTGATATACGCATCATTGGCATATTTAGGAGAGACTCCATCCAACCCCTTCACTGCTTTTTCTGCTGTACTGGTTATTTAAGTAAAACCACTCCAGCAACAATTTTACAGCATCCAGATAACTTTGGTTTTCCCTTTGTCACTACGGATGTCATGTGTCAGATTCCTCAGAACTGCAATGCGACACATGTCACTCTCTTGACTACACCAGACAAAGAGAGTCCATCTACTGATCAATGGCTCCCAATAAGAAACAAAGACACAGTTGGACAGAAGGAAGAAAACATGCAGTTTGACTTCACAGTCTGCATCTCTAACCTCTTTGGTGACTACAACAATGTGCTTCAGTTTGCACAGACTCTGGAGATGTACAAGTGAGTACTGCAACACCACCACAAGCTACAAAGTCAAAAATGTGAAACAGCAGCTGGTCCTGACACACTATTAAACCTAACAAGCTCTGCAAAGGCTCCTCTTCAATGCAGTGTCTGGATTGTATCACATTGCACAGTTGTGTCTGCTACTCCTGTTGCTTCTGGACTTTTTTAAAAAAAAGTGTAGTTGGACAGTGTCTTGCCCCTCAGACGTCTATCACTTGGCACTAAATATTTATGGGAGCACGGTTTAAAATTCTGCAGGAGCTGTACGTCTTTTCAGACACTGTAGGAAAATGGATTTTTAGCCCTGTAAACTGTGGATTTCCAGCTGTTCAGAACCAGTTAGGAATACAGTGTCCCTCCTACTTGAGAAACACCACAGACTACTCTTAATGATTATAATATTATTTTTGTCTGTGTATTTTATCAGTCACATAGCTGCAAGCTATTGTGACAGGTACAGGCTAATACAGTATAAATATTATACTAAGGATAGAAAAATGACCAACTGTTTGCTATATAAACCACAATTGTTTTTAGTAATCTGTTTTGTTTGCTGACAACGATGAACTAATTTGCCTTATTTTGTCCCAGGTTGCTGGGTGTGAACAGAGTGGTGATCTATAACACCAGCTGTGGTCCAGAGCTCAATCACCTGTTGCAGAGTTACAGCGACGAGGGCTTTGTGGAAATGGTTCCTTGGCCCATTGACAAGCATCTGAATCCATCTCGTGGCTGGCTTCACTCAGAGCATGGAGGGGATTTGCATTACTATGGCCAACTGACCACACTTAATGAGTGCATTTACAGATCAATGGAGCGTTCTCGCTACGTCCTGTTGAATGACATTGATGAGATTATAATGCCATACCAGCACGATGACCTGATGTCTTTGATGAGCATGCTCCGAAATCAGCATCCAAATGTAGGCTGTTCTTGTAATGAATTTGAAAATACAGTTCATCAAAAATTCAGTATCCCATATGATAAGTAGTTGTATTTGACTTGTTTTTATCTAATTTGAAGGCAGGAGTGTTCCTTATTGAGAATCATATTTTCCCAAAGAAACACTTTGAGCCAAGTGGACGGTTTCACCTGCCTCAGTGGAACGGGGTGCCAGGAATTAATATTCTGGAGCACATCTACAGGGAGGACCCCGCCAGAAACATATATCATCCACACAAACTTATAGTTCGGCCAAGGTAAGCTGAATTTGTCAGACAGAAGATTTACTCTATTTAGGATACAGTTCTTTGGTTTATTTAATTATACATTTGACTGCAAATTTTAAAAAAAATAAGTACCTTAGTTATTGAACTTCTAGGAAACCATGATAAGCATACAAGAAACATCAAAACTGGTTGGAACGACAGTTTGCTCCAAGTACAATAAACCTTAAGTCCCAGGTACAAAACACATTTAACAAAAGTTCTTATTTTGCTCCCATCTAATTTGATTAACACTTGAACTTTCAGATTTGAAATGTGTCATATTGCTCATACAGAACTAACACAAAATGTAAACATGAACCCAGCAAACAGAAACCTTGAGGGAAGGCTCCCTACGGGTTTCCTAAAGGTCACAGTTTAGAGAATGTCCGAACAACCTGAGGGTTATTTTTGCCAATTTTTCAGAGATCATCCCTTAAGGTATTGCCAGAAAACCCAGGGAACATTCACTAAGGGTCCCCCAAGACTGATTTGTGAAACTTTCAAAGAACCTTTAGGGCTCTTCTAAAGAACAGGATCTTCAGTAATCAATGCATTTTAAAACCTTAACTCCAAGCAGTTAACTCTCTTGTGTTTTGTGTCACAGAATGGTGGAGGGGACTTCAGTCCATGAAGTGATCAAGAATTTTGGAGAACGCTACAAGGTTCCACTAGATGTTTGTCGGATCATTCATGTCCGCGTGGCTCTACAGGGATCATTAACCCTGGAGCAACTTAATGTGGATAAACGACTGTGGGACTTTCAGGAAAAACTCATTCCCAACGTGGACAAGGTGTTGAAAAGGGTGGGGATGCTGAACTTGACATAGAACTAATGGATAAGATGTACAGGCACTACGATGGACACTTGTTAAACACAGTGAATCAGATCGTGAATGTGCATCTTTGAATCAGGGGCATTTGTGAATTCATTGTGTTATTGTTTTCTGAATAGTTTGCTTATTTTGCACCAAGTGCCAGTAAAATCCCTACACTTACCTGAATACTGCTTAATTGCCTACCTAGAATAACTACAAGCGTTTTGAAGGACACAGTGGTTCCAATGCTGTGTGATATGAGTGTGACCATTTAAATAGTCCTTAATATAAAACTGTTGACTTGAAGAACTGCAAATATTTTAACTGTCCTGCCTATGCCACCTGAAGAGAGTATAAACATTTACTAAATCCACAATATAACGTCCCATAGAATTTGTCCAGTCGTCAGGTTGGAAGAATCAGAGATGGGGAAAGCATTTTTATCTGGGGTGGCTGTAGCTCAGGAGGTAGAGCAGGTCATCTATTAATTGTAAGGTTGGTGGTTCGATCCCTATCAAATCACCACAATATGACAAGTATTCTTTGGCAAGACAATAACCCCAAGTGTCTCTGTAATGTGATAGAAAGAGCTTAGGGAATAAAGTTTAAATACTATTTTGAGAGTAAAGTCAACATGTCAATACAAGGTCTTGAAAGACGAGGCCCTTCCTCCTAAGGTTTAAGGATAATGTTGGTAATATAAAGTTCTTATATATTTTATCATTTGTTGTGACCTTGACCCAATTTTCCCCAAAATGAAAGGCTCATGCTGTTATTGGTATGAACCATCACACACAGTTTGAAAATGATATCTTAGACCCGTATTCGCATTCCAGCCTTTACATTCATTACATAATTTACATTCAATAACTAGAGACGGTTGTGTGAGGAAAGTAAATAAGCATTTTGTGAAATACTCAGAACAGCCAGATTGGCACCAACAACCATGACAGGTTCACTAAAAACACCTTTGTTCACCATTCAAATACTGTTTTGACTTCAGGGAGTTGTCTTGACCATGTCTGTGTGCCTAAATGCAATGAGTTGCTGCTATTGTGTATTTTTAAAATGATTTATATATCTATTTTTTTTTTTTTTATCAAACAAACTGTGATCATTCATTTTGCTGTAACCAGCAAAATAAAATCTGTTTTTCTTTTTTCTCTTTGTTTTTGTGTGCAAATCAGGTGCATTGTAAAAGGTTAATTTTCTAGCATAAGGGAAGAATGGATGAATTCATAAATGAATGAATGGTTGGATGGATGAATGAATGTATTCCTCTGGTTGTACAGGTCTCCTCTGTAACTACTGCAAATGATTATTTGAGGTTTGGAGGTATTTAAGCCAAGCTTTTATGAAATGTAAGAAATTTCGGGAAATACTTTACATTTAAGTGCCAGGTAGCGTGACAGTATAGTACACTATATATGTATTATAGATAGTATTGTTACCACATTGACAACTGTAAAGTGACAAATGCTAACAAACAGGTATTTTAATAACAATACAGCATTCGGTAAGTTTCTAGTAAAACTACATTTTTTTCCTTGTCTATGTTCCCATAGCGCTGCCTTTTCAAACACAGCTTTCACCATGTTTTGCTTTTACACCGTTTTCTGGCAACTGAATATCTCGGCAGCTGCTTCCTGGTTTGGCTAGTTTGCATTTGGGATGCTCAGTATGGGTCTGCTCATCAAAATGTCACGGCTGTTGGATGTTTAGAGATCAAATTCATTGCAATTTACATTACAGTTTGTGCCAAAATACCGAGAAATATTTCAGAATTTAACTATTGTAAATAACACGATCACATTTTTAGGTGGTCGTTATGCTGTAAGACATCAATAGAATTGTTTTTTTTGTTGTTGTTTTTTTTAAAGCCAGTGATTACTGTATATAGATTAAAATGGCACATAAGCTTCTCTTTGATTCATCTAATACAGGAGTGGGGCAACTCCAGGCCTCGAGAGCCGGTGTCCTGCAGGTTTTAGATGTGTCCTTGATCCAACACAGCTGATTCAAATGGCTAAATTACCTCCTCAACATGTCTTGTAGTTCTCCAGGGGCCTGGTAATGAACTAATCATTTGATTCAGGTGTGTTGACCCAGGGTGAGATCTAAAACTTGCAGGACACCGGCCCTTGAGGCCTGGAGTTCCCCACCCCTGATCTGATAGGTTCAATGTTTTTGAGAAAGTAAGGAGATTAATAAAAATCCCATCCCTCGTATCTTCTTCCAGCAACGGCTCAAGGCTACTTAAAGAAATCTAAGCAAACCTGTTTTGACAAGTGGGGGAAAAAAGAAAACAAACAGCGCCACATAAAGCTGCAACCATTTTCAAACTCACCATTTGGCAGCGTTATCAAAGTATCATTGTTCTGAAATGGTAAAATCCTTTTTTGAATAAAACAATGTGACCACACATCTATTTTTCAGGCCATGCCACTGCAAAGCAAATCCTTTCCCACTCACACAGAAAAGTTGACCCCACACACACTGGACACGGACACAGATAAAAAGCATCATCATTTGGAAACTATTTATTGAACATTTGCAACCAGTTAAATACAGAACTCTTTTCTCTCTACATCCCTCAACAGCAGGGACTGGCTCCACTTCATTACACTCTTGAGAGGAGGGAATGTTACAGGACTTGGTAAGGCGCACACTGTGCTGGAAGTCTTTTGGCTTTCTTTCTTCTGATAATAAAGAGAAACGAAATCTGCCTCTCAAATGTCCAACTCTGCTTCCTCTCCTCGCAACTGTTTGACCTGCAGCCAGGTGCTTCTGTCAATCCATACAGCCCGTGGCAAAAATGACACAAATAGGAGGCGAGAAGAGAAAACTGGTATAGACTACTGAGAACAATCCCTACTGGATGTAGTCTCAGATGTGTAGCCATGACTGAAAAGCTAAAAGTAAAATGATCAACATGAATATATTAGAAAAATGGCAATTAGTCTTTAATGAACACCTCGCCTCACCACCTCCCAAACAAGTTTTGGGTTATAAATTAAAACTGCCCAAATAAAATCAATTAACCAAGACTTTGGGCCCCTGTTCAGTTCCACTTCAAGACTGGAAAATCGTCATTGAAAAAAAACAAATGGCACTTTTCAGTCTCTTGAACTGGAATCTAGAATCTCGACTCCAATGACATCGACCCCAACCCTAAAAAAATCAACTCTAATTTACATATATGGGTGAGGTGCTCTTCAAGCCTCTGCCATTTTAGCAGTTGTTCCCCAAGGGACAATGAGAAGGGGGGGGGCTCTGTGGTCTCTTGGGTGGGGTCGGGGTGAGGTGTGGGGCTAGGCCACGGTTTTGAAGGTCTGCAGTATGAGGTTGGTTTGGTGGATGAGCCGGTTTGCGCTGATGAAGACATTTATTGCCCTGGGAACAAAGAAAAATTATAGCTTGTGAAAACTCACTGGAGAACATCATACACATTACAACAGAGTGAACAACAACTTTAGAACAAGAGTGGAAAAGCTGCCTTCCCTTATCTAATTGGTTAAGGATACTCAAATCTAAACAATAGGAGTAGAAGTCCTGCAAGCATGGATGCTCCTGTGACCCTCTCTAACAACTTTATCCACGGTTGACACAAAACAGGATGACACTTTGTTTGCACACGGACAAAAGTCATACCTTGGAACACTTTAGTTATTATCAATCTGATGATAACGAACTATGAGCTAGTTCCTCCTACAAAACCACGAACACCAGTTTTCTCAAATAAGGACTGCAGTAACGTTAACATTTTGCCACTTCAATCGCAATATCCCACATCCCAAAATATGGAATCTTTTCACCCAATTTCTATAGTGGCTATATCTGAAATATTAACTGAAATAAAACCCTCAACTTACCCACAACACCCACAACCATAAAACCCCAAGTTTTTGACTCTGTTGGGGTTTCTGTGGTCACACTCATAAATTGCTCTTTGACGCAAGACTGTCCCCCCAAGTGCTTTAAACAGGGGGTTAACCAAACAGCACTACACACAAGTTATAGACCTCTTCAAAATTTCCTTTCATTGCTAAAATATTTGAAAAGTTTGCTGAGACAAGGTATTAGAGAAGCCCGATATTCCAGATAACTTTGGTTTCATCAATCTACTCCACCACTATTCTCCAACCCAGTGCTTTAAAGTCCATAATGCAAGTTCATAGTTCTAATTTCCACTGTTAATGTAGCATAACTAGACATTTTTTAGTATAATACGTTGACAAATCTTAAATTATGCTTTATTTTTCAACAATTTCTGGACCCGTTTCCTCTGTGTTTAGAAACCACTGCTTTCTTAACTTTTACTGTGAAATATCTTTATGCACACTATATGCAACAACGACCCGGCAGTTTTAGAAAATACATTTGCACATGTTTAACAGAGACACACATTATATGACAGGCACACAGAGCTTACCAACTCTTTTTTATGTTTTAATGCAATTCAAGATTCAATAGAATCTGTCTTTAAAAACAGGGTACTGATTAGCTGAGGCATAACACGTGGTGCCATACTTACTTTCCATCTTTGAAGTATGTTTTGAGGGTGTCACTGAAACTTTTGGAGTATTTCACAAACTCCTTTTTCTGGTGTTCCAGGGCCTTGCCGAGCAGAAAATGAAGCAAAAACATCCATTTGAAATGAGGGGAAAGTGTGAAATAATTCAAGTAGTAGTAATTGTAGCGTATTCATTACTCACTCTGCGATTCTGGTACTGATATTTTTTAATAACATTGTTGACTGTGTCCAGGAGCTCTTTTATGGCGCTGGCAATGTCTCTGTGAAGTAAAATGAAACACTAGTGAGAGTTCTGTATTTTTTTTTCAACACAAATTCAACCAAGAAGCTAAAGGATAAAATCGGAATCAAGCACTACCTCAACCCCTTCCCCCGATATATCTCGAACATCTATTAGAGGTGTCTGCTAGAGCTTGTTGGATGGATCTAAATATCGACAGTATCGATACCAACGCAGGTATTGGTATCAGATAGATACTAGCAATACTGAATTTATGCAAACTCAGTATATAGCCTACTGAATTGTGTTAAATCAATAATCTTTTTTAGGAAACTGGAATCATGCACTATGAAAAATGTTTGAACATTTTGCTCAATAAGGTCTTCAGTGATTGTTGTAGAATTTTCAAAACAAAATCGTCCAATTTAGCAGTATTTTCCAGATGTTTTGCTACACAATTTCAAACAAATGGGCCACAGGAAAAGTGTAAGGTGTCCATTTGGAAGATGTGACGGAAACTTTAAAACAGCTAATGGGCCTTAAGAAGAATGCAAGCATAAAAGAGCATATTTACCAGTTTTTATCCATCTTTGAACAATCTCCCTATAACATTAATTAGAGCATAGAAAAAAAAATCCAGCACTGCATTGTTATAAATTAACAGTTATAACAAAAAAAAAATAGATCTCAACTCAGCAAATTTCAATGTATGATTCTTGAAATAGTTGAATAAATATATAGATAAAGAGTCACGCGTCTTATAAGGAAGAGAAAGTGAAAATTTCAACCACAAACACCTGCATTATAGTAGTATGCAAATACTATGGTGCCCATTTCTAATTGTGTGGAGAGACAGAATGGTAAGATTACATATGTGCAATATCTGCTTTCATTTGTAATTTGGCCTTTGCAAATATTTTTATTGTATGAAGAGTGTTTTGGTATGAAAGCAAAACAAACCCCAAAAAGAATTATGTTGCATAGGCCCTACGGGTTGCAAAGCTGGTGGAAACCCTGGAGCGTGTGTGTGCATTCGCACTCACTTGATAGTTTGTAGGAAGCGTACTCTGTCATTGATCTCATCTGGGATTTTGCTGAGGATGTGTTTAAGAGCTCTGGCCTTCTCATTTAGGTCCTGGAACTCCTGCTCAGGTCGGTCAATCATGAACTCTGCAGGTGAGATGAAAAAACAAAACAAAAAAACGAAACACACACACACAAAAAAGATGTTTAGCACACCCACAAAGACTAGATGATTTACAACATCTATCAGAGCATCTTAACATAGCATCTAAAGTGAGGCTGTATCGAAAAACAACACAAGCCTGTACTTGCACTGACATTAGCACAATTAGATGCATGAAAATACCATTAAGCAGCACAGCATCTTAGAAACATCTCATAAAAATCTGTGTGCACCAGAGAGAAAAACTAATTCATGGCTCTCTACAGATTTTGAATTGCATAAAGGTGTCTTATTATCAACTGCAAAAATCAAGCTGTTTTGTGTGTGTGTGTGTGTGTGTGTGTGTGTGTGTGTGTGTGTGTGTGTGTGTGTGTGTGTGTGTGTGTGTGTGTGTGTGTAGATGGATTATGTTTTTCATAAGCTGCCAAATCAAAACACTTTAGAATTGGACATGCAAAACAGGGAGGGAGGGAGGGAAGGAAGAAAGAAAGAAAGAAAGAAAGAAAGAAAGAAATCAAATCAAATCAAATCCTGACCAAGTATTGTGTCCTTGGCAAATCAAATATCTGGAATCCAGTTTTATTTGGTGTATTTTATTTGACTGTATGTAAAGAACAAATAGCAAGCACCTGACCTAAATACAGAAGTATCAATTCTAGTTTTAACTTTCTAACTAGAAACTCAGCTGACTATGCTTCAACCCTCAGGTGTTTCCTGCAGAGTACATGCATTTTCCCATAAACTTCCAAAAGCGTGGGAGCAAACAATGTTTGCTTTAATAAAGAACAGAACAGATGTTCAGTGTTAAACCAATTAACTATTAGACATGTCCTGGTGCATGCGTAACAATCAAGTTTCTCTGAATCATTAGACACACTGTCAGTACTGCAAATACAGTTTGCTTTGGCAAGATTAGAGGACACATGACTGTATCTTTGTGAGTCAACGTATAATGTGACAACACAAGCCTTTCTGAGAATATAACACATTTACAAGGTGAAGTCAAGAACATTTCAGAGCTGCAGCGCATGTGTGAAAATGCCGTCTCTCTACTCACCTTCCACATCATCAGCTGCCATGCGCAGTAGGGATTCAGTGAAGTTGATTTGGACGTTTTTTTTCTCCAAGATCTTCATTATGATGTCCTGAGTCAGGCCGGGGTTCTCCCTCTCCGCCTGACAGAAGAGGAGAGTCATACATGTGAGGTGAGCAAGACAAACAAGGCGCTCGGTTTGTCTTCTCCAATAAAAGCACCAGGGGGGCTTAGCCGAAGGCGCATAGGACAGAGTCAGAAATGTATTGAAAGTCAGGTGTCCCCTGTGACGCGCTCAGATGAATGTACAAAAGCTCTCCACCTGAATAATTCAACAAGGCAGGAAGCAGCGAGGGCAGCAGAGAGCCTAATCAGAGAGACAAGTGAACGAAAGCCCCACAAATGCCAAAGTAAAACAGCTGTAAAGGGATCAAATCTCCCTTTGGTTTGTATAATGATAAAGCAGCTTCAACTCTATTAATATTTCATTTGCACACACACACACACACACACACACACACACACACACACACACACACACACACACACACACACACACACACACACACACACACACACACGGCATCTGGAGTGGTATAGAAGCAATCTATGCCTATGCCACTGTGCTTCTATTATCCCAGTGCAATCAGAAGGTTGCTCTGATATCAACAAAAACCTCTTCTGATCACTGCAGGCTGGTGTCCAAATCACAGCACGAGTGTGAATATCAGTGCCTCTCATGTTCTATTAATACCTGCTGAGTTAATTCATTTAAACACTAAGTATGAAAACTGAGGAACAAAAAAAAACCTAATGCATAACTGATAATAAAGGTAAGAGTGCTAAGAGTTTTTTCCCCACATCTCTGGCCAGCTCCATTTCTAACAAACAAAAGGAAAAATACAGACAAATGAAAGCAGTAACATAATTCATTTTAAAACGAGGAAAAATAACCTATCCTGCGACATTAAAAGTTAGTAGAAGTAAAATCTGGAAAAAAATGGACTTTGTATTTCACCAAAAATAAACAATTAAATCAGATAAGCACACAGCTGATTTTGACTACTTCCGAGTTAAAAACAATAGAAATTGCCCTTAGCCAATGAGCATATCCTGGATAATACACATATCTAACAATGAGAATAAAAATTTCCAAAACTGACTTAACTTTTTATTCAGTATTACCCAAAGTGAGTGACTGAACCCACACTCTCATCAAAAGAATAAAATCTAAAGACCATTTTACCACAGAGTTCTATAGGTGTGGATCCTTTTGCAACCACATGGATTGCCCCCTGGTGGTCATTAAAAAGAATGCAGGTTGAATATATTTCAGAAGTTAAACAGAAGCTACATCCAACTCTTACGCAGCTTCTATCTTTGTAACCTATCTTTGTTTGCATCAGACACACATTTTGCAATGACCCTGTTATCGTGCCAGTCAAGGAGAATACATGCCTCTTGTTATTCTGCCAAAGCAACAAACTCATTATTGGTGAGGGCATCAAACAAAAAGCAGATGCACCTGCAATGTGTCACGCGAGCTGGAATGCAGCCTAGGTATAACAACCAAAGGTGACGCAAAATTTGAAGGTGTGAGCAATACTTCATGTCTCGGGCCTTCTGCCTGATACACAGTCTTACCTTTATGAAGGCTGCTCTGAGAGTCTGAGCTGCTGATAGGTTGATCCTCTCCAGCTAAAAAGGGGAGAAAGCAAACATGTTGATGCCAAATCTGGACATGCTGCGCCCATCACAGGTTATGTATACACATTTTTTTCATCCTAAATTAAAGCATTCTGATTAAAGATGTCAGGTCAGGTTTATACAGTCTTGCGTTAAACGTAACAGTAGTTACGTGTGAAAAGCATCAAATAAGTTTGGTTTTGGTATGTCTTTGATCAGCTCACTGTAGGTGGGTATCTATCATGTCATCAAAGGAGAGCACATAATCACTTAATCATTTACAAAGAACAATTTTTATTTTGATACATTTATGAAAACACTTTGACGTGGACTGAAGTTTTGAGCCTCTGTATATGGACCATATTTAACATGTTTGGGCTTTTAAGCTGAGTGTAATCAGAATGCTGGGCTCTATGTAAAAACACAGCCACTCTGTAGGGCTGGATGATATGAAAAATATTCTGATCACATTGATCTTTTCCATATCAGTCGATATTAGTATCAATTAAACCACCGTTTCATTCTAGCTTTAAGGTTCCTTTTTACTCCTGATGTATGAAGATATAGAGTTTATTTTGCCTTAAATATTATTTATTTTCTGTATGAAGTTACACATGATACACTGTAAAACTTTACACAACTGTATTTAAATACACGACACAGGTATAAATTCTAACGAGGCAAAAGCTTCAAGTCAAAGAAGTTAAAGAACGCAAACAAAGTGGAAAAACTAAATTCCAAATACATAAAGTAGGTATCAACACAATAAAAATCTTTTTTTTTTTAAAGTAGTATAACATATTTTGTATAGAGTCAAACTGTTTTACATTATTGGGAAACAAACCCACAAGTAAATAAATTTAAAATTAAGAACACTCTTCGTGGAAAACTTAAGAAACCTTCAAATGTAAACAAAGGAGAACAAACTAAAAGCGTCATATTCACTCAATTATGCTTTGTTTTTGCTCTGACACAATAAAAAAATAAAAAAATAAATACAAATGAAGAAAAAAAAAAAAGAAGGTACAAGAAGTCCAGAAATGTCTCTTTGAAGTGAGCAGTGAGGCTCATGTGCATATATGACCTAACCATAAAACCTCTGTGTTAATGAAGTATAAGAGCTGTTCAGCTGTTTCTGTGGACACGGAGAGAAACGTTTACGTCAGCGGTCTCCAACCTTTTTTGCGCCACGGACCGGTTTATGCCCGACAATATTTTCATGGACCGGCCTTTAAGGTGTCGCGGATAAATACAACAAAATAAAACTAGTACCGGTACCGAAAAAAGAAGGTTTATTCATAACACACGTGAAAAGACCCAGGAAAACAGAGTAAACGATAAAAACGATAACAAAATAACGCTGAAAACCGATAAAAAACCCTGAAAACTATACATTTCACACCTGAGCCTCAACTCTCGCGGCCCGGTACCAAACGACTCACGGACCGGTACCGGTCCGAGGCCCGGGGGTTGGGGACCGCTGGTTTACGTCCTGGGACCTAGTAACAAGAATTAGTGACTTTAATCAGCCGCTTAAATCCAACATTTTCTACTGTGCTTACCAACATTAAAGTGTTTGACAATTAGGGCTGCCACAAACGATTATTTTGATAGTCAACTAGTCACCGATTATTTTTGTGATTAGTCGACTAATCAGATCATGCATTCATTGGATGTAAAACGTACAGCTTATTGCACCAACATGCATCTGCTCTTATATAACTATCATTAGCTTACACCTTGAAGTGTTTAAGGTATGCACTAACTAAAAATAAAGACAAGATAATAGTTTATTAAACTTTTAACATCTGCTCTTTGCTCCCTAAAATATAACAGGACATTGGAGTAAATTCTCTACTATCTCACACTTCTGTTTAATCAGTTTTTTGTTTGACGTTTGTTCAGCTCTGTGAAAGCTATAACTTTAATCTCAGCCAAACTGATTTACTCAGGAACAAATAAAACACTGAAAAACGCCAAACAACAATTTTTTTTAAGTTATCTAAGTGACTTATATATCATGTTTAACCTGAGTAAGGAAAGACCGTGGGCGTTCGGAAAACATTGTTCCGGGTGTTCGCTGTTCTCGCCGGCTCTAGTGACCCTTGACCTGCCCGTCAGCTCGTCTATGAAAACGTCGGAGCACTTTTGCAAATATGTGATGTCTTGAAAAATCGAGCAGATATTTGAAGTTTACACAGCTACATAGTCGACTGAAAATATCTTAAAGGTTTATTTTGTGAACCAGAAAGAGTAATATTAAAACTAAGTAGCTGCCGCCATTGTTGGAAACTGGAATTGGCTGGGCTGCGCTATGAATCCTGGGATAGGTTGGGCCACGAAAGATACACCTGACCCATCCTTCAAATCTGGGAAAAAGGAGGACGCATTTGTCGGACGCATTTGGAGAAGTCTTCGAATTTGGACAGCCTACAAATGCATCTTCCGAAGGATGGGGCCGCTGAATTTGGACACAGCTACGATACCGGGGACTGCTTCTCCTTCTTCTTTGGCGTTTAACGGCAGCTGGCATTCTTGTAGATGCATTGCTGCCATCTTCTGTTTGAGGCCTTTATTACATACTTAAATCTTACTACTTATTCCTGCATCTTTCAGGATCTTACAAAGCTTCAAACGACGCGTCGACTATTCAATTAGTCGTCGACAATTTTGATAGTCGACGTAATCGTGACTAGTCTACTAATCGTGGCAGCCCTGTTGACAGTAAAGTGGGCAGCTACATTCAAGATATCACTGTGTGGGTTTGTTTTTTCTTTAGAATGCATGACATGAATGGTAAAGACTTGCATTACACGTGTATGTATAATGCAAATAAATGGTGTAAGGACGGCACTGCTTCAGATGGTAAAACCTATTTATGGAATTACGTGCATCTATGCTTTCAACAGTTTGCAGTGTACGCTGCTCTGCTTCTTTGTCTGACTTTAAATAACCCAAATATCTCCACACTACCTCTGCCAAGTATGACTAAAAATAAAACAACTCTTTATATTACACGAAGATAACCCAAGATTCAATTTATTAGACAATCCAGACCCATCTGGTCCTATGTGAAAAAGTAATTGCTCCCTAAACCTAACAGGTTTCGCCAAAACTTCTTTCTTTTCTTTTTTTTTCCCTTTTTCTTCTTTTAAGTAAGCCATTTTCAAGCATGAACAGCCTGTCTAAGGTCATGCCAAAGCATCTCAATAGGATTAAAGTCTCGACAATTCCACCCCAAAACCTTCATTTTATTTTTTGTTTGGTTTTTATGAGCTTGAGCTTCAGTGCATGAATTGATGGCTGGACATTCTCATTCAAGATTTTCTGGTAGGGAGCAGAATTTGTGGTTCCCTCAATTACGGAAAGTTATTCAGGTCCTGAAGCAGCTCAGACATGTTTGACTGTTGGTATGATGTTCTTTTATGAAATGCTGATGCAACAGGACTCAAACCTTCCAAAACTCTGGTAGACATGAGACAAACCTTTGTGTTATTTTGGTCAACAGCGGTTTATACCTAGAAATTCTCCCATATGCCATTTTTTCTTATTGTTAAATCATGAAAAATGGCCTTAACTGAAGCAAATCAGGGTTGTTCTGAGTTCATTTGACCTCCTGGATACGTTGATTGTGCTTTTGGGGTATTTTTGATAGGGTGCCCACTCCTGGGAAGGTTCACCACTGCTCCATGTTTTCTCCATTTGTGGATAATGGTTCTCACTTTGATTTACTGGAGTCCTAAAGCCTTAGAAAGTGAATAATCCTTTCCAGACTGACATCTCATCTCTTGACTTTCTTAAGATCTTGGTATGATGTGTTTCTTTACGAGATCATTTAGCCTACCTCACTTTGTCTGACAGGTTCTATTTAAGAGATTCTTGATTCGCCAAGTAATCAGGTCTGGGTGTGGCTAGTGACATTCTACTCAGCTTTCCAAAAAATGTGGTTAATCAAAGTTGAGTTTCTCCCTTATTAAATGAAATAATCATTTTAAAACTGCATTCTGTATTTACTTCTGTTATCGTTTTCCAATATCTACATTTGTTTGTTGATCCAAAACATATAACTGTATGTAATATCTCCTGATGAGGGGATGTCCAGGCAAACTATCAGCGCCTTTGTCCCCAGCATGTGATATTTTACCTCATTGAAAACTGGATACATCACGGCGTACAGCGTCATGGATACCATGGAGTTTGTCTCCGCTTCATTCTTCATCTCCTCCATTGTCATCCTCCAGGGAGGAGCAGCTCTGGTTGTAACAGTGAGGAAGAATCTGCAGCTCACATACACTCACACATACACTCAACCAGTCACACACACACACGCTCAAAACCACCCAAACTCCAGAGTATAGTAGCCTGAAGAAGAAAAATGTGAGACAGTAAAACAGTGTAAACAAAGAGACTGGATTTATAAAAGTAGATCCACAACTAAAACTCCTCAACACCCTAACAAACATATGAAATAATAAATATAACTTATAAAATCACTATGACACATTCCTTATAACCTCTATTTGTATTTAGTATTTATGCACTGTAATGTCTAATTCATTAATGTCAGATATTTATTCTGCAATGCCGACTCAATACTGTTTAACTAGCATTTTCTGTCGTGTTCAGACAAAAAGAAAACCAAATTGACCATATTACTATTAGTTAGTAGTTAATACTATTGACCAGTATTGAAGTCATTTCAAAAGCTTTCTACTAGTTCATAAAGCTCTCAATGGCTTGCCTCCCTCCCTATCTCTGACTCAATGTTAACCCAATCAAACCTCTCAGGTCATCAAGTGCAGATCTTTTAAATATTTCTCAAATCAGACCCAAGTTTGTCAAGTGGTCTTTCTGCTACTGTGCTCCTGTTCTTTGGAACAAGCTGCTCACTGACTCAAAACCTTGGGTTTTCCCATAAAGTTTTATTTTGCCATTTTGACTGCCTTAAGAGACTGTCAAACCTACGCAGTTTTTTAATGTTTCCATCATTTGTTTTAAGCACGTTTATGTACAAGGAAATTTTCTATATAAATAAAGCTGCCATTGCCATTCAAACACTGCTCTTTTGTGAGTCTGGAGAAGGGGAGTGGCACAGTTACCTGGCTGATGACAGCAAACCTTCAATGACCAAACAGCAACGTAAATATATGACAGTTGACGGAATTAAGAAGAGCTTATTACAAGCAAGACACCATTCGTAATTCTGTTGATTCATATCAAAATATGTTAAAGTCCAAAAGGAATGACAGGAATAACATTAACAACAACAAAAAAGTTTGGAGATGTAGATCAGACATTAGCCTCCTAAATACCATTTGGGGTATTCAGCTAGGCTAGCCAAATATCTCTCGATGTCATTAAGTTTACATTAAAACAAATGTTTAGATTTTTTTTTTCAAAGTCATAAACTAGATTAACATTACTATTTTTCAACCAAACGCGATGGTAGCTGGCAAACCCAACCACTTAAGCAGCTTACTGGATGTATACAAGCCCAGGTATTTGAGACTCGGCTAACTGGACGTAGCTAACCGAGTAGATATAAAGTAGACGTTACATTGTGCTGGCTATTTTTCGTAAGACTGTTAAAATCAAGAGTTAGAACAACAAATGGGTGGGTATAGCATTATATTTATCGCTATCTACCCGTAAAGATATCAACCTGCGGCCTATGGCCGAGCATATCGATGGTAGCGAACTGCTAGCAGTGAAGAGCCGAGCTTCCGTGCTAGCTCTGGTAATTTCTGGATTTATATTTTTTTTGAGATCCTAAAACACGCCAACCGGCTGGTTTAGGACAAATGTGTACATTACAGTATGTGTCAAAAATGTGAGCAGGTATCTACCTTTTGTCTGACTTCGTAAATGGGATGGTTACGCCGTCGATAGCCTTTTTAGCTGCTGTGTTTTCTCTACAACTTAAGGCGGAAGTTTTTTAGGACTGGCCCGAGCGACATCTTCCGGCCCGTTGCTACGTAAACACACACCGTCCAATCAAAGAGCGGATAAATTAAGCGACTCTGACGTCATTTAAATAGTTACATTGTACACGTAGTAGAGTTTTGAGTTACTTTGCGGAAGTCTTGTCTTCTCATGATAAAAATATCACACGGGCGTTTCTCTCCTTCGGACTCGGTAAGTTCTCAGGGGAGTCCAGACTTGAAAGTCCAGGACTGAGACAGCAGTGTGGCAGCATCACAGCTCAGCTCAGCTCCATTGTGTCCTTCAGGTCCTTGTTGGGCTTAATTTCATTTGGACTAATATTTACAATGCAATGCAGATGCACTGTGAGCAGGTTGGACAGGGTAAGAAATGAAACAGCTGAGGTTGAGCCTCTGAAGCCAAGTCAGAGTTGTAAGGCTGAGATGGTTTGGACATGTGCAGAGGGGAGGGGACAGTGGATATATTGCAGAATGGATGTTGAATATGGAGCTGCCATGGAGCAGGTAAAGAGGAGGACCATTGCTGTGAGAGAAAGGGTCCTAGGGAGACGGTGAGATGGAGACAGACATTCAGCTGTGGTGAAATATGGTGCTTCCCAAGAATTTAAACCCAATTTGATTTGGTAAATGTTGCTTTCAAAGTGGAAAAAAGCACCCAAACTATTTACTTAAATTAAAGTTGTAACACCACTGTAGTGCATCAGCTCATTATGTAGAATGACTGACAGAATCATATACACTGTGTTGTTGGACCATAATAATTGAATCAATGACAGGTGTTACTTAGATATTGCTGATAGCTCATTTATAATAATCCATTGAATCTGCAAAATGATAAGTAACTACAGCTTTAGCAAAGCAGATCTCAGGCCATCACACTACCAGTACCATGTCTGACTGTTGGTGTGATGTTTTTTTGTTTGTTTGTTTTGTTTTGTTTTTATTAAATGCTATGCTGTCCTATTTTTCACCAGATGTAACGGGACTCAAACCTTCCACAAAGTTCAACTTTGATCTCATCAGTCCACAGAATCATTTTCCAAAAGTATGGAGGATCATCAAGATGGGTTGTGTTGTAAATGTGAGACAAGTCTTTGTGTTCTTTTGGTCAGCAGTGCATTTTACCTTGAAACTCTCCCATACATGTCATGTTCCTCCCAGTCCCCTTCTTATTGTTATATCATGAACTCTGACTTTAACTGAGGCAAATGAGGCCTGCTGTTCTTTAGATGTTGTCCTGGGTTCTTTTGTGACCTCCTGGATTAGTCACCGATGCGTTCTTGGGGTTTCTTTGATAGGCTGGCCACACCTGGGAAGATTTACCACTGTTCCAATTTGAGGATAACGGCTCTCATCATGGTTAGCTGGAGTACCAAGGCCTTAGAAATGGCTTTTAAACCATTTTCAGACATGTAAATGACTTTGTTTCTCAGCTGTTTCTTTAGATCATGCTTTTGGCTAGTCGGCACTATTCTAAGACTAAGCTGGTGTTTCCATCGTTCGCTACTACCTCTCAGTTAACAATTTGTTTGTACACAGGAAATGAGTTTGTGTGACCTTTCGTTTCACTCTGCATGTACATAAACCTGCCAGGAGGGGGCCCCAGGAGATCTGTTTTTATGATTATTATATTTTTATGATTAAGGGCTATGCAAATATTTCTATCAGGAGACAGGGCCACTTAAAGTTTACCTTCTTGTGCATTAAAGTCCAGACACTGTTTATTTACTCGGTGTGAATAAAGTGCCGATTATGTGGGAAGCTTTATTTTCTTAACATTTAATAATGCTACCGTGTTCTCGCACACCATGGCTTTGCCCATTATTAGTCAAAAAAAAAAAAAAAAACAATAAGTAAAAAGACATAGATGTTATAGATAATTTTAATGTAAAGTGGCATATTGTGATTGTTCATGTGTATATTTATGTTTAGTTATCAGTGTTGGTTTTCCTCCCAGAGCTAGTGGCTGCTGTTGGCTTGTCATCCAAGGCTCTCCAGCAGTCAGCCAGCTGTTAGATGATTAGAGCTGCTCTCAGTCAATAAACCAGTATTCTTCAGTGGTCAACTGCTGGTTTTGTGGACTGTGTGCTGCTACTCTAAGATGATCGCTTGAATTGTAAAGACACACACAGCTTACCAAAGTCTCTTAGGTCAGTTTGAATTGTACCTATTTTGGCTGGATGTAATGAGCCCTTTGTGTATTTGTGTGTTTATGTTTAATTGCTACTTGTAATTATTGCTCGCTTTTTGCTAACGTTACTCTTGAAAAGGACATTCTCAATTTCAGTGACATTTACAGCTGGATAAATTAAAGGTAATATTATAAAACAGTTATATTACCAACTTGTACATGTGTTGATTGAACAGTACTGAACTGATTTTACTACAGAAATCATGCCATATATTTTTTTTTTTGTGGAACTGCCACAGAAGTGTAGCAAATGTTACATATAAAAAGCCAGCCAACTGGAAAGCTTGGTGAGCTGCAACTGGTGACTTGTTTGCATTTTCAGTGCAAAACTTTAAGGCTTTTCAGCCATTATACTCGCATGCTTACAGATTCATTTTACTAATCTGATTACACACACTTTCTGAATAAACCTTCAAGGGACCTCCAGAGAAAATTAAATAATGTTATTTCCCCAATCAGCATACAAATGCATACACATTTAGAACACTTGTAGTTAATCAGTACCTTAAAATAAAGCTTCAGTGCAAATCTAGCCTTATGGAAATCACTTATCATAATTGCTTTTTGGTGTAACACACAGACTCAGCTGAGGGCAGAAAAATGACACACTCTCATTAAAATTTTAAAATACAATTTATTAGAAAAAAATAGTCAACAGAAACAGTCCCAGCTATAATATAATATAGAGCATCCCATTTACAGAAGGAACAAAACACACAGTCCAAGAACATCTGCTATAAACACATTGATGTTAATCTAAACCATCGTACATCTGGGCTATGTACCATACCTGTACAGAGAAAAACAAAATGTGACAGCAGTGTTTGTAGTGTGTGGCATAAGTATATAAAAGTAGAAGTACAACTAGATACACCCGCCTTTAGTTAACCCCGCCCAACCACAGCCATTGGCTCATTGCAAAAGTGGAACACATACACGCTCCAAAATCACTGCCAGTTTTAATGTACACACAATACCGGTTTACCCTGTTACACTGGTGCAGGCTACACTAAACATTTCCACCTGTTTACATAGCATGCCTTGCATTTTAAAAGTGATGTCAGGCCTCCCTTTGGCTATGGTTTGTCCTGCGTCAGACATGGTCTGCTGTGCACCTTCACAAAGACTTCTATTTTCCAACTGTTATTGTGCAGATTTTTAGGCACTGATATCTTTATCTGCCATTTACCGAAACATTCATTGTCATGTATGTTATATGCAGAAAATAAAAATAAATATCAATAAGTATAAGGTTCTGAGAATAAATCTGAGGCTATTTTGGCCAGCAGCAGGAATTAATTACCTTTTTTTTCTGGAAAAAAAATCTTACTGATTATTTATTTGACTAAAAATAATCTGATGATGCTTAGAACTTTAACTTCTATTTTATCTTGTAAAATGTTTATTGATGTGGTCAGAAACATCTGGAGTTTGTTGAAAAAAAAGAAGAACACTGGCATCCTTCCAGCACCTCCCTAGCAACAAGACCAACCCCCAGCTTTACAAGCCAGTGACAAATCTTCTCCTGTTTCTATGTGGAAAGCAAGTACCAATCGGTGTGGAGCTGAGCCAGACATTCAACCATAGTCCTATTCCTTCACTGCTCACCTCTCTATGTCAGTGCTGGCTGGACAGTCAGCAGAAAACCTTTCAGGCCTTTAAAATCACCATGAGTTTAACTGTAGGCCATATTTAAAGTGTTTTGGGGCTTTAAGCCACTGTCGGACAGCTCTGTGTGTCCAGGAGCTGGAACCGATGCTGTTTGTTTCTAACAAGTCAGCTCTGAAATTTAAAGCTTGATACATTTACACATTAATATTGTCTCATAACCTAATAAAAAGGAGATGTGTAAATCACTTTAGATAAAGTTTAAACTGACTTTATTGATTGAATAGTTCTTCTTGTTGTGCGTTCAAGCATTGTGCCAAGCATTCTCACATACCAGTGACAACGCTTGGCACAGCCTCCACTGCTGTAACTTTACAACTTGGCCTCATTTGTGATGCTAGTAAGTTATGGATTAACAAGCTGCTTAACTATAAAAATTATTTGCCAAGCACAGAATCTGTACTGCACTTCAAACATGCCATAAAAAAGAACATTTGTGAAAATCTGGCACGTTCAGCCGATATTAAGCCAAAATTCTGAACATAACCTCCTCCCAATCAGAGGCCTATACTATGAAGCAGACGCTGATCCTCCACTCATTCACCATTCCTGTGATCTTATTGGAATAGAAAAGCTATTTACAGAAAACCGATTAGTCAGTATAGGTTTAGACCTGTAAAAGCCCTTCAGGCGCGCTCAACATTTGTATGGTCTTCCAGGAATTATTCAGTTATTTTTCAGAGATCAGTATGAGTATAAGAGAGCTCTCTTAAATAGTTTTCTATTAAAGGTGTTGTATCAATATGTTAGTGCTTTGCATGCTTTGGTCAGTAAGACTGGACAACACCTATTCTTTTTGCTGCCTCCCAAGTGATGTCTATCAGTTTGAGAGCAAGTAATGAATAAAAATAAAAACAGATTTGAAATGCAGGCTTAGTCTACATGCAAATCTATTTGTACTCAAAGAATCAATCAAGGAATAAAATTTCATCTAAGAAACTTTATATCAGGGAAGGAGAACTACTTGAAAGGCTATTAAAAACTTTAGCCCTGTCATACTCTCTGCGGTATCTTCCAGGAATTGTGAAGCTATTTTTCTGAGAACTGGATAGGCAAGATTTTGTACCTGTTAACCTCTAATCTAGAGATGAGAATAATAGGTGATACCCAGACAAATGAACTAGTTTCATAGTACAGAAAATCCAGGTTTAACTCTCAAGTTATGAAATCCTGCTTCATAGTACAGGCCTCTCGATATGATGGAGATTAGAAATCAACACAACTGAAATCACCAGCTATACCAACTAATGAGTTGTTGGGAAAGTAATTGAACCATTCCTGGAAGAGCCCAGGAACGGTTAAAGTAGGAGGATCTCAAGATTTTAATAGCATCTTTGTCTTTGTCTTCACTAATTAGCGTTTGTTTTTTTCCTCAAGCCTTCACTGCCAAGTTACCACTCCTTTCTTTCTTTCTTTCTTTCTTTCTTTCTTTCTTTCTTTCTTTCTTTCTTTTCTCACACTCATCATACGTGCAAAAAATTGGCATATAGCAACAATCAATGAAAATCAGTTAGAGACCAAGTGTCAGTCATGGTCTGTTGTGTGTCTTCAACAAACACTTTTCAGTTTTCATCCTGTTAATTTGTAACTTCGTAGGAGCTGCTGTTTACAGAGAGCTAAATCACAATGACATTCACAGGTCACGAGAATGGACATATTTATCTAAGCTTATGCTATAAAAAACTCACACCATTTGCTTCACCTAAGCTGCCACAAGCTCAAAAACCTCAACCTCTGCTGAGGTTAATCTCAGGCTACTACTACTTGAAAAAGCTCAACTTAAACCAGAAATGGAAGAGGTTTGCCTTCAAACTAACAAGTGTGTTTTAGGGCAGAATTTTTACTTTGAAGGCAAACAGTCTCCATTGCTAGTTTTTAATCGCACTTTTATGAGTTTCACCACAGCTCAGAGAATAGCTCGCCAGTGTTTGTAGACAGGTCTGCCACATCCATTCAAGTTACAACTGCAGTAATATGCTAACAACCAAACCAATGGCAAAGAGTTTGATTGGGGAATGCACCATTTTTTCCCTGTTGATAGGTGGTTCCCAGGGGGTAACTGAGTGGTCTGTAGATCTGTGTGAACGGCACTTTAGCAGTCATTTTCCCAGCGATTGGAATCAACCTGCAACAACCAGTTGTAACTGGTCAGGGAATATGCATTTTTGCCCATTAGGCCAGAAGTTGCCAGATGGTCACTGACCATATTGTCATCATGATTGTCACAGATCTGCAAAAGCCCAAATTAGGATTTAGACTTAAATAAGTACACATCATGCAGTTTGTCCCATTTCAGCCGCCAAACACTAGCTGATAAACTCCACATCAGAGAATGCCTTGTTTCTGTGATTTTGTGGAAAATCACAATACAGGTCAGCTTCACTCTAAATGCACTGGAACGCACGTTTACGAGCATTTGCCAGACCTAAAAGCAGATCTGAATGCAGAGTATTTAACGAGACATGGACTTTTAAGTATTCATTAATACTTAATGGGGCGATCGAGGCTCAAGAGTTGGGCATTCGTCTTGTAACCGGAAGGTTGCCGGTTCGAGCCCCGGCTCCGACAGTCTTGGTCGTTGTGTCCTTGCCAGTAGGCAACACTTCACCCGTTGCCTACTGGTGGTGGTCAGAGGGCCCGGTGGCTCCAGTGTCCGGCAGCCTCACCTCTGTCAGTGCGCCCCAGGGCAGCTGTGACTACACTGTAGCTTGCCATCACCAGTGTGTGAATGGGTGGATGATTGTGTATAGTGTAAAGCGCTTTGGGGTCCTTAGGACCAAATAAAGTGTTATACAAATACAGGCCATTTACCAAAGTCATGTACTTATTTTGTGGAAAACAAATTTCTTTGTTTAACGATTACAATTTGAATCGTCTTTAATGAGACTACACATGCAGAGAAATACAAGAACTTGACTGATGCAGAGCAGTAGCATCATTGGCTTTGCTTGCAAAACTGCAAGGACTTTTTATCAAGTTTTATCAAGTACACATCCAGAAATGGAGCAGCCAAGACCCACTTTGTGATTTCCACTAAAATCACAAAAAGAACAGTAAGCTATTCTCTGATGGGAAGTCTATCAAAAACTGTTTGATGGACTCAAAGAAGCATTTGACAATGTACTCATCTCCAGGCAAACTTTAACAAGATGGATCAAACACTGCAGGAAATCTGGAGTCTTATCTGAAAAACAAAGCAGACAAATATAACTTTTTGTTCTTGAGAGCTGCGATATCCGCAACACTGCCCAGTTGCTCATCTGTTTACATGGTAGATTACAATGATGCTGGCAGCAATGCACTTAGTGAAAGGGACTGTGACATCGAGTGACTTGTTCACAAGGACAACTGCATGCTTGGATAGGTTTTCCAACTTTCTTTTGAAACGGATGCAAGTTAAAAAGACTGAAATGAACACAGAAGTGACATTGGTATTTTTCCACTGTATTACACACCAGGTGTTGTGTAAGTCAGTGCTGAAAATAAACTTTGTTGTTGATGATGTAACTAAAATGGTTAGCTTAATCAGGGCAAGAGCACTGAATCACAAACTGATTCACTACTGGTAGAGTTCTTCATTTCAGTATTACTGCTAGATTTTTAATTCTCTCTCAAAGAGGAGAATTTTCCACATGAGGACCTTTCTTTTCTTTTTATCTTCATATGTGAAACAGCATTCGCCTGGATAAAGTTTAAGAAATCCAGATCCTCTCTCAGTAAAGATAACATGTCTATTGTCCTTTATATTTCCACCACAGACATTGAACCTGACTTAAATGCATGAAATATTAAATAGTGATTTTAAAAAAAGTTGGTGTTTTTACTATGCCCATGTAACTTTTAGATTGCCTAATTGTTCTTTTTTCTTTTCTTTTTTTTACTTTTAAACCTGTCTTGTCTTGCAGCTTTTGCAATCAGAATTATGATCTGAATGCAATGTTGTGCCAAACACATTTTGCTTTTCCAAGATGAGCTCTATAAATTCTCTATAGCCTCCTCTTGCTTGTGTGTTTCTTTTACCTGTTTATTTATCAATTTCTATTAGTGTTATTTCAGGTAATAACATTATATGTTTAGTATGACAACATCTAAGCTTACAGGCAGGGGAAAAAAAGAAGATGGAGACAATAGGAGAAAGCATAATAAAAGAATAGACACAAATAGAAAAGCACGATGTATCGTCAACTGGTGCACCTGTAAGAAAAAAACAAAGAACGGAGGAACATAGAAGACCTTCATTGGGTAATTGTAACATCTGCTTCAGTACCATTAGCAGAACTGAGTTCAGCTTATTAGCACCGCTCTTTATAACAGTCCTGGCCCCGTGGGAAAACTGCACACCCCTGGTCTAGATAGAATCATACATATATAACAACATAACTGCATATTTTCAACACGTAAGTGACAGTAACAATGTTTCTGTTCTTTACAACAACGCAAACTACTCATGAATCAGAACTTCATCTCTCAGGCCTTGCACTCTGCAAAGTCAACAGGCTTGCAGGCAGTTTCATCAAATAACGAGGAGCAAGGTCAGGAAGTACATCTACTAAATTTCCTAACAACATATTTGCCCCTCCACCATTAAAACCTCTCAGAAAAGGTGCCTGTTTTAAGTCAGTGGAATGTAAAATGACTGAGTAAATACACAAGACAGAACACAGTTCACGAGACAGAACCATGACCTAAACGTTACCGGCGCATTGTGGATATAAGCATCTAGCATAATGTAAAGGAGGGGCCCTAGAGACTAGTAGATTGGCCTTGCAGATGCTTTGACATACAGTCAATGGGCATTTTGCACTGGGAAGCAAACTTAATATACTGAAAGTGCTCAACACTGAGGAGATGTGTGTATATTAGGCAGACTGTAATGCACTGGAAAGACCGGGTCAGGCCGGAAATGTTTGCAATGAGAAAGGTGCTTCACATTCTAACAAACATGTCAATACTTGGTTGCTGTTGTGTACCAATACTTTTGGTTTTGTTGCATTATGGACAGAGTCAGTGGTTCTTTGCTCTATACACGTAAGGGTCCGGGAGAGTCCAAGTTATCCAGTCTTTGCTGCTTTGCTGTTGCTTTTGTTCCTTAGTTTATTTGGCTCTGCACAATGTAAACTTCATTTTAAAGAACTCAGCTTTTCCCCAGGGGATCTTTTTTTTTTTTTTTTAGTGTTTTTGCTTTTTAAAGTCTAAGAGGTTTGTTTTAACAAATACATCTCGATAACAAGCAGCTTATGTAAGAATGAAAGCATTTCATTTCAGAGAGGAGCCCTGTCCTTCTTTGCAGAACACAATAGAGTGAACCAAGCTGTGGCTCCTCCCCCTCCTATGTCCGCTCTAGAATGGGGATACACAAAGTCTGAAGGGGGTAACGAATCCTGGTACGCCCCTGCTAAAAGTGCTAGAGGTAACATGTCACAGCAGCAAAGCAATGGTCTGTGGCCACCACCTGCAAATTCATTCATTTGTTTTTTTTGTTTGTTTGTTGTTTTGTTGGGGTTTTTTTTTTTTTTTTTGGGGGAGGGGGGGGGGTCTTATTGTTGCCTCTGATATTATTACTTTGAGGTGTATCGAAGCAGGTGAAATAGATTCAGAGTGGGTTATGCTTTCTAACAGATTGTGTTATTCTATGATGATCGACCATCCCCGGTTTTGTTGCTGTTATTGTTATTTGTTTTTTTGTTTTTTTTAGCACTGTATAAAAGTGTATAAAACAGTGTATAAAACAATTTCATAATTTCCTACTGCTTTTGCTAAAAGTGGAGTTTTTCTTTATCGTTGTTTTATTCTCAGTTAAACGTCCTGCAATTTCCCAACTCGGTATTTCTGCGTTTTAAGATGTTTTGCATTTAAGAATGTAGGAAAATTCGCAGCAAAACCCTTTAGGAAGAAGAAACAAAATAAAATAAAAGCATAACATTGTGACCTATTGTAATTTATCATATTCAAAAATATCAAATGTATTTTATGAACTACAATGAACAATTACAGCCGAAATATGCTTGATGTTGTATCGTATTAATACGATATTATATATATATAAGAACGATACAATATCATTCTTTGTTTTATTCCACTACATGTTATGGAAAAATACTTAGACGCTGCAGGGGAAGTTGCAGGAAAATCGAGAAACATCTATAAGCCAGCAAATCCTCACCACCGGCCTTAGTGGTTTCTGGAATGGAAATTTTTCACCTCATGTGAAGAAACGTGAGTGGAAACAAGCCCGGCCATTTGCTGATGTCCTCAGACGTCTCCCTCAGCATCAGCTATAAAAGAGCGACCGAGCGCTCGGATTGGCTCGTGGCACTGAAGCCGTCCTACGAGGGAACCTCTCGAGCTCGTGGCTGACACCAACTGGACGAAGACCATAACTGACGCTTTCAAATTAAAGAGAGCGGAAATTTACAGTCGTTGAAGCGAAGAGCTGTCAGCTATACGCCGGGAAGCAGTCTCATTTTAGATACTTTTACACTTATTCCGTGCAAAGGTGAGGGAGTTTACCGGTTTAGTTCACTTATTTTCCGCTTTCTCTTAATTTGACTGCTCCAACATCAAACGACCAAACACAAAAACCGGTTTGTTAGGATTTTCGTAGAAAATTTACCAGCTGTTTATCGAAGGGCAGAGGAGAAAAAAACGGCTTTTATTAGAAAGCGTTAGAGCTCTCAGGCTTATAATAATAACACCCAATTGTTGTTTTCCGCACGTGTGCCAGTATCGTCGAGTAAATGTGATGTGTTAGTGAAAGGCAGCGTTTTCCGCTAGGTTCATTTCCGTGTGGAGATGATGTAATTGTTCCTCCTCTTTCTTTCAGACTCTGCAGCCATGTCCGTGAACGTTCAGGTCAACAGCCCTAATGTGAAGTACACTGACTCTCACATTGAGGCTCAGTACTCTTACCAGACCTCGTCGGTGCACAGAGATGGGAACAAAGTCACGGTAAGTGATTTACATTTATAGTTATGTGTGTGCGTCTGTGCGCGTTTAGCCCCCAGCTAACCCGCGCTCTGTCCGTCACAGGTGACCCCCCGCACCACTGAGATGACGATCCGCACCGAGCGCCGTGTGCCTCGGCTGGGAGTGATGCTGGTGGGCTGGGGAGGCAATAACGGGACCACAGTCACAGCGGCCGTACTGGCCAACAAACTGGGTCTTACCTGGAAGACCAAAAACGGAGTAAAGGTGAGACGGGTGTCACAAATACGCACATATGTGTATGCTCCGGAAGGATTTGCATAGACTTTTTTTTATGGTATTACTATTTGAAATGAAGAAGCCACACATTAGTAAAAACCTACCAAATAGAAAATGTAATATGATGTCCCTGCTGCACAATAACTCCTCCCAATCAACTTTGTGTGAGTTATTGCATTGAAATAGATCGCATGCTGCACAAATAATCGATTTCATTGAATATGACATATGCTAAGTATGGTCCATTTAATAACATAAAAGAAATACAAATACTTAAGAGATTGAATGAATTCCACCAGCACGCTATAATGAGATGTGAAAATTACCACTGCAAAATGAATAGCAAATCTTCTTGTCCTGTTGTATAAACACAGTGTGCTGTATGTCCCCTGCTGCAGAAGTACAGCCTCATTATAAGCTGATTATACTGACATGTTCAATGGAGGGTTAAAGGCTTAACTTACTTAGGGATTTTCCCTTATAAGGACATCTGTAGTAATATTTATGAGCTGGTTCCTTCTATTTTTGGTTATTACTGATTAATATATTCATAATTACCATCAAAAATGGGGAATTACATTCGATACAGAGATTAAAATCACATTCTTTTTGCTTTCTCTGCCCTCAGAAAGCGAACTATTTCGGCTCCCTCCTGCAGTCCTCTACTGTTTGTCTGGGATCAGGGCTTGAGGGCGAGGTTAACGTGCCCTTCCGGGACCTCCTGCCCATGGTGCACCCTAACGACATTGTGTTTGATGGTAAGAACAATTCCACACAGTCGTCTCAGGGTGTACACACTCAAGACTGAGGTGTGTGGGTGTGAGAGAAAGTTCACACAAGTACAGGAGTGTTGACAGCTGTGAAAACTGATCCCAGAACATATCAAAGGGATAGGGAGTCTCCATAAGGTGAAGGTTTTAACTAAAAGTTACTGCACTGATCTTCTGTAAATTATTACAGTTATTTTGGTCAATATTTATTATGATTATTTAACAGGATTACTTACAGCCTTGTGCATATGATGTTATAGGAAGCACGTGCACAGCCAGCACTTTCATAGAGATGCTAGAATCTAGTTTAGGATAAAATGGATTGCTGAAAGAGGTGAGCCTTCCTGTTTAGTTCTGAAAAATAATTTTTTTCTCCCTCTTTTTTTTTTTTTTTTTTTTGTTAGGTTGGGATATCTCTTCATTGGATCTGGGCAGTGCAATGGAGCGAGCTCAGGTGCTTGACTGGTCTTTACAAGAGCAGCTGCAACCACACATGAGCTGCCTGAAACCCAGACCATCAATCTACATTCCAGAGTTCATTGCTGCAAATCAGGAGAGTCGCGCAGACAATGTCCTCACTGGCACCATGGCGGAGCAGGTAATAAAAGTCTCTCACTCCCCTTTTTATTCATCTGTCTACTTTTTTTCCTCTTGCAATTTGTCTCAAAGAGTACATGATCTTCCAGATGGAGCGAATTACAGCTGACATAAGAGACTTCCGTCAGGCCAGTGGTGTGGACAAAGTCATTGTTTTGTGGACCGCCAACACCGAGCGCTTCTGTGATATCATCCCAGGGGTCAACGACTCTGCCAAGAACCTGCTGGCTGCAATCCAGGTGAGATCAATGGCCATAAGAATAAATACAGAATCAAGTTTGAGTGCAAATCACAATAATGAGCCAACTTAAACTGTGTTGGTGGTCAGTGGTTATCATCAATCACCCACTCAACTTTAATTTCTTTCTAATGCTTAGGACCAAACAGTAATCCTTCATTACATTTAGTGATTAATGAAGCTTAGAGGATGAAAAGATTAGCCCTTCTAACACACTTTGGATTTGTAAATGAAATGTCTTAATGAGTCTGAAAGAGACAGCAATTCCTTTTATATCAGATCAGGGGAAAGAAAATTATGATTCGCCCCTCTTGGCCAAGTTCTTATTTTATCTTCTTCCTTGAGCATGCTTGTACTGCTGTCAGCAATGATAAGAGTCTATTTCACAGACTTCTGACCCTCAGCAAATAGCTCAATTTAAGATAGTCATGAAGTCAACAAGAGAGATGTTTTACCGACGTGATGTAAAGAGTCTCGGGGGAACTGTAGTCAAGCTTTCCTACTAAAGCGTAATACATGCTCAGTAACAGCTATCGTGTCTTTGTTTTCCCTTCATCCATCAGGCCGGAGCTGCAGAGGTCTCCCCCTCCACTCTGTTTGCAGTGGCCAGTATACTGGAGGGCTGCGCCTACATCAATGGCTCCCCACAGAACACGTTTGTCCCAGGAGCAGTAGAGCTGGCTATGCAGAGAGGCGTGTTCATCGGCGGTGATGACTTCAAGTCTGGTCAGACTAAGATCAAGTCAGTGTTTGTGGACTTCCTGGTCAGTGCAGGGATCAAGGTGAGGATTAATGAGACTGAGCCACTTGTCTGAATTCTCCAAAGAGAATTAGCATCTGTTATATTATAGGTATATACAATTAAAGTGTAACTTTATCTTATAAACCACAACTTAATAAGTTTCTCTGCTTTTGACAGCCAACATCCATTGTCAGCTACAATCACCTTGGCAACAACGATGGGAAAAACCTGTCGGCTCCACAGCAGTTCCGCTCCAAAGAGATCTCTAAGAGCAATGTGGTGGACGACATGGTCCAGTCCAACCCCATACTGTACGAGCCAGGAGAGAAACCTGACCACTGTGTAAGTGAGAGCGACGCAAACACAGACAGATGACAAGCTCCGTGTCAGTATTTACAGACATCAGCTGACAGACTGTCTCTACTTTCTTTCAGGTGGTTATCAAATATGTCCCATATGTGGGAGACAGCAAGCGTGCCATGGATGAATACACTTCTGAAATAATGATGGGAGGGATCAACACTATTGCGCTGCACAATACCTGTGAGGTCAGTCTGTTTCTGTTGACAGCATCGGAAACAAAGAGGTTCCACCAAATCTGAATTGTTCAACAGATGAAGCTCCTCACCCCCCCTACACAAAAACATCACATCGATTTTGTTTATGTTTACGAGCATAATATTTCCCACTAATTCAGTCCATTTGGGTTCATTTTTACTTGTTATTAAGAATTTATAGCAACAAAATGTAATGGAGTATATTTTAATGTAGAACTTTGGCTCCCTCTACTGGTACAAAAAAAAGCCACATTGACAGACAATTTTAGAAACTAATAGACGGCACCAATCTTCTGTAGATGTGTTACTATGACTAATTATTTATGATAAAAAATATAATTTAAATTATTTTGGTTTTGATTATGATTATTTAGCTTATTGTTCAAAGTTGTGCATATATTTTGGTCCAGTCATTAAAAAGAATGGTGTTTGTCTTCTATACATATGTATACCTTCTAATTCTAGAACACAGTGCTCACTCACTTCTTCTTGCTTCCTCTCTAACAGGACTCTCTACTTGCCAGCCCAATCATCCTGGACCTGGTGATGCTGACAGAGCTTTGCCAGCGTGTGACTGTAAAGCCCCAGGGTGAAGAGAACTTCCAGTCTTTCCACAGCGTCTTATCACTGCTCTCCTTCCTATGCAAGGCTCCTCTTGTCCCATCAGGAACTCCAGTTGTCAATGCCTTTTTCCGCCAGAGGGCCTCGATTGAGAACATCATGAGGTGAGTTGATCTGTTTGATTTCTGTCTAAAAGGCTGCATGTTGATTCAACAGAGGGATTTTCAGGAATGAGGCGATTGATATTCCTCAGTTTCATTTAGTTACAGTATCTATCTCCTTTCTTTTCAGGGCGTGCCTTGGTCTTCCTCCTCAGAACCACATGCTGCTGGAGCACAAGCTGCAGAGAAACTTCCTGCCCCCACATGAAACCTGTGTCAACAATGATGTGGCTTCTTTGAAGAAAGTTCCCGTAGTCAACGGAAATCACATTCCTCTAACAAATGGCGTATATGCACACATGGACCACACAGCATGTGCATTATAACTGAGACACTGCAGAACCAAACTTAACTTTGAATCAAAAGAACAAGTTCCCTCATTGACTAAGCTGTTGTTGCAACATCAATTTGGCCCAGTTAACTAGATTTACTGAGTTTCAGTATGCTTTATAAAGCCCACGTACAGCACTTATATGGGCCCTGAAAAGGCAAGTTTGTTTGTTAGTTTGTTTACATATTTTAAAGTATTAACTTTACAATTGTAAACTTGAGTACATTTTCTAGCTGCTTGTGTTTAAATCACAGTAGTTTTCAAAGTAATTTACATTTGCACATTGTACACTATCGTTTATCTGTGAAACAGCTGTTCCTGTGAAAAACAGATGTAGTATCTGCTGTATTTGTTATTTAAATTAACATTACACTGGACCATCTTTTTACCTTACTGTTTTTTTGTACAACAGTGCAGTCTATCACTACTTTTTTGTAGTGTCTTGAACTGTTTATATACAATAAACTCCTGGATGGTGTCATCTGAACCTATATTGTTTCGAGTCATTCATTTTTGGATTTTCAAATATACTTATACATATAACTTTTATAGATGAAAAAGAGAGAATGTCTATAGCTGAGAGATGTATAATCTCTTCAGTCCTGGGACAAACTGTTTTGCCTAAGTGTTCAAGAGGCATCCTAATCAGATACTTAAATCCCCTCAACTGGCTCCATTTGATGTGGAAGAGCAGCGGCTCCCTCCCAAGTCCCTCTCAAATAACCAAGCTCGTTACCCTATCTCTAAGGTAGAGTCCAGCCACCATTTGAAGGAGACTCATTTCCTCTGCTTGTATCCACAACATCCTTCTTTCAGTCACTACCACAGGTGAGAGTAGGAATGTAGATTTACCAGGAAATCCAGAGTTTCACTTCTACGCTCAGGTCTCTCTTCACCAAGCAATTTAAATGAACTCTACCAATTCTGCTGAGAAGACTGGCCAAAGATCAAGTCTGAATAATGCCAAAGGCTTGTTGATGACTACCAAAAGCATTCAACTTGCTTGGAACCTTTATCGAAATATTAGTCTATTTTTGAGCAGGTATGTATACTTTTATCTCTGTGTGGATTAGCGTAAAGCCAAAGTAAAATCAAATCTGCTGCACATGCACTAAAATACAAAAGTACCATTAAATATATGAAGCAAAGCACAAAAAATGTAATCACAGATAAGTTGCTATTTTTTAACATGAAAAACTACATAAAACTACACTTTTTAATGTAATGTTTTGTTATATTTGCTTTGCCCCACAGCCATATTTTAGACATTTAGTGTTGGAAAATTAAAAATTTATTGGTCAACTAATCTTATCTTTAAATAAAAATAATACATGGACATCTATTTTAATAAACTGCATCACTTGTTCTAATATATATCAGCATTTTTTCTATTTTCATAAAACAAACCTGTCTCTTTGGGTCACTCGGTGAGTACAGCAATGGTCATGTGACTTCTGTTCTTGTCACATCCATTGAAGGAACCGAAATATAAATATATAATAAATAATATAAATATACTATAATATATAATATAAATCAAGCCAAATTTTTCAGTTACATCAAGAATAATTTTATTGGCTGTCATTTCTAAACAGCTGATATCTCCTTTGAACCTACCAGTAGCAAAATGAACTCTAAAATAAACATTTAAAGCACTACTTACATAGCACTTCTTCCACTCTGTATAAGCACTCAGAGGATTTTCTAACCACAGGTCTCATTCACACATGCAATCATATGTGTGCCTTTTTCCTATACATGAAATCACAATCCCATTGTAAGCCAACTGAAAATGTACCCTATTCTTGAGGATGGCACCTAAGACCATTAAACTGATAATCACGTTAAACTCTTAGTGCATTACTTTTTGTTTCTTTGACTGAAGTTTCGGAATTGATTGAAGTTTAACTTGCTAATTACAAACTGCATAAATTTTACTTTCAATAATTCAAAGGTTTTTGCATCTAATTTTGCACATCTGAATATGTGCATGTGGAATTTAATTAAATATTTTTTTGAATATGTTTATATTTTTGTTTTAAGAATGCCTTTTGATGTGATGTGAATGGTAGAATAAACAGTCGACTTGTATATTGTTTACAACGAGCCAGACAAAGAGGTGGTTTAATTTTGCGACGTTTTCTTGAACGCCAACCGGGTTTTCATCACTTCCGCTGCCGTTGCTGCGACACGGGACGTCAACAGTAATGGCGGACAAGGAGAAACGCCGGTCCGGGGTTAATCCTCCGGGGATGTCCGCGGGTAAAGCCACCAAATCGGACAGCGACAGGGAGTTTCTGTCACAGGCAGGGGTGGGAGACCTGCTCCGCGGGGCTATCCTCAAAATGGTCGAAGCCAGATCAGACGATCCCATCGGGTTCCTTGCAGACCACTTCTGCAACCTCGCATCCGTGACAGCCGCCGGCTCGAGTGGTTGCGGCGACGAGGAGCAGGTGAACACCGGCACTGTGAGCGCAGGAGCGCAGGAGCAGCAGCGTCTCAACCGGGCTCTGTGGCACCTGCGGCTGGCCCATCACTCCCAGAGGTCCGGACAAAATAGAGAGGTTTATGGTCTTATATTCGACAGCACTGCGGATGAAAGCAGTGTGTATTGACGGAGAACTGTTGAATTTTCAAACATAACATAACATATCAGTATTTATAAGAGCAGCTATTGTATTATATTATATTATTTTTATGGGAAAAACCTCTGTCAGACTATCAGACTGACTAATGCTTAATAGTCTGTTTGAATCTCATGTTCTCTTTTATTCTCTTGATTTTGTTTTCCTTTGGAATTTTAAAAATAAATGAATGTAAGTAAAAGTATGGTGATGGACAACGTGCTGTATGTTTTTCAGCAACAGGGTGGAACATACATGTCAAACGAATTTGTTCCTCACATTAACGTTCTTCCCTATATAAGCTCTATTCAACAGCTTTAGAAGTAGTTAGATTTTAACTAATATTTGAAAAGTCATCTTTCTCCAGAAACAGGCTTTTTTTATGCTGTATATCCATTATTTGCATATTCATTAGTCCTTACAGCCCACCGTAGTGTTCTGGTTTAGAGACGTAAGAAACTGCTCTATCATCTCTCTCCTGATTATGATTTATTTCCTGTCAGTGATAAAATGAAAGGAAAACTAAACAAAATTGAAACAATTTTGTGGATTTGGAAAATTAATTAGAATAAAAGAAATATATAGAGAAAATATCATTAGTTTTCTTAGTCTGGTAAAATGTTATTACAACCTGCCTGACGAGGCACTGATAGGCATGTTTATTCAGAGTCTGGATGTCTATGAGACTGTGTGTCAACTGCTTTCAAAAATGTTTTTAATGTAATATTTGTATTGATTTTCCCCGAGTCTTTCCTGTGACATATGCCATCCACAAAATAATAATTAAAAAGACTAAAAATAAAGCTAAAGGTAATAGAAAACAAATTTAAAGTGAACATTTTAAAACAATAAAAACTAAACTGAGACAACAACTTCCACTCTGGAAACTAACTAAAACTAAACTGAATTAAAAACAAAGAATCCAAATGAAATAAAAATAAAAACTAATCAGAAAATATGAAACTGTAATAACTCTGCTACAGACTAAAGAATAATTTGATCTCTTTTGTTCCACCTTTCTCCTCAGATCAGCATTCAGCAACAATGTCCGTGTGGCCTACGACCTCCTAAACCTCACTGGACCTCAAACATGTGCAGGAGAGTTTTCTGAAGGCCCCGATGGCCCCTGCACCGACAGCCCCGCTGGAGGAGGAGGAGTAAGAGGCGGCCTCTACACTCAGACCTTGCAATGCCTGTGCAGCGAGGGTGGAGTCCCTGCATCCACCTCTGCTCCCCTCCTGCGACGCCTCCATTGTCACGACCATGAAGCCGTCCCCTATGATGTCTTCCGTCATGGCGTGCTCACGTGTGCCGTTTTCTCAGACTACATCCGACAGGCTCAAAGGCTTTACGCCGAGGTGTGCTGCCCAGGTGAGGGTACTGCCTCTCGGGCGTTGTGCCTGGCCGTACTGGGGACCTTGAAAGAAGCGCTAGAGACTTCCCAGGGCTCTGACACAAACTACTGTGCCAACACAAACACTAAAGTGAATTCCTGCCCTGAAGCTAATGTGAAGGCTATCCGCTACCTCGAGGCCAGTGCCAAGATCTCTCCCTGCAAGCTGGCTCAGGCCATGGCTGGTGCACAGACACGGGGGCCTGGCGGAAACATGGATGCAAAAGAGTTTGAAAACGCAGCTGCAGAGTTGTTCATCACTCGAGTGAAAGTTGTGTCCTAAGTCTTTGTATGACTGAAGAATGTACAAGAATCTAAAGCATATCCACATGTAAATTATTCGCTAATATTCACCTTCTGTAACCTCTAACCTTACTGTCATCCAGTAAAAAACACCTGCACAGACATCATCTCCTCTTAAGGCTCACATTACACTCAGCAAGTCCAGTCGAAAACATGTTGTTTGTTCACTATTCATAGCACTATTGAGAAACTGCACACTGGAGTTCTTTTTGCAAAACAGGAGTTCCTATTCCTCGAAATCAGTATTTCTTCTGACGGAGAGTCACTGTTTTTGAACCTATTTATTGAAATGCTTGGAGCAGAGAGCATTACTAGTGAAATAAACACTGCTGTAATAAATGGTCCTCTTTTAAATGGCTCACTTTTTGTCATTCACTGAGGCTATACTGAGCACAAAAGGCAGTGCAGGAAGAAGCATTTAGGATAGTACTGAACTATTTTTGTTTAATGTGTACACAATATAACATCATTTATCATGTATGACTTACATAGAGAAAACATTGCCAGATGATAACAGTAAAGCATCAAATAAGCTGTCTACACATTGAAGAGGTTTGATGTTAAATGAACTTTTAAATTACAAAGTAAAAGATCACTGGGGAGTGTAGAGAGACAACACAGTGCATCAGAGTATAAGACCAAGTCAGTTAAACTTTAGGGATATTATTCTGTCCAGTTAGGAACTATAAACCACTGTGAGTCCATTTCACCTGCTTTGGTGCAAATGAAAGTCGCAACAGTTGCACAGAGTAGCAACAAGACAACCCCTAATATGAAATATTTTGCAGGTGGTGACCACAGACTATTGCACTCTCCTTATCCTTCCTATCAACGCTCCTAGTGGTAGCACGAGACGGTACTTGGATTCATGCGGCACAGGTAGTCCAGCTCCTCCAGGATGGCACGTCTGCATGTCCTGTCAAAAGAAGGTTTTCCATGTCTCTCTGCAAAGTTTCAAGAGTGTGGAAGAGACATCTAGTACCTAACGCATTTAATAATAACCAGTTTCTGTCAGTCTCGAAGAATGTCAGATGCTTACATCACTGTTTCCAAAGCACTACAACCCTGAATGCTAAAACAATATACAGAGCTTCATCAGCACTGAGAGATGTGCAGTACCCTACTCGTCTTGACAGCCACTGGATGGCAGCACCACTCACACCCAGACATAAACAATCAGAAAGCGGAAGTGGAATGACAGAGGCTGTGCTTTAACCAGGCTGACATGTTACCCGCAGTAGTGTCGCCTCCCGGGTAAAGCTGGAATAATGGAAGAGGAGGAGCAGCTGCGCTCTTTGATGTTTCTCGTGACTTACATGCTGCTGAAGCGCATGAGAGACATAAACGACGCAAACATTCAGAGACGCAACGAGATCCAAAGACGCATCAGACACCGCCAGTACTTCTTCCAGAGACAGAGGAGGATGCTCATGGTCAGTCCCCCTCCATAGGGGCTTAAAATAATAACACGTCAACATGTCAAGTGCTCTTAACTAATATAGTGTATTATCTGTCTGCAAAACGTCAAAGCTTTTAATAAAGTCAATATCTTGTACACGACCAACACTTCAAAACTCTTAAATCTCACATTTACAGTCATATAAAAGCACTAAAACCAGAGACTGTGGGCCTACCTGCATTTAAACTTGAAAATATGTCAGATCAGCCACAGTCAAGCTGCTAAAAGCTGTCCATTAGCTATAAATTAGGTCTGTTATATGCAGGTTTTTGTTCTTGTTAAATAGGGTGTTAAATTTTCTGAAATGTTCACAATTCATTTAAAAAAAAAAAAAAAAAGACAGTTAGATATGCAGATACCAGCTGTTGGATTTTCCCCCTGTAAACTTTTGTTTTTATGGTATATTTGGGAATTTTTTTGTGTTATTTTTTGTTTTTTTGCCATCTCTAACTCAGAATTTCTGGTTAGAATAATATTACAAAGTAAATCGATCATTTTGATGAAAGAGCTTGTGCATATTGGTGGATTAACCCTTGCAAGAAATTAAATATATATGTCTATGTTTTTGATATTTACCAGTACTGTTAATGTAGCATAGCTGTGGCATAAACCTACATTGGGTGGTGCTCTAATAAATGTGTTATGTAATAATAATGTAATAAGCTTTATAGTGTATATTTCTAAAAACTCTGATTCACCATTTGCATTTGTATATCAAATGAGCAACAATTTAAATTTGACAACTATCAAAAAATCTGTAAACTTCATCACTAGGACCAACTTCATATCTCCCCAGTTATTACATAATTTACTGGAAAATAATATTTTGTTACATGGGTAAACTCAGTTTAACCATTTGATTGTGCCAAAACCATATTAAATGTTGACATGTTATTACATGAGTCCAAGAAAACAATATCCTCAAATTTTCTGCTATATCAACGGCAGCATATTTAAAACAAGGGGCTTGCCAAAAAGGTGCTGACTTAATAGATCACTAAAATTACCTTTGTGGTAAATATGAATTCAAAAAATGATCTGATTGAATAACTACTGCTGGGATCAAAAAACCAAACATTATGTTAAAAAATGTGACAGATTCTGGATATTTCAGAGGGAAGTAATTTAAAAATTTTTTTAATCTTTTTCTCTGTAGATGATGATAGCGGGAGGTATCCGCTCCAATGCCCGCATCCGCACTCGTCCCTGGACCACCACTCCAAGCACAGACTGGTGGGAGCGGGTTGTCATGACAGAATTCCAGCCCTCTGATTGGCTGGATAAGTTTCGCATGAACCGGGAGACGTTCTTCTACCTCTGCGACAAGCTGAGGCCCCGCCTGGCTCGACGGGACACCAGTTTCCGCCTGGCACTGCCGGTGGAGAAGCGCGTAGCTGTAGCTTTGTGGCGCCTGGCATCCAACATCGAGTACCGCACCATCAGCGCCTTGTTCGGTGTGGGGAAGTCGACCGTGTGCAGGTGCGTTAGAGACATGTGTCACGCCATCGTGGCGCTCCTCAGCTCCATCTACCTCCGATCGCCAGGTGAGCAGGAGCTGGAGGATTCAGCTCAGCTGTTCCTGTCTCACTGGGGTTTCCCTCACTGCGTCGCTGCTATAGCAACACTCCACACAGCTATTATCACCCCATCAAACAACGCGTCTGACTACGCCAACCCCGCCGGCTGGCTCTCAGTCATGTCGCAGGTGACGAAAGCGCCCATTTATGTCACTGCAATTACAAGCTTGCGGGTTATCCAATCAGAGTCCGACCGTTTGCCTCTGTGTGCCTTCACTGTTTTAGGTGGCTGTTAGCGGTCGGGGGCACTTCTGGGATGTATGTGCCAGTTTCCCAGGCGGGACAGATCCAGCTGAGATCTTACAGAACTCTTCGCTATGGGCAACAGCCGCCGAGGGTGGACTCTCACCTGCCCCACCACCTACCTTCATGGGAAAATCACTCAGGTAGAGTTAACAGAAGAAATTCAGTCACATTTTTCAGGCATTCAAGTTGTTTTTTTTCCTCATGTATGTCAGGCTTTCACATGGCCTTTGTGTAACAAGCAAATGTAGACACTGTGATGTCATCCTTTAGTTGGATGAGCATTTTAATTGTTGCCACATTGATGTTTTGAACCCAAGGACACTGTAATCCTCTTTTCTGACTCTTATATTTACTGAGGTCACAGGGCAAAGGAAACCTAAGCTTGTTTTCCTATAAACTTCTGTACAACTGCACATCTTTTTAATGTTGCCACCTGCTGGCCAATAAAGATAATGCAAATTTGCAAACTGTGAAATGTAGTAGTGTTGAGTGTTTTTGTGTATTTCAGGTGTTCCAGGTATTAAATAAATGACACTCATTTATCACATCCAGGTATGTGTTGCTCGGTGAGGCCTGTTACCCGCTCCAGAGCTGGCTGATGAAGGCCTATCCTGAGGAACAGGGCAGGACGGCGAGTCACGCGGCACTGACGGAGCAGCAGCAGCTGTTTAATGGACGGCTTGCCCGAGCGCTGCGCGTGTCTCAGGAGGCGCTGCTGAGGCTGAGGGCACGCTGGCAGTGCCTCAGCAAGAGGAACGACTGCGGACTGGACGTGGTGCCCACCATGATCCTGGCTTGCTGCATTCTGCACAACATGTGCGAGTCTCACGGGGACGCATTTAAAGCGGAGTGGCAGGTGGAGGTGGCCGAGGCAGAGAGTCCCCAACCCAGCCACAAACAGCTTCTCTCTACTAGCATGAACCAAAGTAATAATGAGGAAGTCAGGCAGCTCTTCTGTGACTATTTTGAAGAGCAAAATAAGCTAAATAATTGAACACTTTTTTCCATGTGCAATTATACCTTTTGTTACATTACCAGCATGACTGGATTACTGAAATAAGAATCTCAATCTGTTGCTTTTTTTATATTTACCTAACTTTACTTACATTTATGTCATTAAAATTTTTATTGGGCTCTTGAATTTTCTTCAAACTGTTCTTCAAAGAGAACAGTACAGATAACAGAACAGAATTAAACTGAAAAACAGTGAAGTATCTTATAACATGTCAGTTTTTCCTGAGCTCTTCTTGTGAGCCCACCCACACTAGAGACCATGCTTTTCCAAGAGTCTTTATCAATGTTCAGCTTTAAATCCATCTGCCAGATTAGCCTTAAAATGTCACATTTCCCATACTGTGTGTTGGCAACAATCTTATAAAAGGCAGAGGCAAAGCAAGCATTTCTAAACATTACACTTATTTATGATGCACTTTGGTGAATGGGTTCCTTTTATTATTATTTTTTAATGGTAAAGAGAAACTCCTGTATATATTTTGCTCAAATGCACTATTAATACAATAATTCAAACTACTACAAAGGCAATAGATTAAACCCTTGTGAGTTAATAATAACATTTATGATTATTTTATTAAAAAGTAATAAAATTAGAATAGCAGAAATAAAGAAATACAAGAAAGAAATGAATTTATCTGTTCATAATATCATATTGTCTTCTTTAAAATATGTTGATGTAAATAAAATGGTTTAACAAGTATAGTAAGTACACGTGTCAGCATAGTCAAAAAGAAAAGGTGGATTTATAACTTATGTTAATTGTTGTATTTGACATGCAATTTGGTTGTCAAGAAGTTGTGACGAGAGACAAGTGACAATTTTTGAAGGTTTCCCTGGAGATATTTTGTATTTTAAATAATATTTTGGAACCCCTTTTCTACACTTGCCTCGGGACATGTTTAATTTACACAACAAATGCGTGTTCTAGTATTTTGTACAGGGGTTACTTTGAAATTCATGGGTGGGACAGAAATTGTCCCGCAATTGCAGAATGGCCCATTTATGAATGCCAAGTGTCCTCATTTGCTTCATGGACTCAGTGAATGAATGAACACAGTTTTAACAGGCGACACTTGCAATTCTACTATAAGGCCACTAGATGCCGCTGTTATTCCAGCACACTTGACGCTCGCTTCCAATACCCTGCAGGTTATTGATGGAAGGATAAGGAGTGCTTACATATTTAAGCGTTCCTATATATTCTAACATATTATTAAGCTGGAGATAGCATATATGCAACAGGTGCTCTGACTTGGACGACAATAAAAAACAGCTTTTATCTGGTCATGCTTTTTAGGTTTAGCCCTCATATATCATGGATCTAACTTGAGCCCACCCAGAGACCCGCCTCGTTCATTCAATTGGTCTGCCACGAACCTGTTTGGTGAAATCCGCCGTTTGTCAGTCAACACTACTGTATCCTCCTCCTCGCTTGGCATCATCCTGTTGTGTGCCCACCTAGTTCCAGCGACGAACGACCCGAAAGCTTTCTGCTTGAAGTGAATATATTTCTAGCAAAAGCCGCCGGCTCGGCACGCGTTTTTCAGATTTGTTTTCGGCCGTTGTCGTAGCCTTTTATTTTATCGTCAAAATGAGCCAAGATGTAATAGGCTGCTGTGTAGTTATTGCTAGCTAGGCAGTCAAATTCCTTCAACCAGCAGCCTGCTGCTTCAATCACTGCGGGTTGACACATTTTAGCCGAGGCGCTGTTTAGTGAGCTAGCAGGGCAGCCTCCGTAGCCGTTACGTCTAATTTAGCCAGCGTTAGCTGATGTTGTTACTCGGAAAATAGGCGCAGTGCTGCGGTGTGGATAGTGCAATATAGATTACCACTCTTATATTAGCCTGCTGACAAGGGGTCTTTACTTTTACAGACTAAACGGGCTTATCTAGCGTTGGGGAGAGTGCACAGATATCAGCTGTTACGGGTTCGGATGTGGCGACTCTGCGGTCTTAAACCACTTTTAGCGGATTGAGAAGATTAAATTAAAGAAGGTAGAATTGGATCTCCCAGTGACACACGAGGGGTTAATGATATAAACGGGTATTAAGTGGCTAATCTGTGGCAGCTGGAGTCATTTTAATATTAGCTGTATTAAGAGGCGTGCAGGCTGAGAGCATCTCGGGGAGGCCCCACCGTCTCCTGGCTCCCTCCTCCCTGTCCGAATCTCCCGTGATTTGCTGAGATCGCCCGGTTGAAGTCGCAGTTGCTCTCGGCCGGGGGGACAACTTGACAGCGAGGCCCCTTGGCTAGTCTCCCCCCCACCCCCTCCCCCAGTCCTATCCATCCATCCACTCGTCCGGTCCGACACTACTACTACTACCACCACCACCACCACCTCCTCGCTAGAGACAGAAGCGAGGAAACCGGGGTTCGGGAGAAGCTGAAACCGTGGGCAAGTGTTCGTTAGGTCCCGCCTGAACCGGGCTGCCAAAAACCAGAGGGGATGACTCTGGAGTCCATGATGGCTTGCTGCCTGAGCGAAGAGGCGAAGGAGTCGAAACGAATCAATGCAGAAATTGACAAACAACTCCGCCGAGACAAACGAGACTCCAGGAGAGAGCTGAAATTACTGCTGCTCGGTATGTAGCATGCTAAATCCCAAACGCCCTTTTTAATAGCCATGTTTGTGTCGTTTATGTGGACAGCCAACCTCCTTGGGCCTTCTTGGCGATGCTAGCAGATATGCTGCTAGTTAAGGTTGCTAGCTGGAAGCCTGGTGTTTTCCGAAATGCGGAGCTTGTTTTTGCAACTTGCGTTGGATTTGGCTATCTGGCGTGTGCAGGTGCGAATATGCATGGCATGCCTAACCAGCGGATCCGTCTCTTTATTCGTGTGTGTGTGTGTGTGTGAGTGGATTTTGCATTGGCGTGCAGACAACAGGCTCATTTGGCATCGAAGTTGCGAAGATGTCACCGTTTGCAGGCGACCACATGTTAAGTTATGACGGTCTGATTCATCTCCCAGCTGCAAAACCGCTACTGTCGTTTGCCAGCAGGCGTTGGTTAACTGTGAAGATGGCCACTTGATTTAATCGGGGGGAGGAGGGGGGGCTTTGAGTTGATTTCAATAGGTTGCATAACATTTGTACAACTGGAAGACCTTTCAGATCCCTCAGCTAGACCTTGTATGGTGCCCACTCATTCATTGTTACATTTCTGTTATTATTTAATGAGTAACTAGTGTCACAAATCTACACTTGCAGAGGACAAGGATACTGAGGGGCTGGCCCCCTCATCCTGGAGTCTAGCTGAGTAGGTTAGCTATTTTTATAGCAAGTGTGTGGGCAGGTGGGAGCTGCTGTTGGATAAGTTGCTCTGTACTGCATTGATTCATAGTTCTGTGGACACAAAAGGAAACAGTGGACTGTGCTTTCTCGAATGTACTCGCTTACCTACCATATTATAACAGACTAACTTCTTGTCCATTATGTGACCCACCCCCTTCCCTCCATGGCTACTTGAACTAATGCTTGGTGTAAGAGCTTGGGGAGGGGGGTGATAAAAGAATCTCCCTTTTTAGGACAATTGGAATTATCTAGGTTGCATCCTTAGTTTCAAAACGTTTGCTCCCATTTCACGCTCACTAAAAGCAGCCCTGGTTATATGACATGTGTGTCTCCTTTTTATTTCCCTGGTGAGTACCTCAACTAGGTAAAGTAGGCCATTGATGGGACATAGTTTGCCGTGTGTCGTACATCTTCGTCTCTGCTGCACGTTCTTCTACCTGGCTGCCAAGGTGAGCAGGTGAGAAGGGGCGTTTGCTACTCGTGCCTGGTGATGAGCTGGATTAATGGAGCTGATTCCAACGGCAGTCTTTTAAACAAACTTTTATGTGTGCATTAGTTTGAAGGACTGAAAGCAAGCGCAAATGGAAACCAGTCACGCTGTAAGTGGACTGTCCTGTGCAAGCTAAAGCTGTCAGTGGACGGCTGGATAAGGACGTGTAAGGCAGGATTAGTCCTGGTTTTAATAGGCTTGGTTAAACACATCTGCTGCTCAGACTTTTTAAGGTGTCACTGACTCCTATTATCCCCTGGCATAATTCTCAAGCCCACAACACTCCGTGCGATCTCGGCCTCTCCACACCTCAGTGGAGGATGGAGACGGTCTCCGTTTTTGAACATTTAACCATCGCATTTCAAAATGGCTGCATTTATTTATTAAATTTTTTTTTTATAAGGCTCCTTACAGTCTGCACTCATTTACCAGCTTGTACATACTGATCGCAGGAACCTGCTGTGGCAAAGCCCAGCCCTGACCTTTGGGAACAGTCTGGGGAATTTTTGCCAAGAAACTGCACAGCAGAGGTGGAATGATATTGAGCACCATCTCACATGATTGAGAAGTTTTTTCCCTTCTTTTTTTTTTTTTTTTTTTTTTCGTTTCGTAATTGGCTACCCTGGATTTCAGCACGTACGGGATGTGTTCAACATGTCAGTTGATCTTCTACCCCACGGCTCAGTGTGCACAGCTTTAGCTTTAATATATAATGTGCAACTGCAGACTCCTGCAGCGTTACACATGAAATTAGTAGATATGCTTTATTAGGTAAAATATCACACAACCTTTTTGCTTATTTGAGCTTTAACATAATAGAGCAGCAGATTTCCTTGTGTATTTAAAAAATGAAGTGATTTTTTGCCCTCCACTGACTGAAATATCAGGTCTGCAAGTTAAATGTAACTTTTGTGTGTGTAAATGGGGTCTAATTTACCCAGGCTTACTGTCCATTTTGTTTATCAAATGTCCAGTACAGTCAGGAAGATGCTTGAGACTTCTGTAAAACAAAGTAGCAGACTCTTTACCAGAAAAAAATGTGGATGAATTGTGCTTGCGTGCAAGAAAACTCCAGCTTACTGACAATGAAATGCAGCCTGACATAAGAAACGGCAAATACTTGGCAAATTACCGTCCTAAAGCCCAATCTTAAAATAGATTTTTGCCTGCCCAGAAGTCTAAGATGATTCCGTTACCAGTAAGGTCTTCCTTCCATCCTTCCATCAGTCCATTTTCTCCCACTTATCCAATTCAGAATCGCAGGTGGGCTGGAGCCTATCCCAGCTGTCATAGCGTGAGAGGCACCCCGGACAGGTCGCCACTCTGTCACAGGGTGAGGGACGAACGATTGCTCACATTCACACCTACAGCTAATTTAGTCTAATAATAACTGGCTAATCACCAATTAACCTAGCCCCGTGCATGTCTGTGGAGTAACCAGGGAGAACATGCAAGAAGAACTCCAGCCTGGAATTGAACTCGGGACCTTCTTGCTGCGAAGCAACTGTGCTAACCACTGTAGCAGCTTCTCATGTTTGTTGTAGATCTGGAACCACATAATGCAGATTGGTAAAGTCTTGTAATTGTTTTAACTCTAGATTGATGTTACTATAACTGCATATTGCATTCCTGTAACAGCGTTGATTTTCCTCTCACTAATGACGGTCCACCCTCCTTCTGTGCCACTCGCTTACTGGCAGGATTTGCTGCATGGCCAGCGTGTATGTGCCAGAACAGTTATGTGGTTTGGTTACATCTTACACCAGACCCAAGCACAAAGTTTCCAGTCTAAGAATACAGGGATGGTAAATGTTATCATTGTTAAACTGCTAACTCGGAGAATAAGCGCCCTGCCAGGGCTGCAGCAGTACCACAGTGTGGCTGCCTGTTGCTGAGTGCCATATCAGGCCATACTGACAGCTTCCTGCTCCACAGACCAATGGTTTGCCTCTACTTGGTCAAAACAAAGTGAACTAAGAGCTGTGGCTTTTGCTGTATCGGGTAAATGAACTGCTGGAGCAAGCAAACGGTCAGTAAAGTGAGCTGTTAGGTTAAACATTTTAAGGTTTCCTAAAGTGCTTTTCCAGGATTTTTTTCAGAGTTCAAACTCCCAGACAGGCTGTCAGTTGGCATTTGTGTATGTGCCTGATTAGTGAAAAACATCCTTAAAAATAAATCAAATCTGGCTGGGGCTAAAGTTAACTCTGACACCAAAAAGTTGTGGCCCTCTCTACGGCATATCATTCCAGGCATTGTTTAAGTCGTTTGCCAAGTACTCAGTGATTTCATTGTTCTTTCCTGTGTCAGCAGTACATCTTGTTATACCAGGTTAAGGCATCCTTTTTAGATGAGCAGTGTGATTGAACCAGGAAGGGGATCAAGGGTTAGGCTCACATTTATTGCTGACCTTACTTCTCCTGCCAAGCCATCTTATTTTGATCATATATGGCAATAGGTGTGCGCGCGCGTGTGTGTGTGTGCGCACGTGTGTGTGTGCGCACGTTTCCTCAAATCCCCTTTATCATGGTCAGATCTAACGCTTTTCAAATATGAAGGTCGACGTAAGACGTGCTCTGCGTATCTGAGAGTTTCGAAAAATCTGTTTACCATATTTAGGCGATTAATTTTCCACAGAGATGTAAGATAAACTAATATGCACGATTAAAAACCCTTAAAATCTGACAATTGGTAATTGTTCTCTCTGACAGTTCTTCATTTTATCTCATCGCCTGCAAGGCTGACGCATCTACTTGCAAGAAAAAAGATCGAAAGCAAAAGCAGTTCTCGCTAAACATCTTTAAGGCCTCATACATTCTGTGGGGAGACCCCAAATTGTACTTGACAAAACATTTTTTGTTATTTTCAGTGTTTTTCATCATATTTTTTGTGAATGTGTAAAGAAGACAGATATGAGGATAAAGAGAAATCCACCCAGACTTCATTCCATTCATCATTTTTTTTCTGTCTTGTTTATGCGATGTCTTTTAGAAAAGGTTCACAGCCAGGTCTCAGAAAACTGCAGTGGGATGAGTTGATGAGGCAGTATATGTCAGGCTACATATTATGTTTTGTATAATTTTGCACCTTTCTGTCTCCTGCCTGGTTAGGATGCCCAGTTTAAATCTTTTACAGAGACGTACGTATGCACAAATTCACCATCGTCGAACTTGGATAGTGTCTCCTCTCACCGTTTTCTCAGCCAGCCTTGCACACGTTCCTTGTCTCGCTCTATGACACCGTGTCTTTTACACATTTTGCTCTCTAGCACGCAGATGAAAGTACACACACACACACACACACGTTCTTAAAAGAGGGTCATGACAGGTTCTCTAGAGATTTGAGGCTAGATGGAGGCTGTCCCACATACTGCTTGCTTCCCCCCACAGTCCCCAGACAGGACGGGTACGTAGCCTGCCTTTCTGTTCTTTGCCAGAATCTTCAGTCCTCTCTGTGGTGACAGAGTGGCATGTTCATTCCTGTTTACTCCCACCAGCTGCCACGTACAGTAAAGCCCACACTTCTCCCTCATCGCACCGTTTCAACTTCTGTCACTTCAATTTTCTGTTTCGAGTTGGATTTGGAAGGCTGTGCCACGCTTACGCTCTGCATAAAGTGGATTTGTTAAATAATTGTAGCAAATAGCCGTGGCGTACGTTTACTGCCCATGTGTGGACAGAGTGATGTTCTCTCTCGGTCTGTGATGAGATTCCCTAAAATAAGAACCACAGCTTAAGAAGCGATATCAAGGATTTGGCTGGTTTTAGTTGGAGCAGCTGAGCACACTGTGTGTTGTAGATTTAAAAAAAGAAAAAAAAATACTGCTGCAAAGTGTTGAATCTTTTGTCGAGCGAGGTTTCTTTTATTCTTTCTTTTTCCTTCCATTTTTGTTGCTCACTCACTCCCACTCTGCCACTCAACACTCATTGCATACACACTGGTAAACAGACAAGGCCATCCTAAGGTGGTGAGATGAAGACGCATGAGACTGTGTGTATTATGTGCAGCGCTTGCTATAGCATGCATGTTCGATTTACAGCTCCGACACCCACGTACGCGGAGCACTCGGCAGATGCAGAGGCATCGGCTCAAAGCCGTAGAGTTATACCGAGATTCTGACGGAAGGAAGCACAATGAACACAGAGCAAGCGGCCATATATCTGACAGAGAGAAATGGCCCTCCTTGCTGTGTCCTTTTTTTGAAGTCTTTGCAGGGAAAGGGGGTAGAAATGGGACATCACAGTGGAGGTAACATCCATGCCTTGAGGTTGACCACAGGATGTGTGTGTGTCCACAGTTGGTTAAGCAGGTGGTGTGTGTGTTGCATAGCTGCAGGCTGCCTTGGCTCAGTCCCTTTCCTTTGTACGCCTGAAAGAGGCCAATTTCCAAGATGAATATGTGAAAGCTTAAGACCCTCGCTACATTTTTGCTTAGCCTTCTCATTTTTTAAAAATTTTCCCAGGTGCTGACAAAAACGTATAATGCCTACACGATGCCAGTTTTGTCAGTATTTTAACCTTGGCTGTGTTTATGCAGACGGTTTCTCCGTGCTGAGATTTGATTGCCACGTGCTGACTGAAAGGACCGTTCATAAACCCAGATACACCAGTGCTGTTCATAGCAGTGGACAGTTATATTTCGGCGTGTGTGTTTTTTTTGCATGCAAATTTACAGCAATGCTGATGACTTCCTGTTCATCGAAAGCAGCGACTCGTTTTGCATGGGGAGGTCAGGTTTAGCAGAAATGGGCGCGCTTGCGAACAAGGCCCTGTGGCGGCTGCGTTTGAAGCAGGATGGGAGATTTATAAGATGAGCAGACTGTGTAAACAAAGCAATGCCTTCGTGTAGGTGTGCGTGCACACGCTTATAACCTAATAGACGGCGTAGCAGCCGGGGCTCAACCAAAACTGCTGCACCAAGACAGCAGTGTGTCAAGTCTATCAGGGGTTGTCACAAGCTGACATCAGTTGCGTTATGTAAAGGCTTATGAAAGCTATCCTGGCAATGGAATATACAGGTGTAGTGCTTGCTGCCTTTTTAGTTGATGTGGAGCTGTACTGCTTGCGTACTGTTATCATTTCAGCGCCTCTTTGTAATTTTGGTGTTCAGAGCAAGTTTTTGTTGTGTGCTTATTGTCATTGGGTTACCCTCGAGTGAGACTTTGGTTTTTTGGAACAAAGCTCATCGGTTCTGCGAAGAGAGTAGTGTTGGTGTGTGTGTGTGTGGGCTGTGTAGTGTACCTTGCACTGTTGCGCTGGGACACAATCTCCACTCTTTCTTTTTCGCTCTCTCTCACAGTACCTAGAAGAGAGCTCAGTGTGTGTGTGTGTGTGCGCGTGAGCTATTAAAAGGTGACCTCCTTTTTCTAGGTCATTACCAAAAAAGAATGGATGGATTCTAGTTATGAATATCCAAAATTCTTGACAGAGAGGGATGAGAATGGCGAGGCATATTTCTTGCCTCAGGGAGGTTATGAGGGGAGCGAGGGGTGGGGGCGTATTAGTGGGGAAGAGTTGATGAGGGCATGGAAATGGCTGTGGCTGGCACTAGTACAATTTTTGGGGAGGAAAAAGCGAGGACAGAGGCTTGTAGTGTGTTGTCTGGGGAAAAGAGGGACATGATAGTTAAGGGAACACAGCGGAGGGAGATCTTGTGATGGGGTCACGAGAAATAATTCAGACATTAGGCTGGAGAGTGATCTTCTTGCTCCTTCGGTGAGCCGGTCTGCAGTCATTGCCACTGCAGCCCTGTTGCAAAGAATACGCTCTCTGTGTTTGACTTCTTTTGTTAGGCCGACCAGCGTGTAGCCTTCACTGCAGTGCATTGATTCATCCAGGAGAAATGAAGATGGTGCTTTTTTAAAAAACACAGAACTATAAAGCCTGTCTAGTCTGTTATCCTAAATTGGGCATTTTGATGGATGGAGGAGAGCCATTTTCCCCTTATGGATAAAGACTTTAGATATAAGAAATATATTTTTGAGATTAAGCTGTTTCTTCTCCATTGACAGGAAAGTGATTATCTCTCCCATTCCTTTCACTGTCCTAAGGTGTCAGAACCCCCTGACCTCAGACCATACCCCCTCTCCCGCCCATCCCAAATGTTCTGCTTAACCGAGGCCCTTCTTCTCTGCGGTGAACCAAAATATGAAGAGCACAGAGCGAGCCTGAGGGGCTCGCAGTTATATTTACTGTCTGCTACGAAAGAGAGGAGAGAGAAGGGGCGGATGGGAGGGGTTTAAAAAAGAAGAGGAAAAAAAAAAAACACAGGAACGAAAAAAGAGGGAGACAGAGGAGGGGTTGCTATGGTAACGGAAATATGGCTGCTCTTCAAAAACCTTGAATGTAGGTGGTGGTGAGATGAGTGTAGCCTATGTGTGTATTTTATTTTTTTTCCCACCTCGTCTTTCCCTCTCAGTTCTGCAGATATCATTGATGTGCTGGATCCTGTTTGATATCACTGAGAACTCAAATGCCATCAGCCTGTTTGTTTTTAATATTTATTTATTTTCATGGCCTGAGGGTAAGGTTTTTAGGCGGTATGCAGACCTTAGAGGGCTATTGTGAAATGTAGGTTAGGCCTAACAGACCACCAATCGAGTGGGGTTTTTTTGGGTTTGTTTTTTTTTCGGTATATAGAAAGGCTTAAAGTGTTTGTTGTTTTTGTTGGCTTTAACTGAAGGAAGAGTATGCGACTCTGACGGTGAAATCAGGGATGTTTTGGTATCAAAATGTACATTTTATCTTGGCTGTTATGATGTTTGAAATATTGTAATAGTTTTACTTCCAAATATGGAATCAGGAGGGCAGGAAAGAATCACTGAGTGAGTTTCACCCTTTGCCAAAAGATGACAGCAGGGGTCGTTGTCAGAGGCAGTTCACTGTTAGATGCTGGATATAGTAGGGCAAGCTGTCTTAATCGTCTTCATTAAATTAGCTCATATTTCCCTCACTTATCCCTCCCCTTTTTTTTTCCTAGAAATATTTTTTGAATTGTTTACTTGGCAAACTGTGGAGCAACTTCCTTACACTAGACAAAGAAGCTTTGACATATGTGCACCCCTAATGAGTTTAGTTAATCAGTTTGGAATGTCAGTCAAGGGATTTTATAACAAGTTGACTAAGGACTCGTATGAGCATCCTGTATTAATATAATTTTGAGAAAAACATTGTCTATCCTATTAATTACCTCAAATGTCGAGTAACTAAACAGAAAAACGGACTGCAGCATGTCTGAGTTCATATTACAGGTTCGGCTCTGGGTCTTGGCAGAAATGAGGGGTCTGATTTTTCAATATGAAAATGGGACAGTTCAGTGGCATCGAATAGGACTGGGTAGTGATATAGATTAACACCTCAGTGACAACAGATGCAATTTTATTCACAATACATTTCCTCTTCTTGTTGTTTTTTACTGTTAAAATCTTTGCGGCTTTCTGTGTGTAACACACTGGTAGCTCATTGCTGTGGTGGTGACACATGAAGAAGGAACCATAACATCTTGTCTTGTGGATTTGGTTTTTTTTTTTTTTTTTTTTTTTTCCCCTGTTATTTCTCATTTCTTGTCTGCCACGTTTATATGAATGTAGGCTAAGTAGTAGTGTATACTGTGATGAGTAATTTATAAGCTCTCGTACCCAGCAGCGAGCTCTAATGTGTCCTGGGTCTACCCCCGGGCCATTTCCTGATAGGACCTCACCTCACCTAAGGAAGTGCACATCAGGCATCCCCTTACCCGGCTCATGTCAATGTGGAGGATTAGCAGCTTTAATCTCGGCTCCTCCCGAACAATCAACCTCCTCAACATGTCTCAAAGGGAGAGCAGAGATACTCTTTGGAGGAAGCTGATTTATGCCACTCGTATCTGCAAGCTGATAGTAATTGGTGAGGGTGGGAACATAGGTTGATCTGTAAATTGGCAACTTCATGTCCATGCTCAGCTCTTTCTTCACCACAGTAGATCGGCACCACTTGCATATCATTGCTGATACTATAGCAATACATCACTTAGTGTCCCGCTCCACAGTCCTCACTCTTACACACGGTCCTAAGTTACTTTAATTCTTCCACTTGGGTTTAGATTGGGTGGTCCACCCTTTTTCCAGCTGAGAAGCATGGCGTCAGCGGTAGAAGTACCAATGTGAACCAGACTCTTAGGACAGATGAACATGGAGGAATTGGTTGGTAACAACAAGCAAGTATCCATACTCCCACAGGACACCTTAAAGGACACAGTTGAATGTTTTCTCGAAGTCCACAGAAGACTTATCAACTTCCACTGCACAAATTTATTGGCAGAGCATTGGCATCGGCTCATTATCCTTAACTGCCATCGGCTATTTTCAAATAAATAGTTGACCTGTCAGTTCTGGATATCTTATGTTCAGGTATGATTGAATTTGTGTTCAGTCAGAGGTAGAGAACTAGAAGGAAAGCTAAGATTTTTGTTTCCTTGGCACATGTGGGACTTTCTCTTACTGTGCTCTTTACCAGTTTGGTGTTGCCATTTTTGGACTATACTAGAGTAGCTTTGCATGATCTAAAGTTCAAACTAATCCCAATTCATCTTTCACTTTGTCTTGATCGAGCCTCGGTCTGCTTACTGTTGCAATTTTGCTTTGATTGGGGACCCTCACGATAGGTTTGAACAGCAGGTGTTACCCACACTGTAACTATGATCCTGTGTCTTTGTGCTCAGGTACAGGAGAAAGTGGCAAGAGCACCTTCATCAAGCAGATGAGGATCATCCATGGAGCTGGATACTCCGATGAAGATAAAAGAGGCTTCATTCGACTTGTTTACCAAAACATCTTCACCTCCATGCAGTCCATGATCCGCGCCACTGAGACCCTCAAGATCCCCTACAAATATGAAGACAACCGGGTAAGGGCTATTGTGGTTTTCTCCTGTTAACTTTTATTATTTTAAAAGAGCTTCCATGCCTCTGTGCAATGAGGATTTTGTAAGATTCCCTAAGAAATCGACTAGTGCAGATTTATTTATATTGCTTTCTTTTATAGGGATGGGTCAGAAATGAAACTTATTAGTTCGTCAAAAGCGAAACTGAAGCAGTGTAGCCCTTTTTTTTTTTTTTTTTTTTTTGACGACATCCTCAGTGCAGATGCCATTTTCTTTCTCAGAGTTTGACCAACTGTGTTTGTTTTAAAATCTTTCCAAGAAAGAACTTCTGGCACGCAAGAAGTGATGCATTTAGTTTGTCTAGCAGAAACATTATCTTTGGAAAAAGTAGAATAGGTGGGTGGTTGGGATCGGATGTTTGGTCTAAACAGACAGTGGAAAAAATCTGCTGTTTGCAGAAATATCAAAAGTCTACAGCTGAAAACTGAAATGACTGGATAATTCTTGTAGTTTTTAAAAAACATAGATCTATATTTCTGTTTGCTGTGTTGTGGCCATGCATGTCAGATCTCTTGTTACTTACCTCACCTTTTGTCTTCCCAGGCTAATGCTATGCTTGTGAAGGAGGTGGACATTGAGAAGATCAATAGTTTTGAGCAACCATACATCACAGCTATTAAAAGCCTGTGGGCTGATCCAGGAATCCAGGAGGCCTACGACCGTCGCAGAGAATACCAGCTCTCTGACTCCACAAAATAGTACGTCTTTTCACCTCGCTTTGCAGACGATGGTCATGGTATCTGTGCAATGTTTAAGAATGTTATTTATGAGCTGCTTGTAATTTTTGTCTGTAATGCTGGTTTGGGAACATTTGTCACCTATTTAACCATTTTATTTTTGGCCTTGTGTAAGACCCATCTTGTTTGGTATCTGTTTTAAATGACTATAATTTAAGTGTAGTCAATGACTGATGTATGGTTTTGTTTTTTTTTTTGTTTTTTTTGTTTTTTAAATGGAAAAATAAAAATCTGTTCCCAAACCTGCATTAAAAATGTTGTGTTGGTCTCATCTCATGTGAAAATGAAATGAGACCAACCAAGAAACGAGAAATATGATGCGGGTGTGCCTGTGCTTAATTAATGTGAGACTGAGCAGCTGCAATATAAAGAACCGTTTCACCAAATTCAAGGTCATTTTGTCTCTCTGCGAAGCTAGGTTCAGCCTGACGTAAGTTTAAAAATATATATTTCATGATTTTGGGGGGGGGGGGAACTGACACTTTGTGTGTAGCAGGGACACAGTTGTCTTCAGAGGTCAAGATGCTAATTTTCAGAGTAATTAAGGTGTGGTTGGATGTGTGGGGTTGGTGTCATGTTCTGTGTGGGTTTCGGTGTATATGCTGGGCAGAGCAGCACATTAGCCTTTTGTCCACTGGAAAATTTGGCTGACAAATGACAAAAATCTCCTGTTTATTTGACAATCTCTCATGAAAATGGCACTATTTAGCTTATAATTGATATTAGTGTAATTAGTTGTAAGAGGGAAAAAAAAAGACTTGTTATTGGAGAGAGACTGATTTCACTGGCCCATCCAACTAAATAAGAATAAACGGATACGCTGAAACCACTATGGAGCCCCTTATTTTACCCTGAGCTTGAGCTTCATGCAGTCATCAGTGAAAGCACACTAAAGTAAGTCTTACAGTAGCTTCCAATTTCTGTGCCCAGATTGGCTAGAAACAGTGCTATTTGTCTTTAGAGAAAAGATGCACTGCTAGTAATTGTTTTTAAAAAAAGAACTTGGTAAGGTGTACACCCTTTGTGTCACAATACATGACTCCAGGGTGCAAAGCCGAAGGCCATCGCTCACTCTTTAGTGTCCCCTGGTTGTGCTTGCTCTGTACTGCAGGTCAAGTTTGTGTGCATGCAGATGCGTTTGCAGTTTGACATCAAATGTGTAACGTTTGTATCTGTTTAAGCATGCGTATGACAGAATGAAATGCAAGTAAATTATTGAATGATGTCTTCAGTTCAGTGTTATCCACACTGTTCGTGTATATCTCCAGTTACCTTAGTGATATAGACCGTGTGACTGCGGAGGGTTATGTTCCCACCCAGCAAGATGTACTGAGGGTCCGTGTTCCCACCACGGGTATAATAGAGTACCCGTTTGACCTGGAGAACGTCATCTTCAGGTACCCCCTCAAGGCACCAGGACTGCAGCGTCACCATGACTAGAGGACACAAACCACTGATGACTGTCAGTGTAAAAGAAGTAGCTCAGAATCATTTATTTCCAAAAAAAGATTAAAGCTGGGACAAAGGATACTAACATGAGTAGATTGCTTTGTCTTATGAGGCGATCAGTGGTTTGTGTGTAGCATCGTCTTCTAGTTCTGGCCCCAAGGGGAAAAGAAGAACCTAAGGCCAGACATGTTGCACTGAAGGGAGCAGCAACAAAGTACAGATAAAGAAGGATTAGGCAGAGATGTCAAAGATTCTCCAGGAATTTGTCATGAAATATTAGACAATTGGATGCACATTGAAAGGCAGAAGAATGTAACCTTTAAGGAAACAAAGGGGAATATGTTTCCTGTTGTCCTTGATGTCAGACTTGTCCGATCCTTGTTTATCTGATACAGGTGCTGCTGTTTCCGCTGCTAAAGTCACTGCTGCTGTCACTGACGCCACCTACACTGTCTGCACCACCATATTCCACAAATGTCTTGACCTCAGTGTCCATGGTCAGTTAAAGATAAACGGCTAATGTCAAAGCTCTGGGAATAGTGTTGGTGGAGCAGTGGCACTAACACCTTTTTGTTTCTGTGATGCGGCCTTTTCTGTGAGTCTTCTTCAACAGGACTGATCCACACTTTCCTGGAATGGCTGTGGTGTTGCGGTAATTGCCTGCCACGCTTTATATAACTGTTTTCCTGTCTCTCCCCTCCCTCCCTCTTTTTTTTTTTTTTTTTTTTTTTTTTATATTCCTTTTTCCTGACTGGCTCGTTTGTAGTTATCTTTCGGATCTGGATCGTATTTCAGATTCCAACTATCTTCCCACACAGCAGGATGTACTCAGGGTGCGCATCCCCACTACAGGAATCATAGAGTACCCCTTCGACTTGCAAAGCATCATTTTCAGGTAGAAAGACGGCTGTTTTGGCTGCGTCCATTCATGTTTTGTCGTGACGTCATTAACTCATTTGATGTTTTATTTTTATTTTTCTTCTCCCCCAAGTCCCAAATAAACCATCTAATTTTCCTCACAATGACTGAAAATAACTCAATACTTTTGATTTATCCATGCGGGTTCTTTGTCTGTATCCCATCCCATACTCTCTTCAATCATTAAAGAGTAGAAGTTGTCATCTTTTTACAGTCTCCCATAGTTGCGTACCTACCTGGCGCTATGAACAACAGTCACATGCACACAAATCACAGTCCCCTAATGAACACAAAGTCCTACATTTTGGTGCCCGGTCTCTGTAAATGGGTCACCTCCTCTATTCCTCTTCCTCTCCTCCTTTCCTCTCCGGCTGGCAGAAGAAACGAGGTCGTCCTCTCCGCGGTGGAGGAATGTTATTTTGGGCAGCAGGTCCTGCAGGGCCTATATTGGCCCTGGGTCTCTGTGGACCACTGTGGACTGGGCCACCACCAGGGGGCACCAGTGAGCTGTGACTTTAAGCTTATTTGTACGACTGCTCTGAAGGCAAGTACCTGTGCATCCAGAGGTGCTTGAAAATACTCTGATATAGAATGGAGAGATGCCATTTATCTGCTGTTTCATCAGGCAAATGTTCTTGACTTCAAAGATTTAATTTAATCAATTGTCACAAAGGGGCTTAATGAAACTGGGACCTACAGTCCCAGATGAGTGAAGGCTGACCTTGTCAAGGAGAAGCTCAAGAAACCTGAAACCACATGAGGACTCAGAGTATCTCTTAGTAGCTATGCCTATGACTGGCTTCAGACTTTCTTTTTTTTATTTATTTTTTTTATTTAGGCTTACCTACTGCCAGCACATGTGCTGAAATCAAACTGAAATGCAAATATTTTTATTTTGTAATTTGCCTTCCATATCTTTGCTTCCAACACGCTCTCGGCTCTGCCTCCTGTCCTCTGTCACGTCCCCCTCCCCAGCTCTTGTTTTATCCTTTGTCTTATGTCTCTCTGGTGTCCTTTTTGTCTTGAACTGTGCTTCAAAGCATTTACAACTGTTATGTTCTACTCTATCGCACACACTGGGGAAGGGTGAGAAAGCTTTGTAGTAGTGAAAAATGTGTTATGAGCTTCTATTTTCAACATGACACACAAACAGAAGTACAGACTAATCTGTTATGAGCTAAAACAGTTAACTGTTGCTAGGGCCATAAAGAGTTTCAGGTGAATATGCCACAATACGCTACTAACTATATGAGACTATTGAACACAGTTAAAATTCACCTATGCACCCACCTGTGCATATTAGTGGTCTATAATACCTGTTACATACTGGGTGGTGTTAGCAATACTGAGGAGGCAACAATTTCTTGTATGGATATAACTGAAATGACTGTTTTTGTAGTTTCTTTGGTTCATGTTTGTAATTTAGGCATTTAGCAAACAGTGAAAGTAACACAACTTCCTAAGTTCCTTCCTGTTTCTATTGTCTGTCTTAAATGGAAAGCTTGCCTGGTGGTGTGCATGACTCACACACAACAAAAACACGTGCACACTCCACATGTGTCTGTGTGTGGGTTTTGTTTGTTTGTTTTTGTTTTTTCCTGTATAGAGAGATCTGTACACTGATACACTTGAAAGTATTTCAAAGAAGATGTTGAATCCATCAGGGTTCTTGTTTCAGCAACTTTAAAATAAAGTTAATAGGACTAGATCTTTTAACAAATGGTCAGGACCCAGAATAAATGTTGGACCTATTTCTGATGTCTCTTAAATGACAGTGAAAATATGCTTTGATGGGTCCCTGGATGAAAGGCTGAATCTTTTATGTAGGTCATATGCAGAAAATGTTTAAGGGGGATGTACTCCAGTAAGACAGAGTTCTTCTGTTACACAAAATGGAATGAAACAAAAGTGTATCTTGTTGAAAAGGCCAGGTTATTAAGTTGTATTAGTAATTCATAGAATATGCAAGATTTACACTTGTGTGAGTTCACTAAATGCGTCTTGATGGATTCAAAATCTTTGCAGAATCTGTAAGAATAAGCTTCTCAAGCCTTGCTAGAGCGCGAGGACTCTTGAGAGCTTAAACTTTTGTTTAACACTAAGCACTCTATTAGTTCCATTAATCACTTACCATAAACTAGGCCACCCAAACTTGCATGCTAATTTATTTTCCCCCCTTCTTTTTTTCACTTTTTATCCTCCTTCGCCTTCATCCTGCCATCAGGATGGTAGATGTAGGGGGCCAGAGGTCAGAGAGGAGGAAGTGGATTCACTGCTTTGAGAATGTCACTTCCATTATGTTTCTTGTGGCGCTGAGTGAGTATGATCAGGTCCTGGTGGAGTCAGACAATGAGGTAAGTGCGACAAATGGTTTGTATTTAGAGTATTTTGGATATTTTAGTCTGAAGATGACTTCAATATTGACGCCAAATTAACATTCTGTTTCTGCTCCACACTGTTCTCATCAGAACCGCATGGAAGAGAGTAAGGCTCTGTTCAGGACTATCATTACCTACCCCTGGTTTCAAAACTCCTCTGTCATCCTCTTCCTTAATAAGAAAGACCTGCTAGAGGAGAAGATCACCTACTCGCACTTGGTGGACTACTTTCCCGAGTTTGATGGTGAGATCATCTACGTGTTTGTGTTGAGTGATTAACACATGCGTTTGGTTCCTGCTAGAAATCAGACTTGTCACAATATCATCGCTTTCGATTGATATTCAGATAAGGGATTTAAAGATGTGCACTGTGTTGGTTATTCTGTCAAAAACATGGATGATAGCAGTGTTAATAAAGTGATAAGCAACATATGTGCCAGTGTGATGTTAGTAAAACTGGGTTTGACTCAGCTGAGCTAATCCACAAATCAGTTTGAAGCAACTTTTCCTTAGTGTGGACCGAAGTTGTGAAGGTGACTTGAAGTACAATGCACACTCGCACATCCTCACCCATTTCTGCATTTTAGGTCCCCAGAGAGATGCACAGGCGGCGCGGGAGTTCATCCTCAAGATGTTTGTGGACTTAAACCCAGACAGCGACAAGATCATCTACTCTCACTTCACTTGTGCCACGGACACTGAGAACATCCGCTTTGTGTTTGCAGCTGTCAAAGACACCATCCTACAGCTCAATCTCAAAGAGTACAACCTGGTGTGAGGGCTCAAATGCGACGCACATCTCCTCCCCCACTGCACAAATGCACACCTCTTTGGGAATGTGCCGTCAGCTCCACATGCATTACACAGCACATCACTCCAGCTCACATACACAAACACACACAGCCGCAGATATGCACGCATGCACGCACACAATCCCTCCCCCAACAGAACCTTTTTTTTTTTTTTTTTTTCTTTTTCTTCTTCTTTCTCCCAGTACAGTGAACCCACAGATCCTCCCACCTGCAGACGTTGCCCCTCTTCTTTCACCAAAGCCTCTTCCTCCTCCTCTCGGCAGCTTGCTGTGTTAGTCTTCAGTCCTCCCAAAGCTGCTCTGTGTGTGTGGGTGTGGATTTGGCCCCGGCTGCTGGCTCTGGCACACAAACCTTTCACACGAGCTATACAGTGACTGGAGGGGATTTTGGTGTGAGTGCGTGTGTGTGTGTTTGTGTATTGGGGGCATCATTGATTAGAGAGGATCTGTGTTTCGGTGAATAGCGGCATCATACCCCCTGGCCCTTCAGAGTTTACCTTCAGCGGTGCGAGAGCAGATCCTCTGTTAATTCCACACTGGCAGGAGCGTGGAAAGGAGACGGAGTTCCATATTTTCTGACACCATCCGAGGACCTGAGAGATACTTCAGAGTGACTCGGTGGGGGACGGGACTGAGGATTCTGTCTCCATCTTGCGTCTATGAATGTACCCACCAGTGTGAGCATCGCAATCACAAAAAATAGAAAAAAAAAATATTATGAAGTAAATGCATATGTAAACACTTAAAACATGAAGGGGGGAGGGGGTCAGGGAGCAGGAGATGGCTAATCAAAATCTGTTAATTGCTGAGATTTTTAAAAAACACTTTTTAATGTATTTAACAAGTATGATTAAATGGAGTGGTTGTAAGAAAATTTTGCAAGGCGACAAAAAAAAATTTAAAGAAGCAACCAGAAATTTACTTGACAATAGCTATCCTTTTAAGATCTTTTTCTTTTTTATGTTTAAGTTGATCACATGCTTCCCTCCTCCAGATGTTATCTATATGGATTCACAGGAACAATCTTCCAAAGTATCATCAGTGAATCTGACTCCACTGGTACACACCCAATGCCCCATTATGAAACACTAAGTAGCGGGTGAGAGGACAGCTGCTTTCAATGAGGCTCTGCTCTGATTGGTGGAAGCGGATGCGGAGGGGAGCTGATGTCATCAGTGTTCAGAGCACATCTGCAGCTCGGGCTGCGAGTAGCTTAATTCCACAAAAACAAAAAAAGCTGCAGTGCCCGCACTCTAAGGCACGAGTAGAATCCATGCGGTAACATCTGATGACATCACTCAGCCGTCCAATCAGACACACTTCCTATAACGGGAGGTGCTTCTGTTTACTTTCCTTAATTTGTTTTGTTTTTTTTAAACTGTATAGTCACTTTGTTTATAAAAAGAAAAAAAAGATTGCTTAATGTTGAGTGATTTAGAGGAAGGGGTGGTTATGAACCTTTCACAGAAAACACACTAAAGTCTGCAAATGTTTGTGTATATCTGTTTGTAAATACATATACACAAAACACTCCTGTACAGAAACGCTCTGTGGTACACCATCTTTGGCCAAAAAAAACCAAACGTACAAAAAAAAGTATTAGCATACATATTTTTCTTTTGTGTTTTTCCTATGAATTTATGGTAGTATTGATACTGTGATTATGGATTTTTGTTCACTTGATTAATAGGACTACACGCAGCTGATTGGTGTTTAGGAAACAAGCGGCAAGGGAGCAGGAAAGGGGGATTTTCTCCCAACCAGCCTCAGAACACCTCACTACTGCATTAGCTCTGTCTCCAGAGTTATTCTAACTAGGGCTGGTTTAAAAAAAGAATCTTCACAGTATGGGGACAAGATAATTTTAAAAGTAATTAAAGATTTTTTTTTTTTTTTATTTATATAATTTATGGACCAGGTTTGAAGGTGTTGATAATTTGACTGCTTTCGATTTTGTTGAGTTTAAAGGCTCCTTTTTGGGTTTTGTTTTGTTTTTCCTCTCCTGGCGGAGCCTAACTTGAGTCTGAACTGCTGTAAAAATGAATGTCTGGTATAGTAAGGATCTTATTTCTGCTTTCTCTTTCTTATTGAGACCTTTCCAGTTGTACTTGCGATGACATCTCCATTCATGATGAAACTTTTTCTTTAGGAGCCCTCACATTTAAATTTTTTAATTTTTTTTTTTTTTTTAAGAAATTCATATTTTTCTGTGTTTTCTTTTTTTTTTTGGGGGGGGCGGGTCTGGCTCTTGAGTAGTGCCAGTGAAGTATGGATATACTTCCTTTTTTTTTCCCTTCCAGTGTCTTTGACCTTTTCTACAGGTGACTTACCCTTCATCCTCATTAAGGGCTATCACAGTGCATAAGGCATCAGACAGTGGGGAGTGGGAGTACAGGACCACAGTGAACCAAGTCATCCAATATTAATGTGTTTATAAATGGAGATTACTTGCAGTATGTGCTTTAAGAAGTATAGGCAGGGTGTTTGTGTGTGTGTGTGTAGAGAGTTTACCACCACTAAGCAGTTTTCTTAATGCATTTAAGTATCGGGCCCTACGACCAACCTGATTTTCACTACGTTTTGTTTGCATTGGTATCGCAGAGTTACCTGTGACGCCCTGTGCAGTATAGAAACACTTATCAGTAAAGACACAACTACCAGGACAAGTATTGTGTGTTTTCCAGAGTATTTGAACTATTGAGCTATAGATGATAGCCAGGAATTTATTTTTATTTTTTTGTGTGTGTGTGCGCGTGTGCATATTTTCACCTGTCCACATCTAGATGTTGATTTTCTAGGCAGCCATTACTGTCAGCTGAAGCCAGTAGAGGGGTCTGATTTGCTCCGAATTTGGCCTTTCTTTGCGTAGAAGTTGTTGCCGTGTGATAGCTACCTCTTAAATCATGGACTTGGGCACATAAACTTGGGCAACTTTTCTGCATTGTCAGACTCGGCTGCGTTATCACGTAATTACATAGACAACACTAAATATTCCCTGAGAAGTGGGAACTTTTTTTTTTTTTTTTAAAGCCCCTTAACATTTAAGTTTCTTGAAATCCTCATCCATTATCCAAGAGCAGAGGTCTGTGGAAATTTACAGTTTCTCTGAAGTGACTTGTTTTTTTTCTTTTTTTTTTGTTTTTTTTCTTTTAAATGAGCGGAAACCAAAGGCTACACAAGTCAGTAGTTCAACTTAAAATGTAGGTATGCTTCAAAAGTGCTAAGTGGTGAAATAATGTCTGAACATTAATGTATACATATATATTTAAAGGAAAAAAAAAAAAAACCACCAGTGTGGTTCTTAATGGCCATTTCTGTCTGCTGAAAATGACCCTGCTTTTGTGGTGACAGCCAACTATTTGGTCTGCTGTCTTAAGGAGGAAATGAAGTGGGATGACTAAATCTGTATAAATCCCCAAGTATTTATCAGTAGTTGTGTTATTATTTACTGTGTGTGGAGTACAGCTCACTTTATTGGTGACGAACCATTTCAAACTTGACTCTTCAACTCTGGCACATGGCGAAGGGCCACGTGGCTGTCGGTGTGGGTTTGTTAGCTTGTTAGCAGGCCAGCGTTGCACAGCATGTTATTTTTGTGACACATTTTTTCTCAACATATGAGCGGGAAAGGGGGAAGGCAGTTGTTATGATAAATAATTCTCCTGTCTTTAGCATTAACTTGTTAAAACAAAAAAAAGGACTGTTTTCACTACAACACTTATTTATTGCCTTTCATTGCCTTGATTAACAAGAGATGGTAAACCTGGCCCTGTGCGGTTTTCCTTTTGCCACGTTTGGGCGATCAGGGTTGTGTGGCGCCCCCTCCCATGGGCTCGTTGTTGGACTAAGGGGCATCAAACGTATCTTTTGGACATCAGTGTGAAGTTGGTGCATACTCAAATGTTTCCCCCTCCCTTTTTTTTTTTTTTTTTTTTTTTTTTTTTTTTTTGATGATTTATTTTTTTTCTTCCTCTTTCTCTGTATGATAAGACATTACCAGAACACTATTTTAGGACCACTTGATTTAATTTCCCTCACTCCAGTGAAACCTGAAGGTCAATTGTGTAGTGGTGTGTGTGTGTGTGTGTGTGTGTGTGTGTGTGTGTGTGTGTGTGTATAAAATGCTGTTTTGTTTTTTGTTTGTTTTCTTTCTCTCTTTATTTTGTATGTAAACCAAATGTAAATTATGTATTATACTGAGTGTGCCAACCCCACTCTCTCTAGAGCCAGGCTCTCTCTCCAAGTGCCAACGCTGTGGTCATTTATCAAAAGGGCCACCACCCGAGATGGTCCCCCTTTTTAAATAAAACACACCAGAGACTAAAAGGATCCATGATTTAAGTACACACGAAGACTTTATTCTGTATTTAAGATCGAAGATTTAGGAGATAATCTGCTGTTTTCTAAGAAACTGTAATTATAATTGCATGTGCTGTTTATTTTGTGTTGGAAGTGAGGGCTTGGATGTTTTCACTGAAGCAGAGCCCTTTTACGAAGGGGTTTCAATCAGTTGGTTATTATCGATTTATTGATTTACATAACTCTTGCCATATTTTTTTTTTTTTTTTTTTTTTTTTTTTTTTTTATGTGTTTCATGTATTTGTTTCAACCACTGTTGCCTGATCCTCATTCAAACATGAACATGACATATGATCATTGCCGCCTTCTAAGAGAGAAACATAATGACAAGGTATCTGTTTTAAATTGAAATAAATTTGTTCCTATACTTGCTGATGATGTGTTGCGTGGATTTTATATCTTCAGTTGAATAAAAATCTAATTCTGATTGGGAATGTCAAGTTGATGATTAAAGCCGGGGTAGTCAGTATTTATTTGAGATCTGAAAGAGCATGACCTGGGTTCGTTTTTCTTCCTTACTTAATTTTTAGGGGCATATTAGGCTTTGTTAGACAAGACTATGTAGGTTAAATGGGATCGTGAGAAGGTGAGTGTCACAAACTTGAACCCAGACTATTACCCAGGATTATAGGTACATGGGTTTCCTGCCTGGGGTCTTTGACCAGTCACAGGTTTTTAGGGACTGTGCATCCCTAGAAGACGACGATGATGATGATGATGATGATGAAGAAGATAGATGTTCAGCCTGATTCAACTGAAGACTTCCCTGTAGGAAAACCATCCCAATGTTAACATGTAGGGTTTAGAAGAGAAAACCCATGTCATACTTGGAAAAGCCTTTAAGCAATGTGTTTTTACCACAACTACTACTAGACAGGTCAGCTGATTAATATTTTCCTCATGATGTGCAAGTGTGTTACTGTGGCAGCAAAGTGGCTTTGTCACATGTAACTAATAATGTAACATTCTAACAGTGACCGCTGAGTTAAATCATTCAGCCTGATGTTACAGTAATGTTGTGGCTTTAGTTGCCTACAAATTTTCAGGAAAAAAAAAAAAAGCAAAATATAACTTAGTACTTGGTGGAAAAACCCTTGTTGACAAGTACCGCGGTAAGACTTTTCTTGTAGCTGTTCACGAGGTTTGCACACATGTCAGGTGAGAGCTCTTCCTCCAAACACCCAAGAGAGATGTGTGCAAACCTGAGATACTTTACAAAAACTCTAAATCCTTTAGCTTTCTTAGCTGCTGTAAGGCAACTTGATGCTTCAACTCTCTCTACAGATTTTCTATATGATTTAAGTCTGGAACCTGTACAGTGTAGTAGCAGAAATCCCAGTTTAGATGTCTTCATTTATTCTTTAGGATGAAAATGAACATTTTGTTGGACAGTGAAATGACCACATTCACTTTTTTCTAGATTTTAAAACCTTTGTGGTTTCTTTTTTCTTTTTTTAAACCTTCCTATGTCATATTCTGGTTTCATTGTAAGATGCCAAAAGCTGTTCAGCGTAATATTAAGGAAGTCTGTGCACAGTGAAAGGCCGCATTCCTAACCTCCAGAGGGACTGTCCATGCAGTCATAGAACTTGTGTTAAAATCCTGAGGACCAATGGGAGGAAGGTGGGATAAATGGGATTCCACCTGTAGTCGCAGTAAAGCTGCTGCAGATATAAACCAAAGGCTTCATTCCATCTTCAGAAAAACATTTTGCATTTTTTAAATACAGTTATGTCCTTAGGTATTTGAACAGTGGCAGATGATTTGTAATTTTGCCCCTGTACACCACCAACGAAGTGGATCATACAGTCAAGATGTGATTAAAGTGGAAACTTTCAACTTTAACTCAAGACACTCGGTAAAACTGTTTAGGAATACAGACATTTTTATTCATAGGCCATAGGCCCTAGCATTACACATAGCTGTCCTCAGTAAGGATGTTTTTCTAGTACAAAGTCCAAATATGTACATGTTCTAATTAAACGGCTAGTTGTCCGAATGTCAGCATCACACCCACTACCAGGTGGTATGCGCATGTTTAAGCTCCCAAAAAAAACAGACCCAAATCAAATCACATCCACATCAGGAGGAATCCTGCAGGGTCAGTGCTGCGTGTCATCAGCAGAAGTAGGTCAGTTACAAAGATCCAAAAAGTGCCTCCAGACCCATCTCGGATAATTGATCTAAGCAGTTATGTTGTTTTATTACACATTCATAATTGCACAATTTTTAGCATAATTCAACAATTGCATCCTTTAAAAGTTTCCAGGAATGAAATCAGACCACTGTAGTATGAAATATGAAACTGAGCAAAAACTCTGGAACAACATTTGTCTGTCAAGGCTGGGCAATGATGTCAAATTCAGTAATTTCTAATTTAACAATTTCACCTTGTGTAGAGATTGGCGCCCCCAAGTGGTAAGCTGTTTCTGTGAGACACACGAATCACTTTATGCATTGCTGTATGCCAGCAGCAGGCAGGGCATGCATAGAATGCCATAACCAAGTGGCTACCAGCTTTGCTACTCGCAGCCTGTCACAAAAACACAATTTGTTCATATTTCTTTAGTTGAATGAAACAAGCCAGAAATGTAACAGTTTGACATGTATATATCTTCGTAGGAGTTAGATGGGATCAAGACTTTGCATAGTACTGTACATTTTGCAGATGAAATAAAAAACAACTTTGTAGATGCTACATTTCAGCACAAATGTTTCTTTAAAAAAATAATTTAATTAAAAAAAATCTATTGACACAAACATAGACAAATTGTGACTTTTAGGGAGCCCTTTTAGTAATCCAGTCCCGGGTCTAAGACCTTATTTTCCGGCCCCAGCCCCCCTGTCTCCGGCCCTGGCTGCAGCCACGAGCCGGTCAGTTCAGCTCTGTGTCACACGGGGCGCCCGCTCCTCCGCGGCTCACTTTGTTTTCCGCGTGATGCTGCTCTTCTCTTCAAAGCCGAGGAAAGTCAGGGGCTCATGTGTCAACATCCAGGGTTTCCCCGGGGAGGAATAGCATTAGCGTTATTCCAAATAAAGAAAAGCAAAACAAAACTCAAAAACGCCTGATGTTGCTTTGAAGAACCTTTTATTTTTGTTAACAAATTACTCCTCGGAAGTATCGGTTTTTTTTTTTACTTCAAAGACTAGAAGGCGACCTAAGGCTCCTGCTGCTTTGACGTTAGCTAACGTTATTTTAAAGGATGACAGAGTACAAAGTGCGAATAGCGTCTCCAGTCATTTAATAACATCTGGGGAAACGTTAGCTTAGCCAGCTAGCCTGGTAGTTCGATTAGACAGAGGAAAGGCGGCGAAACACACTGCTGACATGATGTTTCCTCAATCGAGGCACTCGGTAAGTTGGCCGGTTGAACTTCTCCCCGGGTGGAAACTGAGCTAACGCTAGCTAGCAACACACAGCTGATACATATCGCTGCTTCCTGCAGGTAGCTGTCATCGTCATAGTGCAGGCACTGTGGCAGCTTAGCTCTTTACCTCGAACAAACGGCGAGCTACACGGCTCACTTATGTGCAGACACAGTCTATCGTTAGTTAGCTTCTCTTAAGACCGAGAAAGTTGGAGTGATGTTGTGCGTTGTTTAGACGGTTTTAACACCCCTTTTGCTACTTGCAGCAAACCACAACGCACATTTAAGCATGCATTCATTTTGAGAAAATATATTTTAAATGTTGCAAAAATAGGGCAGGTTTTCACTGAACACTTGTTAACTATTATAGGACTTTGTTTATTGGCGACTTTGGGGAATTAACACTTTAATTTAAAACGATCAATTGCTATTATTAGTATAATAATGTGTAATAATAAGTGCATAAATATGTGAGTACATAAAAGTGTGATTATTTACAAATGTACTGATTATTTTCTAGATTAAATGGCACATTACTTGTTGTGTAGAGTCAGACTCTTACAAAAAATATGTCCCACCTGACCCTCCTCAGGATCAGCTGATTTTGTGTGCCTGTGTTTGTTCAATAACCTCAACTGAAGCCATGCAAAATCTTACTTTCATACTCTCGATATTTTCTGAGTTAAATCCCCTGAAGTGCGTACAGATTGGTTGAAATAAGTTATCATTTTTAAGGCACTTTTAAGCCCCCATAACGTCTGAAGTACATGAAAGCTGAAATGCTGAAAAGAATGTACAGCCATTGTCCACATGAGCAACATTATTGCGTAAACAGCAGCGATGTTAAAGGTATCACTGATCAGTATGTGACCACTGCCTATTATGATGCACAGTTTTAGATATGAAAAGAAGAGAATGAAGATATTCATCTAGACATTCTGTGCCAGTCATTGTCCTGGCCCTGTAGAAATGACAAGTATCCGATACTAAGATCTTCAGTCATTGCTGTTGTTCACAGTCTGATGATAGAAGCAGGTCAACAGATAAGGGCTTGGCATTATGAAAAAGAGAAATTCTTAGACAAGCACCGAAGGCTTCAAAGCTTCTGAGTACTTTGGAGGTTCTCATGGCTCAAATGCTCCTATGTACTTTGATATTGTACATGTACACGATTGTCTGAAAATATTCATAGTATGAATGTAAAATTATGCACCAATTCATTAAATATGCTTAAGTTACTGTAAAAAAAATCAGGTGGGAGCAGATTTTATTTAAAAACAAAGATACTGGAGAAACTCAAACCAGAGTGTGCCTGGCATTTTTGTTTAAACAAAATCTAAATTCAGTTAGTTTCAAATCATTTTAGTCAACTATATTTTTAATGTTATATTAAATGTAGACAGATGTGTCTACTTTCACTAATAGTTAGCAATAGCTATTAGTGAATGTGAAACAAGTACAAATTAAGAAAGCGGGCATAGAGCCTCATATATGTTTATATGCCAAGTTCTGTTCAAAAAAAGAACATGTGCATGATTGTTGGCTAGTTTCAACATGTGACTGCTCTTTGCTGTTCCTCTTTCTGAGGGGGGTGGGCTGTGTCATATGTCCTTCCTCTCTGAACGTGACCATGGAACAACTTGCATGCTGTGCTTCTGTTTTACTTCTCCAGACCCACCTAGCGATTCCTTCAATTACCGTTACACATTCTCATACGTTTGGAGCTTTTCCATTTTTTTCAAATTCAAAAAAATGTAGCTCAATCAGTGAATTGACTAATTGTTTCATGTCTACAGGTTGAGCTAATGCTGATCGTTTCATGCAGGTTCACCCATTTCCGATCTAGCCAGTTTCATCACTTCATTTTTGCACACCTGAAACTGGTCGCATTCGTGCAGAGTTGTGATTTCTGTGATCTCCATGTAACCGGCTGCATCGGGCCTCTCTCTTCAATCCCATAATCCGGCTGGAAACCTCTTGCTCTTGTGCCACTTATTTAGAGAGTAATAAGGTTTAGAGAACCAGATAAACCATGGATTACAGCTTTGGACTGTTGGTTTAAGTGTAGTCTATACATAACCGGACTTCTAATGCAGCCTCTAAATACCTCTCACATATGGTCAGCATGGACACACTTCTGTAAACACATTTCCTCAATCAACACACTTTGTGGCCCAGACAGATGTTTCATACAGTGGGGCAAAAAAGTATTTAGTCAGCCACCGATTGTGCAAGTTCCCCCACTTAAAATGATGACAGAGGTCAGTAATTTGCACCAGAGGTACACTCCAACTGTGAGAGACAGAATGTGAAAAAAAAAATCCATGAATCCACATGGTAGGATTTGTAAAGAATTTATTCGTAAATCAGGGTGGAAAATAAGTATTTGGTCACCTCAAACAAGGAAAATCTCTGGCTCTCACAGACCTGTAACGTCTTCTGTAAGAAGCTTTTCTGTCCCCCACTCGTTACCTGTATGAATGGCACCTGTTTGAACTCATCATCTGTATAAAAGACACCTGTCCACAGCCTCCAACAGTCAGACTCCAAACTCCGCCATGGCCAAGACCAAAGAGCTTTCGAAGGACACCAGGAAAAGTATTGTAGACCTGCACCAGACTGGGAAGAGTGAATCTACAATAGGCAAGCAGCTTGGTGTGAAAAAATCAACTGTGGGAGCAATCATCAGAAAATGGAAGACATACAAGACCACTGATAATCTCCCTCGATCTGGGGCTCCACGCAAGATCTCATCCCGTGGGGTCAAAATGATCATGAGAACGGTGAGCAAAGATCCCAGAACCACACGGGGGACCTGGTGAATGACCTGCAGAGAGCTGGGACCACAGTAACAAAGGCCACCATCAGTAACACTACAACGGCAGGGAATCAAATCCCGCAGTGCCAGACGTGTTCCGCTGCTGAAGCCAATGCATGTCCAGGCCCGTCTGAAGTTTGCCAGAGAGCACATGGATGATACAGCAGAGGATTGGGAGAATGTCATGTGGTCAGATGAAACCAAAGTAGAACTTTTTGGTATAAACTCAACTCGTCGTGTTTGGAGGAAGAAGAATACTGAGTTGCATCCCAAGAACACCATACCTACTGTGAAGCATGGGGGTGGAAACATCATGCTATGGGGCTGTTTTTCTGCCAAGGGGACAGGACGACTGATCCGTGTTAAGGACAGAATGAATGGGGCCATGTATCGTGAGATTTTGAGCCAAAACCTCCTTCCATCAGTGAGAACTTTGAAGATGAAACGAGGCTGGGTCTTCCAACATGACAATGATCCAAAACACACCGCCCGGGCAACAAAGGAGTGGCTCCGTAAGAAGCATTTGAAAGTCCTGGAGTGGCCTAGCCAGTCTCCAGACCTCAACCCCATAGAAAATCTGTGGCGGGAGTTGAAAGTCCGTGTTGCTCGGCGACAGCCCCAAAACATCACTGCTCTCGAGAAGATCTGCATGGAGGAATGGGCCAAAATACCAGCTACTGTGTGTGCAAACCTGGTAAAGACCTATAGTAAACGTTTGACCTCTGTTATTGCCAACAAAGGTTATGTTACAAAGTATTGAGTTGTATTTTTGTTATTGACCAAATACTTATTTTCCACCCTGATTTACGAATAAATTCTTTACAAATCCTACCATGTGGATTCATGGATTTTTTTTTTTTTTTTCACATTCTGTCTCTCACAGTTGAAGTGTACCTCTGGTGCAAATTACTGACCTCTGTCATCATTTTAGGTGGGGGAACTTGCACAATCGGTGGCTGACTAAATACTTTTTTTGCCCCACTGTATCTGTACCTTTAAGACAGCCGTGACTGTCTGTAGCCAATTCACAGTTGTGTGCTGTTAATCAAACACCCGGCTTCTTTCTTTATCTCATTTTATGATGTGCACACAGACATGTGTACATCGTAGGACGCATGTCTGTGTGTACATGGTACGGCTAAGTCTGAGCTTTCTTTTAGCTATCCTCTCAAAGGGTTAATCTGCAAGGTCAAACTGCTGCTTTCAAACAAACCTAAACAAACCTTCATTAAAACACACATGCTCTGCAGCAGGGAGCTCTCATATGTTCATGTAAAGGATGATGATAGCTTTTTTTCTTAGAATTTCTAAGTCGCCTTCTCGAAGCTGAAAATCAACCAGATACCTTGTTGTGTTTCTTAGGCATCCTCTCAGTCCAGCCAACCTCTCAAGTTCACCACCTCTGATTCCTGTGACCGCATCAAGGACGAGTTCCAGTTCCTCCAAGCACAGTACCACAGGTATTCATTTAACACATCCATACACACCTAATTTAATCTCTAATATAAGTCACACACTTTCTTCCTGCAGTGTTTTGTTGTTACGGTCTTTTGTGAAATGGCTTTATTTAAGGCAGCTAATTATTCAGAAATGCATTTCATTTTGAGCTGGACTTTCCTCACCTCCTGTAATGTCAGTCAGCTTTTAGTGAACTTACTTTCTTCACTCAAACTATCCTCAAAGTCATTTTTGTCATTTTATAGGCATGCTTCTGTTTTCAGAACCGCTGCTCCTTCTAGATTTTGGTGAAACAAAATGAATTTGTCCTAGATATGGGTATCCGGTAAATAAATATATTTAAGGAATGTTCATTTTATTATTGTAAGGTTATTTAAACAAATGGTTTCATATTACAGTAAATGCTGAATGCCCTTTTTTTGCTGGAAAGTAGATGAGAGGATTGATATAATTCTCATGTCTGTATTCTAAACATGAAGCTTAAGCCAGCAGGCTGTCAGCTTAGCTCAGAGTAAACAAGACAAGTTGTGGAATTAGTATAATTCCCCCAAAGTGCAGTTATCCCCAAACAGGATGAATACATACATTGCTTTCGAGCTGCTCTTTCTCATATTATATTTCTATACTTCTTACCCAGTTTGAAGCTGGAGTGCGATAAGCTGGCTTCTGAAAAGTCAGAGATGCAGCGTCACTATATCATGGTAAGTGTGGTAACTCATTTCTGTGGTATGCTGCGTATTTAGTTTTTAAATCTCCCACCACAGTCTCATAGTGTCGCAATAGATACGCAGAAATCCTCAGGTTTACTCACCGCATGATGAGGCACAGATAAAAAATGACTACACATCTCAAAATAGAGTCTAAAATACATACATGAAAGAGAGAGTAATTAATCAAAAAGGGTTGTTGTGTGTGCGCGTGTCTTTGTGTAGGCGTGTTCTAAATCTTTTACTTGTCATCCTCTGTGCACTGTAGTACTATGAAATGTCCTACGGGCTGAACATTGAAATGCACAAACAGGTAATCATCGTCTTCATTCATCCATCCGTCTAGTAACCCGGCTTTCTTTGTGTGTTGGTCTGACCATTTTTGTTTTTCTTCTTTTTCTTTTGTAGGCTGAAATAGTGAAGAGACTAAATGGGATCTGTGCTCAGGTGCTGCCTTACCTGTCACAGGAGGTAATGATTCACCTTTTACTTAAACTTTGCACCCACTGGCCCTTTTATTTGGTACACGTTGAGAGTACCAGATTGGACCCATCTGGAAACAGTCTGGTCATTCTTCTCTGGCATCAACAAGGCATTTTGGCCCAGAGAACTGCTGCTCACTAGATATTTTCTCTTTTTCCCACCATTCTCCGTAAACCCTAGAGACGATTGTTTGGGAGAATCCCAGTAGATCAGCAGTTTTTGAAATACTCAGACCGACAATCATGACTTAAGTGGCCTTTTTTCCTCTAAATGATGCTCAGTTTGAACTCGAGCAGGTTGTCTTGGTTATGTCTACATAACTAAATGCCCAATGCTGCCTTGTGATTGGCTGTGTTAGCAAGCAGTTGAACTAGTGTGTGGAACAAAGTGGTCAATGAGTGTATGTTCTTATAATATTGATGAAAAAGTTTTCTTTTCTTTTCTTTTTTTTTTTTACTCCAACTTTAAAGAGGAAATCTGTTTTTGTCCAAGCTTTCCTTGTGCATATTTGTCTCTGAACTTGTGATCTTTGTTTTAGCATCAACAACAAGTCATGGGCGCTATTGAAAGAGCCAAGCAGGTCACACCTCCTGAGATGAACTCCATCATACGTGTGAGTTTGTCTTTTGTAATGTCCACCAGATGTTGCTTCGTAGCATGCTGGTTAGGTAATTTTGACTGGGGATGGGCCCGTTTTGCTCCCTCATTGATGGAAATTTGTCTGTGAACGCTTATTTCTAATTGTCAGGTTTCTATTGGCTGTGTGAACAACATTTACCACATTGTTGTTTTTGTGTCACTTCTGTTTAACCGTATTAATAGCAAGAGAATAAATGGTGTGGTGGGGTTTGCCTTCTGCAAATTTGGAGAAATAGAGATATGAAACAGAGACAAAATGCCACATTGGGTTTCTTTAGCATAATGATCACCACAGTCCTGCGTGCTTGGAGTTTGTGCTGCAAGTGTGATAACTAATCACACTAGTTTTATAGTGTTCACACTTCTTTTTTTTTTTTTTTTTTTTTTTTTTTACAGATGGTAAACTTATATTATCTAATGTGTTGTTTTTGCAGCAACAGCTTCAGGTGCAACACCTGTCCCAGCTTCAGGGCCTGGCTTTGCCAGTAGCCCCGCTTCCCCTGGGCCTCACCCCACCCACTCTGCCCGCTGTCTCCTCCAGCTCCGGCCTGCTGTCCCTCTCCTCCATCCTGGCCAACTACTCCCACGGCCAGCCCCCGGTAGCGAAGGAGGACAAGGCCAGAGATGTCGCAGAGAGAGCACCTAGAGGGGACGATGGAGACAAGTCAGACTAGTGCAGAAAGAGCGAGGAGGTTTGGAGAGGGATGGTATGGGGTGTAATAAATGTCACAAAAAAAGGAAAGGGTGTCTGGAGGCCTGTCTACTGAGTGTCAATGTAGAAGATTAATTGCAAGGATGATTAGCAAAAGGACCGAGCTTAAACTTTTGTAAGTGCTGAAGATGAAACTCCTGAATGGCTGAGAGTAAATGTTCTTATTATTTAGTGGTAATAGACTTGGTTCAGGCTTCTAGACTTTAATAGATGTGTGGGGTTTTTTAAAAAAAAAAAAATTTGTTCAAGCCGCTGTTGTTAGGCTTAATCAAGATAAATGTTTTCCCATTTGGAGAGAGAGCTAAGAAGGAAACACAATAGCAGTACCCTGGTAGATAACCGTCAGATTTATTTTCTCTTCCATCTTTTTGTTATCAGATCTGTTTAGTGTTTATTTCCACGTCCTCTGTAGTCCCTCTGATTGAGTCTCAATGCAGTCTGCCAGTCATAAAAAGCAGTTTTAACAACTCCACTCCCCACATACTGCTTCACTGTTGCTCACGACTTGCTAAAATGAAATCATCTTTTTCCAAAACGTTAACTGGAGCAGTTTTGTCAGTAATTCCATTAATTTACTCTGTTAAGTGTTATGTTCTTCATTATTCCCAACCGTTGGATGCATTACCAGAGCTGTGTGCATTAGTCCCACATAAATCAAGTTTTTTTTTTTTTTTTTTTTTTTTAGAAAGATCTTTAGTTTGTACAAATGGTAAAGTAGCCAGCTTGGAAGTTAATATGTGGTAGGTAGGCCTAGCTGCTCCTGTGAGCTCCACATGGGATGTGGACCAGTGACATAAGATCATGGACCCCGCGTCTTTAAATGATAAGAATAGATGCTCTGAAAAAAAACCCCAACTCATCTTGTTTTTGTAAACTGAGACAGGTTCTTATAAAACCATAAAGATTCCTGTGTGTTAGAGTGAATGTGATTGGAAAGAAGAAAACACTTTAACTTTACTTTTAAGCACCTTTTGTGTTCTCCTTTGCCCCCCCCCCCCCCCCCCCCCCTCTTTTGTTCCTGCCCTTTCCCCCTGCGGGTCCATAAAATTGATCCCAAAATAGGATCTAAATGTTAAAACAGTGTGGTTTTGACATATAGCCAAGCGTTGTGTTTTTATAGATTAGCAGAGCTTTTTAGTTTTGAGATTGCGTTAAGTACCACCTTTCTTTTTATCTGTGACTACACGAACCTGACATTCTCAGCATTTTGAAACACGAGCTGTATTCCAACCACATACTTACTGTTTTCATTATACACTATGGGTAGCAAGCTTTTCATGTAGGTAATGTGCAAAAAAATTAAATATGCTGTTTTTGTATTAATGAGAGTGACTTCTTTTAGCTTTGTTACCATCATGGAGATGTGGCGAGATTTTGTTTTCGGCTTTTTCTACCTGTGATCAGCTCCCACGTATAATTTCTTGTTGTTGGACAGTCATTTCCTCCCAGTTTTGTTTGAATTTTGACAAATGTGATTTTTGAACAGAGCTGTAATTCACTTTCATTATTATTATTATTATTATTATTATTATTATTATTATTATTATTAAGTTGAGCAGTATAGCTTTAAATAGCTTTATCACCTTTAATATAAATAAGGATGTTATGTACAAATAGCAATTAACCGTTTGACTCATTCATTAATATAGATTATTAAGATATCAAAATGTTACTGTTGAAAGAAGCATGATTAAAATTAATTGGATCTGCAGTGTTAAAGAGCAGCAGTTCAGCTGACCACTTCCAACCAGTCACATGAAGGTCAAACTAAGCATCAGAATGGGGAGGAAAGGTGACCGTGAACGTGGCACGGTTGTTGGTGTCAGACGGGCTAAACTGAGTATTTCCAAAACTGCTGTTCTACTGGGATTTTTCCCAGAGTACAGCGCGTTTACTTTATTCAAACGCCCTCCAGAGAAACCAGATCTCAATCCAAGAGAGCATCTTTGGGATGCAGTGGGACGGGACGTTCGTGTCATGGAAGTGCAGCCGACAAATCTGCAACAGTTGTGTGGTGCTGTCATGTCGATGTGGATCATAATCTGTGAGCAAAGTTTCCAGCTTTTTGTTAAATCAATGACAAATGTTCTGAAAGCCAAAGGTATTCCAACCTAATACTAGTAAGGTGTACCTAATAAGGTGGCTGGTGACTGTAATTTGAAGTGGCTTACAATTACTATAATATGTTTTAAATGTAGTGTATTGATGTTGGAAACATCAGGAGGCATTCTTTGGTAGTTTAGCCATGTTAGACTAATTTAGACTAAAAGTTGATCAGTGTTAAACAATAACAGTAAAATGAATCTTTAGTAAATACGATCCAGGCTACACACACTCAACAACTCCAAACCTGCTAGTTTAGTAGTGCAGGTTCAGGCCTAGAGGTAAAAGCAGAAAGCAGACTGTTGGATTTTTATGTTGTTATATCTGAAAAGGAGCAGCTGCACACAGATGTTTTCAACTTTAACCGATAATAATAGGGAAATGATTCAAGTGACATCTAAGAAAATGAAGATGACCGTTTTCGAAAATGCTACCCAGGAGGTTATATGCGTGTTGATAATTTCCCATTTTTGTGATCTTATATATCAAAACTTGCATGCATAATGTTTGCAGTTGGTATGTGGTATAAAACTGGTGAACAGCTCAAGTTTATGGCTGAGAAATGTTCATTTTTTAGGCAGCAGAGGGCAGCAGTGCTCTTCCAGTGATTTATTATGGGTTATAAAAAGCATGGAAACAGCCCCAGGTTTATCTGTCGTATTCAGTCACATTATTGCTTTCCTCTCTTTTCGTTTTTATGATTGTATGCTGACCACAGGTACACTGCAGGTGTGTCAGCTGTCCCTCCCCTGTAATGTGAGTGCTTTCCAGAGCTTTGATAACCCAGCTTTTAATGTCCAAGCATAACCCTTTTCCCTCTGTTTTAATTTGAAAAGCACTTAAGTTGTGGCTCACTGCTCCTTTTGTTTTTCTTCTTCCTGTCTGTGCAAGTGTTGGGGAGCTGGAGTATCTCCCTCCCTGGAGATCTGACTTCACTATATCGAGTGCGAGAACAGATCATTTAATCATTAGCACTCTTTATACTGACGTCAGCCTCTGTAGAAATCCTCCCTTGGCAAAACTCAGACATGTGAATGGTATGTGTGTTTGTTTTGCTGTGAAGGGCCAATTTGTATACATATGAATATATCAATATACATATTTTTTAAAGCATTTTTGTATGTTTCAAAGCTGCTTTTTAATGTGTGTGTATCATGGAGGACTTCGTTGTTGTACGCGTGCATTACAAGCCTACGCTACGAGAGGCACAATGTTGTATATCCTGTCTTTTTTTTTTCTCCTGTTTTCTCTTCCATTCATTCTCTCTCAGTAGGCTGTAACACTTAACTTTGTTTTCTAGATTTGTAAATGTTTTATCCTTTTTTTTCTGTGCAAATGAAAAACTGTTAAATGTGTCTACAAACACAGTCTCATTTCAAAATACCCGGGACAAAAAAAAACAAACAAAAAAAAAAGATGTAAACAAGCAACTGTGTACTCTGAGGATGAATCAACCTTTTAGCAGTAAGGAAGCGTCTCTGGTGCCTTACAAATAAAAGATGTGATTGAGAGTGGTCATTTTTCTTCTGGTGGCAACGCACATGGGAAGGGAAAAACAGTAAAGGGCATCGCTGTCGTTATCGCGCTGATACATATTAAGTCAGCGCTGAAATGAAACATTTGTGTTTTGCTTGATAGTCAACTCCTCTGCAGCTTGATGGAATAGTTGAGGCATGAGTGTTTTGTACTCCCAGTCCACTGAGATACATGTTGGCGTTTTGAGGAGTGACTCAACTAAAAATTCCTCTTGGATGAGTCAAGGTATAACTGACCAGGTCAGATTGAAGCTGGTCTAATCAATATTTCTCATGTGAAAAGTTGTTGAAATGGTTCAGTGCTGTTAGTCTGATCCTCCTTATTTGAAGAAAAAAAACAAATTATAGTTTTGTGGGGAAAAGTTTTCACAGGACACGCCATCATTCAATAGCTTTTATACCATCTTTTAGCAGCAAACCTGGCTCGGGGTCATTCACGACCCAATTTCAGCTGAACTTTAGTTGTTGGACATATGAGGACATTGTTCCAGAAGTCTTGTGGTTTCTTCAGATGCAGTTTTGCAAACCTAAGCTGTGTTGCCATGTTTCTCCTGGCAACCCTTTTAAACAAGTAAACTTGTGTCTTTTTCTTACTGCCCAAATCATCACCCATTATTACCATGAATGTTAACATTTTCCATCCTAACTGAGGCCTATTGATATTGATTTTTACTTTTTTTTTTTTTTTGTCAGTTTCTCTTGGGATGAATTTGTGGGAACATCCGCTTCTGGGAAGATTGCGGCAGGACCTGAATGCTCCAGACGAGCAAGCTGCCGAAACTTCTTGCCTAGCAGACCAAGTGAACATTTTCCCTGAAGTTAAAATGAATTAAACAGAAAAGAAATGCTTTTGTTGCTGGTTGTATAAAAGAGCAAATGATTCAATTACAATAGACTTGAAATCCATAAAACAAGAGTCCTTTGACCTCAGGAAATCACGTGATAGGGTGGGGCTAGGTTTCACAATGAGTTCATCTGAAACCTTGGCTGATGGTGACCTACACCCGTTTTCACACCTTGGCTCGTGTGATTAGGTAGACGATCAATAGGGGGTCCATGTCCCTCTTGGGGGGGGGGCACTCCCATAGGGCTTAAATCTGGGACTCATCACCATTTGACCTTAGAACTGAAGCAGCTTCTCAGATGAGAAGTGAAATGTCTTCAAACAACTTAAAGAAGTCCAGATGCTTTTTTTTTTTTTTTTTTTTTCCTTTCCAAGCTACTTAGACAATGTATTAGAAAGTTAATCTGCAACATCTCTATCCAGACTTAGTACCCCTGTAGCTGTAGTTGAGCCATTTCTGAGTTTGATGCCAAACAACTGATTTTTGTTTCTAATCAGAATCCCCCAAATCTCTTTAAAGCAGCATTTGAGTGAACAAGTAGATTTAGCATATCATGTAGCCTAACCAGTCTCTGGAGAAATATTTGTGGATTTTTAATTACTGTGTGCACCATAAATCTAATTGACAGTGTACTGGCATGGATGTGAAATCATAACGGCTCAGCCGGGATAATGAAATCAAAACTATCAGACTACCTTCTAAGGGCAAGTGGGAACCTTTTGTACAATTTAGCTGAAATGACGCTAAACATGGTTTTGTAATAAAGATTCTTTGCTTATGACAATTTATGAATAATTGCTAACAAAGGGGGGGAAAAACCCAAACAACTTCCTGTTTCATGCACTGGCTCACCAGCTTCATTCCTCTGGTAGAAAGGGCCGTGAGCTGCAGGTTCTGACTTGAACCCTGCGTCACTGTGTTGTACAGAGCTTTCGCTAAGAACGCAGCAGAGAATAGCTCAATGGAAATAACGAAAAAGAAGGCATTCTCTCTGTGGGAATCCACACAAAAGACTGCTTTGCATGTCTTTCTTCATGCTGATAAAATAATCACACACGGAAGGTGAATATGCTGGCAAGTATTTATGGAAAACTGTAAAACACCCTGAAGGCTAAAGGAAGTAAGTGATTATATTATGTACAATTTCACAATAGGTTACACACGTTGTTATAAATGGGGAAGGAAAAGGTCCATGAAGGTGTATTTACTTTGTATCAAAAGAGGAAGGTTATAGGATGAAGATGCCTCAGGAACATCTCCATTTGTCCTTGGCCGTCCCTTTCAAGTCTGAGAAAAAGTGACAGAAGGAACAATATCGCCATAACTTCAGTAAATTAGTGGTCATACATTCTTGAAAAAAAAAAAAAAAATTGCACAATTTATTAGATATAGAAGTTTTTTTTTTTAAAAAAAGTGTTAGTGCTACAAATCATCCTGTATGTATATTATGTCAGTGGAAGCACTCCATAATTACACTTGCATATCTTTTAAAGACAATAAAGAGATGTCTGTAGAAAAAAAACAAAAAAAAAAAACTAATGGGTGTCACAAAGAGGCAGTCGAGCTCGAGAGTAGGTAAAACATCAACAGTCTTATCAGACTGTAGCAAAGTGTATAACATTATTCAGCCTCCAAGGATCGGTTCTTCCATTCAAGGGCAGAACAAAATCTTTGGAATTGAAATCGGACCGATCTCTTCAACTGTCAGTCACTCTTAAGTTTGACTCACAGCATCAATTTCTCAGACAAATCTGAATCTTTCTGCAAGAAATAATTAAGAAAATTTAAAAAAATGAACATAATGAAAAAAATGAACTCACACAAAACCCACTCATTATAAAACATAAAAAAAACAACAACTCAATCACATCTTTGCAGCATACAAACACAAACTTATAGAGGCCCTGGAGTTTTCATAGCTGTGAAAGTGTTAGGGAGATCTAATAGCAGACTGTGCTCTGCTGCTTTCGTTGTTTTTTCTTCTGTGCACGTTCTTTGATAACGGAGCTGCTGTTATAGAGTGCGGGGGCCGGGCCGGTGAGAGTAGCTGTAGGGTGGTGCGCTCATACTGATCCGCTGTAGCTGTGATTTCTGTGTTCTGAATCTGAAGGCCTCGGTTTACATTCGAGTTGTTCAGTCTCTGGTGTTTGCGGCTCAGAAACTGGAGGGCGCTGCTTGAAGAAATCAGACACATATCGGACCTTTGGGAACAAACAGTAACAATTATAGGCTAGAAGCGTTAGCATTGCTTACAGCTGACGCTACTGCTTTACACTGTAAATGACTAGTTCAGCAGTCAGTCTAAATTATACCTTTTAGATGTTGGTATTCAGCTTCATATTATACCACAGAGTAAAGTCACAAACACACAATTAACAGTTATAGCCTCAAAACGCCAATAGGTGTTCTTTGCAATAGCCAGGTGCTATTCCCAAGTACAGAGGCTCCTCCAAATGTAAGTCACATTTATGGCATGAACCATTGTCATTTGCAGCCCATTCTTACAGGGATGATCATGATGTTGTGCAAGCTAAGCTACTTGAACTTTTTCCAGGGTACATCTTTAATGGCTTTAAAAAAGTCATTAAAGATGGTTGCAGAAATTAAATTTTAGTTTGGATTTTTTCCCCCCTTGGTTCTACAATGTCTTAACAAGGTCAAGAGCTCTCGCCTCTCCCTGGCAATCACGATTAACTGCAAGTGGTTGTTCCTCTCTGCCATCATTAAAAGGCTCTGCTGCATTCAGCTGCATTCATTGGACCAGGGGTAGACAACTCCAGGCCTCGAGTGTCCTGCAGGTTTTAGATGTGTCCTTGATCCAACACAGCTGATTCAAATTGCTAAATTACCTCCTCAACATGTCTTAAAGTTCTCCAGAGGCCTGATAATGAACTAATCATTTGATTCAGGTGTGTTGATCCAGGGTGAGATCTAAAACCTGCAGGACACTGGCAATCGAGGCCTGGAGTTGCCCACCCCTGCATTGGACTGATCAATACTCAGAACAGTGGGAAAGTCCAAGAAACTCAGTCAAGCTCTAAGAAGTGGGTCCCACTACTTCTTTGCCAACCTGAAAGCTGGCAAAACTCACCAAAATCCCTCATTAGGTCTTTGTACTTGTCAATCTACACCATTTTACTTTAGGAAGAGGCTGCTCAGCCAGCCTTTGGATTCAGAAGTAATGATTCAAAAGTGGAAAAATATGTTTATCAACACTTTAAAAATAGAGGATTTCAGTTTTCACCTTATATAATCGTATAAATGTCCTCAGCTTTAATGATAAACATCAATAAACGTGACGCAGAAATGCACTCACTGTGAGCACAGCGATGAGAGCGCCCTGCAGCAGTCCCACCACGACGTCGCCCGGGTGGTGTTTGTAGTCAGAGACGCGCGTGTATCCCACATACAGAGAGAACGACACCAGGAAGAACTGGATGGTGGGTCGAACCAGTCTCGTCCATTTCCCCTGCATCCGGGCCTGGACATAGAGCTTTACACACAAAAGTACAGATTCGAATTCAGCTCGAAGGTTGCGCACATTAAAGAACCAATTTTTTTGTGGGAAAAAAGAATACAAGATTAAGGTTAAGATCGGAGCCATTTACCTATAGCAAATATCCTGACTTTCCCCCCTTAAAAAATATTTATACAATTTTTTTAAATCTAAAATTTGTCCCACTTTATCCAGCCCCCCCCCCCCAATGCAGAATGCTGATTCCTGTGGAGTTTGAGCAGCTCATAATTCACTCCTGAAAACCCCTAACAGGGATCAAACCATTAAATCTGTCACCTTCCGGCCATTGTGCCACGTGTGGTATAGCAACAATGGTGTTTTGTTGTCTGTGTCGACCACATTCTCCTGTTTGGCTTAGTCGTGTGTGTGTTTTTTGGTAAACAGCCATTTCAGAGCTGCAGAAAGTCTCACGCTATGAGGACACACTCACCGACAGGAAGATCATGCAGTACATCCCGAAGGACGAGTGTCCGGAGTAGAACGATAACCTAGGGAGCAAAATGGCAGCATTAGTAATGGTTTTCAGTGAATATGAATGGGAACCAGCATTAAAACTAGGCCTACTTATCAGTTTGTTTACCATTTAATCTAAGGTAAAACAATCTTAACAGTTTGGGCAATCTGCAGCCTACATTTTTGAATATTTTTATTTCTGGTATTACGTCCAAACTAAACAAATAAACAGTCATCCAGGAAATGGAAACATGCACGTTGCAGTCTATTTAAAATAACCTGATAAAACTGATAGCATCCACTTCCTCATGTATACATTAGTGTGGACACTCCAACACTCCAGCAGAAACCAAAGAGATATTCGAGTTTTATATTAAAAACTAAATGCAGAAGAATTACAAATGAGAGATTTTCAAATATGAATTTCATGACGTAGCGATATCCTTGTTAATTAGTTTGTAAACGTCAGCTTAGGCTCTTGATTATATTATATTTCACTGACGAGATGAAATTAAACCTGTTATTGCTAATCTAAATAGTTTTTCAGCTATAAAACTGATAAAGTCAAACTTGGTAAATCAGGCCATGGAGAGAGCAGATCTCAAAGATTTTAAACTAAGCTGTCAGTAAGTTGGGGTTTTGAGAGAGAGGCTGCCTCAAACCAGGATGCATCTTGGGATCTTATTCATGAGTGATGGGAAAATGGATTGAGGACTGAAGCGGCCTCAGCAGTAATAAAGAAATAATAAGCTAAGCCGAAAGGCAAAGCTTTCGATTTACCAGTCCATCTGCTTCCCAGCCAGAATGAAATCCCGGTTATGACTCAAAGAGTAATACAAGCTGACAAAATGAGTTTCCTCCGTACAGTGGCTGGGCTCAGCCTTAGAAATAGGTTGAGGAGCTCACACATCCAAAGGGATGAAAATTCATGGCATTTTTCAAATCATCCATTTACTTCTAGCTCTTTGCACTGCACTGTATAACAAATCTGATAGGTGTCGTAAAGTGTCCACCTGGATTCAGTCACATTGCGGTGGCTGCCGTTGCACTTGATCTCCAACATGTATCCATTACAGACCACTGGCTTGCACACATCTATGAAGTTTGGACGAGGACGGCCTATGGTGAACTTTGCCAAGTCAGTCAGCGACTGGCTGATAGCAGCTCCAAACAAGTAGGTGCCCACCACTTTGTAGAGAGCTGACAGGTATTGGTTGAATGGGGAATTGGAGCGCAGACGATTGGTGTGCACCAGGTAGGCCTCTCCTGTTGTGATCTGTGGAAGGAAGGGGCCAAGATTTATCATTTGGAAAATAAGATTCTTTGCAGATTGCCTGTAGAAAGACATGAGGTTAGTCTTATTTTTCAGTAACTAGGGGCTGAGCCAAATCAGACACATGGGCTTACAATGACTATGGAGCAGGTGATGGTGACTGCAGCCATGGTCCCATGAGAGATGGTGTCTCTCCTGTAGGGATAACGGATGCTCTGATCATCGCAGTAGATTCCTCTCTGGTAAGGCTTGAACATCAATGTGAGAATGGCTGAGGGTAGAGCCGCTGGAAAAGGGGGGGAAGGGGAGAGAGAGAATACACCTTGAGCTTTGTTTTAAAATTGCAGTATGCTTTCTGCTGCTCAAAACAGTATTAACTCAAATGATGCAGTGGAGATAGCACTATTACTTGTTCATTGTATTCACAGTGATTATCTGTAGTCACGTGTGCTGAACTTAAACCACATTTAAGTATTTCCAGTAGTAATGACGCATTTCCTGTTGGGTGCTGCGTGTGGAAAACGGATAACTTTAAATAATTTCATTTTCCTGATATTGTATTGAGTTTAAGTGTGAAAACTGCTCCAGTGAAAATGTCCTTGCAATTGCAAGAAAGAACAGGAAGTATGAACAGCACACACTCATTTTTATACTGAAATAAATCCCCCATTGTCTGCTGTTGTTCTAAATCTGCACCAGAAATCCAATTACTTTTCTCACCACAAGAGAAATTTCTCATGTTATTATGATTTCCTGGTGACTTACGGTCACACAAATGGTTTTCACATTGGCCAGATAAAAGAAAATAGGGGACATCAAAAAGCCATATCAAAAATAAAAAAATGGAAACTGTGGCTAGTTTGGGGTGATGCATGTTGCTGTAGAGGGGTTTTCATCAAGCTTTTGCAAACCCTTGCAGGGACTGGAAAATTACTACTGTAGTCTTAAAGTGTGAACAGTGAAGGTGCAACTCAGGAAACAGCTAAAAACACACTGGCGGACTCATCTTTTGGCTTTGCGCACAAGCCGCGGCGCTACGTGGTAAATGAATTTGTCATCGGTGGCAACGGCTTCACCTCTACAAGTCACGTTTACTAGAGGAACTGACTGTCACCATGGCAACACACGCGACATCACAGCCAACACCTTTGACACCAGGGCAGCGTTCACAATGTGAGGGGCCTGGGAACTGACGACTGGAGCGGGGCACACACTTGCATACTTCAAGACATTCGCACGTGCTCATGCACACCAGCGACAGATATAAATGGGTTATTTCAAGCCATGCATACATGTATAAAAGCTATAAAGAGCTGCGAAGGACAAAAAGAAAACTGGTTTCAGCAGTTTCTGTCTGTGCAAACAAGACGAAGAGTGGGGCATCTGCAGGAGGACATAAAGCTGTCTCCTAAATCAGAGCAGGACAATAGCCCACTTTAAAGGCCTAATGTCAGAAACTTTCTACCCCACAACACTTAAATCGTTTTCCTGTTTTCAAGAGCTTCCTGCTGAATATAATAACAGCAAGAGATGGATAAATGCTGTTTGTTTGCTCAAAAACTATTGTATATTTATGGGTTTGGAGCTGCTCGCCACTGACAGATTGCTTCCTTCCTCTACTGTATGGGCCTGACAATTCACATAAGATTACATTAAAAGCACAGATAAACTTTGATGGAAATTATCTAGACTCCCTTCTGCAGCTGTTTGTTGTAGTCTTATTCTTGTTTGGGAGGATGTGTGTCACATCCCGACTACCCCTGTCCGGTGCCAGCTCATACAGTTCTTGAATGTGGCTCTGTTTGTGATGATTTTTGTGCATCTTTTATACACATTTCCCCAAAGCATGACAGATTTGGTACTTCCACAAACTTTAAGATCTTCATTATTTATAAGATTAACCCTGGGATACACTGATATATGGGCTAATACCAGCCTTGCTGATGGACATTGGTCTGTCTGCAGATAAGAAGGTATTATGTGTTGTGTGATTACTTCAATTATATGTTGGCCAAATGTTCAAGAATTGTGTGATGAAGAGCTGAAAATTTTAAAAAACAGGTAAGATGCTATTGTTCTACTAGTAAATGCATAGTTTGAACAATGTTTGTCCAAACTGGGCTGTGCCTTTTCCAGGGAAAACTACATCCTTATGGTGCATCACTACTATTATACCATAAAGCTGCTGGACCCTGTTACATGGCACCACAACGTCATATCTGTAGCTGTAAATATATATACTAAGGTTGCGCAAAATGAGGTACAATTCAGTTGATGAAAACACAGACCACAGGGGGGCATGTTCTGTACAAGTAAATATGACTTAAAATATATAAATGAAAAGTACACAAAAGGAATTTAAAGAGCAAACACATACAAGTCAAAGTACCTTTTAACCTGATTATAAAAATATGGGTGAAGATAATTCGACCATTTAAGTTATGCTTTTTGTGACAAATCTCGAACTCCGCTGCAGTTTAGTAACACAAAAAACGATTGCAGGTCACTGAAGTGACTGTTTTTGTAGGCCATTTTTAACAACGTAACACTGAATTGCTCATGTCACCATGTACGTTTTGTTCTTCTGTCTATCTCTTTAAACACCTATTGGTCTGCCACGCCTCCTACTTTGTCACCATATAAGGGACACTTTAAGTCTCCCTGAGCTAAATAGCCTAACGCCTGATTTGTCATTTGTTACAAGTCTGAACAAGCGCCACTAATAGTATTTGATGACAAGCAGTTTCCTCATTAAGGAGAAATTATTTTCATGAAAGTTCTCCCTTCGCTCATATTCATTGTTCCTGTAGGTCAAGCATGCTTTCAGCTCCACTTTGAAGTCAAACCAAGCCACTGTTTATTCTGCAGAGCATAAGGATAACATTTAGATAAGAGACTATTTGTTTGACACAAATCTCCAGTGGCTTACGCATTGCCAGGGTGGAGATGTGTTGAGCAATGATCTTTAAAACCACTGGTCAGCTTGCTTAACAGATTTGGTGAGGAAACCCAAGTCAGACTTGCTCCGAGTTGCTGGGGGTGAAACTATTATCTGGACTGGCTCTGTTATTACAGAAGGCCTGACATGTTTTTGTAGGCTTGTGCTGGCAGGGCGGCCTCCCATGCTAGAGTCTAGCTCAAATTTATCCCAAATCCAATTTTTCATGCACCAAAACTACTTGCAAAAGTAAGGCATACTTAAAAGGAATTGTTTAAATACATTTTTATATTTCTTATTCTTCATTCTGTAAAAGGACATTTCTCGCTTCAAGATCTTAACAACCTTTTGTTTTCTTTCTAGTTATTAATTACATGGTTACTTGTATGGTTTAGCAACCCACATTCTTATCACAAAACTTTAAACCTCAATAAAATAAGCACCAACATTGAGTGTGGTTGTCATCATAGATGGCTTCTCTTGCATTTGAGGTAGGAAATGCTACTCGTAAAATGTGGTTAGAAAAACAATGTCACTAGAAAAATAATCCAAACAGATGTGCTTTTAATGTCTTATTTAAACCGTCTGGAATAACTTGTTGAACCTTCTATAGACGCGAATGCCTTCGGTAGGCGTTTCCTCTGGCTCCCTATTTAACTAGCACGGTGAAAAAGATGAATTGTTGTCCAGTACGCCTAGAAAACTCTTTCAATTCATCAGTATGTTTTGCTTGAACATACCTCAAGACAGCACCATGACGTCAGGACTCCAGCCTCTTGATTTACTTGTTGCTTCACCCAACCTCTCCCAAGCTTCAGACTATAGATTACCTCCCTGAATTTTTCCTTTAAAATGCCATCAAAGAGCTTGGAAATTCAAGTCATTGATGTTTCCTCAATGACTGCAAGGCATCCCAGCTCTAAGGAAGCAAAGTATGCCCACAAACCATGATGCTGCCTCCACCATGCTTCACAGCTGCAAGCCTGAAATGCCTTGCAACACTTTTTTTTTGTGTGTTTATCGACTCTTCCGATGACCTATATTAATTTGCAAATTAGTTTTCATTTGCATCATGTTTGCTGCATCCTGCATTTGTTTTGTAATTTATTTCTAAAAATAAATAAATAAATAAAAGCATGTCGCAATTTTTGGGGTTTTTTTGTGGGGGAAAGGGGGTGGGGGGGCAAACTCATGTAGAAGTCTCAAAAACCCATGTATCAAATATGATACTCTTGGATTTAAATGGTTGTGGTGTCTTTAAATTAACGTAATTATTTTCAACAATTTTCTTAGAGTGGACACGTGAAAAAGGCTTCTGCTTATTAGTGTTTTGTGTTTACTCCTGGGTTCTTTTTCACCTCTTTGTGTGCAATTTTGAGATCTTTTCAGGACTCCAAGAGAGCCTCCCTTTCAAGGCAACGTCTCATTATAGACTGATTTACACTTGGGCCTTATACACTGCTTCTTCTAGCGTCCAATAAAAAAAAAATGACACCGGTCTTAAGGAGTTTCAGTAACTGGTTCCAATCTCATTTCTTTAATTTAACCCCCCTTTCTTGGTACTTGGAAGAGAAATCATTAGTAAAGAGGTTTATACACTTTATGTACTTCCAGTAATCAACAGTATTACCTACTCTGTTCTTACATGCACAGCAAATCTTGAGATCCTGAGTCTTAATTTTATAGCTTAGCTGTATTTGAGGACAAAAATATCTGACTCAGTTCCAACAGACATACAAGGGAGTTATTCCTCCCTACAGTTGCAAAGTGCTTGCTCATAGGAGACTGTCTGACTATTAGGGTTCTCAAGCAAATACCTTACAAATTATATGGTGCTTTCAGATGTTAGTCAAACTTGTTCCCAGTGGGAGTTGGCCTCTATCAAGATTGTTGTTTGTCACTCCTGTTCATAACTTATGGAGAGAATTTCATTGGCATAGTCAAGTGGAGAAGATGCTCCACTTTGGTGGCCCCTGGATCAGCTCTCTGGTTTTTGTGTATGATGGTTGGCTTCTTCAGGCAGTGACCTCCAACGTGCACTGGGGCGGTCGTCGTCGATTCCAGCAGTTAATTTAATAGATACAGGTTTTAGCTCCTTCTACTTACTTACTACTTTATATAATCAAACATCCCCCATTTAATTTTAGCATAACGCAAACATCTCCCATTTCAAAAAAAGTTAGCTTTTATGTACAGTTTTGTTGCACTTCAGCAACATATATTTAACAATAAAGTTGCGCTGTCCTAAACATTTTATGCTTTTTTGTTTTTTCTTCAATTTTTCCCCTCCATTCATCTCCATGTTACCCATTTCCCTCTTTATTTTAATGTTTAAACTCAAGTAAACTCAAGGTTTTGTTTTTGTTTTGTTTTAATGTGAAAGTGAAACTAAACTGCAAACAAAGCATTTTACTCATAAAATGTACCCAGTTTTGAATGTAAGATCATAAAACGTTGCTTTTTTTTGGATCTCTTCTCCCTCCTTTTTTATTTTAAACTAAAGGAAACCATCTGAGTATAGCAGTAAAATGTTATTTGGTCGACTGAAAGTTTGTATCATCCTACTCCGAAATTTTACATGTAGCTGTCGAGTTTTATGTTGTCCATAAACCTTTACAGCTGCAAACACTGTAATAACTGTTCAAATCTCTTTGCTAAAAGAGGTGCGCACACACACACACACACACACACACACACACACACACACACACACACACACACACAGTTTCTGATAACTTTTGCCTTTAGTTAAAAAAAAAATAAAAAATACCACAGGAGATTCAAAAAAAAGGAAGAGGAGACAGTATTGTTTTAGGCTTTCATAATCCCTTCTGGCGAGCATGCACCCCGATTCTACTTTGAGAAAATAAACATAATGGAATTTGGGATCAGACACAAGTACAACTTCCCCTTGACCTCTGACCCAGCAGGAAGGGGAAAATGTTCCTGTTATTTAGCATTCAAGATAAGTGACGGAAGCCCATACTGTGGCTCATCTTGAGAACTGAACTACTGAGACATTTGCTGGGAACAGAACCACAAACGGCTAACAGCTAACAGCAACGTTTGTGAACATGTATCTGCACATCTCAGCAGATGACTGAGATCTGTGAGCCTTCTGAGTAACCTCATGGTTTGTCAGCTAACAGGGGTTGTGTGGAGGTGATCTTAAAAGCAATATTTAACTTGTTAACTTTTGTTTATATTGGCAAGTTTTTCAAATTCTCATTGCTGTTACTTTTCTCTACGATACATTCCCAAGAAGTCAGCACAGCAAGAGAACAGTGTGAAATCAGCAGTCCAATGCTGTAACATTTTCATGTTTTTATCCATTCTGTCTGCAATAGTCAGCATTATTCAGTTTTTTTTTCTTCATAAACCCGGAAAACTGAAATTGCAGAGAAAGTGGATCACTTCCTGTGAGGCTGGGGATTTTCCTGGGAAAGTCCTAGACAACACTGGCTGATAAAAGCTTTATTTTGTAAAAGAAGAGGAAAATAGCAAACTGTCTGTTTTGAGTTTTAGAGCTGATAAAATTTTGCTTTTGTTACCTTTAGACAGGGTCAGGCTAGACAGTTTCCCCTCATTTCCAGTCTTTGTGCTAAATTAAATCGACTCCAGACTTACTGTCTGCCATGTGACGGATGTATGATACATATTGGCCAAATTCTGATATTGGTCAATATGGCTGATTGATTAATGTTTAATTTGCAACAATGTCAGTGGACATCATTTATCAGTTTTTGGCTGGCTGAATGTTTGAAATATAGTTTTTCCTGTGCTCAGTCACATTTAGATATTTCAGATATTCTTCAAAGACACAAAAAATATGTACTAGAAGCCAACTGATTTATCAGCAGGCCAATATTATCGTCTGCTTTTAGCCATTTTTAACAGCCAATAAATGAAAATGTATTGTAAACATGCAGAAGAGGCATGTGAAACAGGGTGCTCTGCAGCTCCCTGCCGGCCAAAAACCAACAGCAACAGGGTACACAAGTAAATAAATAACCACGCATAACAATTGCCATGTTATATCTGTTTGCACCTGAAAGACAAAAAAAAAAAAAGAAGAAAAAAAGATATATATCAGTGGCTATATCAGAATATTATATTTTTAAAATAACCAAATATTGGTGTCTTAAAAAAATCAGTCAGGCTCTTGTATGTGTACCAAATACCAATATTTGAACATATCGATATCAGCCCACAATTTCACAATCGGTGCATTTCTACAAAAGCGGGATTAATCTTCTGATTGAATTCCCAGGAACAGCACATACGGAAAGCCTGTAATATATCACTTCATAGGGTTATTTCAAGTGCAATAATGTTGGATCATGTTTTTAGTGGCTTTTTTAGCGTTTTGTTTTTTTTAAAAAAAAAAAAAAAAAAAAAAAAAAAAAAAATCACCTCTTTTCTTGCTTAAACTTGTCTGTAAAAAGAAGAGTACAGAGCATGAATTACGCCATTAGATTTCGTTGCCCATAGGACAAACCTTCATAAGAATCTGGTAATTTTGTCCATTGGTTGTTCTTACCATGCGTTTGATTTACATTACACTTTTTAGTTTAGTTTGCATGATATCCAAGCCAATAGTTTATTAGTTCACACTCGTAAAGCTCTCATCTTACAGATCTGTGGCTTTGACCTTTTAATAGAATGCTTGCACACACACACACACGCACGCACGCACACACACACACAGAAATAATTCTTCCTTTATGAAACGACCACAGAGGACAATGTAACTACGCACACACAGCCTGTACTATGTATGCCAACACAACAATCATATCTCGCTTCCATTTTCACACAGGAATGTCAGAGAGCAGAGGTCAGCACTTCCCACTTGACTCTGACATGCATTTGGCAGAAGCAGATACAGTGTGTGTGTGTGTGTGTGTGTGTGTGTGTGTGTGTGTGTGTGTGTGTGTGTGTTTTGTACACAACATTGTCATATCTTTGTGGGGACCAAAAATTGGAAGTTTACTATACTTGTGGGGACCGGCAGCTCTTATGGGGACAAAATCCATGTCCCCATGAGTTTGAAGGCAGGTTGAGACTCAAAATGTGGTTTTAGTGTCAGGGTTAGGCATTCATTTTTGATGGTTAGGGTAAGCGGCTAGGGAACACATTATGTCAATTAGATGTCCCCACAAGGATATGAAAACACAACTGTGTGTGTGTCCCATACATGTCAACAAATTGTCAAAAATGGCATATAAATAACAGCTCTCGAGCCAAACAGCTGTTGGCAGTCACTGGCTGTCATTTCCGCAATACTGCAGCTCTTCTATGCTTCGGACCCTAGAAACAAAAAGCACGTATAGTTTCTGTTCCTTATAGCTCACGCTTATTAAACACAGAATGTAAGTTTGTGTTAAAGGTATCACATGAGCATTTTCAGTTTCATCTGATACATTTAGGTATGAAACCATAAGTCATCGATACAAAAACTAAAAAATCTGCCCTGTCTTTGCATTGCTTGAAGTCTTATGTGGTAGGGAACTGAATAAGTTTGGGTTTCCAATGGTTTTTGAAAGAAAAGAAAAATACACCCTCTGTCAAATGTAAAGTTTTACATACTTGGACATTACGAAAAGAATAATTTAAAAATTGGGTAAAAAACAAACAAACAACATGAGACAACAATACACGACTTATGTTAGGTGATTACTTATTGAACAAAAGCTGAGCTAAAATGCAGAAGCAAAATTTTAAAAGTGAAGTACACCCCACGTAACTTGTAAAACCACCTTTAGCCATAGTAATGCGATGTGATCATTTTCTGTATGAATTTTGGTACACTTTTTATTACCACGCTGTTTCTGTTCTTTGAGGTTTTTGAGGAGTCTGTGCATCACTATTTTAAGGTTCCCCACAGTATTTCAGTCTTGTTAAGGTCTGGTCTTTGAAAAGGGAAAAGACTCAAGGTGTTGCAATGGCTCAGTCACTCTGTTGTAGCTTTCCTGCTGTGCTTGGGCCCTGTTGAATGATCCAGTTTGGGCAAGCCTTTAGTTATCAGATAGATGGCCTCACTCTAGAGTTTCTATAGTGATAGATGACTCTAGAGTACTTTGCTATGCAGAGGGGTTTATGGTGGACCCAATGACTGAAGGTGCCCAGATCCTTTTGCTGCAAAACAAACCCAAATAATCACATTTCACACTATAGCATAATGGGCTTTAAATTCCACTGCCAATTCATGGGCAGCAATAACTACTTTTTTAAATGAACTGCTTTCATCAGCTTCTTGATGCTAAGAACCTCTCAGCTGCTGAACGATATGGAGGATATCAGTATGACTAAGCAGATGGGTGGGGGCATTGTTGTTGTTGTAGTAGTAGTAGTAAGAGTCCACCCCCAGCAGGACAGAAGTGTTTGATGATGGGGTAAAGGTGATCACTCTGAACATCTTCGTATTGATTTGAAATGACTTTTCCCTCTAAAAAGGGACAACTAGATGGACCCAGATCATGCTAGCAAAATTCTTCCTCAGCATAACAAAGCAGATCCCCTCACTGTAGGGGGTCAAAAGCTTAGGTTTTCCCCCTTTATTTGCGAACTGACTGGATGTGTATTGATGTATTCAAGCTTCTGAAACAGATTCAGTCTGAAATCGGTGAATGGGTTTTGATATTCTTTTGGTTTTAGAGAGGGGGGAAAAGTGATTAGAACCACCGAAGCAACTTCTAGATAGCTAAAAGCTGCTGGTCAGCAACAGCTGGGATAGCTCTTGCTGTCTTGCTGACGGGCAGCTGGAAAGGCTACAACTCGAGATCCTCTTCATGTACAAACAGTGTTTTAAGTGAGACAACATTACAACAGTGTCAGTGATAAAAGCAGTGAGTTCAGGCATTTCCTTCAGATGGATTAGTTTACTCCCCTATCAGTTAATTTGGACATGTACGCTATTACACATATGCACACACTTCAAAACCCTCTATAATCAAGTTAATTAAGAGGATGAAACCTTATTATAGTAGTTTACACTTGCAGTCACTCGCAGACCAATGGCAGATTACGTAATTTTAAAAACATTTTTGTTTTTTTGAATGGAAGACTGAAGACATGGTGATCAAGTGTTAGTGTTATCTTGATGAACAAACTATCTATTTTTGTTATTGTGAAAACATGAATACAGGCGAGCCGGGGAATCCTATCTTACTGATTATTATTTTAAAACATTGTTTTTCTGGCTATTTGAGGTCGAATTACACTGATGTTGGAAAGGTTCCCTTCCGTATAAATAAACGCATTTTCTGGTTTGAATCATGTCCCAATTACTACTTGCACGTTAAATGAAGCAGTACAGGGAGGATGGACTATTTGGTGAAAATGCACAAGACAATATCTGACACACACCAATACCTCAACCTAGCTTTAAAGCATGGTGGAGGGAGCATCATGTTTTAAGGCTGTTTTGAATATTGCATAAACACCATTTACAGGTTTCTGTCAATGCAGCAACAAAATGGTTAAAAAGAAATACATGAATGAATGGGGAACACCAAGTCTGAATGCTGACCTTTACTAAAATGTTGAGGCTTGATTTGAAGGAAGACTTTTTCTCAGTAAATCATAGGAATGTTGAACACTGTTTATTTTTTCAGGAGAGTAGTGGGAAGAAAAAAAAAAAAATCTTCCTCTTCACTGTGAGAGCCTCACAAGCACCTATGAGGAAATATCTAATTGAGGTTGTTTCTAATAAATTAGTTTTTAAAGGTTTACTTATATTCTGCAGGCTGGACTGTGGTGGGGGATTATTCATTTTGTGTTCAATAAATACATGAGAAGTACAGTCTTTGTGTGTTATTAGTTTAGTCACCACATTTTATATGCATTTAGTCCTGAACCGACTGCAGATTTATAACCATGTTTTCATGTGAATTCATAATCACTTTCACAGTCCTGACTAATCATCCTTATACCATGATTAGTCAGCAGGAGAAAAGGGAAAATGATAGAAACCTTGGTCAGCATTAATCATAATAATTATGACCTGAGAAAGGCTTCATCTGGGATTTCACAACAGAATGATTCAATGTTTTAAAAGTTCATTCTACATGTTTATAAGATCTTCAGCCAAAGAGAAAAAGACTATGGCGAAATAATGAAATAAGATCCACCAGCTCACCCCACCAGGTTTTTTTTTTTTTTACAAGGAACTTCTTTAAGGCACGCGCACGAACACACACACACACAGGATGCAGAATGGTTGTTATCATTATTATCATCATTCCTCCCTTTCAGCCACCAGATGGGTCCACAATTGGATGTATACATTGAAAAAGCACACGCACACACGCACACACACACACAGTTGCTCCCTCATATTTCACTCCAGAAAAATCTACTATCATGAGAATTCAACATCAGTGTCCAGATTTCTTCTTCCACCATGTGGTACAAACTGTGAGAGGTGTGACACCAACAGCTGGAAGATACCAGCTTCATTAATGGATTTGTGCCCTTGTGGTAGATCACAGCAAGTTGCAACAAGCCATTTTGGTTCTAGTCTTTCAAGACTGGCATATTCAGTCTCTGGAGCCCACCCTCTTCACATACACACATGAAGACGCAAAAATAAACACACCTTTCAGCAGTTCCCATGACAGGATTTTAACTGTCAGAGAGAGAGAGAGACAGAGATTCAGTGACACTGATCTTTGCTTTTCCTCTTAACCTTAAGTTTTGTTTTTTTTTAAAAAAAAGGAGGAACAACCCTGCACTTCTTGGCAGTATGAATGCAATCAAGGGAAGGTAGAGATGCACGCACGCATACACTGACGTGCATGAACTGTCGCCAACTGGCTGACAGTGATATGAGATAGCGCGTGTCTTATTTTAACCCCGATCATTTCAGTGAAGAAATCGGTGCAGTGACACCCAGAGATAAACAGAAGTCCAGGCAGCATTCACACTCAGTCCTGGGAAAGATTCTTGGCTTGTTCGAACAAGGTAGAGACCGATACCGACTCGCACAGTTTAACAGTATTGCATACTTTAAAACCACTGCCAGTCATGGTCCTGGTGTTTTTCCCGAATCCGTGAGTAAAATCTTAAAGGGGCGTTAAAAGTTTCTGTAATCTTGCAGCGACCCATGAAGCAACATGTGGGTAATCTACCAGAGATATATAAATCAGACCTGTGCGTACGGTTGTGCAATCCCCTGTGCGTCACTTTGAAGGCCATTCAACTTTTAATGTGGACTTACTATGCTGTTGTTCCGTCCATACAAAAATCACCAGTGAACATTAAACCACAGCCAATAACCTACGTCCAGAAACTAATCACGTTTTCAGCCATATTGTCAGGAGGAGGAGGGCAGAACGGGGGTTTTCACTTACCGGCAAAGACGCACAGAATATCCACCGCAACCAGAATCAGTTTCTTCCCATGTTCTGCCATGCTTCTTCAGACGGCTCGCCACTTTTATAAATAATAAATAAAAACCGCGTTTGGGGGGAAAAAGAAAAGAAAAAGCAGGCAGGAAGGTTGTAAACTGAACACCTGGAGAAACTGTGGACAAAGTACTAACAGGAAAGAATAACCTGCTCGCTCTTCCGCCTCCAGTGATCCTTACCTGCCCGCCTCCCTTTATGCCTGTCTATCTGTCCGTCTGTCTTTCTATACACTTCGCTGTTGGCAGGTAAGTCGCAGAGGAAGCACGTTTTGGTTTAGCCTGCCTTTTTTACGCACGGGGGGCGCGTCTGTCTTTACAGAAAAAAAGAGAAAGCTAACAGATAATTTATCGTCCCAAAACGCTTGATGTTGAAAAAAGGGAAATTCCCCGACTTTTTCTCTGCTTTCCTTTCTCTGCTTAGTTTGCAGGGTAATTAAAAGTTCGGCAATGTTCTCTCCAGTGCTGAGACTTTTTTTGGGTAAAATCATGACACCCTATTATTTTTTTCAAACTAATAATAAAGAGTGCAGCGATTTCACCCAACTTTGGCCTGGTTTCGCACTAACAGAGAGTCACTTAGGTGAAGTATACCACATTTGCCGAGGATTTGTGACCTGCTGACGCACAGTTGTAAGGGAATCAACGCATTTCTTTTAAATTTATTTTATTTTGCGCTTAAAATGAGTGGCAAACACTAGGTGCTGTAAACTAAGTTGGATAACGATGAACGGTTGGCCCAAACATGGCCTACATGTGCAGTTTTCTATAGGTTAAATTACATTTATACTAAACTCAAGGTGGGTCTGGCTACTGGAACACAGACACCACCCTGTATGATCCAGATGTTGGTTGTTTTGGGACATTTGGTGTCCACATTTAATCACAATCAGCACTTAGACTTTAAACTATAACAGCTCAAGTCTCCACACACCTGAGCCTTAAGACACAGATGAGGTGTGTCTGCTGTCTCGGTACTATTGTACTTGTCAACAATCAGCTTCAAAAATAGGATACAGTGCTGTTATTTAAACAGTTACAAGTGCACAATTCTGACCACGTGCTTGATTTGCAGGCTGCTTGCAGAGAGTGATTTATATTATCAAAATGTATCTAATTAAATATTAATTTCATTAATGTGAAAAAGCTTCCATCTCACAATTCGGCCCTAATAAGTTTTTCTTATCTCTGTTTTTATGTTCTTGCCTTTCGTTGCTTGTCGTAATGGCTGAATTTCAGTTAGTCTCTTTAATTTTACACACAATTTACACACAGACTAAATAAAGATTCCTTTACAGTAACTATAATGTGGTTTGCTGAAAACGAATATATATATATTTTGTTGGAGTGATGAATCGAAACACAGAATTAGCACACAGTAAATTTAATATTTTACCCTTGAAATTCTGGTTCATACATTGAAGTGGATATTTAAATTCTCACAACATACAAATTATGTAAACCAAATACAAACTCAGCTCGGAAGTATTCACAGTTACAAAGATGGCTCATTCTACTGTAACGATAAACTCAAGTCAGCAGCAGCATTTTGAGGGGTCTGACTCTGAGACATGTACATTTTTAAAACATGAGCCCACTTTCCAAACTGCAGGCGTGTAACAGAAAATAGGTAACATGTAGCAGAAGAGTCTAGACTAGCTGTAACAAACCAGAAAGATAAGAAATGCTGTTAATGGACAGTCTAGTTAGTCTTTGTTCACAGTATTTATAAGTATTTATAACTAGTTCAAGTCCTTTATATATATATATATATATATATATATATATAACTAAATCTATATCTTCCTACTTAGATAGACAGATATAGATATATACACTCACTGGGCACTTTATTAGATAGACCTTGCTAGTGCTGGGTTAGGCCTCATTTGGTCTTTAGATTCAACAAAGTGCTGGAAACATTTTGGGCCATACTGACATGAGAGCATCACACAGCTGCTGCAGATTTGTTGGTTGCACATCCAATGATGCTAATCTTTTATTCCACTACATCAAAAGCTTCTCTACTGGAATGTGACCAGAGGGCATTTAAGTACAGTGAACTAATTGTTATGTTCAAGGAATCAGTTTGAGATGATTTCAGTTTTCTGACACGGCATGTTATTTTCTGGACACAGCCACCAGAATATGGCCATAAAAGGATGGATGTCGTCAGTAGCAATATTCAGGTGGTAATTAAACAATGTGCAGTGTGCCAAAAAAAGCGTAAGACCACCATGACCAGGCTAAATTGTTGATATAATGGAGGAATGATTCATGTTTTTATCTTTCTTACTCCAAATTCTGATGCTACCATGTGAATCTCACAAAAGAAATCGAAACTCATCAGATTAGGCAACATTTTGGCACGGCATGTGGTCTTCTGCTGAGGTATGATGCATACTTCAAGGTGTAACGTCTGTGCGTTCAGATATATGCTTCTGAAAACTTTGGTTCTAATTAGTGGCTATTTGAGTTGCTGTTGCCTTCCTGTCAGCTCAAAGCAGTCTGACCAGTATCCTCTGACTTCTGGCATCAACAAGGCATTTTTACCTAGAGAACTGCTGCTCACTGGATATTTTCTTTGCTTTTCTTTTTCTCTGGACCATTCTCTGTAAATCTCAATAGATCAGAAGTTTTGGAAATACTCACACCAGCCCAACCCTAAAACCAATAACCATACATACTAAAGTCATTTGAATCTCCCTTCTTCCCCATTTTAATGCTCAGTTTGAGCTTCAGAAGATTATCATCTATGTGTCTAAATGTACCGAACTGGCTAAATAGACTAACCAGTTGAACTTGTGTATCTAAAAGAGCGCCCAGTGAGTGTATGCTTTTTTTTTTTCTTCATAGGCACACACATAAAGCTTTCAGATACCTGATTTCAACTATATAAGCAACAAGAATAAATCACTTCACTAAAAATAGAAAAATAACAGCCAAGTCAAACATCAGTAAAATACAGTGAGTAGTTTGCGTTAACATTCCTCAGCACTGACAGCCAAAACATGCGGCGTGTATATTAGTAAGATGAGAAAAAAAACTTCATAATGCCTCAAAACATATACAAAAAAGTAACCAACCAATCACAAATGAGTGTGTTTACATATATATAAAAATAATCCATCCTCCCTTTGACTGCTCATATTTATCTTGTCAAATGAAAAAGATGTTCTTTACAGAGCCAGGCCAGCTGTTACCCTCTGTTTTCACTTTCTATGCTTCTGCAGAGTATAGCTTCACATTTACTGTAGAAAAGTGGTATCCACATTCTCATCTCCTTCTTAGGAAGAACTCGTATAAGTGCATTTCCCTAAATGTCAATGGAAACTGATTCCTGTTCACATCTTTTTTGATGGGAAAGATTCCCCAGCCAAAGCTTGAGAACATTCCCATCATTGGAGAATTCCCAGTTGCATGAAAGGGGCTAATGTTAACTGGACCCTTGTCAGCTGACCTTACTCATTACAGTTACTACATCCTGACTTTGAAATCATTTGACTACAAAAATTAAAAAAACAACAACAACATTTTTTCCATATTTTATGACTAGGAGGCAGCAAGGTGGTGCAGTGGTTTCCATTTTTGCCTCATAGAAAGAAGTTCCTTGGATTAAAGTCCACTGGCTACCTGGGCCCTTTCTGTATGAAGCTTGTATGTTCTCTCTGGATACTCCAGCTTACTCCAAGAGATATGTATGGGGTTAGGTTAATTGGTGATTTTAAACTTGCCATGAGTGTAAATGGTTAGACTGGTGACCTGTACTGGGTTTACTCTGCCTTTTTGCCCTATGACACAGCCGGAATAGGTTCCAACACTCTCCCCGGCAACTGGATAAGCACAAGGTGGATGTATGAATGTGTCTTTAAATATAAATAAAACATAATAATGACATTTTTGATGAATAAATATTATGTACTTCCCTTCCGTGACACTAAATCGTTGACGAAATGTAAGGATCACACTCCACAGGACAGTAGGAGAAATCCACAAAGATAGAAGGGAGAAACTGTGAAAATGATGTAGTGAAATTATCTGAAGAATCACTGGGCTGGCGGATGTTGTTAGACTGCAGCAATGAGTTAAAGCTGCTTTGAGAAAAAGGATGCTTGAGGGAACTGATTTCTGTTGTGCGAGAAGGTAAAACAGCGGAAGAAGATATACTGCTTAAGTCAGAGAAGGAAGCGGGGATCTGATGGTGCTGCAGAAAATGATGCAAGGTTTTCTGTTCATCCTTGGGCTGTGACTGAGATGGCTCGCTGGCTCCACCTAGCTGCAACTTAGCATCATTGACGTTAGCTGTCTGCCAGTTGTATTGGTCACAGGAGAGGTCCACAAAAGGCCCGGGAGTATTCTGGAGCGGTCTGGATAACATGACGCTGGAGTAATCTGAGCAGGAGGGGGAAAGATCAGTTGCAGACCTTCTGGTTAATGTTTTCCCTGATCTACTAATGTCAAGTGGAGACCGGAGACTGGAATATGTTCGCAGATTACAGGCACCCTGATAGCTGTGGTCCTGATCCAGGCTGGAGTTCTCCAGCTCACCAAGCACAATGACTTCAGAGTATTTGACTGCAGGCTTCTCCGGCAGCACAAGAGGATTCATACTCTGTGGGAAAAAAAGCAATGAAGTCAGACATGCTATCTCTATTCCAAGCTCTTTGCACTGCCACTGCTAAGCACCGTACTTTAGAATTTTAAAACAGAACGAACAAGAACTGTAAAAATGGAAAAAGCACAGACTGCTTTCTCTGTCTGCTTGTGTCTCCTGTTCACGTATGTGGCAGCTGAAATGTGAAATACAGAAATTCAAACTGAAATTAACCTACTTTGAAAGACTCTTTAATCTGAATGGGTCGTTGTCATTTCAGCTGGCAAAACAACTGCAATTTCATAAAAAATGGCTCTGAGTAGTTGTGTATTGTTCAAATAAAAGTATTAATGCTTATATTTCCTTTTTTGACATCAAATCCCAAAGAACTCGAATATCAGCTAGTGTGATAATCGCTGTGATGCTAACTTTGGCTAGTCACAACGAGGTTTAACGTAAAATGCAGTAAAAATGCATAATGTTGGGAAGCTGTGCTGTGTTGTAATCATTATATGTTGGCCCCAGCACAGCAGACTAGACTTGAAGGGAGGCCGTATGACAGCAGTGTTGCCAACTCCTCAGTAAGGAAAATCGCTATTGGCTGTCCTAAAAGTCGCTAGAAGTCGCTAAATGACGTCATCGCCTAATTTGCATAATTGGTCATGCTAATCTAATTGTAACCTATGTTGTTGGAGAGAGAAATAACATCGTGGAAGAGACACAAAGTGAGCAAAAAACGTCCTAAATGCATTTAGAGTTTATTTAGAACTACAAATTAAATTTCTTTTAGCAATTATTGTTTTTTTTTAATGTTTTTTAATGTTTTAATGTTGTTTTTTTTAATGTCACAATTCCAACCCTGCTCCTTGGACCGGCAAAAGTGACCCGAAATAGGCACTCTGGTGGAGTTACTTTGTGTGTGTGTGTTTATAAGTAGTTTTAAACCTTGTGATCCACAAAACAGCATAAGAGTAAACGAGTAAAAGAAGAACTGACTGCATTACAGCACCCGCTGCTTGTTGAGAGTAAAAGCGATACGCGCTTTCACGTCTTTTTTTAGCTACTTTTTTTTAGAAAAAAAAGTCGCTAAGGGGTCTGAAAACTCGCTAAATATAGCGACAAAGTCGCTAAGTTGGCAACACTGTATGACAGTCAGAGGCGGTGTCAGGTGTTGCGTAGTTGGTATGCTGAGTGCACTGGAAAGGCTGGACTATGCTGGATGTTACTGTAACAACAAAGACTCTGTATAAGTGAGCACCCAGGAGAGCTGTCTGTCTCTCTCTGTGTGTCTTTGTTTTTTTAATTTGTTTTTGGTCTATCTCTGGTCTTTTCTGTCTTTTTCCGCTGATGTGCATGTGCTTAAAGGTTGATACCCTGGGGTTTAGCTTCGCTGTTCTGATGTTTTTTCGTTTATTTGACTCTGCTCTTTTTGTAGAAACTCAATAAACATTGCAATGAACTCTGCATTTGTCCAGAGAATCTTTTTTTTTTACTCTCCTTTGATCTATAAAGTTGAATACACAAGTGACAGGCCAGAGAGAGTTTATCAGCTTGGCTCCAATGACCCACTTTGGGAGACAGCCTCAAGTGGCCATCTGAGGAATTGCAGTTCTTGGCACTTTGCATTATGTGGCTTGGTTCCCACTGACAGTAGCCTTAAAATGGATCGACAACGGGTATTTTCACTTTCAACTAATTGGGCAGCATATTTTTTTTCTCATCAAACATTATTTAACAGCAGTGATTTGCTTTACAGTATTTCCAGCCACAGATTGGTACAATAAAGTCTGCCCTTTTGAATAGCGGTAAGCTCCATAGAACAAACAGAACAAATGTCAGGCTTTTGCAACTCAAACAATACATGAAAGAAGGATCAATTGATTATTGGTTTTATTGTGATTGGCTGAAAAAACCTGATTTACCTCCAAGGTAGTTTTAGGGGCCCAGTGGGACAAGCTACTGTTGGAAGGATCAGGGACATCTTTACACAGCTTCTCTTTCACACTAAACATCACAGAAAATATAAATAAGTAAATAAAAAAACGTAAAAATTCATCTCAAGGCTTTGCATGCAATAGCTATATGTTTGTACAAGATAGATATTTAAATGGATATCTTACATTCCATGCTGTGCTAGGCAGGCCATCAGTATCAGTGCCAATATCGTCAGCACGAGTGGAACGACCACATACATCACTACCGAGATTTCCTCAGAGCCTTCAAAAACACATAAAGTTGTTAAAGATAAAGGTGTGTGTGTGTTTTATGCTTTCTTTTTTTTTACTTTTAAGGTTCATTTAAGTTTGTCCTCACGTATGTGCACATTAGCCATGGTCCCAGTTTCTCCGGCACCAGCCTCAGTATTGGCCTGCATGAAGATGGCGTAGTTACCGGGTGACAGATTCTGCAGCGTGTAGCTGCGAACGTGACCAGGCACAAACACACCTAAATAAACATGAGAAGCTATAATTGGCAAAATGTGATAAGGTAGGCGATCCATCAAGTCATAACAAATGGAAGGAAAAACAAACATCAAGCCTTTTACCCCTTTTTTCTCGGTTAACTTCATCCTCAAAGGAAAACAAAGACAAGTCGGTTTAACCTTGCACTTCCAAAAGGATTGTTTTTAATAAAGTGGTGTTTAAAAAAAAATGCATGATGTTTTTAATCTGTAGTTTTTCATCTATGCTTCACATATCCTTTTGCATCGTAGCGTGTTTTTTATGAGTCTGAGGACATGAAGTGGCTCAGACTGCTGCATAGTAAAGGTTTAGTATTGTTAGTCGTGTTTCTGCTGTGTAAATCCGAGAGTGGCTGTTTCGTGATTATGGTAGTTTACAGTACTGTGAAAAAGTCTTACCCCTCATTTCTTTTTATTTGCTACCAAAACGGGAAGCAGGTGCACCAATTTATTGAAACATATGCAAACAGACATGGAAATACAGTATCTATGTAAATGTTGAGGTCGGGGCTCTGGGGAAGCCACTGTGAAGGGGGGGGGGGGGGGAGGGTTCTATCCAAGAATGTTTATATTGCACTGGCAGTGTGAGGTTTTTTTTTCTCATATTGACAAAATGAAGACACCTAATCAGATGCTTTCCAGGCAGATCAAAATCTGACTTTAAGTTTCTGTGTAATTTCATCAATCTCGTTGAGATTGGGCTAAAATACAGCCTCAACCCGTGACAGAGCCTCCTGTGTTTTACAGATGATTGTTGACACTCACTGTTATACCTCTCCTGAACTTCTCCATATGTTTTGATGACCAGTTGAACCAAAACTAATACCGCTCATCTCCTGTAGATAGCATTTGGTTTTTTGGCCTGCCACATCTTCTTTTGTCCTTCCTTTGTCCAGCTGCCTCAAATGCCTAAGGACACACTGCACATCATGCCAGAATATGCAAAGGTTTCTCTCCCACTCTCCTTTTTCTGAGAATATGCAAAAGTTTCAGCTAATACCTCTTAGGAGATCACCTTGTTGGTGCAAAGACATTATTTTATGACTGTGTTATCTTTGGCATTTTTTTTACTTTCAAATAACGAAATGGGGAAAAAAGCATTAAATGGCTTGAGAAACAATACCAAAAAAAATTCATATAAACAAAACATATCATGTACAAGGACCGAACTTAAAATTTGTAAAAAGCAGCCAATTTGCAGCCAAATATGGAGAACTATTGCTCAGGACCACGTTCTTTTTTTGTACAATGAAATACTCATAAACTGCTGACTCATTTATACAGGGATGAAGTTGTTAAAAATAACAAGTATAGGGTCTTTACAATATAAAGCACCTGTGAAGCTGGAGTCTGCTACAGCGGTGATTTGACTAAATGTCTGCATGCTAACGTGCTAATGGTGACAATAAAAACATCCCAATGTTTAGTAGGTTTAGTATTTGCACAAACCAAAGTAATGCAAAAATAATCACCCTGATGGTTGATATGCTGTTACATTTCACAACATTTTTTACTATTATAGTTTGGAAATGTCACTAAAAATGTGCCAAGTTCATGAAAAAGTCTGCCATTATCAGTAAATCTATGTTTTCCAAGTAGATGCTGGATGTTAAACTGAAACACAATTGCAGCTTGTTGGAGTGAAATGAAACAAAAATCAGATACTATGTAAGGCCATTTTCATCTTGTTGCTGATCACTTTTGTGCGGCTGTGTATAAAGTAAAGGTGTGTCTTCATATGTGTGTCAGGGACTCACTCCTTGCGGGCTGATCTCTGGTTCTGTAGTACAGAGTGTAGTTACGGAGGAAACCACGAAGAAGCTCCACAGGTACAGGACTCCAGGTGAGCTCCACCATGCCGCCTGAGATCTGCTGCACTTTTACGTCAATACCAGCTGAGGGTGCTGTGCGGACAGAAACGAAAGCAGGCAGTGCGATGATGGCGATGATAACTAAACCACATGTTGTAAGAAAAAGGCTATACCCTTATTTCCCAACACCATCCAATCTGATTAAATTGTTTGCACCAGGAAACTGAGATGATATCATCTTGCCCACGAGTAGGTGACCTCCTTCCGTGACAGTGCGCAGCATTTCTATTCTTTTAAAGCTCTTTGAGTGTTCAGATAGAGTATAAGAACCAGTCCATTTACCCCTGTTCAGCATCTTGAGACAATGTCCCTCATTTTGACTGGCTCTGCAGAACATGCACTTTTCTAATGTCTGCCTTTTTATTATAATGAAATCAAGTTTTAGCCTATCTAATGTGAAGCCAATCAGTGAAAGTTGCAAATTACCATAAAGTCACAAGCTTTGCAGATTTTAATGAATCTGACAGAAACTCTATTTTCAGAAAAACAGAGTTTTTGTCCTTTTTGCTATTGTTATTTTTCTAATTTTGCACCAAGGGAAAATGTGAAATGAAGTGTGCATGCCATAAAATTGTAAGCCAAAGCTACATTCTGCCTACATCCACAAACTGTTTACACATTGTTGTTGCTACACATTTAGTTTGTTGGGGTCTAGTCACCCTATCTATATGTAAAGATGGACTGGGAGATTTTTATTTATTTATTTTTAATGAAAAATATGCTGTGTTGAGCTCACTAGATCACTGTCATAACTTAATCAGCACCAACACAGATTCAGCCAACAAAAGCAAGAATTAAAACAGCAGCTAAAAGTGACTTGTTTGTGTTGCAATTAGCCTTACCATCCTTATCAGCAATGGCGTGATGATGGTTTTCATGACATACAACACGAAGTCATTGGCTTTCATAATGCACAGAGATTATAGTGCAACTCATCTTAAGCATCAATGCTGCCATTCAACTTCTGATTTACCTTCAAAGAAAATATTTATATATATTTCTACAATTCATTCATTGTCCACACAAATTGCACAATTTTGTAAAAGAGACTACTTCAGTTGTTAGTTGGATTACTTTGAATATTAGGAACTAATTTGCAAGAACATTTTTAAGAGGTGGAGCTTGAGCCAACTTGAAATTCGCCCTTATATCTGCGAAATTATTCGTTTAAAAAAAGAAAAAGTTCATCTTTAACAGACGACCTTGAGAGTAGCAGTCACACGCACGATGGGGAAATTGTGAAGCATTGTGTATTTTATTTTTCTTACTGTATTTTTCACAGTAAGAAAAATACACAACCCTCAAAAGCCAAATAACAATCACATCGAGGTTGAAAGGCTACTTTAAAGCTCAGCATGAAACAACTGCAGTGTTGCACAGACTACATACTTCCTTGCCGTGTGTACGTGTAGAGCATTGTGTTTTTCCCCGCTCCTCGTTCGCCATACACGGCTCTCACAGAAACAGCATAACGCTCCATTGGCTTTAATCCCTCTGAAAAGAGATCAAACGTGAAATACACTTTACTTCTCTGCTCTGTGTCTTCCTCATAAATCATCATCTTGATAAGTGGATATTAAGATTGATGGCGCCGCAGTTTTAAACAGGCAGAGCTGTATTTTACAGGATTACCTGTGATAACCAGCGATGTCTGGTAGCGATTCAGCTCTTCCCAGTGTAGCGTGCTGCTATTTTTCTCTCTCACCGCAAACCACTCCACCACATAGCTGCTCACAGATGCATCACTTAGAGCCACCCACCGAACCTCCAAGCTACTGTCGTTCAGAGGAGTTGCAGTAATGTGGCTTGGGGATGGTGGCTCTGTGGAGCGAGGAGGAACAAGATGACTACCACGGGATTTAAAAAACAATTGTTAGTGCATTAAATTTTTTTTCTGGCGTCTCTTGTTTGATATTGGTCCTTTATAATGTCATAAATTACCAAAAGTCAGATTAACGAATTAACTTTTAACAAATGCGGATGACAAATGCACCAAAAGGCTTTGAAAGGTTCAAAGACCTTCTTTGGGCCCTGTCATGCTTTGCTCCTCAAAAGAACTTTGTCTGTTGTTTCTTTTAAACATGGATAATAACACACTATTCAGTCTTTCCTTTATACTGTTTATATTGTGTCATATTTATATTATATAAACTCTGTCTTTTTAAAAGTCCTATACAAATAGTTATTATTTTTATTATTATTATTTTGTAGTAAGAATCAGCCACATGACATCTGGCGTGTCACTTTATTAAGTATTTTTGTTTCCTGAATTCAGGTTCAGGTCAGGCAGGCTGTTCCTCCCACTCACATCCTCCAGGTTACACTGTCAGTGTCCATATGGGCTCTGAAGTCCCCAAGTAGGACAAGTAAGTCTCCGGCTGTGGCACATTTCAGCACTCCAGTCAGGGACCTGAAGAAGGCCAGGTACTCTGCTCGACTGACCCAAAGGCGCAGGGATTCAACCTTCTCGTTTAGTGGGGAAAACCCCAACGTGCAGTCGTTGAACTCTATATACCCACCAGAGTCCAACCCCTCTTTAGCAGACTGGTTCCTGAACCCAAGTTGTGGGTTGAGGTGAGCCCAACTATATCTAGCTGGTATCACTTGGCCTCAAGTACTAGGCTCAGGCTAAAGAAGGGACATTCCATGTATACAAGTCCAATTTCAGCAACTGAGAATCAGATTGTCAAGTCTTTGACAGCTGCCTAATCCCTTAGTTATACTTCAATAGGCTCAGGCTGCTCCAGTGATGCACTGAAGCCCCCCCCCCTCCCCTCCGTGTTTACGCACAACAATTGCATTAATTGTTGGCGATTGTTAAACTCTGTTGCTCTCTTCCAGAATGTGTCTTTTGTCCTCCCCTCTGCTCTCTTCTCTTTCCTCTCACTTAACCGGTCGCAGCAGGTGGTCTTTACCCTGCAATACAATGCACCTTGAGGCAACTGTCATTGTGAATTTGCTCTATATAAATAAACATTTAATTAGACTGAATTATGTGGTTGCCTCTTTTGAGTGAAACATGAATACTCTGCTCTACAACTTGGAAAGAATAGGGAAAAGAGAAATAATGGGTGGGGTGGCATTCCTAACTCAGGCAGCTTTGTGTTACAGATAAAAATACGGACAGAGATCTTTTAACTACTCCGCAAAAACCTTTTGTGGGAGCCAACTGCCAAATGTCGTCATTATAAGTAGGAACCGCATTATTAGAAACATGTAAGATTCATGACATTTCCATGGCATGTCAATAAACATGTCACGTTTAATTGGAAAATTTGTCAGAGACCAATAATTAACAAGTTACTTTTAGTATAATCCTCAAAGACAATGTATTAGAAGTGCATTTGGTCCACTGTGTGCAACTTCTGTAATTATCAGATAATGATAATAATGCAGAAAGTCATCTTTTACTAAACAGCGATGCCTACCTGTTTCATAGGATCCATGCAGCAAAATCTTAGATTTTGGTGACACGCCGGCAGAGGTGGAGGCCGTCAGAGTGCAGAAGGAACGCCCAGCAGGAAGGAGCAAGCTACAGGATGTACTCAAATGGTGCAAATATTTGCAGCTCCCATGATCACTCAAGATCGGAGTGCTTTCTGTCTGGCAAGTCACGTTGTAAAACATAATTTTGCCATTGGCCAGAAAATGAGGTAAGGGCTAAAAACAGAAAGAGAAAGCAGTGACTCAAAGCTATGTAATATTACTGAGATTTTAATTAAGCAATCCTGTTATATAAACACAGATTTTTAAATTCTCTCTCCGTTTTCTCGGGCTGTCTCAGTCTTACTCTAAACCTGAATCAAACTTAAATGCAATAAACGAGTAAGTTTAGGGAGACATAAAAGAAATTAGAGACAGCGTAAGGGTGGAATGGTGATTAAAAACAAATTGAATCCCAAAGATTATTAAACAGTAAAGCTCAGAGTGATAGTCATAAGATATTAAACTAGCGAGCTCAAACTCCCATGCAATTCAACACACACACACACACACACACACACACACACACACACACACACACACACACACACACACACACACACACACACCTTCCAAAGCAGAGAGACGAGTCTCCATCCATTCCTGTGATTTTGTTTCACTCGTCTCCAGAATACTGGTGCTGCAGATGGAGCTGATAGGCGAAAAGAGGGGAAAACATACAAAAATAATTTGAATGAGATCCACCAGAACATCGAGGGACACAGTGAAACTACCTGCTGGCAGTGAACAATTTCAGATTTGTCTTCTACAGCAGGGGTGCTTCCTGTTAAGGAATGATCTAGCTCTTTGCCATTTGTGTCAGCAATTGCTGACACATAACAACACAGGTGGGAGACATGACGGATGTGATACTACAGTTTATTTGAACTGTGTCTATGATGTCTTTAACACATAGCTGTCTTCACTGTTATTTTTGCCACATAATCAAATCTAGTTCAGAAACAGAGCCTGGAAGCTGGCATAGACAGCGGTGTCCAAGTATTCATTCTAGGTCATGGTACTGAGGGTTGGTTGGTTTATTTGAGTGGCAGCTGGTCCACCATTTACATGTTAGGTAGAGTCAAACATCTCAAAAAATGATTGCACGTCGCTGACCTGGAAATTGGTACTGAAAGACAAATATAAATAAATGAATAATAACCGTCTCTCTGCATCTTTGTTTTCTGACAGCTTCCCACTGTCCATAGAATAGACTAGAGCGTAAAAAAGCATATGAATGCATTTGAAATGAGGAACACACGAAAAGATTCTAGAAGGTTCATCTAGGTTTGTGTAGCTGGTCCACATTTGGTTTTTGGACTGACTGAGTGGGGTGGCTGTAGCTCATTCGGTAGAATAGGTCATGTACTAATCGAAAGGTTGGTGGTTTGATCCCTGGCTGGCAAGATACTAACCCCCACTAACCTCCATCCATCGGAGTGTGAATGGATAGAAAATGCATAGAAAAAGTGCTTTCTTGAATGGGTGCATGTTGTATAAAGCACTTTGAGTGCTCCATATATATATATATATATATATATATATATATATATATATATATATTAGTCGTTGTGTCCTTGGGCAAGACACTTCACCTACCGCCTACTGGTGATGGCCAGAGGGGCCGATGGCGCGATATGGCAGCCTCGCTTCTGTCAGTCTGCCCCAGGGCAGCTGTGGCTACAACTGTAGCTTGCCTCCACCAGTGTGTGAATGTGAGAGTGAATGAATAGTGGAATTGTACAGCGCTTTGAGGGCCCCGCAAAGCGCTATATAAATGCAATCCATTATTATTATTATTATTATTATATGTAGGGATGGAGTTGTCGTGCTACCACAACCAAGATGAGTAGTTAATAGATGGAAAATAATTATTTAAAAGGGGTCTTTTCCTCCCCCTATGATTGTTTTTATAATCTTCCTTTAGTTATCATTATTACTAGGATCCAACAGTGGATTTAAGCAGAAGCATAGCAACCATTTCCTCTCACCATCTTCTGCTGTCCTTCCCTGAAGTGCTTTGCTCCACATGCTCCATGGACTTGCAGGGCCACGGTAACGGTGGCGAAGCCTGATGGTGTATTCTGTATCAGGTCTAAGGTGACAAACCAGGACAGAGTAGCCTTCCATTGTCACATTTCTGATCTGAAAATCAAGCTGTATAGCAAAAACAAAAAAAGAATGAGGTTGCGAAGAAGCAATACATACAGTCTGATGTTCTGTGAAACAATTTAATATCAGTAAATATTTAAAGTGACTTATTATGTCTTGCACTTTTTTTTCTAAGTTCTGCTGCTTAAAAATGTAACATTCTAAACACAGAAGTGGTGCTGAAGAGGAAGAAAACAGGATGTGTGAAGTTTTGGTTTCTGCAGGTGTGAAAATGAATGAACATCTTATTTCTGCATGTGCATGCAGTTATAGTAGCGGCTCACCTGCTCAGTCACTGTTTCAATTTGTGAATTCAGATTTCCCTGCTGGATTTCATTGTTAGACACAGGAAAGTCCGATGATACGCGACTCCAAGTTACATTCAGACACTGAGGAGAACCACGAACTTCTGTTACGTTGTTCAGGATGGCTGGAGGCAGCATCACTGAGAAATATGGGAAGAGAGACGTGAGGCATGAGCGATGAGATGGGATAAGCAAAGGGAAAGCAAAACTACCGTACCTTCTGTCCTGCCGGGCTGACATCGAGGGTGCGATGAAAAGCTCTCGCTTCCACCGTGTGCTGTGACTGTGATGCAAAAGTCAATCCTTGAAGTTGAACCATTAAGTCCTATTGTGCAGGTGGTTTCATGCGTGGTGCAGGTGTATGTCTTTTTTGCAAACCTGTTGGCACTTTGACAGAAACAAACATGCACCTACAAGGTCAACGGAGCGCTACTACACGAAAAGAGAGTGATGTACCAAAAAATGCATAAAACCGCAAACCCACACAGAAACATGTTGTGTCAGGCTCAGGTTCAAATTCACAGTTTTGCATACATCTTGAACAGTAATATCAGCTATAAAACCTAGAACAAAAAAAACACTGAGGAAGTGGAAACTGTGTCGAAGCATATCAAATCTCCCATCAAAGCCTCACACGAATGTCATTTTCAAAGGTGATTACACACAAAAGGATTTGCATAGGCACAATGAATTACCATCAAACAACAACACCAGCTCCAACTTGCAAACCTGCCTGCGTGCCAAAGCACAACGGTGGACCACTGCTGAACGGAGACTTGGGTAATCTCATTGAAATGGATAATTCTGAATCCACCACAGGCACCGATAAACACTGCAGATTGCTAAATCAATGTTAAGTTGACGAGCAGCATGCGCAACATCTCACTGAGAAGAAAAATGCAATGAAAAAAACAACAACCCAAAACTGAGCCTGCCATGACAGATATCAAACTTACATCTAAGACAGTATCAGACAGTTTGCTTCCTGCTTAGCAGCAGCTGTAGAGAAATTTTTAAAGGACCTAAAGCCATTTCTCAAGTTGAATTTCACAGTCATTAAAACGTTAAATTAAAGCCGTTCGTCAAACTCTTTCTAATAACGACCTCTCTTTAATAATAACAGTGATAAAGGATTTGGCACTGGTGACGCAAACTCATACAGAATGATTAGTAGCACAAATCTTTAACAAATTAAACCTGCAATAACTGATCTGTCTTTTCCACTCACAGACAGCGCACACAAGTGCTGAACGCACCGACAAGCGCAATTAGCAGTTATGGACAAGCTTTATCGCTTACTTGTAGATCTGTTACTGGTCTCCTGGCAAAAGTGCAACATTCACACTTGTATAAGTTTGCTTTTAGCTATACGTTTTTGTTTCTTTAACTGGCATTTTTTTTCTTTGCAAACAGCTGCATGTTGTAGCCTGAAAGACAGGTAAGAGCAGTAAGCGTTCATCATAATAGTAAAATTATGAGTCAGTCTGTGAAACAATGACCTGAAACTTTCCCTTACAGCCCGGTAAAGCTGAGCAGAGCTCAGGTGTTAAGTCCCCTGGAGGTTAATGATAACATGCCCAATGTTTTCATGTTGTTATACACTGAATGTTTTGTTGCAGTGTAGAATAAAGATGCAAGATTAAAAAAATAAAAATACAAAAGGTTTTCCGTGTAGCCAAAGGCTGATACTTGTAAGGGTTTTTCATCTTTGCCGCCATTGCCCCAAAAGACATCAACAGCGAGTTCTTTTATTGAGAAAAGCTGGGTTTTTTTAGACACGGAAAATGATCAATTTCAAACATTTTTTTTAAAAAGATACATCTTCAAAAAGACTGACTGGCACTTTGGACTTTTCATGGGGTTAGTGGACATTGTTAATCTACCAATGTTATACATCAAAAGGGAGAACTTGAGTGAATGAAAGAACAAGAAAAAAACAAACAAATGGGAAACAAAAGATCTAGTCAACAGGGTGATGAATATGAAAAATGATGTAAATTATAGGCTGCAGGCATTAGATCTCCAAAGAACAACACTGAAGATTTGTGTGTGATGGCCTTTCCAAAATTAAAATACTGTATTATAACATTTTTCAAACTATTGTGTTAAACCTAACAACTGATTCTGATTAGATACTCTGATTAGGATCTATAAAATCATGATCACAAAAATAGATTTTTACGTTGTTTCTTTTTCACTTTCCTTATCTACATATTATTCAAATGTCTTTGTCTTTCTTTTTATGTAAAAGAACATTTTGTCTCACCTAGATATCTTCTCAACCTGCAGAGTGTATTTCGTTGTTGGCGTGTCTCCGGGCTCCCAGTGGCAGGTGACATTAACTCGATGTATGAACACACAGCCGATTAGCCGAGGGGGTCGGGGGAAGGCCGTGGATGTTGTAATGCAAAACACTGGAAGCATTGAGAGTGGCTGGAGTTAATGACATGGAAAAGCACATGTTGCAGTTCATTGATAAGGATGAGTGTGGTTTTTAATTTATTGTGTGGTGTAGGTGGGTAAAAGTGGATTTTAAAAAAATAAAATAAAATAAGGACCTTTTATCTATGAGCCAGTCGTTGCATGTCAGCACTCGTGCCTTGCGGTACCTTTATTAAGCAGACTCATCCTTATTAGCAGGATTTATACTGATGCCAGTCTCTTTTGAAGTTTCGATTGATTATGTGTGCTCAAAAAAAATGAGGCTACGCACATTTTAAGCATCAGCGCAACTGTTTTATCATCTCAGAGTTTGAACACAGTGCAGAGAAAGGCTTTCATGTGACTCAGGTATGCAAAACCTCCACCGCCCAAGTCTGACTCACTGTTTTCAAATTTGGGATGGTGAAATAGAGATGATGAGAGGAATTAATTAGCTTTGAGCCATTTATAAGTTATTTTCCCTGAGGTTACAACAGTAGTTCAGGCAAGACGGAACAATATCCTTTCTTGGCTCCTACTGCCATAGCTTGTTTTGTCTGCTGGGTATACCTGTCGTAAGCCAATATAATCATACGCTGGTACAGGTGGACTGATTTCTTCAGAATGATGATAATGCTGACATTTGGGGACTTTTAGCTGTCTCAAAATCACCAATCTACTGCAAGATCAAAGCTAAAAAGAGGCAAAACTTTAAACCGATGATGCATAAATAGGGGATCTGGGGCTGAACTGCAGTTTCTGGCCTCAGGGTGTATACCGGGGATCCTTTGAATCCAGTGGGTTACACACTGGGGCCTGCATGGATCAGGCTAGTTCCAGTGTAGATGGTCGAGTGGACTGGGCTAAGGGGGAGACTGCAGAGAGATTCAACACCTTGGGCTCTTAGTTGTGTTTCCAAGCTGTTCCTCAGTTGTTTTTCTGGAGTGGCAGGATGCATTCCACTGCTGGGGGAGGACACTGCTGATAGGCAGAGCTCGTGTGATGGGTGCGCATTAGTGCAAGTAGCACTTTCGTGAATTTCTTGCAAGCGGAACATTGCATTGCAACAGGAGGTTTACTGCTATTGAAGTCCCCTGTCACCTATGTTAATAATGATAATAATGTGCCACTTATGACATGCTTCTAGTCATCCGACAAATGCTTGCCGAATTACGCACTCCGTGTTTTGGTCTTCACAGGCTTAAATAACAAAATGTTGTGCTCCACTGCATTCACTCACTTGTTGATAAGCTTGTCTGCTAATTGGTGTTTTATGGGTATTATACAGTAGAATAACAAAACGGTGTGGTATAAAACCAAAAACAATAACCTGGGAGGAAAGTAGAGGGATGTGGTGTGACATGTTGTGGTTGTAACTTTCTCATGCTTGGTGAGATTCTGTCATTTAAATAACAAATTATTACCCGGTTCCACTAACGACACTTCCAGAAATACCAGCACATCCTCACATATTGTTTGAAAGTTTGCTCTGGATGATAACAAACAGCAGAAAGATAACAAAGTTAAACATTACCCAGGACGAGTCCAGCCCCCAGCAGCCAGGTCCACATCACAGCTGGACTCCGCTCCATGAAGACCAACTGCTTTTTCACCCACTCACTCCCATCATGCTACATGCAAATCAAGGACTCTTCAAGGACTCTGCACGCTGTTCCGCAAAATTGCTAAAAAGATTTGTGAAGTGTCAGCACAGGATGCCTGATAATGAATAGCTTTAGTGGTTAGATTACATCATTTCCATTGAATGCATTTCTGTAAGTTAAAAACGGTTTCACTACAACATTTTTTACTGCTTTGAGTTCCTTGGCATTGCACCATAGGAAACGCACCAACCAATGTGACACATAGCAGTTTGTGCAAGCGACTTCCTAAAGTTTGTGAAAGTTTGCAAGTGGTAACTAGATCGATCACAATAAACAATTTGACATCTGACTTTTCCCCTTGACAGAAAACAAAGCTCCCCTCAGGGTGGGAGCTCTTACTCAGTGTGTTGATGCACACCAATACAAAGCCACTCTAGATTTTTTGGTTATTTAAAGTCAGAATAGAAAACAGCATTTTAAAATGGATTATCATTATAGCCCATCTAATACATCTCTCACAATCTGATATATTGGTATCTGCATACATAGCAGCCTGAGTCAAGGGTCGTTGCAGTATGCTGATACTGCTAACTAAACTGCAAGCAAAGTAAGCAATGGCCCAGATGTTGAGCTTTAAAAACATTATGAACTTTATACATTTATTGATTTACTAATATCAGAACTTTTATGTGCAAAAAGGTGCCAATCAGAATCGCCCATAACAAACTTCACTCTGAAATCTAAAGTTACATTTGTGCTAGATTCATAGTTTTCAGATTGAGGAGACAGTGACTGAGAGTTTTAGATGCAACTTGTTTTGGGTTCATAAAACTGTTTGATTATTTAATTTAATTATTTAAAGGAAGCTTAATTTCAGCTAAAGCACAGTGTGTGTAATATATAGAAGATTATAAACTATTCGCTGATTTACTGTGTTTAGTGCTTCTAAACACAGAAATGATGTAGCATAGCTTTCCAAGTATTCCACCTTTGCACGAATAGCATTATTAACAAACGTAAAATGCTTTAAATATATTGAAGAAAAAAAAAAAAATCAGGAAATTCTTAAGTCACACACTGGATCTTTATTAATCAAAACAAAATGATAAAACAAGTTCAGTAGAAATCAAAATCATCAAATCTTTGAAGGTTGGAAGTTAGAGTTAAACATTGCTCAAGTGTTCCTTTTTTTATTATTATGCATATAAACGAATCACTGGACTACAGGATGACCCCAATACATTTTTTTTTTATTGGATCACTGTTACTCAATTTTTATTTGATGGGCTCTCGCGATCTGTTTCTATTGTAACTCAGCAGGTTCTCAGCAGGACAGTAACAGCTGGAGTACTTTGGCTTTCTGGTCATTCTTGATCACTTTCCACATTTATTTAATTTAATTTAAAATGCGTTATAGAGAAATGATTACGATGCTTTTTGTTTTTCCTTTTTATTCTTTGTTTTTAACCAGCTGATCAAAATAGATTTGGGTAAAACATCGCAACGAAGTGAACTCGAAATTTGCAAATAATTTTTTTTTCGAACTGAAAAAGCCAACTTCTCAACCAACTCACTAATAACGATGCGCGAAAGCACCAATGAGAGCTCAAGGAATCAAGCAACAATCACTTTTAATCACTCATTAAGAATTGTGGTAGCAGATTTTCTCGTCAATAAACCGCTAACACTTGAGCAGCTTGACAGGTTGTCTTTTTGTTTGCTTACTGAAGCGTTAATCACGTTAAACAGCAGAACAAACATGCACTATGTGAGTTTCAACCAAAGTTGCAATTCATGAAACGAAACGAGCGGCTGCAAAATGTCAAAATCCGAACTCCTCTTACCGGATTATGCCGAACGATACCCGTCTCGTAGAGTTCATCTACAGCGATTGCGCAAAATCTGCCGCCTGTCACCTCGAAGTAAACACACCAGTGCCGCCCCACTCCGTGCCCAATGTGTGGCGTGCTGTTGCCTAACTGCGGATCGAGGTCCCCCCAAACGGTCACTTTTATATAGCCTACATGACATTTACACGTCACAAATAACTCATAATAACTTTTTCTATAAAGAAAAAAAAAAAAAAACAGGTTTCACTTTCCCGCATTCTATGTTGTGGCCAATTTACACAGAAACTACTCTAAAACCATTAAGCGCATCTGCACTATAATAATAACAATCGCTTCCTTTCAGCTATTACCTTTCTTAGCCTCGAAATTAGTCTGCAGTGTGTAAAACTGACGCATGGGGCTTGTGTTAACAATAACTATAAAAGCAATTAAGACGTGAAGGATGTACTACAGGATATGTGCTGCATAATGTCACAAAGAAACTTCATCTGTGGGTAAGAATATCCCCCGAGTTGGTCTAATCAACCTGCAATTAAGCATGTTGTTCATCATTACCAAAGATGCACAACAATAGTCTTTAAAAAAAAGATATTTCACACACACAAGCATGTTTTTAAGGAAAATAAGGAGAATAATCACGCTTAACAGCAGCTTTATCCTGGCAAAAATTAGACGGGTAAAATCAGGAAATCTTCAGTTAATACAGTAAGTCCACAGTGGCAAATATCCAAGGGCTTAAACACTAAGATGTTGCAGTAGTCTTTTACCTATGTGCATAGCTATTCACGCAGCAGAACAAATAACAACGCTTAGTCATTATTTCACAAGGAAAACACTTCATCACGATTACAGTCTTCGGCAAGGAAAATGGAACAATCAACAGCTCTCTGGGGGCCGGTGTTTGCCGTCACTGCTCTTACTCTGAGCTGCATTTGCGAGACAGAGGCAAACAGAGCTGTTGTATTCTGGGAGAGGGGCTGGCTGATCGGGCTCCCCGGCTGATCGTGTATGGGTCATATCCCTCATACAGAGCCTTCCTCTCTTTAGGACTGGACAGATCAAGAAGTCTTTGGCTGGTTATGTAGCTCTTTGCAGCTTTGGAAACGGACCAGCACACTGGGCGGTCTCCTTTGAACTCGGGGTGGTCATTCTTCGGAGCTAGGGCAACAAAGGTGATTGTGTCAACTAGCAGACAATACAATGCAAGTTTAAACACATGAAAAAAGTCTAGACAGCTTGAAAAAAAAAAAAAAAAAGCAACTCGATTCTAAAAACAAATTTGTATTCAGACGAACCCCCACGGACAAGAAGTGGAACCACTTCAGTAACCTAAAGAAGTCCAGTTGCCTTTATTTCAAGCTCTCTAGAGAACCTTTACCTGGGTGACTGAGAGCCTAGACAAGCAAAGAAAAGCAAGCAGGTGAAAATTGCATGGTGGAAAAAAATAGGCTTACTGGCGAGTAGCTCTATGTGTGCAGATGCTTTAGAGGGCAGGTGGATTACTTGTACATGTTTAGATACGTGCCTGGATTTCTCCAGAACCTGCCTTCGCTTTGGCTGGGCGAGCTGGCAGATCCGTGAAGTGGCAACAGCTGTCTGTGTGCTTACCTGGAATCAAATTTGTAAATAAGCCTATTAAACACAAAGAAGAATGGTGTCAGTCAGGTATTTTTCATCCTGTCCATATGAAACATGGATTTATAGTCATGTCACACACTTTAAATTGAAATGTATCACACCACACCTAATTAGATAAATTAAGTTGAAAGGATGTACAGGCAATCACACGTCTCAGGATTAGGGAAGTTATTAACTTCGATCATCCTAACTTTCCTTGAAGGGAAAGTCAAAGCCAACCACAAAACACCTGGACCTATTCGTGCTTTCAGAATACAAAACCAGTAAAAAACACAAGACGGCTCTGTTGAAAGTTATAATATAATTATATAATATATTTTAAAGTTTTGGCGCTTTAAATACCGGACATTCTGGCCTAACTAACACAGTAGGCTGTGGAGTTTAAAAGACTTTGTGGCAGGTATGGTAAACTAGCAGTCATCTAACAATGCACCACATATTCATTTATTTTCTCTCAGGAAATAGTTTGTGTTACTCACAGGGACCGACAACGGGCAGGCGGGCTGCCGACCAGCTGCAGGCGCCCGAGGTTGAGCCAGATGACACACCCGTTTGGATGGGACGGCCTTAAGAGCCCATTCACTGACCTGCCATATGGGAGAAATTCTGAGGAAGGACATAAAGATGGAGAGAGCTATAAAAAAAAAAAAAAGGTCTTGCAGGTACAGTTTAGCTACTGCCTAATTTGACGTGTTTGTTTGTGACATGTGTAGTGCCAAGAAAATTACTATAAATAGGTTTTCTCGTTATGTCAGGGCCAAGGCCTCTAAAGGGAAGGCTTCAGAAGCTTCAGGCTTCATGAAGGTCTGCACTTTACTCTGCTGCAGATATGCACACAGAAAATTCTAAGAGGTCTGATTGCAAACACTGATGATGAAAGTTTCATCACTTGAATCCAATCAAACAAGTTTCTTATCTTGGTTTACTGGATCTTGCTAATAATATTAGTACAACATAAGATATCTTAATGGGGACAGGGTGACAAAGCTGTGGAAAAATCTAACATTAAAAACTTTTAAAAAAAGGAACAAAAAACTAGAAAACTGACTCATATCGTACGTATAAGAGCACATAAATGTTTCTGAAAAAAAACAAAGTTATTAAGAAACTGCCCAAAATGGGTCGCGCATTTATTAGAAGTCTATTATATTTACGTGACTTGATTGTAGAACTTTCTACTTATGCACAAGTCCGACCAGCGGGGGGTTAACTCTGTTGAAAACAAAATAACAATTATGCACGGTGTTACAAAAAGGCAGCAAAGATCAAGTTTGCCAAGAGAAGAAAAAAGGAAAAGATTGGTACACAGACCAATTTTAGTGGTTAATCTGCTCCTTTCTGGTGGAAGCTTATCCAGCCAGTAAACAGACCGACTGAAAAACAGAAAAGAGCCCATTTGTGAAAAAGAAGGCGACAAAGACAGAGAGCTTCGTTAAAGGGTGCGATTCAGACCTACCGGTCTGGATATCTTAGTCTGTTTGGTTTGGGTTGAGCCAACTGCTGTATCCGAGTCGCCATGGAAACACTTTATGCAACTGGGAGAACGCTTTGCTGCTAAAATGATTCAGTTGTAACAAAAGAGAGTTTCTCAATTACAACCACATGCTTTTATATCTGAGACAGCACATTTGTCAGTAGTTCTGGTCGATCATTATCATAATGGTAGTCTTAGATAAAGCTGAAATGCTTGAGCGGCTTGGGATTCATAACTTTTAGTTGCCTAAAGATGACGACACAATGTCTGGATAAAAGCATTAGGATGATTGTTACTTTGGTATAGTTCTCCAGTGTTCTTGAAGGGTATTCAAAGCTCGTCTTTAGATGTTGGCTAACTTTTGCTCCATTTTCTATCAAGATGATCCTGCAATGCTTCAATAATGTTAATATAGTTTTTAATAATGTTTTTCTATCCAGGTACGCTTTTACTTCACTGACAGAGATCACTATCATCTTGAAAAATCAAGCTGTTGCCAATCACATGCTTTCCATGATAATGCGTGATGGATCAAAGCCTGACAATACTTTTCTGTGTTCATAATTGAGTCGTTTTTTTTAAAGATCTCCAACAACGCTGGCTGAAATGGCGCCAAACAATGACAGAGCTCTACAGATGTTTTACTGATGCTGTAGACACTAACTGTTGCACCTCCCTGATGACCTTTACTGTACATACAGTTGATGTTGTCAGCTTAAAAATTCCAAACTCAGATTCTTTTCTCCTCGTTTCACTTCCTAAAAAAAGAACTTCTTGACATCTTTTCCACTAAGACCGTTTCTGATAGGTCATGAGTCAGATCCATATCGATTTTTCCCTTTTTCTATTAGGGACATGACTTTCAGATACTGTATATCTACTGCAGATAGTCAGATAGTCGTTTGTCCTCCCCTTGTCAAGTTTCCTAAACATTTTTAAGAACACATTACACACCATGCTGAGACATGCCAAGTTTTTGGCCAATATTTCATTGGGAATCACCTTGTTGGTGCATAAATGTTATTTTATGCCTGTCAAACTATGTTCTCTTTGGCTTTTTTTTTTTTTTTTTTTCTTCATAGAACCAACTAAAGAAATAGGAACAAATGATCGGCTTTTATAGAAAGTGTCTAAAGACAATATTTAAAATTGTTTTTTGTTAAGTTGTCTGATATTTTTAACCACAACACACATTCATCCTTCTTCTTCCATCTCCATTGTGGGGATTGTCGCTCCCAATGAAAATCTTGGCATCAACTATTGCTTGAAATCACTTTTGAAAAACAACCAAAAGCCTGACTGTTTGGAAGCAAAACATAACGCATGAGGAATGACTGAAGACTTTTTCCACGTAGTGTAACAAGCCTGATTAGTTGTCTAGGCAAAACGAGAGAGTTTTAATACCTTTGTATAATTGGTATAAAAGCCAAGTGCATTATACCCTTCCAAAACTGCTTACACTATAAATAGCAGAAACCAATTCACACAATTAGCTTTAACATATAACAGTACTTTTTCAGTTACCTTAAAGCTATACTTACCTGTCCTGCAGCTGAGGTAGCAGCTTTCTGTGTTGACACCAAAACCTGCTGGTTGCTGTAGTAACAGGTGACAGTACACCTGCCTATGTTGAATGTGCTTGGCAAAGCGAGATCGTCTCCCACTTGCTGCTCGCATAAATTTCTCACTTTGTCATTGGCAGTGAACAGCTGCAATGTGAGATAAGACCTACATTTAACTTTAACTAGCATTCATACTTCATTCATTCTTCAACTGCAAAAATACTAAAGATTTAGTTACTATATTTTTATTTACATAAACTCCAAATGGGCATGAATATCATGATTCCTTTGAACATTTTTCCCTATATTGGAAAGACTGTATAGCATAGACTTTAAAAAAAACAAGAATTAGATGCACAAATTTGGATTCATTTCTCCAGTCCAGACAACTGACCTGGCCAAGGCAAATTAATTTCTCATCAGTGATTGAGACTGACTTATCAGTCATAAACAAAATCATCGGTATAAAAAGTTTGACAGCACTCACTGGAGTGATCAATACTCAACAATGGGAAATTCCAAGGAACTCTGTGAAGAGCTAAGACTGAAAACTGTGCACAAGATGGAAAGGCCTCTTTCTAAACAACTGCACATTCCAACATGTAAAACATTGTTAAGCTTTGTAGTTATGTACAACTATCAAACAATTGCGCATAAATACAAGTTATTCAGATGTATCACCACTTTGTACAGGACTGGAAGACCCAAACTGTCATCGTCAGATGAGAGGAAATCGGTTAATGTCCACTAGCTCGACTGAAATTTGTAGCTGACCACATAAAGAAGTCGAAAACCTCCTAAAGAAATGTTTGATGGTCAGACGAGACAAAGATTGAGCTGACTAGAATGACAAGGTGAGGCTGTCAAACCTACAAACATCAACAGCTATCAGGTATTGTGGTGGGTTTTGTTTTTTTTGCCTGTCCCTTGTGGTTCTTTAGCCGCCAGAATTGATCATGGCCTTGCCATATTGGCCCATTGGATCAGCCTTTGTTGTTATTTATTTTATTTTCAGTTGTTACAGACGGGACAGCCATGGGCTGGGGGACAGGAAAGTGAGAAAGGGCACTTAAAAAAACAAAAACAAAAAAAAACCAACCCCAACAACTGGGGGTTCCAACAGGACTGTGACTGTAATTGCACATAAATTGATAAAGCAGACCAACACAGGACATCCGGAATTTCCTTACCAAAGCCACAACCTCAACCTTGTTGACAATTTGTGGACTGCTTAAAATAAGAAAATAAATAAATTTTTTAAAAAAAAAGGAAAAAAAAGAAAAAAGAAAATTCAGCTTCAAGGAATCCTACCATTTTAAACTTGTTTCATTTTGACACTGTGTGGATTAGAAAAAAATCCAAAATAAATTCGAAGTTGTGCACCATATTCTTCTTCTTCTTCTTCTTTTTTTTTTTTTTTTTTTTTTTAAATCCATCATTCCATCTGAGAAAAAAGAAGCGTGTGTAATTTTCTATGCTAAACTGTGTGCTGGAGGAGTAACTTACCTTTAATTCAATTCCAAATTTTAATTTACCTCCCCTTACCTGGAGTCATTATGAAGCTCATATGAAACATTAAATATAAAAAAAAAAATAAATAAATTAAAAAAAAAAGGAAAAAAAAAAAAAAAGAATGCAGAGACAAACTGAAAACACCACAACCTTTATTTTTACAGGGTTTAAAATTTTATAAAAAAGCACAGTAATTAAACTACCAAAGCTTCTTTGATAATCATGTTCACAAAGCCACAAGCTTTCAGTATAATACTGTAGTTAATATTCTCTAAACTAGTATTGCAGGTGTCTGTTATTGTGTGACGCAGTCAACTTTGTGTTGTTCACACATTAACAAGAGGAGCCAAAAACACTGCAGGGCAAAACGGCTACAGCATCAAGTGACATTGGCGGGCCTCTGAAACGCGCAGAGAGAAAACCCCAGGGCGCAGAGATGGTCCGACTTAAATATGTAGTGTTTGGTTCATAATTGTAACTAAAACTTAAAAAAATATAACAACAATACTGCTTGTAGTCACAGCATGATTTCAACTGCATTTCCAACCTTTTAAACTTAGTTCTCAATCCTCACACCAGAGCTCCAATCACTTTGAACTTTTTTGTCAGTTTAAAACATGAAATTCATGTGACAAGAAAAAACAAACAAACAAAAAACTGGATTATTGGCACAAGCTAAGGCCACCCTGACCCCACCAATAATATTCTTTAAGTCTGCTTCACATTTGACAGCAATAAAGACAAAACTCCATGCAAGATTACATAAATTCTACCGTCTCAAGACTAGATTTTGTCTTTTTCCTCTGTGAGGTGAAAGTACTCAGCTAACAATCCTATTATCAACAATTGCTGACTTTCAAGAGTCCGTGACAGATAAATAGAGGGATTTCAGTGATGTACTGTTTCACAGATTCCTTAAGCACTGAGCTCTCTTGTAAGCGGCCAGTGTAGATACAGGGATTAAAGTAAAAACAGAAAAGATGGCACCAGATGGTCCAATCTCTTGCAAGCTGTGCAGGTAGAATGGCAGTGTCATAGCATGTAGGACACAAGTAGAAATAGGTAAATACTAAGAATATATATGTATATAAGAATATATTCAGTAGCACCATGAAAATCAGGATGTGTATGTCACCGTCAGAGGGTCTGCACTGGGACAGGATACAGCAGGGACATATGCTCGGCTCCTCTGATTGGCAGCTTGTGTGTCGTGTAGTAGGTGATGACCTCGGGGATGGTCAAGAATGGAGGGCTGTTCTCTCCGAGGACGTAGCGGCCGTCTGGGGACTGGGTGAACTTCATATGCATGAAGCCTTTGCAGCTCCTGACAATAAAGAGACAGTGCAGATGAGCCTCAACTTGCCTGACAGGAATGTTAATTAGTACACTGAAAGACTGAGAATGAAAGTGTGTGTTTGTGTGTGTGCATGAGCATTACAAAATGTTTTAAGACCTTATAATTATCAAAACTGCCACCTGCAACAAATATGTCACGTTATGTTTCGTACAACAATCGGAGCGCCACACAGCTTTCTGTGATGAAAGTATTCCTGCAGTCTCAGATCAACATACCAATTGTGTTATCATCATTGCTTGGGGTGGGCCGCACACAATCAGCCCATTCAGGTTTGCTTAATTAAAAAGTTTCAACAGGAACAACAACAACAAAAAACTGTAAAGGGAACTGGAGAGTTGTCATTCAACCAGGAGTCAGCATCTGTGCCTATTATTTTGGTATGAATTGCCGACAGTTTTATTCCTTCTCACTGTGAATCACTGCTGACTGTTTATATAACCGAGCCTCAATCTCTAAATGTCAAACTTTGAAACTGGCGTCAAACATAAATACAAATCCTTCACTTTTCCTCCTCTAACGTAAAGAGTCACGTGACGAACTTAGATGTATAAAAATACTGTGTTTTAAACTCATTTATAGGTATTTAATCCAAATGTGTTCAGGTCTCTGGGACTATGTCACACACACACTGCTGTAACTTTTACTGCACGGCTTCCTTCTGTGGTATTAGTGAAGGGTCTATGAAACAGAAAATCTGATTGGGAATAGGTTATTAATTGATATAATTAATGTACCATTAATCTCACTATGCACCCTCAGAACTAACTTTAATGTCAACTTATTCATTCTGCAAAGTGAAGTTCAGGGATCCAAGATAAAAACAATGGCCAAAATCATCGCTTAGAGAAGCTTGGGTTTGTCTTCCTGTAATTTTGTTGGTGCGTTGGTGGTAAAGATAGCAATCATTAAAGATAACATCTTGAGTTCAAACAGGTCTTTCCTGCACCTCTCGTTTTCCTTGTATTTGTTATGTCGTCACCTTCTACAAATACCCTTACTTAACCCAACAAGCATGTGGTATGAAAGCAAACTCAAGCATCTGAAAAATGCATTTTTATTCTGAACGCAAAATTCAGCTTGAGCTTTTACACATCTGGCTTTCTTCCATCAAAACAATATTTTAGATCAGATTCTATCACATTACCAAAACATGGCTTTGGCAGCAGTTTGTTCAAGTTTCCCTTCCTCCATTTTGCAGCTACATTTCACTTTTTTTTTTCTTCCCTTTTGCTAATTTGATCAGTGGTTTAAGCACACATATGCTCAGAGAATCCACAAATATTTTGGTAAAACATTGCACTGGAGTCCAAACAAATTCCTGTGCTCTTTCAGCTCACTGCTTCAAAATAATACAGATGTGAGATTGGGAGCAATTCCCAGCATGCCTATGATCTTTTCCAAGCAGCTGTTTCCATGTTGGTTATTAAAGAGACTAAAAAAAAAGACACTTGCTGAGAGAAAAAAGACGGAAAAAAAGGTTGTTGTAACCAAGTGAGAACAGAGCAACTACAAAAATGATGTGCAACAATACCCAAATGGGTGGGTGCGTGGGGGACCAGATCACATAAATTTGGGAAGGGCCTAAAGCCAAGTAGTACACAAGGGAATAATTACCCTTTAACAGACTGCGGTAATATTGAAGTAAGACAACATGAAGGGTTTTTTTCCTTCTTTTTGATGCACTCCACACCGAAGCATTCAGGGACACTCATGTTTACCTGAGGGAGAGAGAGTAGTCGTTTCGGCACGTCTGGCTATTTCTCACCAGGTAGGAGCTCTCTTTGCACAGAGTCAGCAGACTTTCTGCTTCTGCGCGGCTCAGGGCTCCATGGTACCACCTGCAGGCAAGCAGCAGGACAGCATAACACAAAGCTAAACATTTTATAAAGTCATAACTGCATTAATCTTTTCATAAACCAGTTGCAAAATTTTATACATAGCAAGCATTGTTTACAGCAATGGGCATAAGTGCATATCAGCCAGCTTTATATCAGCTTGAACTTAAAATATTTGTTTTCCTTTTGTTGTTGCTGATGGTAACCCATCACATTTAGGATGTGAAACGCAGAAGACAAGACAACACCAAACATGTGACAGTAATCGCCACAATTTCTTTATAATCAAATAAAAAAAGAAAATAAGCCAAGCCGAGTGCGGCTGGTTGTGTTTTGCAGATGCAAATGCGAGAGGAAATGCAAAGCTCCAGCCTCCATTTCTGATTTAGCTTTTACTTTCTCACTCTCACACACACACACACACACACACACACACACACACACACACACACACACACACACACACACACACACACACACACACGTCTTGCATTTAAAAAAAAATGCAAGACGATGCATGTCTGGACCAACGGCCTTGAACTTGAACTTAAACAAGGCCGTTTTTTGTTTTGGTTTATTTGAATGACCTTTACCATTTTGAAAAACAAAAAAAACAAAGATTTTGAGGAACTTCACTTAAAAACAAAAGACAATTAATTACTTAGAAGCATGATGAAAGTGGAAGGGTATGTTGTGCAAGAAAGACTGCTATTTTTTGGAAGTAGAATAAAAAAAGAAAAAAAAACTAGTAGAGCCAACATCAAAGGTTCAGACTGTGAATCTCAACTTACACTTGCTTCTCCAGCGGCAGAGATGGATCCACCCTCTCTCCCAAGAGCGAAGGAGTGTCACCTACAAGACGGAGTGTAGTTGCCTCTGATGTGGCGCCTGTCATGGTAAGCCTGGACTGTTCTGTGTGACCTCGTGATCGCTCTCTTTCAGTCCCTTCAAACTGAACTATGGGCACACAGAGAGAAAATGATAAGTCAAAGACAAGTAGCTACAGAACTGTAATAAATGGCCTGTATTTGTATAGCGCTTTACTAGTCCCTAAGGACCCCAAAGCGCTTTACACATCCAGTCATCCACCCATTCACACACACATTCACACACTGGTGACGGCAAGCTACATTGTAGCCACAGCCGCCCTGGGGCGCACTGACAGATACCAGGAAATCCCCAATTTACCTGCTAGGGCTTTAGAGATGTTGTCCTTCTTCCACTCCCACGGCTGGTCGTATTCATCAGCCGGCCTCTCGTCATCCTGAGGCAGCCTGCTCTCCTTGCTGTCTATCACCCCACCCTCAACCTTCTGAGGCAGACCAGCTCGATGGTGGTACCGAGTCCTCTCCTCATATGGGTTGTCATATAGCTGACTGCCATCTCCACTCCCAGACCGGTTGGCCATCATGTTGTGCTGTAGTTCTGCACAGGAAACATAGAAGGTGAAAACTTTTCACCTTTAGCCCTCCTAAGAATTAGGTAAGTAATTCTTCCCAAAACACTTGTACCTCAATAAAATGCACAATAAATGTGAATTATTTATGGTACGGTAAGTATTTCACCATATACAAGTATCAACTTTTATGTAGAGGAAACCTGAAATGATTCGCTGGGCCTCAAATGGCTCCATGTAACTGCAGCAGTCTGCTGGTGCAGATTTGGGCTCCCAGTTTGTTCTGGCTCTTGGGTGTGGATGTGCATCAAAAGGATCCGAGTAATCTGCGTCGGCCTCTGACGCTGCTGGGGCAGAGGGAACCACCTTAGTGGGGGGGATAGAAACAAAGCGAATTACACAAATTAAATGCAATGACATTGGACCTCAGTGTTTTGAGATTGTGATTGTCTAAAATAACAATGCTTACAGGTTCCTCCTGAACAGTCACAGGGCTCAGAGGGACTTTACAGCGACCAAACTCCTGAGAGTCCACTTTAATCAGTCTGTGTTTTGGAGACACAAGTTTTACCTAAATGTAAGACATGGATAGAGAACACATTAGAAAATGAATCGAACATCACCCAAACAGGCGCATATCTTTTTTGGAGCATGTGCATTTAAAAGTGGTCATTGGGAAACAATTTCTGTAGGGACACAAGGCTTTTTTGGGGAGGGAACATAAGCTGCATGTGCGCATGACTGTAAAAAAAGGAGTCCAAGTCATACCTCTACACCATTAGGCAGCGCTGAACCAAATGCAGGGAAAGAGGGAAGGCTCACAGTGGCATTACAGGAGCTGAAACCGCCATTCTGATGCTCCTTATCGGTGTGCTGGTACGGGTCCTCAAAATCTAGCTCCTTCTGAGCTCTGTAAGCCCTCAAAATCTCGCTCTCGCTGTAATCTGGCCTCGGGGGTTGTGGAGGATCACGCCTGCTGCCAAAGTTCAGGTAGTCCTTCAGCCACTTTGCCATGGATCTGTGGGGATGAAGTAGTAAATATCACATTATAGGGGCTGTTTAGTGATTATTAAATTGGCCATTTCAGCTGCTACATTTGGACACCATCTTACTTAACAGAAATGCACAAATCTGCACAAATTTCTTCCACCTTTGTTTTTATATTCCCTGACAAAGTCACCCCCAAAACAGAGAGCTATTGTTACAACAATATACTCAACAGGTTAGGCAAGATTAACCCCTAATCTTGAACCCATGTGGTTAGCTTGCGTAAGATTTCCTCTAGTTTAATAAACAGCAAAGCAGATCTCAGGGTCCACTGACAATCGCTAGTTAGCATTAGGTTGTAAATTAAAGGGGTTCAATCAATCACTTTCTCATAACACTGGATTAAGGGTAGCATTTCCCTCCTAAAAAATACTCTTAAAGAGCTTAACAGCTAACGAATCCTACTGTCTTTTAGTTTAAGAAGTTATGAGTTGGAGTATTGAGCTGTGCAGTTAAATATGAGTCACTGCAGTGTTAACATGTCTAAGCTAAGTTAGCCGAGTAGCAGCTACCGTCAGTTTCTGCTAACGTTACTTCTTTAGGCTCACCCTTTTTCTTTGCATTGACGGTCACCCGTTCCAGTTATGTCTTTGTGGTTACCATCCGGGTTTTAGTGTTAATGCTGTCCAGCCTCAAAGTAAAACATATGCAATCGCTAAAATTTGCTTCGGAGCCAAGCAGGTCAGACAGCTAATGCTAGCCGAACCAGAGGAGACACTGGAGCAGACCGTCTCCGACACACCACTCAGACCCACGGCGGACTGGATTAAAGGGGAGGGGACACACATTTATTTATTTATTTATTTGTTCATTATTTTTGTGAGTCGACATTAAAGTCATACGAACCCTGCCTAATCCACTGTTTAAGCTGCAGCGCTGTGAATAATCCTCATTCTTTCAAAAATAATCCCCGCCATCGTGGAATATTTTGCTTTTCATCTGTTTTCTACACTGAAGAGTGTGCGACGTATCACTGTGAACTTTAACCTGCAACATTGTTCACATATGCTAAATTTTAGATTATCTTTGAACTTTGAATTGGGCTTTAAATGATTGTACTGCATACAACTTTAATTATTTTTAAAAACAAAAATTGGGTGAAAGTTTTTAATCTATTTTTGCTTTTTCTAATCCACACTGGGTCAAAAATATACATACAGCCTTAAATATATAAATACACTCGCCTATTAAGTTCTCATTGGTAATCACAATCGACTACATCTGGTAGTTTCTCTTTGCCAGCATATAAAGGATTTATTTGACAGCGCACATTGGATTGATCAATTCTCATAACAATAGAAAAGTCCAAGGAACTCAGTGAAAATAAGAAAGAAAATTACATAGAAGAGGCAAAGGTATTTCGGAACCAATTAAAAATAACTGCATATTCCAAGATTTTCCCTTCAAACAGCTGTACGTAATCGCCAAGGACTGGAGGAAGACCAAAATTGTCATCCTCAGATGAGAAAAAAAATGGTTAAGATGTTAGAAACAACCCAAGAAGCACCTAGGCTCATGCCTGCCATGAACTGGAAACTGCTGAAACACAGTGTCACGGTCCACAGTGAAGACAGTTTTACATATCTGTAGACGGAGAGGGTGCTGACTAAGAAAGACGCAGCTACTCCAAAATCAACACCTTCAAGCTTGACTGAAATGTGAAGCTGACCACATGAACAAATCAAATGCCTTCTGAAAAAAAAAAAAAAAAGGATTGTCAGGCAAGAGAAAGCCTGACCGATTTGGCCACAAATACAAGAGGTATGTTTGGAGGAGCAGAGGTGAGACTTTCAAATCTAAAAACACTGTAGGGTACCAAATGTAAATGATGGTGGTTCATTCTCTGGAGCTGTTTTGCTGTCAGTTGAACTAGTTCATTTCACAAAGTGCAAAGAACTAGGCCTACCTCCACATTCTCCTACTTCACCTCAACTCAAAAGCTACACACAGTTGGGTGTTCCAATAGGACTACGGTCCTATGGGAACGGAAAAAGCAGGCTAAAATTAAGCTTCTGGAACGGCCTTCCCAAAGTAAACCTCAGTCCTGCTGGAAATTTGTGAACTATGCTTAAAAGCGGGGTTGGTGTGAGGAAATCAACAAATTTCATTGCACTAATTCTACCAAAAACAGTGATCAAATATCTTGCCAGAAGCTTGTTGATGGCTAGCAGAGATCATTAAAGATGCTGTACAATAATTCCACCCTGGAACAATTCCACAACTACTTAATTTATTCTGGGCTCTGAGAGTTAGACTACAGTGTGTATTTTGATTTTTAATAATGCTGGCTGCCTGAGGTGGAGCCAGCTTATGTATATGAAATGAAAGTTAAATCCAGTTAATCCTGTCTGTGGAGGGGAAAAAAACTACACAAATGAATTTGGATTACTGATTTACTGACTTATCTTGGCTTTGTGGTCAAATGTTGAAAATGAGCTTCCTTTGAAGGGTGTCTGGGCTCTCCCTTTGAGGCAAGGTGGGGAGCTTGTTCATTTACAAGAGCAGAACTTCTACTGTTCCACAATGAAGGACGTCAGTTGAATTGGTTTGGGGACTAGATTAGGATGCCACCTCCTGGACCTGGATGGCTCTTAGGTGGTGCGTTTAGGGCATGGACCTCAAGACCAAGGACAAGCTGAGAAATAACCCAAACATGCACATATGTGTCTCTGCTGGCTTGGAAACACCAGCATTATAATATGCTTTTAAGACACCAAGTTAAAAAAAATGCTACATACAAACAGTACAGACATTTTAATAAACATTAAAATATACAGGTGGTATAGTCACAGGACAAACAGACCCATTTTTCTGTGGATCTGACTGGATTTAAACAACTGGGGGGAGATCCTTAAGCTGATTTATATGAGATTTCAATATCTGTATAACATTACAAACAGGGCTTAAGCACTGTATTCCTTTCTGCACCATACATATAATTGTATGTCAGTCACTTGAGTCATCTTGTTCTCATTCGCTGTCATTGCTGTCACTGTCTGAATACGCCCCCAACAGGCTGAGGGATGATGACCCATTTTGTGTGGTGACGGGTTTAGAAGCGCCTGTCGTCGCTGGCTTTGAATCTGAAAAACAAGACAAACAAAGACTGTGTCTTACAATGAAGAAAAAGCTAACTTTTGATTAAAGATGTGAACAAGTACCAACACGAAGGACATAGTTTGGTGAGAGAAAAACAAAAGTCAAGTACAAAATGCCAGAGACTTCAAATAAAAGAGGCCAAAGTGTGTAGGATACCGATGTGTTACCTGTCTGTGAGATAGGAGCAGCAGTTTCCGTTACTGAACTGGGTTTGCTCACAGTCATTGCTGGTTTCTTTCGGACAACCAGTGAACCTAATGCTCCTTTACCACCCAGCGTCCCGACACTCCTCTCCCAGCTCTCCACCTTGGCCTTCTTTGCGCCTCCAGCTGAAGCTCCCTGTAGAAAGGATGAGGAAAATACAGCCCAAAGCTTTTCGGTCAGCAACACATAGAAAATTCTCATTATGTACATTGTGATTGTGGAATTCTGTATTTAAAGACAATGAGCATTGTGAAAGTCACTGGCCTTAACTGCCACAACCTTACATATAAACCCTCTTCCAAAGAAGCTGAGAAAGTGTGTAAAATGTAAATGAAAACAGAACATCATATTTAACATTTAAACTGAAAACCACTGTGTAGCATCACCTCGTCTTTAACAATAGTTTGTTAGCAACCAGCTGACGGACTTTTAGGAGAGGAATTTTCTCTCGTTCTCGTCTGATAAGAGATTCTAGCTGCTTGGCAGTCTTTGCCATATTTTTCATTTCATGATTGTGCAGATGTTTTCCACTGATGAATGCAGGCAGCCCAGCTCCGCACCTGAACTTTTCTACTACAATGCCATGCTGTTGTAATAGATGCAGCATTGTCTTGCTGAAATATGCAAAGCTCTCCCAGAAAGACACGGTCTGGATGGAAGAATATGTTGCTCACTCTAAAACCTTTTCAGCATTGTTGCTTTTCACTTTGCCTCAGTCAATTTTAAGCTAGGTTTGGGCCACAGAAGATGGCCATATTTCTGGATCACGTTCACATGTGTCATGAGAGGTCTGTGTTAGGTGACTGGGTTTATGAAAACCCAGCTCAATATATTGATCTCCAGACTCTAAACTATAAAATGAAAATCATAGTTCTTTATTCAAACTTTGAAACATTGGAGGTAAAACAGGAAAATGAAGAGGCAGTCACTGAAACCTTGAGGATTATGACTAAATAATCTTGACAGATATTTCGATATGTCACATGTGGGTGGCTATACAGACCTCTGCCTCTGTTGGTTTGTCAGCAGTGAGGATGTCTGTTGGTTTGTCTGAGCTGGACTTGTTTGACTGTTTGCTGCTGCTCTCTTCTTCTGTTTCTGAATCAGAGTCAGACTCTCTGAGTCTTTTCACGAGAGCACGATCCAACATCTCCCTGTTGAACAAAGCACAGTGTAATTTTAAATTTCCACATATACATCTAACTATGTATTAGATATTATAGCAAAAAACATTTTCAATTAAATATGAAACATGCTTGAGATTGTTCAAAAAAAAAAAAAAAAAAAAAAAAAAAAATCAGACAATTTTTCTGAGCATGCACAACTCACTTCATTTCACGCTCATCCTCCTCTTTCTCCCGTTCCCGCTCCCTCTTCTCCATCTCTCTGTACTGGTCGATCATTCCCTCAAAGTCCACCAGAGCCTGTCTCTGATTCAGCTCCTTCAACTCCTGCAGGTTCTCCAAAACCTCCATCTCTAACTTTGAATCCTTTGTGCGGTTCTCCAGCACCTGGTCGAGGATTGGGAAACCATTCATTCTGTGTTTCATGTGCCAATTTAAGTAAGAACAGAGGATGACTTTTAAAACACTAACCTTCATGGGGTTGTTCAGTTCCTCTTCTTCCCTCTCCTGCTGGATTCTCTTCTCCTCCTCCTCCATGAGTTTCTCTGCCTGGAAGTTTCGCGTTGCGCCGTGCTCCATGGCGTAGTCTGTGTTCTCCGGGTCAGTCTATGACGTCATCATAAGATATAGCATTGTCAACGGGTATTTTATGCCCAATATAAGTGATATCTCTGAGATATCTCTTGCAACTTTGATGATCAGATCATTCACACTTACCTTAAATGTAATTTCAGCAAGACAGCGGGTACATTTGATGTAGAAACGAAAGATAGGCAGTCCCATGTAGGTCTCATTCTGAACGGTCTCTTTGCGTGCATTGAACTTCTTCCCCTTGTAAATGTACTCACCGCATGTTTTACACCTGCAAAGTAGAAGAAATGATGACACTGTAGTGACAGGAGTAATTTAGAGAAGCCAAAAAAAGGTCCTATAAGTGAGCAGCAACCCTGTTTTACTGCAAATAAGCCCTATATCCAATGAATAGACTCTTACATTCATATAAAACAAAAAAACCAAGACTCCTGCTTTGACAGTCAGAAATAACCGCAACACTGTACTCTTAAGTCACTAAAAAGCAGAAATATATATTAAGGCCATGACTAAACTGGACCTGGAAGTCTCTATTTGGAAAGAAAGCTCTAAAACAGCTCTACCTTCTCCAACAACTTGAAAAATACAATGTTTGTGTCATATAGTCATTCCAAGAGCATGATATACGCTCATTTTTTCTGAAACTGGAAAAAATGTTAAAAGATTATTATTATGTGCTGGATGAAGAACTGGGGCCATTCCAGAAGCTTAATATCTTGATGTTTATTTGGTGTCATTGTCCTGCTGGAACCCCCAACTGTGTCCAAGTTTCAAATATCAAGCTGTTGATCTGAGGTGAAGTCGATGAATTAGGGCGTACTCATCCTTTTTTACTATTCCATCCACTTTGTGCAGTGTACCAGTACCACTGGCAGCAAAAACAACCGCAGTGCACGACACTACCACCGCCATGCTTGACAGCCTCACCTTTACTGCATTTATAATTTTGTAAATTAGACAAAATTTAAAATTTTTAAATAATTAAAAATATAATTTGAAAATCATTCCACCCTGGAAAAAAAAAGCACGGTTCAATTAAATCATTAAAAGCCCAAAATTACCATGACAGTCATGTCTATGATGAGTGTATATGTCTGACCACAACTGTTGGTACCAGTCCATTCATAACGCTGCAGGGGGCGTTTTTGTTCGCCTTCTCGCATGTTGTTTGGTTGTGTATTCATAACAGCATTCTTTACAATATCAGCTGCATTTCATTGTAAGAAAGTTAAACTTCAGTAGTGTAACCAGGAAACAACTTCTTAGATATACGTGGGTAAGACAAGCATACCTCATATTAAATGGAGCCATCAATCTGACCACATACTGACGATCTTTGGGGAGCTTTAGCTTCGGGATTTTGGACGGATCGAAATCCGGAGGGTAGTATTTCTGTGGATAGTAAAACACATAGGTTAGCTTACAAACTTGTAGCCATTAGACTAATAATATCTAATTTTATTACAATATAGTCTTGATACACACTATCGTAGTAACAGTAGTTGAAAAAGCAACGCTACCTACCAGCTTTTAGTTAAATTAAACAGAAACTATAAAAAACGCCACACTTAGCTTCAATGCTAACGTCAACCTGCTCTGGTCCTATAGTATTTTTAATAACAGAAGTGAAGTACCAGTTTTAGAGTTCATATACTTACATTCAATACTTTTCTTTCGGACATTTTTTCTGTTGCTGTTACCCAGACGTACAGAAAAAAACGCTGGAAAGTCGCAACACCTCTTGTAAACTGCAAGATAAGCTTCCGGTTGCTTGTTCAATTGCTTCCCTCCTCCAAATTGCGCTCGCCCCCGCGCGGTATAAGTGAGAAACAACAGCAACAACAAAATATTTTAACAATGAATATCGAATACATTTATTATTAAAAAAATCATTGTCAAGGGAAATACATGTATAACGACTTGAATTACTTGAATTTTTACAGTTCTCTCCTTCAAAAAACCCCCAAATCCCTTTATCCTTTGCTGCCATTCTACCTGAATGACTCATATAAGCTTTATATATTGAACGGGGCCCTCAGGTGCTGTCTGCTGTGTCTTTTTTTCCAACATAGTGAAAGGGATCATGACCAGCATGGTAAATGGGGTAAAACGATTTGTCAGTGATATGGGGGTCAGTAATATGGTTTGGTGTGTAAACAGAAGCCTGACAGCCTCACATATTCATTCCCATTACTCTTGGGAGGGTAAGGGGAGGGTTAAGGTTATTCCTACAAAAGGAAATTGTATCTTGATTACATATTGGTCTCTGTGTTGGTCAGCCTGTCTGATTTAAACTTTGCAGAACAGCAGTGACATCAGAAGGGCAGATCGTTAAATAAGAATATGAAGATATGAATAAAGTTTGACTTTAAGATTAAGGATTTTTGTTTCTGCTATTATTACTATTTTTTTTAAAGACAAAGAATTGAATTAGAATGAGACAACACAATTTATTGACTTCACCAATAGCAAACATGAAAGAAAAATAATAAATTACACAAAAACAAATATTTTGTTTGCACATACTGACCCCTATCATCAAGATAACTGTGGCCACGAGTGTGCTATCCCATTAATATTGTAAATTCCTAACTTTTTCATTGGTAATCTGTAATTTATTGTGTCAAATGCAAGTCATAAAATATCAGTGGATTCCTTGTTGTACATTTCATTCACGCAGTAAATTGTATTTTTCAGTGACATTATCAGGGCTTTGCAAAACACCACTTTCAAAAATTGGAAACAATTCTGTTGTTGTCTTTTTTGTTGTTTTATTATTTCGATAACTGTGCAATCAAAATGCAGATTAGCTGTTTTACTTGATTTCTCACTCTGATTCTGACACATCAATGTGACGCATCAGTGAGTCAGATATGTGATTAACCAAAAAGGCCAAAGAAACAGGTGAAAAAAATGTGATTTGTTGGGAATTCAAGGGGATCAGTCAACTGAAATTGATTGGAAGACTGGAATAAAAAGTTTTAGATAAAGGAGTTTGATTACTCTTTGGTTTCATCATCACTTTCACAAATTTTAATGTCTCACATCGACGTTTGGTTTTCATCTTCTCTTATCGCTTCCTGTTAAAGATGCAAAGGTGCCGAGCAGTGTCATTCATGTCAAAGTTTCCATGAATATTTCAAAGACTGGCTGATGTCAGCAGCACTTGCAAAGAGCCTATAAAGACAGTATCTGTGGACAAAAGACATCCATCCTCCACACTCCAAAGAAGCGTTTGTCTACTGGAAAAGAGCTCCACCCGCTGAAGAGAAGGACTCCTCCTTTATGTGTCTGAACACAATGGTCAGTGCGCGGACTCTCCTCCTCGCGGTCACCTGCTGCTACGCCTACCTGTACCTCGTTCGCGCGGAGGACTCCTCATTGGAGACGCGCTCACTGGATTTCACCCTGAAAACTCAACAAGAGAAAGACTTGGTGAGAGCTTTTGTTGGAGATGTGGGTTAAGTCGATTTAATTTGTATAAAGAAGGATGTGTATTTTTTTTCTGTATTTAGGGTATTTAAATTATTTGAACAACATTTTTTTTAAAAACAAAGTCCATAGTAAACGTTTTTTGATAATATGACTCTTTATCCCCCCTGTGCAGATTGACGCATTGCAAGAAGTTCTGGAGAAGCTGAGGAGCAAAGAGATGCCCTTGGAGAAAAAGCATGGATGGTTACCTTCGGTAAGCAGACAAATGAGAAATAAAACAGCACGAAACCTGTTAGATTTCAGGACAACGAATTAATTCGCAGAAGAGAGTATTTCATTTTCTTATTTAAGATTCTCTGAATTTACAACAGTCAGAAAAAAATGAGGATTTTTAGACGTTTGTTTTTATCTAATCAAGATTTTTAAATTCTATAAATCGCAAAAAAATTACAATGTTTTGTCTTCAGTGTACTAATTTTATGTTACCCTTTCAGTGTGACGCAGGGGAGCCGTGCGCCGTGCGTAAAGGCGCGCGTATTGGCACGCTGTGTAGCTGTCCACGGGGGACTACTTGTAACTTCTATGTTCTGAAATGTTTGTGATGAGGAAAAATAAAGATCACAAAATGCAAGAAATAACGAAAGAGTTCAGGGCTGATAAAAAACATGAATGTGAGAAATGACAGGAAGGTCTGCTTCTACTGTTCAATACATTTGTGATAGAAAATAAAATGCTGTAGAATGTGACTTTTTTTTTGCCTTTATAAACATTGACTGTTATGAATAAGGGTTTTTGTGAGTCTGTCGTTTTAATTTTTATTTCTCTCGTCCGTGTTAATTATTGTGTCACATCATTGTGTTAATCATTGCGGCATCTTGTGGAAGACTTTTTTTGGTCATAATATTTTACTATATTTATTTCTTTTCCCCTGATTGTTGGAAATACCGCACAGTTAGTTTATAAATAGATTTGTAAGATGAAAATACCAATAAATGAACTTGAATTCAAGGGTCTGTAGAGTGTTACTGCTGCACCTTTGCGGTAATAATATCGCATGGGATATTATAAAATATACATGGAAGTAATTTACAATGGGATCGGCGATTAATAAAAATATATATTGATCCCTTTGCCACGTGTGATCAATAATTCAGCCTCTTCCTGCCCATTCACTGATGCGCGGCTGAATTCCAGCACAGCAGCTGTCATCCCTGTAATAAAAGGCGCTGTCAGGCTTTTTCAATGACATCACATAGAAGCGCAATTTTCCAACATGGCGTCCAGCCGGGTGCTGGAGAGGGAGGTCCAGGAGGAGCCGAAGCGCGCTGCTACCGCAAACCTCGACTTTTGCCTCCATAAATACTCCCTGCTCATCATAATCGGACGGACCGCTCGCCTCAGGCAGACGGAACACATCAGCAGGGAGATAGAGCGAGGTAGGTTTATTTCAGCCCGCGTCCCATAGCTGCTGTGTGCCATTTTGCTTTTTCCTATACAATTGTATTACTAAAAAACCCAGCTTCCTGCAAGTTCTTCTTGCCTAAATCATCCCTGGCGGTGATATACTGAGCACACTGCAGTTTTTTTATGCAATTTTTCCCCACCGTACTGACCGAGGATGCGTCATCTGGCGACACTCCACCATCAGCATCACCCCCTCATCCCTCCGGACACATTGTAATTAAAAGCTGTCTGGAGTGGGTGCTTTGCCTTTCGCCTCAGTTTTAGTTTTTAGTTATGTAAGGACAAGCTTTGAGGGAAATGTTGCGCCGGGGATTTTCAGTCCACACACAGCTACTTGTAAGCGATGTCCCATTAACCTTTGTGCATTTATGCACAGCTGTAATTGTGGATGCTGCAGACCAGACAGTGCGTACTCATAACGATCCATTACAGTCTATGTTTTATTGCTTTGCTGTTTTGCAGCTGTAGACATTTTATGGAAGCCAGCATGTGTAGCAGACAGTTCATGTAAAACAGGATAGATAGGGAAATTGAAGAGAAACCACGAGGACAGACACAGATAGAAAAACAGACTCATATTCCTGCACTGTAGCTAACTGGGCCAATTAACATTTCATTACACTCTGGTGAAAGCTATGTACTTCAAAAATGTCATCAACTTTTCATGAACTGAACAAACAGCCCAGTTTTTTGAATGTACATCTGTAGCTAAAGATTATTTCTTCATCGGTTAATCATAAAAAAGAATAATTTAACAACTGTTTGTCCTACAGATTGGGAAAATCATCTGCTATAGTGTCCTCCAGTTTTTCAGTCTTCATCATGTGTCTTTAGCAGTCTAAAAGCCAACCACATTCAGCTTACTGTCACGTGTTTCAAAGAAAAACCTCAAATTCTCCTCACTTGTCAGCTAAAAACAGCAAATACATTTAAATGTACAATATAAGATGGTACATTCTGTTTTTAATGTGTATAATTAGCTGAAAGGAAATGCTACAGACTCTTTATTGTGTTTATATGACAGATTGCAAGATACAATGATACTCGTTGTACTATGTTAAAAAGAGAGAGCAGATTTGGTTGAATGCATTAAATATTGAAATAAAATATACTATGGGATAGCTACGATTATAACAGCCAGTTTTAATATTTTGCGAATACTTGGACATGTGTAGGCTTTTATCACATTGCACCATGTGACAGTATAGCCTCTAACTTTCTTGCTGTCAGGTATTCGATCATGGGATGTGGACTTAAAATCCTGTAACCTGAACCTCTACCTCCAAGAATTCCTCTCCCATCACACGGCATCTTTCAAGGGTGCAGGTAAGATTTAAGTCATCTTTCTTGCCAAACTCTTTGGCCCTACTGGGGAAACTCCCATTGCCATGGCAATATTTCAGCTCAGCCAATCTGGGGTCACTAAGGAAGGAAGGAAGGAAAGTGGACAAGCAGTCAGACAGGGCGATTGTTGAGCATGGGTGGGCCCACGACACAGAAAACAATAGAAACCTGCAGCCAAGTTTTGCCACCTCTCGTTCTCTCTGTATGGTTGGCAATTAAGGACAGCTGAGCACAGGAAAAAAGACAGACAAAAAGAATTAAACAGTTGTGTCACAGCTGATCCGTGTAAAGTGAAGTGATGAAAATGGTCAAGAGCAGACATTTGTCTATCCAGAGAGGTTGCCTGCACTGTAGTATAGCTTCCATAATAAGATCTACTACAGAAATGAATAGTGTGAGGCATGCATTTATTTAATTTCTTGTCCAAAAGTTAGACAACAATCAATAGCACTCACTTGCATTCAGTGTCAAAACTATGTATCTTGCTATAATACTAATAACACTAACAATCCTGCCTCCTGAGCCCTCACATTTACCAGAGTAGTGAATCAGCATGTTGAGGTTTTACATTAACCACCAGTGGAGACTCCAGGAAGTCACTGCTCCCAGCCTTCACATGCTATGGCACATATGTGACGCTATTTTCTAATTTTTACATGTGTTACAGAAATATTAGTCATTTTCCCATTTCCAGTCTTTATGCTAAGCTAAGTTAGCCAGATGGTGTTTGTAGTTTCATTTTTTAGTGTATAGAAACAGAGATATATGTCTAATTATTGTCAAGGAAAGGAAAAGACATATTCTCACAGAATTTTAAATGTTTGGTTGAATTATGCAAAATGTTATATAGGGAAAATAGCCCTTTCTGTTTCCCCTTGTGTAAAAAGACTGAGAAACATTTGTTCATATTTGGGTCATGAAATTCCAGTCGGCTAAGTACGCCTCTGTATTCTTAGCTGTTCACCCAGTCCAGCCTCTCAGACTGGAAGTCCTTCTCAGATTGAGGAAACTTGGCATCTCTTCCTCAGACAATCCTTCTGACTCAGCTGTTCCACTTTTCTTACTTCCTCTTTTTCACCCAGTGAGTCAATCACCCGTCCGATTAGCCCAGTTCACTTTCTCCTCTTTGAGCTCTTCTCCTATTTGCTTCCAATCTGTCACTCAATGCTCGGACCTGTCGGCTTATCTCCCTCTTGTTTGCATCCCTGTGGCTGTCTGTTTGTCCTTCTCTTTATATCTCTTCTTATTTTTCTCTCTGCCTCTTCAGGGTATAAGTGTCTACGTCACTGTACCAGAGTGTTGGACACTCAGGTGGTGATTAGTCCATCTCAGGAACAGGTTCATTCAGAGGTGAGGGGATAAATCCTCGGGTGGCAGCTGACAAAATGATGCTGTGTTAAAATGATTCAGTTATTCAGAAATAAGTTGAATATAATAATTTCCCAAATGTATGAATTGTTGTTTTATTGCCATCACTATGTTAAAGCAGGTGCAACAGGAGTTTATACATGTACATTATTTTCATTAGGCTGTAGATGGCTTGAATAACTATGCAAAATTACAACATTATTATCTCAAATACTTCCACACTATAACTGGGCTACTCAAAACACGCACCCTCTTCCCCCAAACTATAAACACTATTCCCCTGTTTTCACGTGGGATCCAGATTTGTTGAGCTTTCTGTGAAAAACTCTAACCTCGTATGTAACCTCGTGTTCATATCAAAAGCACCGGCAAGACTCCAAAAATAAAAATAACCATGTAGTAGATTGTGCATAAAGTTAAAAAAGTACAAAGAATTCACAGTGGCAACAAATTCAAATCCAAGATTTCAATTCACAACATTGCGCTGCAATTAGATGATCAGTGATAAACACTATCAGCGTTTTAAATGTGGTGGCTGATTGGTCTATACTCAATATACACATTTTTTTGCATGGTAAAAATGAGGCCTGTAGCTTCTCATTTACTTTGTTATGGAGTAATCCTGAAATGTAATCACAAAACAGCTAAACAAGGGTTTGACATCTGTGACATTTGTGACATGTGTGACATTTGATGTACAGAGCTGTGCAAATGTCTTGAGAGACCCTTCATTTCTTTATAATTTGCTTCCTAGAAACCAAACTGTCTTATAGTTTAAAAAAAGTGGTCTTGAGCAATAGTTCTCCAGGATTCCTGAAGCTTTTATAAAGTTTGTCTTTTTGACATTGACATTGCCTTTTCACTCATTTTCGGTCCAGTCCTTGTACCTGAGCATTTCAGAAGATCTTTTTAAGCTATATAATGCTGATTTATGAATCATTCAAGCATAAAACAACACCTAATTCAATTGGTGTAAATACATAACAGACAACATAGAAAAGAGCCAATTTTAAATTGTATCTTCAGGCACTTCATTACTAGCAGTCTGTTATAAAACACAACATTTGTTCCAATTTCTTTAGTCAAACCTACAAATAATGCCAAAGTTAAGACAATTTGATATTCATAAAATACTGTTTTTTTTCACTAACCAGGTGATTTGAATTTCTTTCAAGATGCTTGCAGAACATTTCTTAAAGAAATTACAAGAAAGCCTGCCTAAGAGTATTTCATGCATTTTCACAGTACTGTTTACTATTCTTCTTCAATTAGGCCTGATTTTTTGCATCTCTGTTCCCTGGTCAGGTGTTTGCGTTCCTGTCCAGAGAATCGGCTCATAAGCTGCTGATCTTGGCTGGCCTGAGTGAGGAGGAAAGCGGAGACGTGCTTTTTAACAGAGGACTGTTTTCACCATACCAACTGAAACAAATCTTAACAGAACAGGTAAACACCTAACCACAAAATTGCAATTATAATTCTGAATGCACAAACTTGCCACACCTTGAAGCCCAAATGACCGTAACACTGCATATAGACAATATTAGAATATGTTGAGGGTACATGCTTAAAAACAAGCATCATGTTTTCAAGCACACTCTTTGAAATTACAACAGAGGTTTTAAAATTATACATGTAACAATAGTACAGTTTTAAAGTAAACCTTTATTACCACCTACAAATCCAGGCTTAATTCAGAGCAGTGACTAATGATTATCTTCTCGTATTGCTGATCATTCTTTCAGTTTCAGGGTCAGAAAATTGTTAAGAGTTCCTGGACTGTGGTCTTGAAAAATGATCTTTTAATAAATAGTGCAAAACTCTTAACATTTGCAGTGAAGGGTAAACATCAAGTTTTCACAACAGTGAGGTTTGACCTAACATCCAAATGATGCTTTAAAAACGGGGCTGTAATGTATTATTGAGGATGATCCTGATATTGAGAGTTTATAAAGATCCCAAACAATATTTAGTATCCTCTCATTTTTTATAAAAATCATAATCACATTATATGATCAGCATTTAAAATGACCATCCCATAAATTTGCCTGTTTAATAAATGTGAGGAGCTATCCACTGACATGACTAAGATATAGCTTTGAGTGACTTTACTGTAAATTGTGAAGGATAAAATTAAAAATTGTATATATAATGCTGGGAACTTGTCTCTCTTCAGTTTTTTGACCAGGAGAGCTCTGCCTCCTCACTTCCACCCAGCAGGATCCATCTGACCCTCAGCTGTCCCAACATTGGCCAGTGGAGAAAGACTCTTGTGGAAAACCAGCCCCTGCAAGGTCCTTTCACTCTCTGCATCAATCCCCCAGAGGTGCTGCCTGCGATGGAGGCTCTGGGGAAATTCACGTCACTCATCTCTTGCACCATTTGTCCTTCTTCCCCCTTTGACCTGCTGCCGCCTCCTACCACTGTGGGTTTCCTCAAGCTGTCCCGCCCCTGCTGTTACGTATTCCCTGCTGGCCGTGGTGATTGTGCCTTCTTTGCCGTTAACGGGTTTACGGTGCTGGTGGACGGAGGCTCGGACTCTCAGGCCTGCTTCTGGAAGCTGGTCCGCCACCTCGACAGAGTTGATGCTGTTTTGTTGACGCATGTCGGGACAGAGAACCTCTCTGGTGTCGTCTCCTTCCTGGAGAGGAAGGTGGCTGAGCAGGAGCTGAGAACTGACGTCATAGGTAGCATAACAGGGGATAATGAGAAAATTATGCTCTCTTTATTTGTTTCATTTTCTGAAATAACACATTGTGTCTCTCTTTCTTTCTTTATACTGCTCCACAGAGGACTCGTGTAAGAGGCTCATCTCTCCAGAGCTTGGGGTTGTGTTCTTTAATGCCCCCAGCAGGTTGCAGGTGGAACAACAGCCCTGTGAGTGCTGCAATAAAACAACAATAGAGTAAAAAGTGAAAAAATAACCAAACTGTTAATATCAGCTATCAATCATTTTTCTGATAAATTCATTTATATTAATATCATTTGTTCATTTATTTACTTTCTGTTTTGTTTTGCACTAAGCAATCAGTGTAATGTTCAAGCACCAACAACATCTACTTGTGCATGTTATCTCATGACATTTTTAACTGCTAAAAACAATGATATGACTGATTGGTTATATAAGTTATCATTATTCTCCTGTCAGGTGTGGACAATGTACTGAAGAGCACCCAGCAGGCTGCTCTAACCCTACAGCTGTTAAAGAAGTTAGACATCAGACCGCAACCAATGTTTCGACCGCAAGGAGTCCCCTTTGAGCCCTTAACCCTTTTCCAAAAGATGGGAGTGGGACAGCTGGATTTATACATACTAAACCCAGGCAAAAACAACCAGGAATACCAGACATTCATGCAAAATTGGCCTGATGGAGTATCATCAGCATCTAAATCCCAAACTCTCCCTCTCACCGCCCTCACCTCTGTGTGTGCTCTGCTTGTGTGGCATCCAGCGTGTCCTCAAGAGAAGGTGGTCAGGGTGCTTTTCCCTGGCATTACCCCACAGGCAAAGCTGCTGCAGGGGCTGGAAAAGCTAAAGGGGCTGGCCTTTCTCCAGAAACCCACAGTGACAATGGGAGACTTAGAGAAACTAGGAGAAGAGAAAAAGACCAAGAGGACAGAGAGCCAGGACAGTGTCAAGTCACAAGGAAAGGAGGGAACACACAAACAAAGGAAAGAGCGTGGAGATGGTAAAGATGTGTCTTTAAAGGAAAAAGGAAAAGCATTAAATGGAACTGGCATGATGGATACTGATAAAACCAAAATAAAAGAGACAGGCATAAAGGATAAAGCAGCAGAGAAGAATACTTCCAAAAAAGGAGGAGGAAAGGATGGGAAAAAAGAGGAGAAGGCTGACAACAAAGAAGGGAGCATAGCTAGAAAGAACAGTCAGAGCAAGAAGGATGGTGTTCCCTCCAAATTAAAGAACGAAAATAAAATGAAGCTCAAAAAAGAAGCAAAGAATGACTCTAAAATAGGAGAGAAGAAAGCAAAAAAGCTACCAGGAAAGGAAGCAAATGATAGCAAGAAGCTGCATGTCAACAGTGCACTGCCAAATAATGACTCAGCCAAATCTGACACTGGAGCTGTGCCAGAAATCCTTGATCCAGAGTGCACTGTTACTGAGCAGGAAAATAAAAAAATGGACCCCGAGGAAAATCCCTGTGGCTCCAAAATGTCTACCCCTGAAGATATGACAGCTGATTTTCTTAAGCTGAGGGAGGAAATTGAACGAGAAGAGGCACCGGTGGAAACGGTAGATAAGCAGAAAAGCAGTGATCCAGAAAATGAAAAGAGCCTAGGAGGCCTGAGCCAAGAAGACACTTGTAATGAAACAGCTGACAGATCAGTAGAAGAAGCAGCAGGCAGCGGAGGGAGTGGTGATAATGGAGTGCAACATATGCCTGGAACTGGTGAGAGAGCTGATACAGACTTGCAGAAAAGCCTTGTAGACCAGCCTGGAAATGCTACAAAACCTGAAAAGGTTGTAGGATTTCCATCTCCTTTGAACAAGGCACCAAAGAATGAGCGCACAGTCCAGTTAGACTTAACTCCAACTGAGTACACGCTTCTTGATGGGGCTTTGAAATATAGTCCACCCTCGCGATCCTCTCCAGAGAACCAGGCTCCTGTCAGCCCCGACGAGGAGACCGTAGAACCAGCTTCCCCCCACTCACGGCCCAACAGCGCAGGCCACACTCCTTACTGTTTGTCCCCAGACGATGTTTGGTGCAACAGGTCTGCTCTTAGCCGGCTACAAGCCCAGGGTACCCTAGATTCTGCTGATGTTAACCAGCCAAATGGGTCATCCAGGCAAAGTGAGGGGCAGCTATGCCATCCTAAAAGCACTCCAGAGAACCCCACACATCCCAGAGAGAAGCATTTAAGTTTTCTTCCTTTGGGGACACTTAAGGAAGTTTCTTCAGACCCGTCTCCCTCTGTTGCCACCACCACTACACACTCCATGCCAGCAGAGGTGAGCTCACCTCAGTCCACAGAGGTAGATGAATCATTGTCCATGTCCTTTGAGCAGGGACCAACCACTGGGAGCCAGAGAGAGGGCGATGACAGCGTTTATCACTCTCACTCCAATGGCAGCCACTATGCAGGAATGTCTTTACAAATGAAGAAGCCTCTCAAATCTTTAGGTCAGAGTTCAGAGGCAGCACGACCTTTGGCTCCCAGCACACTTCATTTCGAGGCTTCAGGTCATGATGTAGACCTGTGTTTGGTTTCTCCCTGTGAGTTTAAACATTTTAAACAGCCCGACTCCGACTCAGGCACCAGCGAGGCCTCCAGAGGAGCCTTTACTCCGCATCATCACGGCAACAACAATAACAACACCAAGGACACGTCACCCAGTGACTCAAACGCCCCTGTCTGCACTGAGGACTGCCCGTCCACCACTGCTGATGGAGCTCTGGACTCAGATGAGGATGAGTCATGTAGCGAGCCTTCTAATTCTCCACAAAACATCCTAACACATCAGGCTCTGCCGCCAGACCCTCTTCCAGCACCTCTCAGGGACAGTCCACCTCTGCCTCCACATCCTGACGCCTCCATGCCAGTTCCCCAGTTTGACTCAGATGTTCATGGCAAGAGAGCAAAAGCCACGGGCATGCGAGGAAAAAAAATTGCGGGGGTGAGTTTGTCTCGTGAGCAGAAACACATGCCTGTGTTAAGACCACGTATGAGTTTTATTGTGGCTTCAGGTAGATTGTGGTATTTCTAAGCTGAAGACAGGTTGAACTTTTTTGTTGTGCTGTCACACACTTAATGAAAGAGGTCCAAGCAATTACTGAATTTGTCTCGTCTGCTAGATTGAAGGCAAAATATGTGATTTATGAAAATATATGAAAGATTAATTATACTATCAGCGTAACTCATTGGTGTTGGCCACAGGTTAAAGCCTGTGTCTTTATTTTAGAAGAGTAAAAATGATCATTATATGAATGGCTGCTTCAACATATCTGACATTTTGATATGATACAAGGAGAGTTTTCTGTTACTTCATAAAACCCATCAAAATACTCAAAGTGGACCTTTTGACTCATGTTATTTTTATTTGTAAAGTGTAACCTAAAAAACCTAATTATTACTTTAAAATTGTGGGCCATAAAATTGTCTAAATCATAATCTATTTAAACAAAATCTACCACTGAACTTTGTATTACATTTGATCTTTTTTGTGATCAGGTCATTGAGGCCTCCCAAAAATCAGGCTCAGGGAAAAGCAGGACAGGGAGCCAAAGTGGAGTCACAAAAGGAAGCATCTCTTTAGCTCGTACCCCCTCCACCAGCACTCGATCAGCACCAGCAAAATCCTCGTCCAGTCCAGGTATGAGCTGTGAAGTGGGATTTTTTCTCTTACCCTGTGTAATTTAAGGGCAACTTCAACATTTAAGTGTTGTGTCTCGGTATGAGCGCTATTAGGCTGTAATTTCTCCTCTCCTTTCGGCCACAGGCTCTAAGGCTACCTCTGCTGGGGAAGTCAGTGTGTATGTGGACCTGGCTTATACCCCCTCTGGAGCCTCCTCTCCCACAGTGAGTGTGGACTTCTTCAAGTGTGTTCGCTCTTCTTGCTACATCATCAGCGGTGACAGCCCGGAGCGGGAGGAACTAATGAGGCAAACCCTGGATGCTCTGCTGGATGGAAAGATATCATGGCCAGACTCTATGCAGGTAGAAACATTATACAGTAGATTATTATGTAAGTGTTTTTTCCCCCAAAATGAGAAAATGTAAAATGCAATCACAGAGATCATTTCCATGAAAATTGGGCTGTTACTGAATCCCAAACCACACTCTGTAGATCCCTCCAAATGCTAAAATCATCAGCTATTACTGAATGGCTAAAGGCAGCCTTTTGTATTTCTCCAGGTAACAGTGATCCCTACCTTCGAATCAGTGTCGATGCAGGAGTGGTACCAGCAGACCTTGGACAAACAGCGTGAACTAGGAATCACCGTCCTGGGATCTAACAGCACCGTTGCCATGCAGGATGAAACTTTCCCCGCCTGCAAAATAGAGTTCTGAGACAAACTAGGATCTGCAGCCTGGAGGATGGAAGGTGGATCTGGGCTAAATTAAACTGTGACATTAAGGTAGAGAGCTTGAGGACTGATGGAGTGACAGAATAGGAAGTTAGAAACAAATATTACGGAAAAAAGTGCAACTCTTTCTGCACGTTCACGACTGAGTAGATAACGATATGAGGTTTTTGCCTCACTCCTCTTGGTATAACACTTCCTTTAGGATGTTGTTGCACCGAGGGGCCCTTAGATCTCTTCCCTCCGGGGGTAATGCATGACTTCACTGACCCATGACCCTATGCAAAACAGGAGAGGAGGTCATACTGGCTGCAAGAGAAGCATGTCAGCCTGCATAAACGTAGATTTACATGAAAGCTGATGCTATAGATTGCTGAAAATAATGTACACGGGGTTAATGGCACTTTGTGTAGGCTTGCACTGAAACGTGATCGTAGTTTGTGCTGTGTACCTGGGCCCGTTTTGCTGCTTTTAGCATTAACAGCTTTCTAACAACATTTATCCATATTACATGCAACTGGTGAAAGTGTGCAAACTATTAATTATGAAAGCCGTGCATTTGTTTATTTTTCTTTTAATTAGACTTATTTGATCATTTATTTCTTAATGAGAGTCCAACAACAAATATTCATATTGAGTGGTAAAGCATTTTTTTTCTGAGCACTGTAAGTACATGTGATGTTTCCTGCGCTTGTGTTTTAACTGCTTTAAAAAAGTATTACGCCACATTGGTGGCAGTGTCAACTGTGCTGAGCAAACAGACTCTCAGAAATACTGAAAATGACAATTACTGAAAATGAGTGTGCAAATCTGCCAGAAGGGATTAGAGTACCAGATTAAATTTAACAGCATTACAGCAATCGTGATATTAATATTAGTCCTGCAATTGTAATCAGTTAAAAATGCTTATGATCATAAGCGTGTGAGGCTCAGACTTGTTAATATGTATTTGGATTGTGGATATGATCACACGGTCTGTTGTAGAGAGGCTTGCCAGAGTGTAAATAAGAATTACTTAACAATCAGATTGTATTTAAACAGTGAAGACATCCCAAAGGTGGAAAGCACCCACCCCCCCACTCCACCCTAATACTGAACAGTTTTAATAAAGTAGACTACAGTACACAGGGCACTTTGTTTAATATAGTGACATAATTTTTTTCATTTAAATGTTTTTATTTCTTGTTCATTTTGAAAATAGTTATAAAAAAAGCCAAAACAAAACAAAGGGAAAATAAAGAACATATTCAATGCATATCTAGATTATAATTATTATAACTGAGACATTAAATCCAATCTGGCTACACATAAATGCGCAATTTATCACTTTTGAAGTTAAATATTTAAATGCAGCTCTACCCTCAAGGAAATTGTTCTTGAAAAAAAAAGATTCTAAACTAATTAAATCAATTGCACAGACGTTACAAAAGGCCAAAGAAATTGCAAGGGAAGTGCAAAGTACAAGGAAATGTGTCCAAAGTACCGTCAGTGCAGTCTCTCAGTAGTAAGTGTTGATTTTTTATTGCGTCTGCACATCATAAAAACTGGTGTAGTCACAGTGACAGGTCCTTCTTTTACTTGAGCCCAGACTAGATATCCACGAATCCATGGAGGGATGTGTAAGAAATCATCAGTGCTCTCTGTTCCTGTTACATGAATGTGCATGTGGAATGCAGAGTTTGATTAATACCAAAGCAAATGATCACAAAGACACAACGACCCATTTTGCTTTTTAAATCCAAGTTTTTTTTTTCAATTGTTTAAAGACGCTATAAAAATTAGTCATAAGTTCTTATTATACTTGAGAAAAAAATGATTTATTTCTCATCACTCATCCCAATAATGTTACAATGATGTCCAGTGCTAATTTATAACAACTCATGACTGCCTTTTTTCTGTAAAATGGCGCCAGTTTGAGGTTTTAAACGATTGACTACTTGAACCTCCAAGTGAATTGTAACTATGTGTATGTGTCCTGCATGTATAAAATATGTACTGTATGTTGTTGTTCATTCATGATATTCATGAAGAAAGAGAGCAAAGCACTGTGGGAGACTGGGCAGAGCAAGGTGTTGTGAGCAATGGGAAAGTGTCACTTTGTAATTGTCTGTAAGAACATACAATAACAATGTCAAATGTGTGGGTTGCAGGGCAGTGAGCAATGTATGAATAAAGAATGTGCATCACCATTCAAAGGTCTGCTGAGAGTTGCCCTGTGGATGTTGAATCAAATTATCATAATCTTACAACACAATAGAACAAATTACCCACTTTTACTTATTGTAGCTACATTTTAATTAATTTTATATTTCTGGAAATGCTTTGGATGGCGTTACATACTTAGGATTATAAAATTTTGATTAAAAGAGACAAAGAACTGTAATTTAGGATACTACATAACACAAGATCAACCAAAGCATCTTATTACATAGTAACAACCCCTGGATTAAGTCAGTAAATGTACAGTGTGGTCACTTTTCGTATAGGCAGTCTGTTTCTTATTTCTGCTCATTTTGCTATATGTTACCATAAAAGTCAGTGTGTTTAAAAATGAATTTGGTTTTCACTGACTTGTCTTTCAGGAACAAAACAGGACAGGGAATCACGACTGAGGTTGTTATTGGGGAAGGGGTAAACCTACAAGGTTGTTTTTTAGAGGAAAAACAGCCAACGTCCAAAGGAAAAAGTTTAAAAGTCTTTTGCCTGGAAAACTATTGCTTAAGACCGGTTTAAAAAAAATCAACAAGGTGTGGTTCCTTGAAGACGAAGTGTAAAGAGGAGTAACTCAAGACTTTTGCACAATACTGTATGTATGTGTATGCATCTGAATTTGATTATACTTAAAAAAAAAAAACCTCTGAAAATGACTAAAATACACATGAATAAAGGAACAAATACATACTAATTGAATAATTTATTCACAAGGCTTATTATACTGTATATTCCTCATAACTGTATTTCTTTCGGTGTATCGTCAAAGACGCTTTTATAGCTTTTAGACTGAACTGCAAAACTCACAGAAGAATCATGTTTCATGTCAAGTCTTATTGGTTGCAGTCATTTTACAGCCTTTACAATGTGACCAATCACAACAGGGACAAAGAAAAAAGGTTTACTTTTACTTTCATTCCTGTTTGAACCTCAACAGCACACATTAAACCACTGCGGCGTGGCACGGACTGTGTTTTTCCTGCATCAGTTTGTCTTCTGAAGGTGAGTTTGGTTTGATAACATCTAACTTCATCCACAGTATGCATCTTTCTGCTGCAAGTATGACTCATCACTTCAGCGGGTTTCTTGAAGGTGGTTTTACTTTCGGTTTCTCTTTGTCTGAGAAAATGTTTCTTCCATTATATTTCTTGTTTGAGAATCAAACATGAAATGTTTTCTGTGCTGATTATCCTGCATAATAAAATTGGTAGCTGTAAATTAACACATTTTCTCCTGACTGCAAATATGAAAACTAGGAAAAGTGAAGTCAGATAAATAAAACCCCAAATTCTCAGAGCGTTACTTTAAAGTAAGCTGGCACTTCTGACTGACCAGTGTCATGGCAGGGTGTATGTCAACCAGATGTGGGCCAGGTCTGGCAATGATGAAACTATTTATGTTCCTATTTTCCTATTTTAGTTAGAAGACACAAATGCTATGTTGCAATATTATACTGCTATGGTAGCCAACGTTTCAAATGCAAGTTTGTGAGTGTACACTTTATCCAGAACCTAGTGACGGACAGTTTACTCGCCTTTGCCAGTGGGTGGCTGTAGCTCAGGAGGTAGAGCAGGTTATCTACTGATCACAAGGTAAGTGGTTTGATCCCTGGCTCCTCCAGTCTGTATGTCAAGAGTGTGAATGTGTATGAATATAGTTAGGAAGCACTCAGTTTAGAAAAACTTTGTGATTGGGTGAATGTGGAGCACTTTGAGTAATCCGGGAGAGTAGAGAAGCGCTATATAAGAATCAGTCCATTCACACTCTGAACAGAATTTCATCATGTTACTTTTGCACTGTTTTGCATGTTCTGGCACATGTTGTTATTACATGGCTTAATTAAGGTACACATTAGGCTGACATCTGGGGCCAGAGCTGAAACTGCTCTGGGCCAGCACAGGACCACCAGTGTGTCTGCAACTGGCTTTGTGTGGGCCACATCTGGCAAACCAAATCTGGGCCACCAAAGGGCCATCATTCTTTGCTGCATGTGGGCCATGTATAAGCACATTGTGTGGGCCAGATCTGGGCCATACCAATTTTGCTATGTGGGCTGGTGGTGATTGTATTTTACATGTTTTAATGAAAGACAGCAAACGTGCCCTGCAAAAAGAAAGTGTTTCACAAGCAAAAGAGTTTTCAGTAAGGTGGGGGTGGGATGATTCACTTGCAGGTTTACATGAAAGAACCTTAATAATATTTTATATAAATGGTCACAGGTTATAACATCTGCATGTGCAGTTGTGGTTTTCTGAGATAACTTGTTAAACTTGATCTGATCTGTCTACATCATCAGGTGATTTTCCATCATGGCAGCAATGAAATCCGCCTTGTCTAAGGATCAGGAGAAGCAGCTCCTCTCTCTTTTCGGTCGTGTCAAACTCCATCTGCTCCACAAAGCCAGCATCCATGGGTTCACTGCTGATGTCTTCCACAGACACTGTGACAAGCAAGGGCCCACCGTTATTGTAGCCTACAATGCTGCTGGGTTCATCTATGGAGCCTACACCTCCAAAGATTACACTCAAGGTGGAGAGGGTGTTAATGATGAGAAGACATTTCTCTACAGTATCAGTGCTGAGAGAAACAAACCACTGAGGGTAGCAGCTATCATCGGGCAGTGTGCTTTCACTGATGGAGGCACCGGTCCAAATTACGGTGCTCTGGTTTTCTTGCATGATGACAAACCTGAAGTGCAGTCAAATCCAGGCACAGGCTTCAACTTTCAGGCTGCAGATATGCATGGAAATGACTTGACACTGACAGAGTTCGAGGTGTATCGAGTTGAAGGTGTGTAAAAGTAATCCCTGAGTTTTATAGAATTAAAAAGATGTCTCCCATGGTTATACTTTCAAAACAGACATTTCATGACCATTAAAAAACGTGCTCATCTACTTGCAGAAATGGCCATGTGCACTCATGAGCTTATGCTTAAACCAAGGCTTGTAATTTTACTGTGCATTTTTTAGAGAATTAATATTGATATGATTAAAAAGTGATCCTGTTCTTATTAATCGATTTTTCACTTATAGACCTAGAAGATCTCTTGCCCAAGCCCTGGAGGAACATCGAATGGACAGCTGAGTATGTAGAAACCTGCAGCACAGTTATTGGTGGTGTTTGTGTAAAATATATAAATTTATGTTTGGATTTTGTAATTCTAAGAAAAACTAAATTGTTCATCATATGTTCATCATCAGTATAAAGTTATGTCATATCTTTTTTAGCTTGTCATCATGTAAACTTTTTTATGCTTGCACTCTGGGTGGTGTGGGTACATTTTCTTTCTTCTAGACAAAAACAGCAACTGATGAAGGCCATCCTGAACTATAAGCCTGACATCAAAACAGTACACCAAGCCCGTGTGTTGTTGGTAGGCCCGATTGGAGCAGGCAAGTCCAGCTTCTTTAACTCCATCAACTCAGCATTTCGAGGCAACATGACTTCCCAGGCCATCGCTGGCACAGCGGGGGAGAGTGTGACCACTCAGGTACTGGCACGGGATTTTTTGTATAACTGAATCTGCATGCTCTACCTGTAATGTACAGTGTTTTCCCATTAAATGACATTTTCTATCTTTTCTGTAGTTTCGCACTTACACCATCAAGGCAGGGAAAGGTGGTTGCGTCGTCCCACTGATCCTCTGTGACACAATGGGGCTGGAGGAAAAGGGTGGTTTGGACATTGAGGACTTGGTCAACATCTATAAAGGTCACATCAAGGATCGCTACCAGGTGCATTTCATGTTAACTGATTAAATAGTAAACAATTAAATACAAAAAACGTAGGCAGCTGATTGATAAGTAACAACTATGTTTTTTTGTACTTCAGTTTAGCACATCTGGCCCTATCCTAACAGATGCTCCTGGCTATAAGAAGCATGTGACTCTGAGTGACAGGATTCACTGTGTGGTTTATGTGGTCGACACCTGCAAGGTCTCTATTCTCAGCCAGAAAATGCTGGAAAAACTTTGTGCCATCCGGAGAAAGACTAATCAGCTGGGTCTGCAGAAAATCTTTTGATTTTTTTTTTTTTTTTAGAACACATTGAAAACAGCACGTGCAGCATGCAGTTTTATACATATGTAAATATGTAAGGCTATATTAGGGAAATACAACAAAGGGTAACCCTTTTCTTGGTGTCAGTAAACTGTTTCAGTCATGATTTGTATTTCCGGTCCCTCAAAGGAATTCCTCAGCTGTTGCTGATGACTAAAGTAGACGAGGCCTGTCCACTGGTGGCGGAAGACTTGAAGAATGTTTATCGCAGTTTTTACATCCAGAAGAAGGTGATGTTTTTAGATGCATTTACAGTAGCAGGTCAAAATTTGACATGACAATAATGCTCATTTAATCTGTGTACCTGTGTTATCTGTGTAATCAGGCGCGTGAGCTGAGTGAGGCTCTGGGCATCCCGTTATTCTGTATACTGCCGGTGAAGAACTACAGTGAGGAGCTGGACCTGGACCAGGACACTGACACTCTACTGTTTGGTGCTGTGCAGCACATGCTGAACTTTGCAGACAGCTTTTTTGAGAACCAGGCTGAAATTCAGGAAGGGAATGATCAGATGGAGCTTTACAGATCCAGTGATATTTCCTGCCCTGATTATGGAGAACAGAAAGAACATCAGATTATTTGAAATCCAAAACATATAAGCGTCCCAAACCATTTCAATTCAGACCTTTTCAAAACGATCAATTAATTAGGTTCTCCAAGAGGGTTGCAACAAATTATCTTAAAGTAAAACCCTTGTATTGTAGGCAAACTGAAACTATATTTGTTTCATGAGTGAAACAATAAAAACATTTATAAATATTCACTGTTCATTTCATGTCTGCAAAGATGTGCCAGCACGTTGCATGCTGCTTTCTCTCAACTAAAAGCTACTGGGTCAAAGTGCTATATGTTTGTGCTCTGAAGCTAAAATCATTGAGCTCAATTAAAGTCATTAACAGATGCCACGTGATCCAATCATGGGTCCTGATCAGCTTTGAGGTAGATCCTTAAGTCAAGCTTGAGTTTCAGATCCTTAGAAGCAGAGTCTGTTGTGTGCACTTCTTTTATTTTAATTAACTTGGATATTCTGAAAATATTAATTAATCCTTGTCCTGCTCTTATTGTGTAAAAAAATAAAAATAAAGGAAAACAGAGAAAGTCAATATGCTTTATCATATGCTTTATTTCAGTTTGTTACATATTGCAAATTTGACTCTAGGTCCATTTTTACTGATGATATATTTCCACGAATTGCTTGCTTGCTTTATATGCATGACTGCAGTCTTTCAGTAGTAGGAGGGTTACATAGACGTTCCCCCTTCATTCAGCCACTAGATGTCAGTCATAATTACATAATCACATCAGTCCTGTAAAGACGTTGTTATGAAAAGGTGAGGCTCTTATTACACAATTTTATCTCATAGTCCAACACGGGAGCTAGTTGGATCATTTCACTTGAACAGATGCATGTATTTGTTTATGCACAATATCAGTTATGTCAGAGTGACAAGTGTACTTTTGTCCCGTAAAGTCATCACTCACTGTAACCATACAAACCCACGAGGCCACATGACAAGAAAATATGTTGGTTTTCCTTTGAGCCAATTGCAAAACTCGCCTAGTTTCGGTGCCGCCCACCTTCCAGCTTCACTATAAAACTGTGACGCAACGTTGCCAACAACAAACGCAGAAGAGACTGGCATAACTTTGGTACACCGGCAGTTGTCACGCATTTACGCAGTGGGATCGGTTTTTAATTTGAAATCATGATTCCCGAAGAAAGCTTTGCTTCCATCGAGAACAAGTAAGATTTCTTGCTTCAGCTCTATTTTTATGTTGGTTCCGCATGTGCATGTGCGTGATCATGTGCTGGAAGGGTATGTTGATCGTCCTTTGACCCCTCCGTTGTGTGGATTGCTTAGGCTGATGTAATTAAAGTGCTTTTTTGAAAGCTTTGATTTGAGACTGGAACGCAGAGACTTTCTGTTATTTAACATCTGGGTGCATAAAATGTTACAATCTTTTCTGTGCTGTCAAAGTTTGACACCCGCATGCGCGTAAAAGCCAAAATCCAGAGATTATGCATGAATTATTATGAGTCATAAGACCACAGTATTAATATCTTTGTACTGGCATACACAATACTACGCATGCACGTTGCACAACATGCAGCGAAATTCCTTGAAACTGTAAAATGCGCATTTATGGCTTGTTTTATATCACCACAATCATCCCCATGCATGAAACTGATAATGAAACTGATCTGAGCATGTATTTCAGTGTTCTAACGACTTTTAATTCAATTAATATGGAAGAGGGGGAATTTTTTGAAGCAGTACTGCATATATTTAATACCACTAATGTTTTGTCATATTGCAGAATACAAAAGGCTAAATGTCCTGTCCTTATCCCTTAGGATGCAGTCTGTAGGTCTGGCTCTGGAGGAGTTGCTGGTAACTGCTCAGAAACAAGGCTGCCTCACTGTTGGCATTTATGAATCAGCCAAGCTTCTTAATGTGTGAGTTGAAAGTATTAATGTTGGTTTGTGCTTCTCTTCTCATTGCCCAAACTGATCATCCCAGACATGTGAATACAGGGTTTTCCTCATTTTTTTTCTTTTCTCTTCCCCCTCAGAGATCCAGACAGCGTGGTGCTATGCGTGCTGGCAGCCGACGATGAAAACGATGTGGCGCTGCAGATCCACTTCACGTTGCTACAGTCCTTCTGCTGTGACAGCGGCATCACCATCTTGCGAGTCTCTGGGTTTCAGCAACTCCAGCGGCTGCTGGGAGCTGTGGATGCCAACAGGAACCAGGAAGAGCACAGAGACCTTCACTGCATGCTGGTTACGGTGTGTTGACTCAGCATAGTGGCTACCTCTTATGTAACTGAAAGGCAGATGGTGATCTTTTTCATGCACAATTTTCAGCTAAGATATTGCACCTTTTCTTTGTCATCGCCTTGTGATTTTTACTCTTACTTTGCAGGTTCAATTCAAATTGAACGCTGGACATGATTCTTTTTTTCTCCCACACAGAATCCTCAGGCAGAGCACTGCAGACTGCAGGAAGTGGGGACCTACTGCCAGGAGAGTCGGCGCCTTGACCAGTGGGTGCCTGAACTAGTCCTGCAGGAACGCTGAAGGGTCTGCATACAGGAACTTTTGTGGCCAGATACTGATACACTGAAGGATCTTTATGCTCAAGCAGGGATGACCTGGAGTGTAGCCGCTCCAGTCCACTATCCTTAATGACCAGCAAAACCATGGACTCCCACTCAAAGACTAGTGAAACAGCTGGACTGGACACTGGTTTCTAGAATCTGTACTTGTGCAAAAGATACAGACAGAAAAGTCACAATGTTTTTACAATGCCATCAAAACACAATCTGTTTTGTGTTGCTCTCTGGGTGCTCACAATGTCTATGGGGTGTGACATAGTAAACATTAAGAGGAGTAGTAGTTTTGAAAGGAACACATCCACACCCATCTTATACCTGGAAGTCTTGTTTGTTTGACTGGACAGGAATGTTGCAGTGCTGAAACTGTACCAGACATTCCTGGGAGAGTCCCAGAAAAGGAGAGGAGAGGTGTGTGTTTGTATGTGTGGTATGCATTTACAATACTTGTATTTTTCTGTAGAAAAGACTGGGTGTGCAGTGTGTGCATTCTTAAAATGAGCAGCTGAAAGCTGCTGGGGAATTGTCACCATGGAAACTGAAATGGAAATAATGTTAAAGACACACAGGACCTATTGACACCGGAAGAAACAAAAGAAAAAACAATGTAAAGAGACTCTGAGGATGATATATTTTAGTCAGGATCCGAAATTCCCAATGATGCAGAATGCCTGTGCTGTCTGATCCGGACAGGTCAGCTTTAAATGTATTGTAAAAATATCAACTTCTTTGTGCCTTCAAGAGTGCTGCCTTTCTCATAAATAACTAATGTAAAGTGGCTACACTGTTAATTTATTGATTGTATTGTTTTTTTGTAGTTATTTGTAATCTATTTTGTGCTCTGTTATCTAAGTAAATAAATTATTTTATTCATAAATTCTTCTTGTTCCTGGGGCTTCTGCTCAGATTTCAAAACAAAAGCCATGTGTGCGTCATGGAACCTGCTGAGTCACGCAACTACAGTTTACATTCGGGCTGAAGTCATGGAAAATGCATGCACACTTAGTCTTTGTCATTGCCAGCCCCTTCTATTGTCGTGAGCATAAGTCAGTGAGAATGAAACTGGGGTGGGGACAGAAACTCACTAAAACAAGCATAACAAGCTCATGCAGACCTACTGTCCCTACAAGTCAGGAAGTAATGAAGCATTACAGGAAAGACGCATTACCTGCGTGTCAAGTGTTTTTATTTATTCCCAAGCCAGATTCCATACATGCATAACAAGAATCTTTTAAAAATGTACTTTTTGCATTATATATTGCAGCTAAAGCCCCGCAACAATGTTGCATGCAAATAACATAATGTGTATTAATGTGTGTGTGCGCGTGTGTGTGTGGGTGAAGCCTCTGATCCCTCTATTATCTCTGCTTAATCTCAGGATCTTCCCTCTGCTTTGCAATCTATTCCACCCTCTGCTCTCACATGGCTGTTCACAGCCCTGTCTGCAGCTAGAGGAGAGAGGAACATATTGAGGCACATGGACCTCACACTTGTTTACAATCACACAGGGTAGTGACTGGTGAGGGGAGTGTCTTCTCAAAGGCCGTGGCTCATCCAGCCTAAATCTGATTGGCTGTGACTTGCAGAAGGGTCATGGGAAGTATGGTTTGAAACTTGGAGACAAGCTTGTGACGGTTGAAAGCACACTCAAAAGGGCACAGTGAAGGCCTGAGACGGCTACAACAATGGAATTCCTGTGAAATGACCAAACTGGGAGACTTTTACCTAGCTCTGCTCTTTGTTTACTCTGTTTGATGCATTCTCTTACATGCATCATGCTCTGCACATCATATACCAAGTAGGCCAGAGAGCATGTTTCTGCAAGTGCATTGTAGAGTTGCAGTTGCATTTTTAAACCAATAAACTGCAGATAATAATAAAAAAACACTAATATTCTGCAGCTATACCAGCAGCTCTGCGAGGCTCATACTGGTATTGTATCTGATGTTTGTGATCTGCCCAGTAAACTTGAAATACACTGATGTTAACATCAAAACAAAATAAAAAAAAAAACAATACAGGAAAAGTCTGTTATTATATCATCTTTTTATTAATGTTATCTACTTCTCAATATCATCTTTTTTAAACAGCAATATCCACAAAATATTAACAGTGTGCAAGAAAACATGAGTTATGGCACATCAGAGAACAGTTACAAAAAATAGATATATTTTCTTCATAGTCAATCAAGGCAAAAAGATACATATACTGTATGCATACACAGGAGATCAGAGCACAAAAGATGATTCTCAGGAAGGGCTCGGAGCCAAATCAGAGAAGCTTGATATGAAAGTCCAACAGGGAGGAGCCTCGGCTCTCCTCACCAGGCCTGAAATTAATTTCGAGAGGCTTGCATTTTTGCGCACAACACCAGTAAATTTCCACTTTGAGCCGTGTGTTCCACTTTTAAGACTGTTTAAGAATGCCCCCCACCTCCAAGTCCAGCATTTACATGATATACACCACTATAAGGCAAACTAACAACCAATCAATCAGACAAACCAGCAATCCAAGCTGTGTGTCTCTGATTGAAGCCCAACCATGGATGGAATGATAGTAATAAAAATAAAAAAAAATAGCATATGTTCGGCAATACCAGGACATCTGTGTGTGTGGTTGTGTGTGTGTATGTGCATTTGTCTGATGATAAGTTATGCATGTATGTTTCCTTGTGTTAAACCTCTGCAGCAAGAATTCTCTTTCACTTTAGCTTGCAAAGAAATGAAAGGAAAGTGTTTATCACATTCCTGTATACTGACAGGGAATCAGTTCTTTCATCTTAGAATAGTTCAGGTCCTTGAAAAGCAAACCCAGGCCAAATAAATACATATGAGTTAAATCAATACTGTTGCTATGCCATCACATGTCTTTAGGTAGTTCCTTTCAAAAAAAAAAAAAAAAAAAAGAGCACCGTTCATTTATATCAGCCTAAATAATCTCTTCAATCATCCCTTTCCTCATATCTGCTTCTAGGGCTACCTGCTTTAGCTTAGCATAAAGATAAACAGCTTGAAACAGCCAGGCTAGCAGCAACAAAACCTGTCTACCAGCACCTCTATGGCTCACTGCGATAATGGCAAAACATCAAAGTGATATAACACCTTGACTGAGAACTTTAAAAGAGCTGAGAGGTGGCCTTTTTTTGCAGGTGAACAGAGGAGTTTCTCGTGTTTCCTGTCTTTAAGGTAAGCTAACCAGCTGCAGGAGAAAGCAAATATACACATTTCCTCAAATGTCAACATGTTCCTTTATGTATCCAAGGCTTACGTTAGTGGTAATGAAATTATTTGTTTTGCCACATTTCACCTGATCAATTTTAGCCTGTAACATAATCCCCTTTTTCACTCTTCAAAATATGCAGACTGATTAAGTGAGAAAAGGAGGAAGTGCAAGCCATATGTGTTGTTCTGACTTGTGGTATCACATGACCTCTCCTCTGGTCAGACTAACCCTGACCTAGAACTGCAGGACTGCAGTACTATAACATTACAGTCTAACACTGCAGCACTGGAGGCACTGCTCGTTCTTACGCACTGTGTCACTCGCAAAAACACACACAGACCATGCACACGAGCACACACTTGCACGCTCCTCTATTTTCTCCTCTCCACCTACTGCTCTGCCAAATCATCCCTTTTCAGCTACCAAACACAAGCACCCACACACACGCACGCACACTTGCACACCCTCTATATGGCCTTTCTCCAGCTCCTGCTCTCTATACTTCTATCTTTGTCTGTATCATAAGCCATTGGCTACAGTGCAAAAACACAGATGCTAAGCAGCGATTTAAACTGGTAATTAATCACAAAGCTGAATTTTTAAAGGAATCATTTGACATTTTGGGAAATATGCTTATTTTCTTTTGTTCCCTTTTACACAGTTTGAAATTGCTAAAGGTAACAATTACAATTATTCTAATGCCGATTTGTCTAAACCCCACACATTCCCAGGTACGCATGAGCACGTGTGGATGCAAACAACTCTTTCCACCCACCTCCAAAGTCTGTATAGCAGCTGGGTCACACTGACCTTAAGTGACATGAAAGCAGAAAACTAGTAGGATGAACCCTTGTGACTCTCTGTCAGCAGATATAAGCCATGTCCAAATGATCCCACCCTCAGCTAAATGCTAAAGTGTAAATATGATGGAAGGAAGATCCTCTCTCTCACCAATTCTCCTTACAGCTATTAACCTTTTACCTCTGATAAACATCATTCAAGCTTGAAAAGCACCCAAAGCACAGGATGTAGGTGTGTGTTGCATGTTGGTCTAGATGCCTGTTGCCCCCAAAAAAACAAAAACTAAAAAAAAGAAGGACAGCTTTGGTGTTAAAGGTCAGATCAGGAGGTTGGTTTTGCACCACCGTAATGAGGTCCGATGTTGATTCATCTTCTTACGGGGCATGACTCTAAACCAAACACAGCTTTTGTTTCCGGTACATTACTTCATCCTCATCGGTTTTATATGTGGCCGAAACCAACCTCAGCTATCGCAGGCCTCTAAAACCTGATTGACGTAAAAAAGGAAAAAGCAAAGACAGACGTGATCCTGATTGACAGAATAAGTAGTACTAAAAAAATCCAACATCCACAGAGGGGAAATCTGTGTTCTGAGTTTGTATCTTACAAACACTGTACAGGGTAATACTCAACTGACCAGGTTCCATGGACTCCATAGAAAGAAGAGAACTTAAAAAAAAGAAAAAGAAAAAAAAAGAAAGCCAAAACAGCTACTCTTCAACTTATCACTTCTGCACATGTCTGAAAGAAAGTTTATACACTTAGTTTTTTTTTTCTCTTAACTTGATTTTTTTCTTCTTCATGTTTCAGTTTTTACAATCAAGTTTGGTTTGTCAGACAGGAGGAGCGCTGTGGAGGAGACGAGGATGGAGGGACACAGAAAGGAGACTGCCAGCTCCTACTGATCCAGCCTGTGACCAAGCTGGGGTAACGTCAGAGTGAGCTCTTATGCTGGGGAAACTGGAACCTTTAGACTGGTGAAGGCAGGTAATCTGATTAATAGCCATAATTGCAAAGCATTAAAACAAGTAAACCCCTTGAACAGAGAGGTGACTACTTATTTTCAGACTACCCACTCCTCTCATTTTCATTCTATTCACCCTACAAGAACTAGTAATCGAAATACTCATATATGGGCTGAGAGGGTGGGAAGAGGGCACCTTCATTTTTACTTTCTATGTCTGGGTCATCTCCTCCAGCCTCGCAGTCCCTTACAGACTGATTCTCTGATGTGATCATTCTGTGGCCTCGCCCTCTCTTGGGGTAAAGCACAGGGAGGCTTGATGTACAGTAGATCTGGTTAGGTATTACCCCTGGCTTACAACCAGATATCCTGTTATTTCATTAATGCAAGCAGGAAAACAAACCTGATCCGCCAGGGGCAACACCTACGTGAAAAGAAAACGATCTAAAAAAATGTAAAGAATTGTCCTATCTGTTAAGTAATGCTTCAACAAAATATCTAAAACGTACATTGAGTTCACAAACAAGTATTTCTTAAGAAAAAATGCAGTAAACGTCTGCGGTTAATAGCTTGAGTTCTGTGTAGAGCCGTTCACTGCTTGCTCTCATAGGTGCAGATCTGGGATCAGCTTAGACATCAGCCAGTGGCAGCTATCATGAGCCGCAGTGGAATCAGTGACAGCAGATCAGCATCTAGAAAGGAATTTTTGTACAGGTTGGCACAGCTGGAGGCTTGGCCAAAGGCTGCAGGCAGCCATTGTGAGGCCACAGGCAGAGAAGGTCTGTTGATACAGATTTGGGTGGGAACATGCTATGGCCTGATAAAGGCAAAGGCTTTAGCCAGTTGCTCCAAAATGACCCAAGAATGAAGCTTTCATACTTTTTAAAAAAATCTCCCACAGAAAAAGAAGCATTTATTGAACTTTTAATGGGACACGAGGTCCAGTTTGGCACGATTGGCCTAGCGCCTACCACTCATTCTGTTTTTTCGCATATGCATCCTCCCACTGCCTGCCTATGGCACAGCTACCCATCTTTGAACCAACACCTCATTTCACGATAACAAAAAAAAAAGAAAATGCTGATTTCCTATCGATCATTAATGTCCAAATCCCTTTTCAATTTTAGCTGAAACTTGTAGTTAATTCACCAGCATATGTGAATAATACCAAAGCACCTTGGATCATACTCAGTGATATACTGATCTCAGCCACTGTGAGCGCAGCATACCCTCCCCCTAGCTGTTGCTCCGGTGTATGGCGCTTTTCCAGAGTGGCGATTCTGGGAGCGTGTGTGTTTCTCTGTGTGTGTGGATGCTTGACAGCCCTGTAAGATCAGACATGGCTGCTCCAAGGTGTGTCTCGGTAAATGCGGGGATCTAGTTAAATGGCAAAAGTATACGTTTATGTGTTAGTGTGTATATGTATGTGCAAGAGTGTGTGAGAATGCGTGTTTGTGTGTGTGTGCATGAGAGGGGTAGGAGAAGCAGGAAGCAGCTATAGGATGATGCAAGGTTTCTTGTCCTTGAAAGGGTTTTCAGAGGTGGGAACACCAACCAGCAGAGGGTCGCTACGAGCGTGCTGCTCACAGTAACTCATCAGGTCTGCTGCTGCTTTAGACACCTGACCGGACAGAGGGGGGAGGGAGAGAAAAGGAGGAAGGGGATGGGGGAAGGCAAAAAAGGGGATCGATAAGAAGGTGTGAAATTTAAAATGAGGGCATTGGAGGTAGAAGAAATAATAAAGTTGTAAGGGTAAATGAAGGGAGAAGCAGCAAAGGGGGAACAAGAATGAGTAGAGAGGGAGAGCAGTTAAATGTGAATGAATAATTACACACACACATTTGCTAACACAGCAGAAAACGGTTGTTTTACCTTAATGCGCTCAATCCCTGCCTCAATCCTCAGCTGTTCCACCAGTTTCCTGGCCTGGGCGATATTATTAGTGGTAGACATACTGATCCATGAGAATACACCAACACAGGAGAAAACTGAAGGAGTGAAAAACAGAATGAGTTGTGTTTGGTTTACTTCACTAGATTTGTCAGAGACCAAGAAACATTAATTTCATGTATACTTAATAGAAATGTGAATTTAAGTACTAGATAATTCATTGATTATTCCCTGAAACTGTCCTTTTGGCACTGCTGCTGTGATATCATATCAAAATGAATCGCACAAAAGCAAACAAAAAAGAAAGCCTGCAGAGGATCAAATATAAACAAAGCACAACTAAGAGTGTAATTTTTTGGGTTTTTTGCCATTAGATCAGAAATGAAATGATGGCTTAAATTCCCTTTTTAGTGTTATGGGTCATAAATTTAAATCAGTTAAGAGGATTGTGTGGAACGTCAGCTGCGGCGCTATAGCACCACCATGAGGTGACTACATAGTAGTGCAGCAGAAATTTAGAGTGAAACATAGCAGCATTTTAATTCATAATATGACGATTGAAAGCAACAGTGTAACGACAATGTAACCAAAAATGAATTGGATATTTAACAAAAAAGCAATTAAATAAAAGCCCTTATATTAAAGATGCTAATACGCATCAGCATCTGATATTTGTCTTCTGAATGTAATTCACACACTGCACAAACAACATGTTTATATAGGAATACATTATTAGGTTGTTGTAATAAACCTCAGTGAGATCTTTGGGATTGAGAATGTTGTGATCCAGACATTCAAATAAATTCATTCCACATTCCACTGCCTCAGGGACTCCTGAGTCCACTGGGTAATTCACAAAAAAATTCGAGTTTAAGATACTTTGCAGATTAAGCAGCCCGGGAATGTGGAACGTGATACAGTGACCACAGCAAACACAGTATTACCTGACTGATGGTGTGCAGACAGGACTCCCTCTGAACACTAATATGAATGGATGGAGGCGGTCTGAGCAGTGCAGGAACAGCAGTCACAGTGACAGAGCTGGACGGCGGCTGAGCTTACATTGGCTTGTCTCTGTGTAAAAGAAGAATGGGCAAACAAGTGAGCTGCCTGCTGAGCTACGTTATAAACAGGCAGTTCAGTAGTCATACACATTTCAAAATGTTTGCTTCTGTTTGCTTTTACAAATAGGTTTCAATTTTACTTCCACATCTCCACATACAGAGAGGTTTTACTGTTTTAGCAATGAGTTAGCAAAGTATTAAAAACTAAAGGTGAGATAACGACTGCAAATATGAAAACTGCAATAAAAAAATATTACTATGACACAGCTGCTACTTCAAACACAAGAAAATGTCATACTCATCATATCCATTAACTATCATATCCATCATCACAACCTCATTTTCTTTCACAAAGCACCTGTAAGACCACTTTTCTGAATGGGTGGTGGGACATTCTGTCATATGGGGGGTGGGGTGGGTGGGGGGGTGGTGGTCCCAAACTCATTTTAAATCTCTACAAACCTTCAGATTAACACAGCAGGAAACTTGCTTCTGTAGATGTGAACAACACATACCTCAAATACATCACAATGAGCATGTTACCACCGGGTCTCTCAGTCTGTGTCTCTGTCTGTCTCCCTCTCTAAGGAGGAGACTCCTGCTTTAATTACTCCTGCTGTGGAGTCTCTCAGAGATTCATGTCTGTAATTAGAGCGTGTGTGTGCGTGCGTGCGTGCGTGTGTGTGTGTAAGAGAGGGAGAAAGAGAGAGAAAGAGAGAGAGAGAGTGAATGAAGCTAGAGATTACCACTGTAACACCTGAACAAATTCTCATCCTGTCTTTGCCTGCACGTTGGTATTAACAGACTTATGAGGATATTTGCCGACTTTCCTCTATCCAAATTCTAATTTTTAATCCTAATCTTGAATTTTGAACCCAAATCCTAATTCAGGAACAACATATCTTCATTTCTTTTTCCTTTCCGTCTTTTTTCTTTTCACATTTAGACACTCACGGGACTTAAGAGTTGCACTGATTTTGATTCATTTCTAGATTAGGAGTACACATATTCATAGAAACTGAAGATAGCAAAAAGAAAAGCATCATGTTTGGCAAATTGTGGCACATGAATCTTCCTAAATGAACTGCTTGTAAGAGACAGAAATACTGACCCTAGCCTTACTTGGCACTAGATTTCTTTTTTTCCCCTTTAACCACAAGTGCCCAATACTGACCCCAGAACTAAAATATAATGTACACACATGGGCCTCTGTCCAACAATGGGGGGTGAGTCCCTTGGTTATGGCTGTGTAAACAGATAACCCTCAGATGTGTCTATAACAAGTGCAAATAAACAGAGACAAACACCTGTTCCCTCACAACACATTCTACGCTTCTCATTATCTGTCAGGATTTAATGAATGCTCCTAAATCACAGCGTGCAGCATCACTGGAAGCCAAGCGCAGAGTATATGCATATGAATATAATAAAAACTCAACTCTATAAGACTCATTGCAGGGATTGTTCACATGCTGATGCATGCCTTTGACACAAACATGCTAACATTAAAGGACAAGGCAGCACTTGCATCATCTTTAGTTATAAGCTGCTGTACCTTTGAAACATAAATGTGTGCTTTTTTTCTGTTCTATCAAGTGGGTAAACCACGGTGGTTTCAACTGGCAGAGCCGCTGCATACAAAAAAAGTACCAGCTATACTTAAATGACTCATTTATCACTTCATAGACACTACTAACCTAGTTCTTTAATTTCCTCAGCCTGTTGATTTTTCAAACTTTTTGCTATGGCGCATACCGTGCCGAGAGAAGAGAAGCCTTTAAAAACAGCAGACGAAATTCTCCCCCAACACAGCCACATCTCTCCCTTCTTGCCCCAAACTGAACGCCTTTCTTCTTAGCAGAAGCAAAACATATACACCAAGCTGATCATTTGATTCGGCCTGGACAACATAAACACCACCAGAGCTGGACAGGCCTCAACCAGCGAGCACACAGAGGCTCTCAAGACGCGCAAAACTGCATCAATCCTTATTGATCCAAGCAGCTCCTGAGTGTTGATCGGGCCTACAGTACGAAGCCATGTCCTCTGCTATAGGGCCTGCTCGCTGCTCTACCGTGTGAAAGCACAATGCGGGCATTTTGATGGATAGAACAGCATGTCCTCTCTCCCGTGGCTATCCACGTACCACACACACATAAACGCATAGACTCAACAGAGCCAACATACAGACGAATACGCACGGGAGCGCAAACACAGTGCACATATCAAAGCCAGATATATTTATCCCAGTGAATACCAGACTACACCGCTCCGGGTCTGCAAATAGGCCCTGATTGTTAGCCGTGGGAGCAGGGTGGTGACATGTTTTGAGGGAGGCAAGCTCCGGCAAATATAAACCCATCCAGCGACAACGAGCACAAGACCGGAGCGCATGCCGTTATATTCCGCTATTATGCAAATTGATACGGCCTACTTCGGCATATAAGATCATGTTACTGTGGCTCGTGCGTCCTCAGAGTCCAGCCGAGCTGAAGGAAATCTTCCACTGACCCTGTCCCCGGTCCTCCCCACCCTCTCTGCCGGCAAAGGGCTGGGGAAATCCGGATTCGTGACACTGACGAGCCCCCTTTTCGCTGCAGCCGCCCTCAGTTGCGAGAATGCGGGGCTGCAGCAGCACACAGAGGCGCTACAAATATTATGCACGGGGAGAAAAATAGCCAAATATCTCCAAACTCACCTCCGAATGTGCTGTATTGGTGATTTAAAGGGCCAGATCCGCTGGTTTCTCACCCTCTCTGCGCGTTCACTCCCCGTTTTCACCGAGCCAAACGCCTCCCCCTCCGTTACCAGTGCCTGTCCACTCCTCTACCCCCCTCCTGCTCTCTTCCTCCCTCGCTCCTTCTCCCTCCCTCGATCCGATGGGGTGACAGGAGATTTAGCAAGGGGCTCCCAAAGAAGCATTTTTAATGATCTATAGCTATATACACCCTGGGAAAGTATCCTCCAAACAACAGAATTTTAAATGGCAGACTAGATTTGCCAGATATACGTTCACGAATAAATAAATAAATAATGAAAGTCATGTATAAAATGACGGGGGCTCCTAGTGGCTCCAGTATTGTAAAGTATAGATTGGGCACTTGCACGAACTGAAGCCCCATTGACATTTTGTTAAAATGCATTTCTTTACGTCCTCTCAGTGTTATAATAATAATAATAATAATAATAATAATAATAATAATATTGACAATGATGACCAAATCTCAGTTTCTAGGAACTTTGGGCCAATCTAATCTGACCTTTTATTTGCTGTAAATTTTCTGCCGTTTGCAGATTGCAGATAAATAAAGAAATGCCATAAAATCCGAATTACTATTTTCCCTTCATAAATAAAATGAATAATAACTTAATACTTTTTATACTTTAGTTTTGTTTGCAGAAATGGTAATGACCGTGTTTCTCTTTGTGGTAGAAAATACTTTAAGTCATGTCAAATGCGTTAAATAAAGACTGCAGTGCACGACCCACACGACTTCTATAATAAATACACGTTTGGACAACAGATAGTGTCCTCTTAAAGACCACTGGCTTGTTCATTTCCCACCAGTATTCCCCACGGATAACAGATAGTGGCATGCACATCTGGATTTGTGTACCTACATTACAGTAAAAATGACTGGTTTCGACGTGACTCCGGTGCGTTGTGTTACCACGTGATGGCGCCATTGACCCATCTGCTGTTCTGACTTTCTCAAGAGAGGTGTGGGCCTCTCCTTCTATTCCTGGCAGGCCCCACAAACACGCAAACTCCGTTTCCACCAAGCTGTAGTCCACTCCTCCACACAGAGCTAAAAAGCGCTGCATCTGCTCCGTGATTGTTGGCTGAACATGAGCCGGTTTCACTGCGTTAAGAGGGAAAAGGTCTGATGTGTGCAGGATCTCATTTTTACACAATAATTCTCTGTTTTAGTCCATTTAAACCCTGGTGGTGCTGATGGAGATGGAAATTCTGATCTATGTTCTGGTTTTGATGCGCATATACGTCTCAGTGGTTGTATAGCAACCATTTCCTTCCTGCTTATTATAAACACAGAAGAACTATTTATATCTCACACAGAGTACCGCATTGGCCTCGTTTCCAGCGACCAGTGAAATTATGCTGATGCCTATACATTTCCCTTTCATTTCCTCACCTTTCTCATCTCCCCCTTTTTTCCCTTTGCTGGCTCTCTCTTCCCTCTTCATTTTTCTCTCTTCCATTTCAGACCCCGTGCTTCCCTCCCTCCCTCTCCATCCTGTGTGTGAGGAAGCAGCATAGGTTACACTGGATTAGAGCAATACTTTTCATTTTCTAAGAAATCCACGGTGGAAGCCCATGAGTCACCACTTAAAGATGTTCACAGGCTGACAGGTGGCATCCACCCACCCACACCTTTTTTGTCATATGCCACGTGTACTCCTGCAGCCTAATCTTAGACCCAAACGGAAACACAGACTTTCCCAGGTTGTCTCATGTGTTTCATTTTTATGTGTGTATGTGGATACGATAATTGTCTAATTAAGACCCAGCAGAGGGGTTGCCACACTGGCCTTCATGGGGAATGACATGTTTTTTAATCCTCCCAGGAGCAGGATGGGAGACCCGCCTGTCGCCGCATCTCCGCCACCAGGGTCACACCACACTGATGCGACAACCGCCGTCAACGTCACACTGTCTCCATAGCAACCGTGCCGGGCACAGCATCTCCGAGCAGATGTTGGAGGGTTAAGAGAGAAGAGAGAATGAAAGAAAGAGTAGGGGGGAAGCCAGTATCTCTGTGTGATGAATTAATAAACTGTAAAGAGTCTGCATGTCATGGCAGCACGACATGGGTGAAAGAAGTCAACAATCCCGAGTTGGGAAAATAATTTAAATTATTATAGTAAAATTTTAAAATTCAAAAATGAGAAAAAAGAACTATCAAAGAGAATCACTGAGAGTCGCTGAAAAGAAATAAACCCCTTCCAAAGTCATGCCAGCAGCAGAGCTTTTACATGAATGTTAGTCAACAAGCAGAGAAGATTGCTGCACTGTAACCTGTGATTTAAACACCATCTACAATGTAACACAAACAGCAATATATTGTAGGTTTTAACAGTAATGTACTGTAAATGGCAAAGGATTGTGGGAAAATATTGGCCCACTACTGTAAATGTAACTGAATACTAAGTGTTTTAGTACTCTTAAATGAAAAATGAGGCATATGGAAGCCGTTTTTCTATTTGTATGTTAGATAAGATGGAACTATTGCACACTGCTATGTTCTCCCTTTTAAATATCGTACATTTTACAGGGTAAACCCCCCTAAACTGTATCCACATATGCTTCCTCAAGGAATATGCTGTATCGTATAATGCTTACACAGAGGGTTTCTACAGCATGCTTTTAATTCTTTCAGTTATTTCCTCTCTTATTTTGAAGGCTGCTTTATTTTTTCTCTGCTAAGTATTTACTTCCTGTCTTTGCTCTTTCCCCTCCCTTTCGTATGTCCACCTGTTCCTTGTTACCCTGTTGCCCCTTATGTGTATTTATCCTGCGTGATTTCCCTAAGGCTTTGGACTGAAGTGGCTGACCATAATATCACTGATTTTCTAAGATCCACATCACTGCATGGATACAAACGGCAAGCAAAAGGTGAGAATGTTTAAAAAAATGACAGGAAACACTCCTCAGTTCATATTTTTATTAAGAAAATCATTTTGCAGATTTGATTATTATTATCACCTCTCTCTCTCTCTCTCTCTCACACTCTCTCTATGTATATATATATATATATATATATTTATATATGTTAGTTTCAGTTATTCAGAGGATGCATCAGCACAGTATATTTTAATAGGAAGACTATTGCTAGAATAAATATCTATACATTATAATTAGTCAAATGAAAAAATCCAAACGAAAAAAAGAAGAACCAAAGAAAAATCATTTACAAAAACAATGAGAGCTTAAAAGAAATAACCCATTTGCAAAACCAAAGCCATAAATGTTGCAGAGGAATTTATTTAAAAAATACAAAGATGATTCACAGTTTGTGTCCTTGTTCTCATGCTGGCTGGAACACCAATAGGGACCATGCAGGAATGAAGGGCCAGAGCATCTCGATAGTACCAAACCACAAATTCCTCACCGTATACTGCTCATTAGGATCTGAGGCGATCAGATGAAATGTAAAGGGGTGAGCCTGAGTGATTGGCAGGAAGAATGGGAGTTCTTTTGTATTTTGATCCTCCGGTACCGATTTCCTTTAGCTCCTGTGACATGAAGCCCTGCTGGACAGGAGCACAACCTGCCCCTCGCTGGTAACAAAAAGCCTGGTGTGTCAGAAAACCACAGCTTTTCTTGAGTATAAAGGTTTAACTTAGTGCTCGTTCTTTAAGCTTCACATGGTCTGAGGTTTCCCTTGCAGCCACAGAAGAACAAATCCGAACCCCACTCCCTTTATTGTATGAGACTCCTCAGCAAGATGAACAAAAAGTACCCTGTGACCTCACTGGTGACAAACAACTCAAGTAAACTTTACCTGGTCCTACACAAAAATCTGTGCCACCAATGTAGTTATCTATGGAGGCCCAAACTATAGCTGTTACTAGGCAATAAGTATATTTAATGTTATAAAACAAGTAATCATACCAACAATATTAAGACTAAATGTGTAATTTAACCATGAAAATATCATCGCACAAGCAACATTTTAATGAAAATACCTGCAGCATTTTTTAATTAAAGAAGAGTGTGGAATTGCAAAAATTATTCTAAATTTAAAAGATCCACCAAGTTCCACAATTTCATGGTTCAATTACATCTTTCTGCATCCAGTCGTATGATTATTCATTTTATAACTTATTATTTAGTCACCTTTAACATAGCTGGTCTCCATAGAGTTCCTCCTTTAAAGTCAGTGCTTCTCTTGCTACAGCATACAAAAAAAAAGCCCAACGTAAAGCTTCCACATGAAGAAAACTTTAACTGTCCTACTTCTGATTGGAGGTTTTGACTATACAAAGAATGCGCAGGAGACTGCGCGCTCCCACCACGGCATCCTTTATCTGCACGCTCTCCCTTCGCTTCTCTGAAACCTTTGAACAATATTTACAGCTATCTACAATCAGATGCGAGGAGGGTTGGTTTTCAGTAAGTGCAAACGGCAAGCAAAAACATACAGAATGAATATGAAAACGGCTCACAATTTATGCAGATTTATGCAGAAGTAACGCTAACAAAGGTACAACAGCGTTAAACAGCCAGAGAGCGAATGATGTTTCACTGACAAGGCCTGTGTGAATGTAATATGCGTGTATGTGTGTGTGTGTGTGTGTGCAACCGAGGGCATGCAGTCATTCTATTTCAGTTCCATGCCTGATTTATATACTAGTGTGTGTGCGTATAGGGGGTGTGTGTTGTGCAGGATGACTCATGCAGAATGTGTAGGCACTCTCCACGGGAAAGCTGCAAACATCTGACAGACACTTCATGAGATTGTACAACAGCAACAACAACACAAGCACGCGCACATACACACCCGTGCAGGCCGGAGTGAATTAACATGAAAACAATATATATAAATAAGGTGGATGAATGTGCATGTACATGAATGCACTCCCGGTTAAACACACAGAACAGGGAATATGGTTCATGGATAAATGAGATGAGATGCGCCATGGAGGGACAGGGGCAGAAGTGTCTGTCCTGATTCTTGCGAGCACTTAACTCACACAGTCCACAAACTCAATAGCTCACACACTCCACAAGCACAACATCTTCTTTCAACGGCTCCCACATGAAAGCTCGAACGATTCTTATACAGGCCACGGCTTGTGCGGTTGAACTTCATATATTCGCTCTATGTCTATTAATAGCACAGCCCCCTGTTGTCCATAGTGCTCTCTCACGCTGCCTCATTGTTGTTTTTCCTTCCCTGTTGTATCATATTCTATGCAGGAACATGAACAATGACAGTCTCCTGTTAACGTCAGCAGAACAACAGTTTGCACAAACATGCGCACACAATCTGGCAACCAGACATGTCAAGCTGATATTTATGCAGCGTGTGCACCACTGCCGGTGGCTTTGCGTCAGACCAGAAAAGAACTCGGTCTGAAAATCATTGCAGGCGATTTTTAAGGTTTTCTTTTTCAAATTTTAGCTCGTCAAATGGCCACAACCTGTAGATTGCACTCTATCTATATAGAGCAGGTTAAAAATAAATGAATTAATAAAAGAAAATAAAGTGATTAAAATACAACTTATATATCTGTTTTACACATCTTGTTTTTGGAATTTAAACAGATTTTCAAAAAAGAAAATAAGAGAGTACAAGTGAGCATCCCTGGCATCTAACAAGTAAAGGGTATGTTTACAATATAAATGTTTGGGTTTAACAGGACCTCACATTAGTGCAAAGTACAACACAGTAATAACAACAGATTCATTCAGCTTTCAAAATAAACAGAAAAACAAAATTACAGCCTGGAGTGGAACTTTTAGTTACATATTCACATTTTGCTAGTGCTATCTAATTGATAGATCTGAAGAGTGGATGCGTCAAATACAATAGATCATGAGTATCGTTATTAAGCCGTATATTACAGTACATAGCAACACTGAACCTTCTACTGTAACAACATTTCCCAGAAAGACAGTGGGTAAAGTATTTCTTTACATGGGTAACATCTTACTTGAAGCTCTTGTGAACATTTCGGTGAATTTCCATCTGCTTATCTACACGTCTGAAATCATTTTATAGTGGTTTGTGGGCATGAATGATAAAGGTAGGACATTTTACACGGTGCTTATGAATGAGGCGTTGCTGATTAATAAGCAAGTCTTCAAGTAAAATGTCACCCTAAAGTGCCCAGTTGTTGATCCTGCTGCACACATAAAGACAGAGAAGGAGACAGACGAGACTAGTTGCTGTGCTTATTCTCTTTTTTCTTCCTTTTTTCTTGAGAAATGAACACACAGTTAAAAGGGGTTATCATCTGTGTCTTTGGGTTTAACAGTACAGGAGCAGATTATCCGCCACGCTAATTGTTGTCAAAACCGCCTGAGAGATGGAGAAAAGTAGACAAATAATCTGACCCCTCATCGTCGTCCCACAACCTGTGATCCTGTGGGGGTGGTGTGGGGGTTGATGTTACATAACGTTTACGCTCTTTGTGTCCACAGCTAACCGGTCACATCACGATACCCTGTTGTTCAGCAGAACCACAACCTCATTGTGCCAAGAACCAGACAAAATAAAGCGCCATACATCAAGACAGAGAGCTACCTGTGGTCATGCTACCTATGCAATTCATGTTCAGGACTGTTGAATGAAAGCTAAGGATGGAAACTGCAACCAAATACAATAAAAGAACAAACAAAAAAAAAATAGAATTAGATATGTTGGAAAAAAGTATTGTGCTTTTGGCTGCTCTGTATACACTGTGTACAATTTTAGAGGTCCTACATGAAAAAAAGGGTATATATATATATATATGCACTTTGGACATACAGCACAACAGAGATAATTATTAATACACATGTAGGCGGAAACATGGCAAATAAAATTGTGTGTGGTGATATAAAGTGCAATGTGAGGGCATTTAGGCTGAGTGAGCCCTGTTCTTCTTCATTTACTCAGTCAACGATGTTACTCAGATTGACTATCAGAGAGCTAAATGTGTGTGTGTTTCTTTTCTTTTTGCATGGATGCATCATGTGCGTGTTGTGTCTGCACATCTCTGTGACCCATTCTGTTTCCTGATGCTTGGAGTTACAGGTGATGAGTGTACGGAGATGCATCAGGGTGCACTGGATAATCTGCATGGAGCTTTAAAGATCCACCCTCCCCCTTTTCTCCCCTGTGTGCTTTTTGTTAAAGGAGATGTGTTTAAATGTAACTTTATAAGAGCATCATAAAGAAAACTAGAAAAAAAGGCCAAAAGAGAAACTCTCACATGAAAAGTGCCAAAGCAAACTGACATTCTCAGAACCAAAAGTTCTCTTTCATCTTACCAGCTTGGCAATGATTATCTAAGTGTATTAACCTCGTAGGCAAGGCAGACTCGTATTTCTGTTTCATGTTTTAATGAGAGTCCAGCTTCCTTTCAGCCAGAGTTATTCTACACTTGATGAGAGTCTTAAAAGGATTGTTGCGTCGTATCAATGGCATGCGTGAAGCCCCTGCCGCTGGATGTTTCTCCACATCAGATGAGGACATTTCGAGGGTTCATAGATGACCTTTTACCATAAGCATTTGGGGGATAAACGCAAAGAAGTGTTTTTATATGACGATGGCAATTGAAAATTGAGCTTCAGAGCATCAAACTTGAGTCAACATCATATACTAGTTGGGGCTGAGGATGTGCAGACTGGATGGAATATATCTAAATATCCCATATTTATATACATCAAAGTCCTTGGGGTGTGGCTGGGTCATGTGTTTTTTTGCTGTGATGCTTCATGCTAGCAGTGTCAAACTTTTGAGTCCTCTGTGTACTAGCATGATAGACACCTCAGTCACTTACAACAGGGTCTCTACCAGATGAGTGAGCTTTGGAACTCGCTTACTTGTACATTACATTTCTCTACAGTTGATATAATAGAGGGTATGAAAAAGATGAGAAGGGTGAAGTGTGAGCTGAGCAGGGAGGTGCAGAAGTGAGAGAAGATATTTAAGGTTTTGCACTGATCAGAAACCTTTTGCGTTTTTATGGACTTCTGGTCTTCGTGGTCAGTACTCTCATCCAAGTTCTCGAAGAGTGCTCCATCCAGGTTTTTGTGACACTTGGAGGATACAAAGTCCACACCCCTGCCATTTCTGTATTCATCTGTGTCACACACTACTTGTCATCTCAATCCCACTCATCTGTTTCCCCATTAAGGATGTGCATGGATTTATGCTCCGAACTGAAACGTTTCCTGTATGTAAGTTGTGTTTGTGAGGAGCGTGTCGATGATGAGAACCCCGCTGCCGTCAAAAACCTTGTTGCTCTGTATGATACGTTTGGTGTCTGGCGTCCTTCTTCTTTACTTCTCCGTATTTCATCTCCCTCTCTCTCCTCCACCTCCCTTTCCTTTCCTCTCTTGGATTTTACATCACGCTGCATTTGCCCTTCAGTCTCTCGGCACGGGATTGCTTCCCAGAGCGCTTGCCGTCGATGTTGAGGCTCATGTTCCTCTTCTTATCCAGGTTGAGCAGCTCTTGAAAGAGCTCGGTTACGTTGTGGTTGGTCTTAGCTGATGTCTCCATGAAGGCGCACTTCCACTGGTTGGCCTGGGCCTCTCCGTCCTTAGTTTCCACCTCTCGCTGGGTCTCATCACTTTTATTTCCCACAAGCATGATTGGGATAGCCTCAACATTGCCCTTTATAGCCAGGACCTGCAAAGGCAAGCAAATGGATTTGATTTGTTATTTTCTGGGAATTTTGCCTGTAGTTTTAGCACCCAAAGAGAGTACATCATTACAAATGAAAGCGTTTGTGGTTTAGACATCACCAGTGACAAAGTTGAGGAACTAATGCAATACAGATTACCCCAGACAGCATCATTATTTTTGCTCTTTATATTTAGTACAATGTAGAAAAAAAATCATCAGCACTTTTTAGTATAAAAGCCCAGCGCGATTAAACAAGCTCAGCCATCCAAAGACACACAAACACTCCTCACCTGTTGGTAAATGGGTTTGAGCTCCTCCAGGGACTGTCTGCTTGTGATCGAGTAGACCAGGATGAAGGCGTGGCCTTTAGAGATGGAAAGGCGCTGCATGGCAGGGAACTGGTGACTGCCTGTTGTGTCTGTGATCTGGAGGGTGCACACGCTCTTGTCACAGCTGATCACCTGGCGATAGGTGTCCTCCACCGTGGGGATGTAGGTGTCCCTGAATGTGCCTTTCACAAAGCGCAGAACCAGGGAGCTCTTCCCCACTCCCCCAGCACCGAACACCACCACACGATAGTCGTTGCTCTGTTCTGGCATTCTGTCCCCTCGGGTTTAAGATAGTCTTACACCTATAAGATTAGGAAAGGGAACATGAGAAGATAAGATTCTAACAGAAAATCTGGAGCTTTTGTTTAATGAATCAGAACAGGAGGAGTATATGCTGGCAGAACTTAACCTCAGGCCAGTGGGTTTTAAAACACTCCATCTTTCGTGGTCTGACTATGAGCCAGAATACAAATTAAAGAAGATGAGTTTGGTGATGATCCAAGTGTTCCACCTCATGCAGACATTTCCCTAATCAATACCCTTCGCATAGTCACGGTTCTTCAGTTTCAGCCCCAAAAACAATCCCGCATTTTCTAATTAATCATCAAGCCAACATAGAACACCGATCACTGTGCCTTCCACTAATATGGATCCAAACAGAGTGAGTCAGAGCAACTAAAGCCATCGTAGGGTCTACCTTACAAATTAAGCAGCTCGAGGCAACTGTTGTTGTGATTTGGTGCTGTACAAATACAAGTGAATTGAATTAAAAGTAAAAAGATGAAAACCAGTTGTGTGTGAAGGGTAAACACAGAAATCTATTTGAGAAAATAGATGGACTATTGGATTTGAATTCACCAGTTGGCTAAACACATCACAAAGGCATACTGATTCAAGCCAAACTGGCTTCAGCGTTACACCTGTCAGTGTTACATTTGCAGCTTTGCTGCTGCAAGTGGCCAGTGCTTGTTAGGATGGTTTAATGGTATTAAAAATTTGAAAAGAGTCAAGGTTCAGTGTTTGCTTTACAAAACAACACAAGCTCAGGGCTTTAAAGAAAGTGTTGCATTGCATAATTCACAGCAGATTTCATCCTCGGTCATCAAACTAAAAATGCTAAATCCACACTGTGTGATATCAGATTATATATATCAGGTAATAAAGATAACATGCAAATGAACACAACTAACTGAAAAAGCCCAGTTTGTAGACAGCAGCAGCACAGCGCTGTGAAAGACTCTACAATTAATCACTCCTAACATTACCTGCTGCAGCTCATGCATATGCATCTAAACAATGTCCTCGCACAGAATCTACTGCTATCTTTGTGAGGGCTTGTGCTGTCTGCACATGATTGCACATCGTATCTGTTGCATTATTTATCCGCTTTGGTGCTAAACGTGCTTTAATGTTCTGTAATAAGATATTCTATCAGCTGTGATCATGCTGCTCTCTAAGCTGCAGTCATAATGAAAACAGTAAATCGACATCAATACCATATGGAATAAGTGGATTTCTGTCATGCTTGCACTGCAGGAACCCACTATTGATGGCAGGGTGCCTGTAATTGCTTTGCTGGGTTCTAGATAATATCAGTCCAGGAGTTTGAAATAAATGAGGATTTGGGGAGTGCCTCTTGAATTTTATAGACCGTCTCTCAGCTGTAAGCATGTGTGATGTATAAGACTGCTTCATATCTTGCTGAGAAAACCACCACAGTTTAATTTTCAGGTGAGCCTGTGGCTACTGTTTTACTCGGGTCTGGAAGAAGCAGAAAATCTTCCCTAATGGCTCTCTTGATACTTCAGAAGGGTGATAAACTTGAAACTGCATTTTTTAGATAGAGGGGTGTATGACTGAAGTTTAACCTCTTGGGACTTCAAGTCTGTCGTATTTCTCTTTCAGACCGTGGCTGCGGTAATGAAAACATGTGCAGTGAGGGTCATGTTAACCTTTACAACTCTTAAGTGCAACATAACTACAAGGCGCTGCTGTAAAATTGCCAGAAACAATAGTCGTCTACAGTGCCTTACTCTTAGCTTTAATGAGGCAGTCAGTGATGAAAAAAAAAAGGTAACACTTTAAAAATTGCCATGTAGCTGTCAAAGCTGCACAGTGATTTTTGCTTAACCTGCTTAATAACAGACACACACATAAGCAGGAATGAGGCCTCAACATAGTTTAAAAAGCCAATTTCTAAGTGAATTTATTTTGGCCTTCTTGGATGTAATTCGGCATCTAGAGAGGATTAATTGTTTATTACAGTTAATTCTTGAGACAATGCTGCCGTCTTTAAAGCTGCTACAGTTTATATTTCTCCTACTGGTGGTTAAAATGGCTGTTTATACAACACACAACTCTGCAGTCCATCTCAGATCTGCAAAGCATTTTAGCATCTTCATCTATCTTTTAACTCATTATGTAAAACTGGCATGAGTGTTGCAGTACAGTCTGGCTTCCTGCTCTAATCTGTGCAGTATGTGGTGGCAGCAGGCACCAAATGGCAGACTGACAATGTTCGCACCTAACTGGTGAACACAGTGGAGCATTTAGCTCCTGGGGGAATCTGATATTTCCCTCTGGAGCTGGTAGAGACCAAAACAAAAACAGTGTAAATATTTGACTTGCATTTGGCTTTCTTTGTTTCCATTTTGTTTTGCTGCCTCCAAGAGGCCCGAAACAGAAAACACCCCAGAAACAAGCCAACGGTTGAACTCAAACACGTTACATAGAGCTAATCTCACAGTGCGTCGGAAATGCCATTTAAATACAGAACCAAGGAGTCATCTGCAAACTGTGGAATGATAATCAAAGTATACAGTTTGGTTAGTGCAGCAGTGTTTCTAGAGCTCAGCAACGTGAAGAGTATAGTATTATTATTACAGGGAGAAAATATGGTGACTGCTGTAAAAATAGGACCCAAGTTACTAGTTTCTGGTAATAAACCAGATCTAGTTTTAATGAAATACTGCAGCAAACACCATCACAAAAATCCACAAAGATCCACACTCAGCCACCAATCTAGACAAAGCCACACAGACTGGTATGATGTCTTTGATTTGAAGCTGATATATCAGTGCATCTGATACATGCATGCTCTGATAAACTCTTAAATATTCTCTTTACTTATCCGCAACTTTAGTCTTTCTTTGAGCTGCTACCTAAACTTCCTCTTGCTGCTCTGTCACTCCCCAGGTCTCCATGGTGTTTGATCAATAAACTAAAGCCGCTCCGGTTTTAATCGATGGGGCCCTGTCTCTGTGGGCCCCGTCAGTCTGTTGTCCTGCCGCGGTTGGTGTCTGTTTGGTTTCTTTGGATGTGGATTTTAGCTCTGTGACAAAGATCCTGCTCATCAAAACCTCCCCCACTTTTCACCTGAACTATAATTAGCTCTCTCCCTCCCTCTGTCAGCAACTATAACTGCACACACAGGTGCAACCTCATAGTGGCACACATACTGTACTTCCGCTCCTTCACCATTTGTCCTTGATACCAGGCTTTTGAGATTTATGACACTCTTCCCAAACGCAAGCTGTCTCTCTCCTTTCCCCCGTCCTCTTCTCTGGTTTTATTTGAAATGAGAGGACTGCAGTTCTTTAATGAATTAATGGTATACTATAAATGCATCTGCATCAGTGCAGCCAAACTCCATTAGCAGATAGCATTTGGCACAGACCAAGGAGGCCTCTGCTCTTCTCCGCCAGAAAATAGCTGCAACGCAGCCTTCTCCACTCGTTTATTTCACAGAGCGAGCAAGAAAATGTCACCTTTAACAAAAATATGCACATAATTTCCCTCAAGAGAGCCACTTATGCAGCGGCACAAAGGAAGCGCATTAACCAACATCAAACACAATGCCATTCAACAGATCAAGAGCGTGATTAAATAGACACCCACAAAGCGGTCCCATGGTATCTTGTAGAGAAAGGATTTTAATCAGGCTGTGCATAGTGGAATGCTGAAAATACACTGCTATTTGGCAATGAGTGTTTTACAGGATCAACAGATTATCAGCCTGAAATATTTTGTCTTTTTCTGGCCACAGTGAAACCTACACAAAGTTTCTTAAGCTGTCAGCCTGTCAGTTGCTGTATGAATGTGTGTGTGCGTCATGTGTGTCTGCCTCTGTGCAGTGAAGCAGAAGATTCCCTGTTCTCGGTGCACACATCAGCTCAGGTCTTTTCAAAAGTGTGTATGTATGTGTGTGTTTTGCCACGGGATGTAATCTGTGCTCTTGGCGAGGCAATTTTTAGACACGGGTGTTTTCATTAGGTTTGAGCAGACAGTAGAGGTTCGATTTATAAATTTTGATTCAGTCTCACACATTCAGGCACGCCGTCGCCGCTTCTGCTTCGCCACACTCACACCTGCTAAAACACACACATGGAAAGCCTGCTGAATGTGTTTATCTTAGAGTCTCTGTTGGATTTCATTTACAGCTCTTGAATGTGAAAACTCATCTCCATAAGTTTCCTAAAAAGAAACTGACGAAGCTGCATATTTTTGTCACCTTTACTGTCTGTGTGTGCGTCTGTTGGAGTATGATGACGCACAGACAGGGCATCCATAGAAGTTAAAATATTATGTGTGGTGCTTTGCACAGAATTAAGAATATGCCGTTTTCTCTATTTACTTTCTGGATTATTATCCCCTGATACAGCTACTGTCCTTCCAGTGAATCCAAACACTGATTCTTCTGATTCTGTTGAATGAAAAAAGGCCACTTTAGTTAGATGACAGTGCATTTTTGAAGTTAGGAGACTAGGTTGGAGAATTCTGATATTAGCTGTTGAGAGTTAGATGAAAATAACAATACCTTTCTCAGGGTAAGCTACAGCCAGCAGCCAGTTTGCTCAGCACAAAGACTGAAAATGAGAGAAGACAGTTAGCCTGACTCCATCTAAGTTTGGAGAGTTATTCGGCCAAGCCAAGAAAAAAAGGCTTACGTAGTTTTTGTACAATTTACGCAAACATAGTAAATTTTGTGACCTCCGGCAAAAGCCAGGCTTGCAGTTTCTCTCTGCTTGTAGGCTTTGTTTTAAATGAACTGCCTCCTGGCTCCAGTTTTATATTCAATGGACACTTATAAGTTTGGCATTAATGTTCCCATCTAGTTCTTGTCAGGAAAGCAAGTAAGTAGTTCCCCGTATGAAACTATGTGGTTGTAAAAAACTTTTACTGTCCAAGAGAAAATTTGTTTTAACCCCGTAATGCCTGAACCATGAAATAATTGCCAAAAATTTCTGTTTGACCTCCCCCCCCCAAAAACAAAACCAAGTTATTGAACAGTTATTGAACTGTCTGATATATATGTGGATTTTAATTTGTGTTGATGTCCTTACATTTGGCACTTTGTGTAATTTATTGCTTAAAAAATTATTGTGCAATTTATGCATATTTTTCAGGGGGGAAAAAAACTCACAAAAACTCATGTATCACAAATGATACAGATGGTAATTGATAAAGTTCAGTTTAGACTCAATGTAAATGATTTATGTATGACTACAGGTATCACCCCTGTCAGTCTATACTGTGACTGGGCAGACGGCACCGTTCGTGCATGGAGCGTGTGTGCTACACTGTCCAAGAGATTGAACGCCCTGTGGTCTTGGCTTAGTAGCTAATCATTGAGCTTAACCTCCTCTGTGCTTGTGGCCAGCTCTGCATTGACCCAATTCCCAGGACTTAAGTTACCAGCAGTCTCTGTATAAGACTACACGTACCCTGAGGCCCTCTGATATCCCTGGAGCATCTCTTTGATTCAATGTGAACTGACACTAACATAGAGCCACGGGAACATCAGCTCAGCCACAAAACTGTAAAGGTCTGCCTGTGTGTAGTTCAAAAAGGACTCATCAGAGCACCCAAATTTCTCACCTTGGCATAAGTTCATCAAGGTGGCGTGCACTGTACAGACCTGTTCTGAGTGAGTAGGAAAGGGAAAAAAAATGCTCAGATGCTTTATTACTGACCAACATGACTACTTTAACTATCCAAAGTCAGAATATCATTAGAAGAGGTCATTAAAATAACCCTAGATTTCACAGAAACATTTAAAATACAAATAATGAAAAATATTTTTTCAGAAGTTTTAAGAAAACACATATACACTTACAATGTCTGGATTATTGCACATAGCAGTTTTATGGCGATAGCCTCACACATAAGCCAAAGAGCTTTGCATTTTGAGAGATGATAAGCATTCATTTAAGCTGCCATACTACTATGACTGATTTGGTAATGGTTGTGATTAACATAAACACCCCTCTACCTGCACTTTCTCCTTAATATATCTAAATGTGCACTTTTAAAAAGAATTTAAGAGGAAAATGTTTCCCTCTCAGGGTGATTCATTCCTGAGCTGTAACCAGCATTTGTAATCTTAATCATGCTGTTGCTATGCAGCACTTTTACACAGGACAGTGTGTAACATTTCTGTGTAATTAGTCTTTGAGTGTTTACTTGCGCTGAGTATTAGTGTGACCGGGGGAACCCATGGATTGCTCCGTCTGGCTTCTTTGTAAAACCCTGTTAATACATCAGCCTGGCAATCTGGGAGACACACAGGCACCTGGCTAATCGCACAGCAATTCAGCCGAGGAAAAGTAAAGAAACTGAGATTCTGACTCTGTGACAAAACACTTAAGCTCGTTGTCAAAGCTGCCATAATGTGCACAGGTTTATTTTTTTCAAGAAAGACTATTTTTAGACACAGTAAAGGCCCTGACCTGACTGAAGCACTAACTGCAGACCGGTGGAGTGTGCTGCAGAATCCTGCCTGCAGTGACAGATGGTGACAGGGTTGGTAGTTTTGGATTGGCTCCATGGTTTCTACTGGCAAGATCAACCGAACATAGTTTTTTCCCCCTTTTCTTTCTCTTTTTTATAAGTAGCTGATCCAGGTTTGATAACAATGCAGATGGTTAAAGGAGGAAACAACACAGGCGTTCCAGTCCAGACTGCTTGTGATGCTGACATGACGCAGTTGAGATTATAAGAAACTGACCTTTAACTTTTCCTCATCTAAAACCTCAAATTGTAGAAAAATATATGTCTTTTTAGGAGCGTTGAAGATGGATGGCATTGAAAGGCTGATATGTGAGAAAAAAGTGTAATCAAAATATTGGTTATTCTACAGGTTGCAGTGTGCTTAAATGACCATGGCAGCTATTCTGGGCCATGATTAGTTATTCACAAGACTCAGGCAGTTCTGCTTAATGATATTAATAAGTAAGACAATATAAATCTTTTAGCTGAGCTTATGCTTTCAGAAGAGCTAAAATGCTTTAGCATTGATCTTTTCCAATATTAAAGAAGACACTATGCCATATATAGTTCAGAAGTACTCAGCGGGGATGGTGCATTTGACCAGACTTGTGCTGTCAAAGCGACAGACAGACTATAAATGAGCAGGTGAAGATAAAGCCTCTGCTGCCACGTTTTCTTTCATAATATGGCGCTTGCTGATTTCTCAATGAAGCTTCAAATGTTATATTTTATAGATTTTTTCTAGTTTTATGTAATGACCATTTCATAAAATGGTAAATTTAAGACACCACAGAAGGGTTCAAATGTGATGAAAAAGATGCCTAAAATGATTCATAATTGATCTTTTAATTAGCTGTAAACTGTTCACTGAGCATACATATGCTTTCTGAAAAACTAGTTCAAATTCTCACTGTTTCATTCACTGACAAATGGCAGTCATCCAGCACACAGCAACCACACACAGGCTCCAGTCCATGGATGAAACATTACACAATAGTAGTAGAGAGGATTTTTTTTTCTGAAGAAACTTTCTTTATTCAGATTTTATCAGCTAACAACCTTTCTGTCATCCAATTGTTTCTGGATCTTTTAGGTTTTTATGGATTTTTTTTCACATTAGACTTCTGCTTTTACTGGTCCTTTATCATCGTCATCACCACTGAGTATCCACTCCCATACTCATCTCAAACATCATCACCTTCATAAACTCGCTTTGGTTTTGCTTGTTATCACTGAATCACTTCTTTGTCCTGTTTCAGCAGAGAGACATGTTCTTATGCAACTGAACCGTGGCCATTCAAGAGAGACAGACAGGCAGGCAGACAGGCAGGACACTCCCCCTACATGTCCACTTTTCCTACAATGCTTTAATGCAGTCTGCATCTCTAACTACTCTCAACCACACACTTTAAAGCTTACTCACAGGATTTACTGCCATACATCTCTGCTCTCCTCTCCATCTCTCTCTCCCTCTCTCTCTCTCACACACACATACAATCATGACTGGCAGTGTTAAACCCATACAGGAAGTTCACATATATGCGTGCGAGCACGCACACACGCGCCGGCGCACGGGGGACCTAAATGATTCACAGCTCCTTTACATTTCACGGTGGATCTCCTTCCCAGTCTTGAAACCCACAACTAAGATCACAGATCCAGGGGAGCACAAATGCAGATGGAGGATTAACTGTAGCATTTGCCACAGAAATCGAGCTTTATTCGTCACGCTGGCGTCATTATTAGTGTATGTGCATTAATGTTGACGTGCATTCTCCGCCTCGATTGTAGTCGGGAAGCGGTGGCGGGAGAGGGCTTGCCGTGGTTCCGCAGATTTGTGCGCAACGCCATTACAGACCACCCTACTCTGCGTGGTTCATTCATAAATACCGGAGGATCGCCATCTCGCAGTGCTGCCATCATTTCGCAGTCGCAGCGAGCCCCCTCCTCCCAACCCTCTCACCTCCCTTACTCCTCAAAGCAATATGACAACCCCAATACCTTCATATATTTGCCCTCCCTCTCCATCTCCCTCTCCTGCTTACTGCCAATATGGCTGTACGAGGATACAGGCAGTAACAACTGACACGACCGAGGTTAGCGAGCAGAAATGTAACTTGTGATACAACAGCGGCGAGATGGATGCAGAAAGTGAGATTTGCTGTCCCGGGTTGGCCGTGAGCAGCAGGAATCGTGTGCGCATAACAACCAGCCAGCCAGAAGGACCGCGGTTACGCCACTGAATACCAACATCTGATCTCTATGTAAGATGTGGAGGCTGAGGAGCATCTCGATACCTGATCGTGAAGAACGGCTCCGCTTCTGGCTCGTCCTTGGTTCGGAAGGATGAAAGACAAACGCCGAAAGCGTCTTAGAGCATTTTACTCGTTTCATGTAGAGCTCATGTCGTCCGATTCCCAACACCACCACAGCAGACTCTCTCTCTCCCTCTCTCTATTTCTTTCTCTGTCAGTCTCTCCCTCTCTCTTTCTCGCACATAGGACGTGGGAGGTGCTATGCTCTCTCCCTTTTCTATCCACACTTGATTTTCTTTCGGTTCATACACTTCCTAGTGGTTGGATGCTAGCAAAATAAGTTATTTTAAAACGTCTTCCTCTTAAAAAATATTCTGTGAAGGCTGGATGTGTGGGAATTTGATTAAATGTAATCAACCACCTGCCCCCCAAAATGGAAAGAAATTGCACTGAAATATATGAATAAAGAATATATCACTGCATAGAGATACATATGGATCAATGCATATAATATATTTTTAATAGCTGGAGGCAGAATCATTGGTGACCACTAAGCAACAAATCACATTTAAGTTAATGGGTGAAATGCAATTTATGGTCAAAAATATAAACCAACAAGGGCCCCTATTTCTTTCAAAACGTCTCAGCCACAGATAAATATATTGTAGCCTTCAGACATTCCCAGGGCCATGGCAGACTTGTGGCATTTCCCGTTGACTTGGGGCCGCATAAATGAAAAGCTGCAGACTGCTGAAGTCCTGAGATGGAAATTGCAAGATGAAAAATGTCAGACTCGTTGGATTTATTAGGCCAGGGTTTTCATTTAATATTCGGCTGGCATCAACACAAAGAATCCTTAACATAAGCTAACATTTAACATAAGCTATGCCAGTATAAATTCAAAGATTACATCCAAATCAGTCCTGTATCACTTAGAGCAAAGGTATGTGAAGCTGGCATATTAAATCAGTGATGTTATAGAGCTAGCTGTAATGGAATCAAATATATTTAAAGTGACAAGGAAAGATTTTAATGAAAAAGAAAATCCCGTGTTCGATGCCGTTTCAGCACCACGGACAGAGACCCCTTTGTGTTTCAGCACCGTGGAGAGCGCCGGGAACGTATGAATGCAGTAGACTGGTGTGTATAATACAAAGCTAACCAGAGCGTGGAGAATGGAAAAATGAATGACGTGATGACAAACACGCATCGATATAACAGTAAGTCTAAATAAATCATCAGCCCATGTCAATATCCGCTTGACAGTGTCAGGTAACATCACAGCTAAGTGTGAATAAGCATCTACTTCACGGTAGGTCCAAGGCCAAGTCAGACCAAGCCTTGTTTTGAGCTGTGGTGTCTGTACGTGACGGTCTCGCTGTATGACTCACCAACTCCATCTGCAAGGTCTTGTCTTTGTCCCCCTCTGTCGGTAAGAAGGGGAACTACAGATGCTTTGGGAGAGCGGGGAGAAGCAGATCCATACGTGCGTGGTTCTTTCAAGCAGCATCGATTGAGGAGAGGAGATAATGAGGAAAACACCAGGGAGGAGGAGGAGGTGGTTTAAACAGAAGACAAGACCAAACCAAAAAACTAAAACAAGACTTCAAAACAATCAGACCTGCCTACAAGTGTGTGAAGATGTTGACATTTGTGGCACATTTTCATTAGTACTTTCTACCTGTATGCAGCAATGCAAACAGGAGTAAGTTAGTATAGCAGTAAGCAAAAGCTTTAACCTTCTAGTGGAGCTACGTGACAAATAATTCACATTTACGAAGCTTTTTGCGAAAACACAAAGGTGGTTGAGAAAGATTCGTGAATGTACAACACATGCTGTCTCCTTCCGTTTAGCTCTTCTTCCACTGTCCTAAGCCATTACAGCCCTCACACTCAATAAAAAGCCTTTTCTCAAACCACACAGCAACAAAGTGCAATAACTGGTGTCTGGGTCCCATTTCTGTTAAATCAATAACCCATCGGCTGAGGGACTACACAACAACAACACCCAGCAGGCACATCTTCACAGGAGCCATTTCCAGATGGGTTCCTTCCTTTCTCCCTGAGGTGGAGTGTGGCCACCGCACTGGCTCCATCCACCATTTCCAAAGAATTATATCCAGCGCACAAATACAAAGGAACTCCCATTCAGAGCTCCTCAAGCGTGAATAAAGAGGAAAACACAAATTAATGCGTGGGTGGTTGGGCTATCTGAAAGCTGGTAAATGTACTACAGGGGACAGGTCAAAAGATCAAGTAATAAAGAGACTGTGACAGTGGTATTTTCCCTGCAACAAACCCCAAAATAAAAACATCAAATAACATTTCCTGTGACCTCTGGTCTGAAATTACACTATAAGTTATTATACACAAATGAGAAACTGGTAAACGTGTAAATCTTAGGTAGGTATATGCCAGTTTTAAAATTACTGCAGATAAAATTCTATATTAAAAAAAAAAAAAGATATATACTGCTGTAAAGACCAAAATCCTCACAGGGTACAGATCCAGTGGCACAATTTCCTCGATTCACTACCTCTGCTAAAAAAATAAATAAAAAATAAAAATCACTGTTGCGTGAATGTTGCAATCCAGAACAAATAAAATCCCATTTGGCACTATGTGAAGTGATTGGAAAAGGGATTCTCAAAGAAACAGATAGTAAAGACAGACGCAGGGGTCCAGTTTTATTGCTTCATCATTACAAGGTGATAAATTAAGACATCAAAAAACACAGAAGTCAAGTTAAAGACTGAGAACCTTCATAACGAGCTTTAAATTCTGCTTTGCATAAACAAAAATAAAGCTTGTAAAAGCAAGAAGACACCAATGACCCAAGTGTTCCAGTTTTGATTGTCAATTTTAAAAAAAAGAAAAAAAAAAGAACACATCTTAGGGTAACCTGCTTTTATAACTATACTGTTATTCAACCATGGTTTTCTGTCACTAGTGGCTCAGTTAGACAACACTGCCGACATGCCCACTACTCAGAGTACTTGCAGGTATAAAACTGTATTTTTCTTTTATGTTAACATATTTTGTCACACTAAAACAAACAAACAAAAAGAAAAGCTCACAAAACAGGTCACAGTTTCACCGATTGCCTTAGCAGTACCAACAGGAGCAAACTGATGTAGAAGTAAAAACGGCTTTATTTATTTTAGAAGTGTGACACTTCCATGATGTGAAGAGAGGATGGAAACCAGTCACCAGAGTGTCATAGAAGGAGGAGGAGGGCAATCCAAAAGTGAAATCACATATTTCCTGTCACTCAGCTTTCCCATGTTTCTTACTGGTCCTTTTCGTGGTTGAGGGCCCGGTTAACAGCTGATGAAAAATACAGGGAAGGACAAAACAGAACAGAAAAAACCCATAATATTTTATAGAAAATACATGAAAAATATAAGACTGCTGTATATGAGGATATATTCTGACAGTGTGAAACTGTGTGGTCATGCACAAGTTTGTCTGGTGTATTAATGTGTTGCTGCGATACATGCAGAGTATAAACGTGGCTGTACTTGCATGTACACTGTGAAGGGCTCACCCTCCTTTGTGACGGTCTCAGTTATGTTCTTAGCCTTGGCACTCAGATCGCTGACCATACTCTCCATGGTGGCCTGGTGTTTCAGAAAAAATGGTCGGATCACGCGCTTGTACAGGATTTCGGAGCCGTTCCACGTTACTGGAGCCATACACCATATGAGGAACAAACACTGTAAAAAGAGCAAATTTTCTGTTATAATAAAAGGGAGAGCTATACATTTTATGAATATAATATAATGAAATGATAATGAAAATGAAGGGTTAGCTGCAGTCTTAGTTGTTGTTCAATCAACAAATGTATACTGGGATTAAGGTTTTCAATATAAACATAGTGTTTTAATGAAGGTGAGCCAAAGTCGTCATAACAATAAGACCACAGTGTTTCATCAGTATGGTGGCTTTTTGTTTCCATTATGTCATATTATTATTGTTATTATTTTTTTTTTGGTAAAAACATTTCTGCATAGTGCATTCTTTATTTAGCAGTTACACAAAATATCCACAAGAGGGTGGTGTTGGCAAGCGCCACTGTAAAAGAAAAGCCATCTGCCCTTATGTAATTCAAGACAGTATGACTATCTAAGGCATGACAGTGTGGGCAGACTTGGGCCAGTGTCAGCTGCATACAGTGATAATGTACAAAATAACCACAAAAACCATATTAAAATGTCAGCCTACCTTGCCAGCATAGTAAAAGGGGAACCAGAAGAGGAAGATGTCAGAGAAGAACTCAACAACGCTGAAGAGTCCGTAAACAACCCAGTAGGTGAGCCACTGTGTGTCATCCTCCTTAATATTGCTCTCGATGGCCTTAATACTGAATGGAGAGGAGAACAAGAGACTGATGAGGTCACGACATCCATGGTACATTAACATTAAAAGTCTAAACCTGATATGATGATATTATGCGAATGTGACAATTAGCAGCACTGTACAACAAGAAATTCACGAAAGGAGAGGGTCAATGTATTCTGCAAAGCTACATGAACTATAGGGGAAAAAAACCCAAAACTTGTAGAGACACTGTCTCAAGTTGCCCTTTCCCAAACACAGAGCTGGAGATGAATTCACTACTGGAAGTAGCTTCATTTAGTCCAGAATGCTGCCAGAAGCAGAAGGTACATACGATGACCACTTGAAAACCACAAATTCAACTATTATCTGTGCTTCTCTCCCATCAGTGCAAATCACTGCACATCACTTTGTATTAGAGAGCTGATAAAGACTGTTTAACTCCATCAGACATTTACGTTCTTACATGCAGCTCTGTTAGTTTCTACAAAAATTCGTGGCTGTAGTACAGGTGGTCTCATGGGGACATGCATGATGTGATTTGGTGAGCTGAAAGTTGGTCAACAGTATGAATATCAGAATTTATGCCAATACGTACACTGAATGAGTTACTGCCCACTGTAATTATCCCACACCAAAATTCTTATATGTAAAAATAAATTCTTTAGCAAAGTTAGTCAAACTTATTTTCCAATGTAGCCTTTTTTAGTAAAGCTTTTTCTTTTCCCGCATTATTGTCTTATTGAGCTTCAGTTACACAAAGAAACAATCCTGTAGGAAAGAAAATCGGATAGAAAAACCTAATTTTACAGCCAGTAAGAAGTAAAGAAATTACAATGCCCCATACATGCTTCAACATAGACACAGGCATGCAAGCAATGCATGTTTACACTGATTTAATCTAACCTGCTTTTCATAATAACACTGAAAGAATAGGAAATGGTCAGCAATCTCTAAAAGTCTGTTAAATACAAGAGGCAAAATAGACTTTTGTCATGTTCTTTTTTTCATGTAACGGCAGGTAAAGCACTAGTCTTATCAAGGATATTTAATGATTAACAATGCAGCATTCCACTAAAACACATCAGTAACACAGATATGAACTGGTATTATCAGACTGACTACCTTGAAAAAGCCATAATTAGTATTAGTAATAGCAGTCTTGGGTTGGGCTGACATTGAACTTTGGATTCTAAAAGAAGTGTTCATATATTAGAGTGGACATTTTTTTGAACAGATGTCATACATACGAGAAATATGCTGGATAGACAAATCCAATCAGGTTGCAGAGTAGTGAGGCTCCATATCCAAACAGAAGATATATCGCAACAAAACTCAGGAAACCTGCAGAGAGAGAAACACGAGAGGCGGCAGTGAGCTGAGAGCAGACGGCGCGACAGGGAGGGGAGTGTGAGGTTATCCAGTTACTTTACAAACACTTCTAATGTCAAGCTACATTACAGGATATGAGGAAAACACAGTACCAGGATCAGGAGGAGCACTGAACACACACCAAACACTGATATTAATGCAGCCAAAACAAGAGTTGATTTTTTTTAAATACATTTCAAAGCTCATTAAGCCACATGAAAGTATAAACTTCAAGCCTACACACCTCGGGCATGATCGACTCCACAACACCACAGGTTTTATGCAACTTAATATAATATGTTTATGATAGTGTGTAGTATGTGAAACTACAATTCAATCACTATCTTAAAAACATGACTTCCCAATTCAGTGTGTATACTTTGTGTCTAAGGAAACAGACTGACTTTGAGTGGAAATGACTCAAGTTCCTTATTTATTGACTGGCACGAAATTACTCTCTGCCATGCTAAAAAGTAAATACGGTATATGGATAATATAATATGGTCTAGAACACAGCATTAAGGCATGATATAGCCATGAATAAAGATAATAAACATGTAACTGAAAAACCAGAAATACTACAGAACTGCCAACTGGTAACTTTGAATTCAATTAACAAACAGCAGATACACACTACAGTTTAGCATGCAAAGGTTTACCTACCAATTTCTGTCACATACTCGAGATTTTCCCAATAATATTTCTTCAGCTTTTTTAACACTGAGTTTTGAATAACATCTTATCAAAATTTCGTAGGAACTCTATTCATGTAAACCTGAAAAAACAAGCCAAGTGGGGTCACCTCTCATCCCTGTAACATATTTATATGTGCACTTGCAATATTTTTAATCATAAAAATATTTGCTACCACAAAATTGTCAAGAAAACAAACGAGGAATATTGGGACACTGCTTGTAGCCCAGTTACTGCTTACTAAATACATTAATAATACTATATCCCTGCTACGGATCTCTGCGGGGATGAACGGGTGGTAGCTTTCAGAGGCAGGTGGAGTTTCAAGCAATGCAGAGTTGATTAACACACAGAGAGTCAGTATAAAATGTAACTAAGGTGACTCCGTTGCGAGTTGATGTAAAACAGAACAAAAACAAACATTGTGTAATCTCCAAGGTACTGTAGATGTCAGTACTTCAATATACTATTAAAATTTATGCAAAACTCAACTGTTCATTTAAATTCAGCTAATATAAAAGGTCATACATTATCAAAAGCACTAAAAGCATATGATCCTGTTGTAACCATTGCCTGCTCTTTACATCTCATTTGTTTGTCACAGCTCATATACAAATATCTGTGCTGATCCCAGCCTATCCAGCTCACGCCCTCTCCCTCTCTCTCTCCCTAATGAAGACCAAACTGGAAGAACCGGTTGACAGCGAAGACCCCAGGCTAGGTTACAGACAATGGCCAGTGTAAATAAACACACCAGCTGCAGCACAAAGCACTAAAAGCATATGGTAATTTTCAAACCAATGTGCCAGCAATAAAGAAAATGCTTTTTTCCCCACTAGATTTTGACAGCTTACATAGAGTCATTACTTCATAACCCTGAAATGTAGTAGTTAAGAAACTGGATAAATAATGAAACCACAACTGCTTGATTTTTATTATAGCAGTAAATAATTGGACAAAGAAACTCATGGAGTTCTCTTGGACAATGATTGTGTATCTATATTCATTAACATCTTTGTTGTGGAACAACTGAAAATGTGCACAGAAGTCATTACATAGATGTGTGATCTTGTGATGAATGACTCAAAAGTATTTTTTACATAATTTTTGAAGGTCAGCTAAAAATCCAGTTTGACTTAATTTCAAATGATGACAAAGATCCATTGTTATGAGTACAGTGGGTGAGGGGTGGAAGTTGACTTTAAAAATGTGACGTTTATGCACAACTACTAACACCCAGTCAACTGGCTGCACACAGCTGACTTGAGGCATCTCTACTCCAGTCAGCACATTAGTATTCACACTTCAGAGTGTTGCAGGAGTCAGCATGAACTTGAGATGTCTCTCAGCTAAACAGCACACAGTTGCAAAGCTTGGTTCTTGAACTAGCTCAGATCAAAGTGAAGTCCAGTACATTATAGTGAGCAATCAGAAAAGAATTTATTGTACTCAAGTGTTTTTCAGTGTACAACACATTTTTACCCCAAAATGTGAACGTAATATCAAGTAAGCATTATAACGGCACTTACAAATTGGCCAGACGCTAAGTAGATATTTCTGCAAACAGGACAGGGGATGGTATAATTTGGCTGCTCTGTACGGTTCTATTAATTAATTATAGGGTAGAGACAGGTAGAAGTGTTTACATACAGTCCAGAGTATTTGTTTTGCAATTCAGTCTGCTGGAGGGTGTGGGAAAACAAAACAAAACATGGATGTACTTGCATGTAGATCTAAAACAGAAACACTGACTGACAGCAACTGTCTGTGCAAGCGGTTGTTTTATCAATCTTTTGAGAGCAACTGCGTAACTGGAATCATTCTGAAGTACTTGAGATAGACGGTGTTCAACATCAACTTGAGTACAAAATCGCCTTACTTATACTACTGGCTTTTTGCATATATATATATATATATATATATATATGAAAATATAAGCCCATACAACAACAGCAGGCATGCCCAACATGGTTCTTACTAAGGCTTACTGCCACGTGTTTAATGGTTAACCACTTCCAGTAAAACCCAAAAAAGTCTACAAAAAAAAAAGCTTGTGCTTAATATCTCATTCAATTGCAACGTTTGGCTTTTCTATGCTACACGTGTGTATAGATCTGAAATGTTGTGTCTAATTTTTTTTTTTTACATTAATGAAAAAGTATGACATGTTTTGTTTTGTGTATACACATATATAAAAGCCATAGTTATTTTGAAGGATCCTTCCCAAAATATGTAGTATTTGTTACATAAAAATAAATCTGCTGATGAAATATTGGTGATAGAGATTTTTAAACCTTCAATTATCAACATTAGTCACCAAATGTACTTTTTTAAAGTCATCTTTGCATTTTTACTTATGTTGGAGTACTGTTTGTTAGAACTTCTTATCTTTGCCTGTATTCAGGTTTTAGTATGTAGTATTCAAACAACGCACTTCACATACAGTACTAAAGATTCTCATCCTTTGCGACCTTGAAATTGGTTATCCTGAAGGCATGCCATTGTTCTGCCATGAACAGACAACCGTTTTTGATCAATTGAGAGTAAAGACAGTGAGTTTGAATGTAGGTCACCCTGGTATTTCCTGTAGCCGAGTGGCATCCTAAGCACAACCTTGCCTGAGGTGTCTGAAATTTATTGACTTTAACTGTGCAAACTGACTACAAAGTAGCGTCAAAACAAAACTCCCAACAGCTAAGGAGTATGGGGCGCCGTTTGCAATAAAGGAGTGGATCTGTTTGCAGCTGTATAACCAGTCATCCTAGAATCTCCCTCCATTTCTGACCCTGGATATTTCAGGACATGATAAAAATACCCCTGAGATCAGCTGGTGGTGGATCTCGAATATTAGAAGCAGTTCATTCAGCAGCAACGCTTCGAAATAGATTTGTGTGTGTACATATAGGTGTGTGTGTTTGTACTTTTAAACCAGGTCAAACGCAGTAGTGAAGCATTAGGGCCTGAGCTGGATGAACTTTGGTATTCTTGCATGAGAGAGAAATAAAATGAGCAAGCTAACAGAGAGAGGGAGGATATGAAACATCTACTACTCACGAACACTGCAACCACAACTGTGTTCCAGTTTCCGTTTGAGTGACAGCTTACCAGCTAAAAAGCTAACGTTGGCATACTTGTTTAACACGAAGATTGTGCCAAGTATTGGAGGAGAGGGGTAACTCCTAAGCAAAAGTTAATAAACACCTCCAGTGTTTTAAAGTACATTTGTGTAGCTAGCTGTTCGTTTATTCTCGTGAGCTGTTAACATACCCAAGGCGATATACTCTCTCTTCACTCCCGTTTTTTGCTCCAGTGTTGCCAACTGATCAGTCACAAAGTTCTTCTCATGGAGCAGAGTCACGAAGCGCTCCTTAAAGTGACTCATTTTCGGGCCTTCCCGAACCTGCGACCGAAACAAAACCGTACAGAAGACAAAACAAATGTTACATGACCCCAAATTCGAGGAGTTTACAAGAAAACGGGCGGTTTACTTACTAACCTTTGCTTGATAACTTGCCCAGAAACTTGCCGCTGTGAGGGTGTCCGATGACTCCACCGGGCTGTGGCGGCAGAGGGGAGGAGCCTGGATGTGTCTGACCAATCACAAAGCTCGACTGACAAAAGCTGGCCGCTACAGTTGATGAAATAAACGGTTTGTGCTGCCCACGTTTGAAGAAGCTCAGTCATTTGGAGGTCCAGGAAACATTGCTAGTCTGTTGGGCCGTTAGTGAGTTAATAATCTGTTAAATTATGTGACCCCATCTTTATATTTTCTTTTTCCTATGTATGAAAGTTGCTAATATGTAAGGAATGTTTATTCTCTGAATGTGTAATATATGGTGCATTTTGTTTATATGTTAATTTTACTAATAAAATAAAATTTAAAAAAAGTCTGTTGGGCCGCTATCATCCTTAAAATGCTTTAATTTCCCCACACATCCACTCCTGCAGTTACACCGGATGAATTTAATATTTGACTTACAAGGCTTGACTGTTTACTAAGTTTTTATCAGTGTGTATCCATGCACACTAATAAACGTGCTAATTCTCGATCGTAGCGGCCTATGACTTTAACTGTTGTTTGGACAGTACACTTGTCCAGGCAGGTAAGACTTTTTAAGAAAAACCTGGGAAATCTGCATGAGGTGTTCACATTTCTATCAGAAAACGTCTCTCTGTTGCTAACCAGAATATACTAAAAAGCTGTACACATGTATAAAAAGTTCTTGCAATGTAAGAAAGAGTAAGGCCAGTCACTGTCAGTGGTAGCAGTGAAGTTGCCCTTCAACTGAAAGCAAATACAAACACATTTTCTCAGAAGAGGTTTTATTGAAACAAAAAGAAACACATACTCTTGTGTCACCAGTGCACATTAAAGGAATGTTAATTACACATAAGCATATATTATATAGATGTGCACTCTTCAAACAATTTATTAGGTACATCTTGGTAGTGCTGGGCTGGACCGCCTTTTGCCTTCAGCATTGCCTTAATTCTTTGTGAATTAGATTCAAAAAGGTGCTGGAAACATTCCTTAGAGATTTTGCTTCATATTGGCATGATAACATCACACAGTTGCGCTCACGTTTTCATTCAAATTTTGACCACGTGGCAAAGGTGCTCTTCTGGACTGAGATCTGGTGATTGGGAAGGTCATTTGAATACAGCCCCCCGCCCAGTCTCCTACTGCGCAATTTCGGTGAAAAATGTAGCCTCAGTTTAAAGTTCTTAGCTGAGAGGAATGACACCCAGTGTGGTCATCTGACGCTGTAGCCCATCTGCATCAAGGTCTGATGTGTTGTTAGTTCAGAGATGCTCTTCTGCATACCTTGTTTATAACAAGTGGTCACTGTTTCCCTCTCAGCTCAAAGTACTCTGTTGTACCTAATAAAGTGGTTGCTGAATCTTACTAGCATGACTTTACTGGACTACACAGTAATTGGTGCTATGTTCTCAGTTTGTATATATTGTTTTGTGTGTTTTCTGATGCATATAGTTGCATAATTGTGTCATTTCAAGGTTTTTATTCAGTAATCACAGAGATGAAGTGATTTACTAGCCTTTTGCAAGGATGAGTCAGTTAAAATGCCTTAACTGTTTTGAAAACTGCATTAAGAACGGTAAGAGTGATGCTCCTGATGTGAGAATTACACCAAAGTGATTGAGAACAACTTTAATATCCCAGTGTTGACTCTTGATTCCAGTAGCTTATGACAATAAAAGTTGTATGTAGAGTGTAATTGTCTAGGCAGGTCTTGATTCTTAGGAAAAAGGGTGTTTATGCAACATTGAAATCTTGTGATTTCAATGTTGGCAACCAGGATATATTAAAAACCTGCAATAAGCTGTTGCAGTAAAGTAAACTTTTAAAAAGCGTTTGAAATTTTTATATAATAAAACCAGTCGTGTTTTTTTATAAAAGAAAATAATTATTGTAACAGTGGAAGTAGCCACTGCCTGCAGCCTCGCAGCTTTACATTTGTGTAACAAAAACCACCTCACCCATGGATTTCTGTGTGTTCACAAGCTGAGTCACAGCAATCTGAGTAGACAAAACCTTACAGCAAACAACCAAAGTACAAAACAAATATTGTTCAGGACATGTAACTCAGATCTTTCTAAACTGCTCGTTAATCCAATACAGAGAATGGTCTGAAAAACAGAAAGTGTCAGTGAGCGGTAACGGGTGAAAATACCTTGTTCATCTCATGGTCATAGGAGAATGAGTACCTTGACCTGATAGGAAGGCAACAGCACCTCAAATAGGCATTTGTTACAAACAAGGTATGCAAAAGAAGACCTATGAACGCACATGGCACAGATGGGCTACAGCAGCAGAAGACCTAGCTCTTTATTAAGTCTGCCATTTGCCAGCTAATAAAGTCTGTCGGGCGAGTCCTGCATTTGGGTCCACTGCCTGGCACACAGTACTTCATGATACCTTCAGTCATCACATCTCAGTCGAGTAGAGCAACTTTGGGATGTGATTGAAGAGGAAATTTGAATGAGGAGCTTAAAAATCTGCATTACACTTTTGAGAACTGCTTTAAGAGAGAAACTGTAAAACAGTCATTAGATAATACAAATAACCAGCCAAAATAATAACAGATTCATTACACACCATTTCAAATACTTCACAAAATGTAAATAAAAGAACAGTTTTCACAAATTGTAACACAGGTCTTTCCGAACTCTGCTTGTTTCAGTTCTACAAAAATAATAAAGATGTGGGGACCAGTGTTGGTCAAGTTACTTGAAAAAAGTAATCAGTAATTAATTACTGATTACTTCCCCAAAAAAGTAATCCCGTTACTTTACTGATTACTTATTTTCAAAAGTAATTAATTACTTAGTTACTTTTTAAAAACACGATTTACAGCCTGAATAGGTGATAAAGCGATAGATCTTTCAGCCCAATTCTACTTTTTCTGCATAATCCATCATACAAAATGTAATCAAATGAAAAAGTCTCTTTTTAAAACTTGTTTTATTAGTTTTAATCTTTTAACTTTATGCATCAAGAAAAAATTTAATTATATGCACCATTCTCTGACTGGAAGAAATTTGTTTAACATTTAAACCTATTTTCTGCACATTCCAGCACATAATATATATATATATTTTGTGTTAACACTCACTCTTTCAAATAGATGCAAGTAAAACACAGCAGAAAATAAATAAAGTCAAATACTCAGCGGTCCTTTTGCTCTATTTTCACCTGTAAAGCAGGAGTAGGGCAGACGGAGGTTTACCCTGGTGCAGGTGTGTCGCAGTGGTCAGTGGAAGAATTCGCGAGTTTCTCTGTGAATTTCCCATTACGTCATAGCGCACTCGGTGCTTGCTTGGAAGTTTAGGGGGATTTTTTCCGCTGTAAAAAGAAGTTTTCTTCCCACGCACAACGGACGTTAATGTTTTTGTCACTTTTTATGGAGTCAAACTCAAAGTAAGGTCAGTACTCCCAAGCTTTAAACGCTGCAGGCTCATACTCTCTCCCGCAGTCGATATATGATCCATTGTTGATCTGCACACAGCTGTTGCCACAAACGTCGCACTCGCTTACATCACTGTCATGAGACATTCTTGCAAAAAAATCACGGTTTTAGTAACGCAGTAACACAGCGTTCCTACGGGAAAGTAACGGTAATCTAATTACCGTTTTTGCAATAGTAATCCCTTACTTTACTCGTTACTTGAAAAAAGTAATCGGATTACAGTAACGCATTACAAGTAACGCGTTACTACCCATCTCTGGTGGGGACCAACATATGCCAAGAAAATATCACTCATATCATTATTGTACATCACTGGCACTGGTTGAACTGTTGATACAAGTCAGTGTGGATCTGTGCTTTCATGTGTGTATGTCAAATTCTGACCAAACTATCCGAACATCACAGGAGAAATCGAGACTTATTATACCAGCAAACATTTTCCAATCCTATTTTGTTTAGTTTTGGTGAATTATAGTTTGTTTCCTGTTCTTACCTGACAGGAGATGCATCCTGTGTGGCCTTCCACTGCTGCAGTCTATCTGGTTCAAGGTTTGAAGGATCGCTTCCGCATTACTTAGTTGTAATGAATGATTATTTGAATTATTGTTGCTTTCCTATCCTATTCTCCTTTGAACTCTGGTATCAAAAAACTCCCCAAAAACATGCAAATAAAGAAAACAAACACATTGATACTGCCTTCCTTAGGCATTTTCTCTTTTTCAGATCATAAGATGATTGTCTGTAAACCCTAGAAATTTCTTTGTGGGAAACAGAACAAACAGCTGGCACAAACAATTGTGTCAAATTCAAAGTCACTTAAATCACCTGATTTAACTGCTGCTCAGTTTGAAGTTCAGCAGATCATCTTGAACATGACTACGTGCCTAAATACAGTGAGAAGCTGCCATGTCATTGTGTCTTGAGATATTTGTGTTATGCTGTGGCATCCCGTGTACTTAATAAAATAGCCAGTGCTTTTTTGAATTCTGTTCAAAATTCGGTTTTCATTGCATGTGCAAAAATATAGTCCAACACAGTTACAAAAATTTCATTTGAAATTGCTGTTCCTGATCTTTGTCTCCGTCTTCATCTTCATCATTTCTTTCAAATGGTTTCCATCTATTTCTGGATCCACCTTCAGCTCAGATTTGCCTTTACTCTGAACTCACTCACATTAGTTTCATCACATCAGTAGCAACAAAATGCAACAATTTTAGAGATGTTTGTTCAAGAAATAATGGTTATCAATAATGATTGATAAGCTGTGTTGAAATTCTGCCTTCAGTGGTTATCATTATACATCACAATGGGAAAACTACAAAAAATGTGTTTGGCTGCAAGAGAAGATGTTCAGAGTTTTGCAGAAAGGTTTTACCAAACCAGTTTCTTGACTCATTAAACTTGGTTTATAGAATTAGATGTAATACTGGGATTTTGACATGATATTAATGACTAATGGTAATGTAGGAGCCACTGAAAACTCATACATGAACATTTAAAGCTTGGAACACTGTTGTTGCGATACAATCTTGGTCTCTGCAGTGTTTCTAACGTCACGGATGAAGCACCAAGATTAACTGATACACATGATCATGGACATTTACCAAGAGTTGTTGTGAATTTGGATTGTCAGCAGAGGGCAGTCTGCGACTATCTATGGTTGAAAAGACCTTCCTTGGCTTCCTTGGGTAATCTTGCAAAGATAAGAAAGCCACAGGCATGGAAGTGGGAAGTCACATTTCTGCATATTCAGTCCACAGGGATATGCAGAGTTATCTTACTCCCCCCCTCTCTCAGTTTCACAGGGACAGATGTGCCCAAATGCATTTTGCATGATTTTATGCATCACTGATCTTTGGAGTTTAAGTTCTCCTTTCAGTGAGAGTCTGAACTGTTTTCATGCACTCACACTGAAAACTGCATCAAGATGATGTTGATAGCAACTCTGACTCTCGTGTTGGGTTTTCTAATGCAAGGTGAGAATTTCTAAACATTTATTAACTTTTTCATTTAAATGTTTTAGTTTTATCGTAATCTTCGCTGGTGATTATCAAGATTTTTTTTTAATCAGATTTAATTTTGTTTATCATTTCAGATTCCTTGGCCAATAAATTTCTTACTCAGGCTGATAAATCCAAACCTGTCAGTCTTGGTGGGACCGTGACCATCAGCGCCACAGGAAGTTCAGATATTGGTGCTGATCTCAGTTGGTACATTCAGAAACCTGGACAGCCTCCCAAACTTCTTATATATCAAGCATCAACTCGCTCCTCAGGAACTCCGTCTCGATTCAGTGGCAGTAGATCTGGTTCTCAGTACACTTTAACCATCAGTGGGTTTCAGGCTGAAGATGCTGGAGATTATTACTGTATGGGTGTGCATACTGGTGGAGTATGCGCACAGTGATTTAGAGCTGCACAAAAACCTCCTTCAGTCTGAGTGAAGGCTGCAGGTGCAGAGTGCAGCGAAGAGACTGTGATGAGAATAACCGGTCCACTGAACACAACAATAGAGTCATCAAACACATACACAAAATAAAAGTTTATAATAAGAAGTTTTAACATAAAAATGTATATCATTTAATTTTATCTTTTCTAAAACATGGCTGCTGCGATGGATGCATTGATAGAAAAAAATATTAAATCCCCTTAATTTTCCCCTACCGCTATTGTAATTATAATATAATGAACATGTTAAGCTTTATCTTTAACTCTGTTGCGCAAAAGTATGAGATTCACAATGCAGCATAAGGTTTAATAATTAAACATAAAAGATCTATTGCAAAACTAAGTAAATACAAACACAGTGTTTTATTGTACTTTTATTTCATGCTGTAAGATAAGATAAGATAAGATAAGATAAGATAAGATAAGATAAGATAAGATAAGATAAGATAAGATAAGATAAGATAAGATAAGATAAAACTTTATTAATCCCTCGGGTGGGTTCCTCTGGGAAATTCGGTTCCAAATAAGCACAGCACCGACAGAAGTTATAGAGTTACAGAATATTATATATATATATATATATATATATATATATATATATATATATATATATATATATATATATATAAGTTACATTCCTTATTATAGTGGGCAAGAAGCAGAACATGAATATGAACATAGTTTTACAGACACACTGGAACAGAGATCTGTAGATTCGAAAACATCATTTGTAGACAGGAAGTGTTGCTGAAGCTCTACTCTGAGCACTGGTCAGGGTCCAGGGTTTGAGTGATGGGGCTCTGTCCACTCAGACTGGCCTCACAGCTAACTGAGCCCGCCTTCCTCCACTGGTCTGCAGAGAGGCTCAGGGTGCTGCTCCAGCTGTAGCGACCATCTGTCCCCAAGACCTCCAGGCTGTTTGACAGCCCTGAAGATGGGCTACAGCCCCCCACCTTCCAGCCCAGCTTCCAACCTGAGGGGAACCCTCCAGTGGCCAGACACACCAGAGTGGCACTGCTTTTCTTCTCCTCCTCTTTAGAGGGAGGGAGGACAGTCAGGGTGGGCCTCAACACACCCACTGGAGGAGACAGCGCAGGGAGAGGAGAGAGTCAAAAAGGTGAAGAAACTTTGAAAGGCGGTTATATGGTAATCTATTCCTATATCTATTGAATAATACTTCAAAGTGAATAACTCATCTCTGTGATAATGTTCTATATATAAATGAACCAAGCTGAAACACTCATGTGAACAGTCAAATCTTTGTCATCTGTTTCTTTCACTTCCTTTAAAACTACATTTAAAGTTAATGAGCCATGAACACCAAGATGATCTGCAGTTACTCTAAAAAAATCAGCTTTTTAATTTGGCAAAACTACGGATCACATTTTAAATCTAAAAATAAGCAGATATTGAAATAATGAGCTAAAATATTACAGCTGCTCTTCTGCAGTGTTACATTTTTAATTTATTAGTTTATTTTGACTTTTCTAAATATTTTTAAAAAACATAAAGTATGATGAAAATAGATAATTGTTCATTGATTCAATGAATTTAACTAACTGCAGCTTGGAAAGAATACGTTTTTTTCTCATTTTGTGATATCAGCATTTTTTCAATTTAACCTTAATTATTAGCAACATACAAAAACCTAAAGTTGATTAATTAGTATTATTATTAGTATATGTAGTATTATTAATACTACATGTTTTGCAAAGTAAAAGTTTTTGGTACTTCAACGATGAGTTTGGTTCCTCCGCCAAAAGTGTACCACAGTGATACAAACTCACTAAGTGGCCGCACAAAAACCTCCTGCACTCAGAACAAGTATCTAAGCACTTAGAAAATGTCTGCTACCCCAATACTTAATCTAAACAGCTACATTTATGCTAGTTTTAATCTAAAATGCTTTAAAAAGAAAAAAATTTTTTTCCTACAAATAAAGATAATATCTTGACTATCTACAAACTGGAAATAGAAACAATTGCTGTCTTTGTAACAGAGCATCTAACAAAATGCTTCTCAATACTGACTACTAACAAAGCAAATTTAAAGTAAAGTAAAAAAAAATCACAATTTTCTATACTTTAGATTTCATACTAATCACACTCGAAATAAAACGTATCATTTGCAGCCATGGACACCTCAGTTGCAATCCCAATGTAAATATTTTCTTCAGTTGTTTCACGTTGCCTTCAGTGTGTTGAGAGCAGAGAAATCATTTCCATAGAGAGGAGGCTTTGCATCATCAGCTGATCCTCCAGAGAACTGAGTAGGTTTATAGTCCTGTGACTTCAACACTGCAGGACTCACATCTGTCAGTCAACACAGCAGAAAGCACAACCACCATGACTCTCATCACCATCCTCATCTGGACGCTGACCTGCTGCTGTTTTACAGGTTCGTTCACTCAGCAACATTTCAAACATGATGTGCTGCTTTTTCTCTCATTGATTTCTGCTGATAAATAAATGATTTATTTTTGTCTGCAGGATGCAGCGGTCAGGTGACTGTGACTCAACCTCCAGTACTGACATCTACTCCTCGAAACACTGTCACTCTGACCTGTAGGACCAGCCAAGCTGTTGCTACCTGTGGTGATGGTCAGTGTATGTTCTGGTATCAACAGAAATCTGGACAAACTCCAAAGCTCCTAATTCGACATGTGAGCATAAGACAGTCAGGAACACCATCTCGATTTAGTGGCAGTGGAAGCAGCTCTGACTTCTCTATGACCATCAGTGGAGTTCAGGCTGAAGATGCAGCAGTTTACTACTGTAAGAGTATCCATGTAATAAACAGTGCTAATGTGTTCACACAGTGATTTGTAGCTGTACAAAAACCTCCCTCAGTCAGACTACAGAGACACTGGGCTGTTACAGCAGAAACTGACTGCAGCTGCTGAAGAGGAAGAAACTCTGACACAGACCACTGAACACAGAGCTGGCAGTAACCTCACTGAGTATACATTTCTTATTTAAAGATACATTAAATTAAATATTTGATTCTGATCATCTGAAAAGATGTGTCAACCCTTTGTTAAAGAGTTGACTTCTAAGACATCACATCACGTATGTTTGTTTTCAACTGCAGATGACTTCAATTATAGCCCATATGACAACTTGCAATGTATTCTTAAAAAAAGGATTATGAAACTTCTGACAAGATTTGCATTTCATTTCATTTGAGATATTTTTAACTGTTGCAATTTCTATCGTCAACATCAGAAACACTTAAAGGATAAAGGTTATCTCTCTAAATAGTAATAGTCAATGGTGCAATAGACCTCAATACTTTAAATGTGCAATTCACTTGTATTTTTATTTTTATTCCTATTTATTCTATTTATCCCCTTCGTATATTTTATTTGTATATGTCTCTGTATTTATATATGTGTGTGTGTATATATATATATATATATATATATAATATTCTGTAACTCTGTAACTTGTGTCGGTGCTGTGCTTTTGGAAACCGAATTTCCCAGAGGAACCCACCCGAGGGATTAATAAAGTTTTATCTTATCTTATCTTATCTTATCTTATCTTATCTTATCTTATATAGTGTAAAAACACACACACACACACACACACACACACACACACACACACACACACACACACACACACACACACACATATATATATATATATATATATATATATATACATATAAAATAAAATTGTTTCTAGATGATACAGTGGTGACAGCTAACAAAGCAACAAATTCATACACAGACACTAGGGGTGGTTTGCTATTCGCTTCACTTATAAGAGGTTTTACACCCACATTGAGGTTTTAGCACTGATGGTTCTGTAAATATTTAAATAAAATTATATTTTTAATAAGAATAATAGTTATTGTTTGTTAATGTTAGTGTATGATGCATTTAAAAGTAATTTGGGGCTTTTGGCTGGAGGATTAAGACTTAAAAGCAGAGATAAAAAGAAAAGTAGTAAGTATTTGTTTGCCGTTTGTTCCATCCACTAATCTTACTGCGTGCATTGTCCAAGGATTAAATGCTATTGGACTGGTTAAAGGTGATGTAGGTAGACATTGTTAGAATGCTCAGTGTCAAATTTGGATCTCTTTCCAGGTCAGTGTGGACTAAAAGGATTAGCAGACATCAACAAAAAGCATTAAAACAGCATGCAAACAGCACACTACAACAGACAGCTGGCAGCTCAGAGTACTCAGCTGTATTGATCACTAGTTTTCCACTGCATAAGACAATACTTTATATTTTTCCTTTAGATTCTTTATATGATCAATCTGGTGTCACTAGCTATAAATTTAATTCTGCTTGAACAACAGTGTAGATTGTAGTGTGTAAACCATGCTAGTGTGAGAGTGGTCATCTTTTCCTTCACAGCCTGCAGGGTTAAAGTTCATGCCTTCAACTTCAAACTAATTTGAGCTTCTTTTTGTACCAAGATGGTATTATTTACTAGTTTAAGTGACAAATCATGACATTAAAGCTACCCAGTGTATGTCCAGACCTGTTAATCAGTTTCACGTCTGAGTAGTGAGCGCTGATGCTGGCATCATGCCTTTGGCCTTGCCTCTGGTAATCCTGCCAGGACAGGTCATTCCTCAGTCTAATAAAAAAGTTTCATGAGTAGAAAGCTTTGCTGTATTATTTAAAAGAGACCTTGCGATTAATTTATAAAACCTTCCTGTAATTCTTACATTATGCTTCTCAGCAAGTACAATGTAACTATTTAATTACATACATGTGAGTAAACATCCACTCAAGAGCTTAAGTTGCAGATGACAAAGTGGATGAAGGTGCATTTGTGAATGGGATGACTTGGACACAGGTAGTAATAACTCATAATGAGCTTACCTTTAGCCTCTTTAATAAGCCTGAGTGTCTCTAAAGGAGACTATGTTCGTATGGGATAGGGATAATCCTTTTAGACACTGCTTTACCAGGAACAAGTCAGTCAACGTTTCCTCCTTCAGACTGGATGAGCTCCTCAGAGTTAAACAGGACCCACATTTCTTCAGGTACACCTGCTCTCCTCTGCCGTGGATCTAGAGAGATACATACCGACAATTCTCACTCATCAAGAGATTCGGATATCTGCTGCCAGCGACAGGGGTGGGGGGGATTTGCTGGGATACAGACTGAGCCTGAATCAGGATGGAATGTCTGCAGAAGTTATTAGAAAATACAGTGTCTCTGAAAGTCAGGGCATACGTGAAGGACTACTGCAAGAGGAATGGTCTGCTGACACTCTCGGTCTTTGCGGTAGTGACCGGCTGTGTGCTTGGATTTATACTCCGGTCATTCAACCTCTCCACACAGGTATGAATTAATGGATGGATGAATGAATGTATGAATAGAGAGAAAATCAAACTACGACAAAGTGACTCACTTAGGCTCTAACAGACATTCGTTACATTAGAATGTAGTCCAGAATATGTACAAATTACCAGAACAGTTAGGATAAAAGGAATAGGCAATGAGTACTCTTGACATGTTGACATATCTGCACTGAGGCTGTAGATAAGGTCCGTTATGCAATAATGAGAAAGAACGCAGACACAGACAATCAGGTCAGAGGTAAGAGGAGAAGATTAGCATAAACAACTGAACAACTGTAAAAAATTTAAAGATCAATACTGGATTATATGCAACTTTGTGTATGTGAAATAACCCAGGATTCAATCAGTTTTATGGAGTTTATGAAATGTTATTGGTTTGATTCACCAAAAGAAAGAAAAATTAATCTGTTTCCTTTCAAATACAGTGGTATAAAGAAATAACTTGTCCATTATTTGAGCCTCATAATGTAAAATAAACAATAAACACAATTTCCAGATTCAATAAGTTTAGTTTGTTTCCCAGGAGTAGTTGAAAATTAATGAATTAGTCTGTCATTCCATACTGAATTTCTCTCAATGTTTTGTTTTTTTCCAGCCTGTATTTATGATTTTATTTCCATGTGTAGCAATGTCTCATTCAAGGTTACAGACTACAACCATGAAGTCACTGTGATGTAAGACGCTCTTAAACCGAGAAGCTTATGTGTCCAGTGTGGATCCTCAATGTAATCTTGTCTAGTAGCAGGAATGCTCTAAAAGTACATTTTTATTTTCATCCAATGATGAGTGAAAGAATCTGTGAAACACAAGCATAATACTAACTTTCTTTATTATTAAGAATTTGATATTAATCAAAATTACTACATGTGACTTATGCAAGAGCAGAGTTTGGATGTTCTCTCTGTGCCAGCTCTGGATACTCTGACCTCCTCCTACAGTCCAAAGTCATCCACGTTAGATTAACTAAATTAATTTTAGAACCTAAATGTAATTTATTGGTGATTCTAGGATTGGGTTAAGTCTGGATACGATAGTGTGTGGTTTCCTTTTTTCTGTGTGTTGACCATCTAATGAGGTAGCAACCTGTCCAGTGTCTACCCCTAACCTGACTACACTACACTACAACAGGTGACATATTCTGTATATACTTTTTGTAAATAATGATTTTTTTAAACTGTATTGAGTTCATTGCAGGCACCCCCCCCAAAAAAAAAAACAAAAACAAAAAACAAAAACAAGTCCAAAGCTTAACTGTTCCTGTCTTTAACAGGCCAAGATCTACTTCTCCTTCCCTGGAGAACTGCTGATGAGGATGTTGAAGATGTTGATTCTCCCACTTATCACCTCCAGGTAAATGATAGCTTTGATTTTTAAATCAAATATATATTTGAAGGAAAATATTTTTACAGAATTTAGAGGTGTGGGATGTCCTGGTCACAAAGATTAATGGTACAGTCATTCAAGAGCTGAGATGCTAGCTTTGAATTTGGTCTGGGACATGTGTTGGATGTCATATTTCCTATTGCTCCACTTCAGTTTGAACACCACCAGTTAAATGTCACTACATCTATTGAAAATCTGCAGCCTTAGAAAACCAAACAACTAATTCAAATCTACTTCAGTTCCAGTCTTTTGTAAAGCCAACATCCATAATTATACCTCTTCTACTTTCCTATCCAGTCTTATGTCTGGCCTGTCAGCCATGGACACCAAGGCAAGCGGTCGTCTGGGAGTCCTGACGATCACTTATTACCTGTGGACGACCTTCATTGCTGTCATCGTTGGTATCGTGCTGGTTATCATCGTTCACCCAGGGACCGGCTCTGAAAAAGACAGTCACCATTCACATTCAGGGCCTGTTATGACCTCCGCTGATGCTCTGCTGGACCTCATCAGGTTAACATTCACACAGAAACAAAAGATTTCAGTCTTTCATCTATTCACACTACTATTCATAGCAAACCATGCCATATCTGGCGTTCAAACATATCATCTCTACAGTGGCACCAGAGATTATCTAACGAATTATAAGATTTTTCACTGAATCAGGACATTTTAAAATGCTGATGCTGCTGGATGAAAGCTAGCAGTTGTGTCAGCAGGATGTGCTTGGTAAAAAATAAAATAAAAAAATAAATAAATAAAAAATGGCAAATTACTCAGCAGCAATCTGAATCTAAATTGTATATTGTTGCAGTGAACATTAACAGAGATGCAAACTCTGTAAATAATTACTTTTTCAGCAAGCTTTTTCTCTTATATATATATATATATGTTTTAATAGAGCATTTCACAAGATCAGCTTTTAGAGCTCCCAGTAAAGTGATCTCTCTTATATCTGTTTCATATTCCTTAATTAATCTCAAACTAAAATAAATAAATACATAAATAAGTAGAAAATGACTTAATTTGGTATTATTTGGAAAATCATATTTCCCACAAGCAGTACTTTATTAATATGCAGAAAAAACCTAATTCAGGTTTGGTTACCTAATCACAAAATCTCCTCAGATAGGTTAGATTTCCAGAAAGACATGAGAGCTTTGCAGAAATCTGTATTCATCAAAACATTAATTTACATTTGATATTAAACTCTTTCTGGCAACAGTGGAGGGATTTTTAACACAGAATTTCAATGGTAAACTTTAACATCATCCTTTAAAATCCTTGTAGCATTGTTGCAATGTCATTACCCTTGCAGCAGTTTGACTAAGAATAGGGAAAGAGTTAATTGTGACTCTTTAAGCTGACACTTTCTCAGAAGATCCTACTGCAGAGTCACTTTGTTAGATTGAACCTGTACTCCTGTACAGGCTCAGGCTTATTGACAGGCCATTCATGTCAAAGATCCACTTAAATGAGATTAAACTGGAGAGCTGTGGTGAGGTGCGCATTTCAGACGTCTTATGTGTTTGGTGCCAGTGTCACTGACGCAGGCTGAATAAAAACAGTCTGATGATGCTGGGTCTACCTGTTCAGCTTCCATCAACCTTAACATGTGAAACTCTCTGTGCTGTTATACTGTGTGAAAACGTAACCTGTGTTTTTCTCACTATTCTTATAAAAACTCATTAAATCTAGGAAACTATTCTACTTTAATGAGTTCGGCCACTGGAGATATTTACGGTATATGATGACATATGAGTACAAGTAGTGGGCCAAATAAATATCCGCTATGTAAAACTTATTATTGTAAGAATAAATGGAAGTATCAAAAGTTAACATACTCCAGAAGCAAGAGAATTGAGAAATGGCAGTACTGTTCAAGCCACTCAAGGTGCTTTTTATATTCTACTGGCTCATCTTAATGATAACAGTATATTATAAGTTGATCTATTTTACAAAATGATGCAAAATATGCAATTTCATTTTTAGTACTAGCAGTTAGATTCACCATCTACAAGAACTTCCTACTGTAAACAAAAGTGAGACTGTGTTTTATTTATAAGGTTTACAGTATAATTGCTGGTTAATCATTGATCTTATTATTATCATATTATTATAACAAAGTCTAAATGTTCAATAACTGAACACCATGATACTTTTTAATTGATGATTTGAGCCTAATTATTTACATACCCATTGCATATTTTTACATTTTAAGCTTCTGAAGATTTCTACTGTGAAAAACTGTATTTGTGCATCCCAATAGTTATACTGAAAAAATACTAACAATTTGTTTTTAATATGTTTTTCACCCTCAAAACCATCACAAACAGTACATACTTTCTTCAAACATAAGATAAAAATATTTAAAAACTCAAAAAAGCTGTCTCACCACACACATTTAGTATCTAGCTTTTCATGCTATTTACCAGTAGATGCATAAATGAGGCCAGTTGTAAAAGAATTATAGAAAATCACCTACGGCAAGTTTTTTTCTTTTACCCGAGTAATCCAAGCACTTCTCGTCCGTGCTTATTTGGTGTCTAACACAACCCATTATTGTTTTTAAGGTCAACAATAAGTGCTGACCATCATTTCAGAATCTGTCACACACAAGTAAATGATCTAGCTGCCATCAGTTGAACTGTATATCATCCTACACATGTGATCATATGGCTTCTTTCTTTTTATTGTACATTGCAGGAACATGATCCCATCAAACCTGATTGAAGCAACTTTTCAGCAGGTGAGTCGACAACATGGAGTTACTGATTGAGAACTGCGCAATATTATTTAATTTCAAATATTCAAATTTCAAGATGCCCGTAGTAAAAGATCTATATGGTTGTTCTTTCATTTCATGCCAGTACCGGACAGATTTGGTACCCATTGTACAGAACAATGACGCAAAAGTGTCTCAGACCAACTATGTATATGTCATGCCCGATTACCACAACCCTCGCCTGGGTCATCCAGTCTTCCTGGAGATCACCCCTGCACCTGACATCAAGTATAAGATTGTCCCAAGTACAAGCAAAGGCATGAATGTATTGGGGATTGTCATCTTCTCAGCTACAATGGGTAAGACAATCACCATTCAACTTTAATGTTTTATATAACAATAACCATGGGATTTTAAAATAAGCCAGCCTATTCAAGATCATAAATAAGTTACATGCTGACCATGCAAATGCATAGATACATTATTGCATTGGTTATATTACAGGACATAACAACTTTTGCACTGGCAGGTTGTCTCATGCCATCTCTCCACGTCTCCATTTCAAAAGTGATAAACTAATGACTTTTGATATCAGAAGTAATGTCTCTATTATCAGCACAATGTGCTTAAAGTTTCAAAAGTAAATGTGATGATGCATTGGCTGATGTCATATATGCAGAGAAAGTAAAATTACTTTACACAGTTCAGTTGTATAGTTCTCTCTATAAAGGAAAATAAGTTATGGGAAGTTTAATACAAGAGTAAAAAAGAAATAAAAAAGGGTGTGTTGAACAAGTAAATTATATCCACTAAGTGCATAATATTGGATCTGAACATCTGAAAGGGCACAAGAAGGTGTGGTTTTAAAAATATATATATTTATTTTGCAATGTGGCACAAGCAAAAGATTTTGTAGACTAGTTTTCATTTGCAGCAATGCATTGTGGTATTTATGTTTTTTACAACTTTGTCTGAAAAGTACTGAAGTTCTGATCATAATATTGAATACCTGAAGTGGAATAAAAAGTACAGTATTTTCTCATTGAAATATTGTACTCTCACAGATCATGGAGACTTACTAAAAGGAGCTAAAAATTTGAGCTTTATTAGCAATGTCAGCAAAGCAAGCGCTGCTCTGCCTTATAGCTTATTTATATGACTAACCAACTAACTACGATGCAGTTAGTTAAATTTTGTAAAGTCTGTTTTTTCTTTATCGGGATAAGAAGGTTGCACCACAACTATTAACAAACAACCATGCGACTGTGTTATCTGTTCTCAGGTCTGCTGCTGGGGAAAATGGGGGAACGTGGCACACCACTCGTCAATGTGTGCCAGTGCATCAACGAGTGTGTCATGAAGATCATCAATGCTGCTATGTGGTAAGACTGCACTCTCTCTGTCTCCCTTTTTCTTTTTCTGTCACACACACAGATACATGCTACTGTATCACGCACATGCATCCAATAAAAGACAGACTACACGAAGTTCACACAGCAGAGCCAGATTACATCCAAAAATAGATCTCATGGCGATTCGAGGAAAACTCAGTGGTGTATCTAAAGTGACCTCAAAGCTTCTCATTGGAAATGAGTTGAGTCTTGAAATACAGTTATATGAATGGAGCAAAGAGGACTCTTTTATATAAGATTAGTGCTACAAACTCATAAGTAAATACATCAGGCAACTCACTTGAATTGTGCTAAGCACCATGCAGTGTATGTCGGAAAAAAACTTTAAGCTTCAAAGACTGATTGTATCCATGTGTACAATATGTGATTTTGAACATGTGAAGTCACGTCTATGAGCTTCAGCCTGCTGCTATAACAGCTGGCACTCTTCTGATGCCTGGCAGCATACAACATGGGATTTGCTCCCATTCAGACAGAAGAGCATTAGTGAGGTCAGCAAACTGATGCCGGATCACAGTTGATGTCTCAAATAATCCCAATGGAGTTGTTTGGGGTTAAGGTCAGGATGGAAATCCTTTCCTGTAGGGACGCACACACAGAAAGAAACAAAAAAACTTTCATATATTTTCAGGAGTCAACGTGGTAAGAAAATGAATGTAATTCATATCCTATCTTCTCTTCTTTGAAGGTATTTTCCCTTTGGCATTGTGTTCCTGGTGGCAGGAAAGATCCTGGACATGCACGACCCAGGCCATCTGGGGGAGAAGCTGGGCATGTACTTCATCACTGTCCTGTGTGGTCTCTTAGTGCATGGCCTCATCCTGCTGCCTCTCTTTTATTTCTTCTTTACCCGCAAAAATCCATTCATCTTCATCAGAGGGCTGCTGCAGGCTCTTGTCATTGCACTGGCTACATCTTCAAGGTAAGAGAAAACAGACATTTTTATGTGTTATATCCCACCAATGTAGATCTTTCTACATTTCTAACTGGGACATTTTACCAGTCCTTGGTTCAGATTGAAGTCTGCTGACTAACCTGACATCCTTTTATATCCTCTGATTTCTTTCTTTGCAGCTCAGCCACGCTGCCAATCACTATGAAGTGTCTCCTGGAGAACTGTGGAGTTGACCGGCAAATTGCTCGATTTGTGCTTCCAGTGGGAGCCACAATCAACATGGATGGAACAGCCCTGTATGAAGCAGTGGCAGCCATCTTCATAGCTCAAGTCAATGAGTATGACTTGGACTTTGGCCAGCTGGTCACTATCAGGTGAGAATAAATACTGAGAACAGATGCTCCCCTGAGAAGTTCCTTGTGTTGAAAATCTGTTTCCCTAACATCTTTTCCTTTGTCTCATCAGTATAACAGCAACCGCAGCCAGCATTGGAGCAGCTGGGATACCTCAAGCGGGTTTGGTTACAATGGTGATTGTCCTGACCTCTGTGGGTTTACCACCTGCTGACATCTCCTTGATTGTAGCCATTGACTGGGTGCTGTAAGTCCCACAAAAGTTATTATCTTTAAGTAAGTCTTACTATTTAGCTAAATTGGTCAATTTGTGATGAACTTTCCCCCTCTCATTTCATCAGTGATCGATTCAGGACAATGATCAATGTTCTGGGTGATGCCTTAGCTGCTGGGATTATGGCTCATATATGCAAGAAGGACTTTGATAAATCAGCAACAGCTGCTTCTGCTGCTGTACCTACTGTTGCCAATAAAGAACGGGTAAGGACCGTTTCTGTTAGTATATATCAAAGTTCACATAAATGAAAGATTTCAAAAATTCTCCCAAAATCCAATCCTGTATATAGTTAATGAACTAGAAACAAGAGTCTGCAACCTCAGTTTGCAGGTATTTATCCTTAAATAATAACAACAACAATTTGTATAGCACTTTTAAAAACACAGAGTTACAAAGTGCAGTTTAAATAAAGCCACATATTGATGATACGTGTACATGTTTAAACATACATACAGACACATAATCAGCCATACTGACATACATTCATTCCAACATACACACATACATGCAAATAGTTGCAAACTATGGCAAAAAATGAAGGGGAAAAGATTAAGCAAACAAAAAAATTGAGTTTTCAGCAATTGTTTGAAACAAATAACAGTCAGTTGATCTGATTGACTGAGAAATCTGGTTCAGTTTGGACGGAATAAACAATGATCACCTCTGGTTTTAAAATCAGAGACTGGAACAGTTAGGAGACCCTGTTAGACAATCGGAGAGGCCGGCTACATGATAAGGTCTTAGAAGCTCTGGTATATAAGCAAGGGCCTGTCCACGCAGAGCTTATGGTAATGGTAAATGGCCTGTATTTGTATAGCGCTTTACTAGTCCCTAAGGACCCCAAAGCGCTTTACAAGATCAGTCATCCACCCATTCACACACTGGTGATGGCAAGCTATATTATAGCCACAGCCACCCTGGGGCGCACTGACAGAGGCGAGGCTGCCGGACACTGGCGCCACTGGAAGCCAGTGAAGGCAAGGATGGGTGTAATATGTGACTGCTGGTTAGGCTTTGTTAGCAGTCTTGCTGCTGCGTTCTGCACCAGTTGGAGACGAGCTATGGAGGACTTAGAGAAGCGTGTGAAAAGTGAATCGCAATAATCAAGGTGGGAGAAAATTAAAGGAGGCCAATTATTATTTTTTCATTTTCTTATGTTTGTATTAACCACGACCAAGTTTCAAATATATGGTCGGGGTATGTACAAGTAGTCTCCATAAACCAAATGCTAAGGCTTCAGAGTCATCTAAGGAAAACAGTTCTGCTGAGGACAGAAGCCCCGCCCACCTGCTGTTCATCCCTTTGTTTATGAGGGGCAGCCAATTAAGAGAAAGTGAGCTTTAAAGAGCTGGAGAAGCGGCTGGTGCTAAACCACCTGCCCTTCAGTAGAGAAACCTTGGTCCATAAGTACCTAGGTAAGGTACATGCTGTAATTATTTTGAACTACAAATCAAATATAATGTCAAACTTGGCAATGGGAAATGAAAACACCATAGCTGCAGCTCAATATATATGAACCAAATAGTTAATGACAATATGTACGCATGTTGCCAAAAACCCTGGCTTATCAGTCCTCCCCAACACCTCCTACCTTTGACCTAACTGTAGACCTACCGCTGTCATCTTCCCTACAGAGAGACACAGTAATCTCCTTTGGCAATCAGAGCGTGGCACTGTCTGATGCTCCGCTGATCACACATCGCTGCGATTATGTGTTTGAAGTGGATGGAGACAACGTGCTGGAGAAACCCGTGCCCTGCTACAACCTCTGTCAAGTCTGAGACAATTTTACACGATGCCTTCTACAGCACGTAGATGCACCTACAAAGGCACAAACCGAGGCTCTAAAAGTTCACTCAAAGTCTGTGCCATGCAGAAACCTGTACTACTTGATACAATGTACAAAACAGCATGTCTCTATTCAGCTTTGCATGTAGAGAGGTGTGAGGAGATGCATTTTATTAAATCTTGAATGCACATTGTCTGAATGCACTTGCAGACATGAACATACGTCACGATGACATGCATTGGATGGAGATCAGTGTTTATCAGTTCCAGGGGGACAATTAAAATCCACAGTAGAGCCGTCATAATGAAACATGACTGCAGTTTTAACTTAAGTCTAGGTTTTGAAATGCCTTAACGTTGCCTCATTTTTGACAATAATGCTGAGACCTTGAAAGACTTGAATGTTATAAGGAGCAAATAGACAAAGAGCAACAGAACAGGGGCTTTCTCTCTGTTAGACAAGGTGTTTATGCATAAATATTAAAGCAACATTAAGAAATATGCTAACATATCCCTAGCAAATGAAAATTATAGCATAATTTGTGTTTTTATACCACTGCTTTTAATTTTGTGTTCATTTCTAATAAAAACCTGCTACATACCAGTGCTGTGAGAGTTTTTATTTTAATAATTAACCTCAGACTATTAAGCTTAAGATAAGTATATGCAGTGCTCATGATACATGCTGGATTATACTTGGCAAGGTAAAAAGAAAGTATAGCATCTGTCAGTTATAAGGTTTTTACATAATCTGGTCCTTCAGGAGATCTTAAAATTCTTTGAATACAACCTCTGATGAACAACAACATGGCATATTACAGTGTTATTAAACAAAAATTAAACCAAAATGCAGAAGCAGTGTGTGAAAAACTAAGTGCACCCAGTGATTCAACAGCTTGCAAAACCACCTTAAGCAGCAATGACTTAAAAGTAGCAATGATTTTAAAAAAATTGTGTTATGTATGAATTTATGTGCTCAACTTTCCTTTTTTCCCCTTTTTCCTAAGAGAAATAAATAAATTCTGTACACTTAGCTTGAAATTTAGCTGGATTTTATAGATTATTTCATGCAAGAAAGTTGACAAGCACAAAATAATTGTTCAAAGCTGTCATGATATTTAGGGCAAGATTTAGTAAGTTTCTAGAAAAACTCTGTTGTCTACAAAAAGGCCCATTGTTAATTTTGTGACTGAAAGCTCCCTCTGGGGTAATTAGCATGATCATGCATTGGTAGAAATACACCAATGGAAATGGAAAGTTCTTTGAATGATCCAACAGTGCACTGATTTATGTACAAAGATGCAGTCACTTAAAAAAATTACTGGTACAGGGCAGCAAAAATTAGTGGCTCAGGAGCACAACTTAGGTCTTAAAAATAAAAAAGTATAATCAAAGGTCAGGGATTAATCCCACACTCTAAACACATTAACAGTTGTATTTTGACAGACATCCCCACATTGATGGGCAGCAACAATTGCTTCTAAGATCATTGTAAGATCATTGCTGAGGTCTTTCCTCTTTGGCAACATGAATACCCCAATACCAGCAATTTGCCAAAACTTTGTACAGAGCTGCTTACGGTCTTAGTTCCTGTGGAAGCAGTAAGGATGTGCTTTAAATTTTCCACAAACACCATTTCAGCATTTTGGTTTAATTTTTATTATTTAAATAACAAAAAGACAAAGACAATGCTTTACGTTTTGGTAATTTGAATTCAAAACGGACCATATCCATCCAAACCAAGGCCTGGGGAGTACAAACGTAAAATAAAACCACTATTTCTGGCATTCTTCTAGCTGGTTGTTGTTCAGGATGAGCCCATGCACTGTCTTGTATGCTGGTCATCCTGTACCATATTTCACTGCCAAGAAAAGTTTTCACTTCTAGTTTTCAAACATCATCGCTCACAAGTGCGAGTTCTTCTGAAAAGGATGCGAGTCTCAAAACAGACAAAGAAAAAGGGTCCTGCTTGAAATGACAAAATTTGCTACAACTTAGCTATTTAAGTATCTGAATAAAAGAGTTTTTAGCATTCCAAAGTCACTAAAAACGGAATAGCCAGACTGGTTTCAAATTTCTCTTTCCTTTCCAAGCCATTTTGAAGAAGCGGTTTGTTTTGTTTTTTAAGATATATTGTATAAGGTGTCTGAAATTGTATATTCATATTCTACTTTAGAAAACTCATTTTGGCTTTAATTTTAAAGTTGAAGGAAAACTGAGACAAAGAGCTGCAGAAAAAATAAGCTTCAGGATAGACTCTGCTCACTGTCCCCACCATCTGGTTGCAGAAGGTTCCAACTCCGATCTACATGTCAAGTCTACTATTAAATCACATCTCCATATTTCCAGGAATGTGCAACAATACTGTCATATCACAGCAATACTAACTTCAGTAACATGTACATAAAAGTGCAAGTGCACATCTACTCATCTTTTTTCAAGAGAATCACGTAGATCAAATCCACAACAAGCTTCTAAATACACATTTAATTTTCCTTTAATCTTTTTTTTAAAAGCCACCATGTTTTTATTGAAATGTTAGAAGACATTTAACGGACTTCAGCTTAGTGTCAAAAGTGTTCAAAACCAAGAAAACAAAACAATCCATTAAAAACACTGCAATAAGCATCAAGTATGACCACAAACACTGTCAAATAAATAAATGCGCCTCCTCTGATGTAAAATACACTATTTCCTCTTATAAATTAAGGCGGAATGCAGTTTATTTTCACTGCCCCTTAAACTCACTTGCACCTTTCATGCAAACCAAACTAGACTGCCAACATAACTACACAGTAACTTCAAATAGAAAATTTTATATATTTTTAAAAAACAAAACAAAATGACAGTCGATGACTATAACAAATGTCTATTACCTGCACTGAGCAAGTCATGAAATATTGCACAAAGTTAAGGATCCTGACACAATAATAACAACATGGAGATACTAAATCAAGATGCACAATAAGACCAAAGTTTGAAGCTCACAATGTGAGCACTCCTTTATGATGGGCCAGACAATTTTAACTATATTCTCAAGTGTCAGCTGAATTATTGCTGGGGAGGAAAAACAGAATCCGAAAAATTGTGAACAAGTTTTGTAGCCAAGTATCTTCTTAGAAACACAACTCCAAGTGTTATGCTTTTTAACTCCTGCTGAGCTTGAATTAGAACAACTGCAGCACCGATGCTAATGGCATTTTTAAAGAAACATACACTAAGCTGGACATAATTCTTTTCTAACTGGGTGAGTCTTTTACTAATAGGTGAACAAAGCCATGTGGTAAAAAGTAATCTCCATTAAAGATCAAAGCAGTGCGTTTGGTTTTAAAAGCCTAAATCTTTGACACTTCGAGTTAAAATATGGAAACTAGCTTGTGTACAATCACTAGTTTCATTAGATACCTACACTGACAAGTGGACAATTTAGTGTGAATACAAAACAGCCAGATATTAAAAGCAGCTTCATACAGCTAGATGTCTATTGATGATACTGAAATCAGATTAACTACAGGCAGCAAAACTATCAGCAGTGCCAACAGACTGATTCAGTTTGCTGCTCTTCTGCAGTTGAACTTGTGTCATGTTTCAAAAATCATTGTGGAAAACATCTAACAGATGCTTACTTGCCTTAAAATATCTGTTTTGATTAAGTAGCATCAAATCCTCTCAACCTACATTGGTCCATAAGTTAACATCTCAAAAGTGTAAAAGCTTCCAGTGAAGAAACTTTTGCTTGACGAGCAAAGTGTTAGGAGCGCTCTAAATTTGCTACAGAGGGAAATAAAACAAAACTGAAAAACAATTCTAAAAGGATAAATAAAAACCAAACAAACAAACCAAACAAAACTTGCAGCAAAACAAAATAAAATTTAATGGTTTATGTTCAAAGGGAAACAAGCAAAACAAAAGAAAGGAAGAAAATTAAATCTAAACTGAAATCCATAACAAAGGCCATTCGAGATAAGCACTCGTTAAAACAAGTTTGTAACTTAATACGGTAACAAAACTGTATGAATCTACAAAGAAATATAATCAAAAGAAAATTAACTCAAAAGTAAAAGGAAAAAAAACAAAACAAAAACCAACAGATCAGCAAACAGCTAGTGGCGTCGCTCTCAGTAAGAATCAGTATTATGTGTATATAATTAGTACCTCATCAAAAGAACAAAAGAAAAAAAATTCAATAAGTAGAGCTCAGCTGATACCTGTAAATCTCAGCTTAATCACAGAAGTATCTGCAGATTATGGTGAACAAAAAAACCAAACATTGGCCAATGAGAATCCAGTAGCAGTTGGGCTCCAAAAATATTTATCTTGAACATCTGCTTAGAAAAACTCTTGCGAGGTTATCAGTATCTCTCCCTGCCTTTGGTCCATTTTAATTTGTGACTCACTGACTGGGGTTCATTTGCAACTCGCATCAAACGACACTTTACATACGGATAACAAAACAAACATTTCCCTCCTAGGGCTCACTGTTTCTTTTAAGAACTCTTAAACCTGCCTGGAAGGTATACAGAAGTAATAGATTACCATCAAAAAGACTGATATACAGAGCAACCTAAAGCTGGCTGGCTAAAAGTGCTATGCTCTTAGACTGACTTGTAGTAGTGAGTAGTTAAAAGGTCTACTGGATGTCCACTGTATGATAGTTTAAGGCATCTATTTCTACTTGTGACGAGGAACCAGGACAGAGCACTGCTCTTCCGCAGTAAAACTGTCTAATTAAAAGGGGGAGGGCAGTCTTTAACCCTATCTTTACACTAAATCAATCATTGAAAAGTTCACACTTGGATCTTTTACAATGTTCTGATTTGTTTGTTTTTAGTGCACTGCTAAGAATCATTGGTTTGCCTCCTTTATGCAGTTCCTACAGCTTTACATGCAACACATATAGACAGGATTTTAGTTTTTGAGATAAGTTTCACAAAAAAAATGATGTTGGTGGTAATTTGGGATTTTAGCCTCTCCATCCACTCCAAATTAAAATTGAGTGTCCTTGAACCCCAAACAAACAACAATGGAGAAAAGAAAAGAAAACCCTAGACACTTTTGAGACAATTACAAAGGTGCAGAAGAGTGAACATGTCACTTAACTCTGAATATGATGAAACTGAAACTGGTGTGTCTAACTTTGAAAACTTAAGCTTTCTGCAATAAAAGCCTGACATGGGTTACTTCCCGCTTTCTTCTACACCTGATTGTCCGGCTTATTCTACTTGTGGCCCTTGCTGGTCTTAAAGGACACTTGCAGTATCTTGTCTCCGAGCCGGTAGCCATTCAGGCTGGCGATGGCCATGGCGGCCTCCTCGTAGTTTGTCATGGTAACGAAGCCGAAGCCTTTGCACTTGTTGGTGTTGAAATCTCGGATCACCTTGACATTCGTCACGGCACCAAAGGGACCGAACATCTGCCACAGGATGCTCTCGTCTGCGTCCTGGCCTAGGTTGTAGATAAAGATGCACCAGCCCGAGGTGGAGTTTCCAGGGACACTGACGCCTCCCATGCTGCCCATGTGATCGACACCCATGGGAGAAAACCTGAAAGTGAGAGTATTTAGCATACTTGCTGTCACTAAGAATGATAACGTGACTGATTATCTAAGAAAAAAAAAACAATAATCAATGAAATATAAAAATGGTAACATTTCAAGCATCAGAACCATTCAGTTTATATGTATGTAGCTCTTCCCTCACCTAAACCGCTGTGCCTGGTGGTGTAAGGGTCCTCCAAAGCGTCGGGATTGGTTGTGGTAGAGCTGAGAGAGGAGCTGTGTGTTCTTCACTTGGTTTGGGTTGGCTGCAAATTTTACTGTGATTGGCTCCGAGGCTCCTGGTGGCTTTTGACCATTTAAGTTTTTGACAGCCTCCTCCGCTTCTGCACGCTTGTCAAAACGGATAAAAGCCACTCCACGGGATGAACCTAGGTTTGAGAGAGCAGCTGTAACCACCTATTCTGACACAAGCAGCATGAACTGCAGCTACTTTTAGCTACTTAACAGTGACTGATATCACTTTGTTTTTACAAACTGTTTATTTAATTTCAACAAAATTTTTGGAAAAAAAGCAAGGAAGCCATTCACCTTGCGTACCTGTACCTTGATCAACAAGTACCCGGGAATTTATGATACGCCCGTAACGTGAGAACATGTCCTCCACGTCCTTCTGGGTCATGTTCTTGGGAAGTCCGCTGATGTACAGGTTAGCATCCTTTATTGTGTCCGAGCTGGGCCGTGCATATGACACCTGGCGACAGGAAGCAACAAACGCCTGATTAAAACTCTGATATGCATGCAGAAATTGAAAAAGAATTGCCAAAGTAAAACAAAAACATCTAAACAGTAGTTTGATTGAACAGAGATTAATATAGCAGTGGTTTGGTCATATTTATACATCTTTTTATTCAGCTGAACACTGCTGTGTCTGTCCATCAGAAAGCAACATTTTGGACTAAAAAACTACAAAATAATCTGGTTGTTTTAGACATCAAGTTTTTGGTCTGAGTAAAAAAAATAAAATAAAACAAAAATGGGTGAGGGGGGAGGATCAGAAGCAACAGAACATTACAGCGATAAAAAAAAAAAGAAATCAAATTGATCATTTTGAAAATTAAATACATTTAATACACTCACTGTGACAGAATGTGTCAAATAAAATAAGTTGAATTAAAGTCAAACACCAGAGACTTATAAGATAGGGCAGTAAGTGAGCGTTAAAAGCAGTACTTCTTTCCTCGGGCTGACATGTACTAGCTAGATAGCGGACAGCACAAGAGCCACAGCAAAGTTAAATGACATAACATCTTTGCTTTGAGAATTGTAGAACACCTTATTGCACGTTACCTTGATAGTTTTGGACTGTAGCCTTAGTCCATTCAGTGTACTGATAGCTCTTTCTGCATCACTAGGGTTAAGATAGTTAACAAATCCGTACCCTAAACTGTGGCCTAGAGAAAAAAAAAGGAAAACAATAAAATAAAACAAAAAAACGTTTTATAGTTCAAAAAAATCTGCAAACAAATAAATATTAAAAATAAAAACAAATCTCAAACATTGCATGCTAGAATAAACAATTAAACAGGGCTGGGCTGGTTGGAATCAATAAAACAAGGCTATGATAATCAAAAATGTTCAGGAAACTACTTCCCAGCGTGAGCAGGAAATAAATTTGGGAGATCTCTCAAATAAAAGTTACAGAATCACTGAGGGCAGAAAACAGGCCATTAATAAACAGCGTCCAAATAAATAAAATTATTATAAGACAAATCTCCACCTCGACATGATCTGGCAATGCCACAGCATGTATTTTTGGCCAAGTCTAACAGGAATCCTTTTCCATTTAATCCAAGATCTTGTTTGGATCTGATCTGACATGATTTATTGCTTCAAAACTTTGCATACCTGCAACTTTGTCTCTTATTAGCTTGGCAGACTCCACCTCCCCAATGCTGCTGAATAGGCTCCGCAGCTCATCCTGCGTCATGTTCTGAGGGAGGTAGTTCACGATCAGGTTGGTCTTGGCATCCTTCCCCTCATCCCCTCCCATGTGGTCTTCATAACCGTTCGACATGTCATACACCTCCTGCAAGTCAGCCAGGTGGGCCGAAAACACAAAACAAGGTAAGCACGTTGGGTAGAACAGAACTGCTGCTGAAACCGATTTAATTACTTACAGAAGACGGTCATTTGAAAGCTTACCCCAGGCCGTTAACTGTAAGTACATGACCTGTAGTAACCTTTAGATTTTGAACTATTTATTAAACAAAATGATGCAGTAAAAATTAGTAATAATAGTGGGCATACTGGACAGTTTTGATAGTTACTAGAATTAAAGAAAAAAAAATGGTTTGCACCAAATTAACAAAAAGCTCCTGTACAAGATCCAGATGCCTCCTTTTCAACTATACGGTTAATAAGAAAAGAGGTCACACCAAGTAAAATCTGATTATTGTAGTCAACACGGTAATCTTAGTTATCCATCACTTATCCATCTACTGGACTTAAAACATGTGTCTTTTTCAGAAGATTTATTTGAAGTTTAATTATCCATCATTCAAAGTCCATGACTCTTATAACGTGGCAATTTTTGACCATAAAGCCTGTCACCTAAAGAGAAATAGTGGTCCCTGTTTGCCTAAAGCAAACTTGTCTCAGGTGATCTGCATGGCAGCCACAGGCTGAGTGACAGCACACAGCAGACCAGGTTCCCACAAGAGAGTATGAAAAGAAATGTGATTTTTCTTGTTTGTTTCTGTAATCATTGGAAGCCGAAACTGTAATAGAAAGCAAATGCCAAATACCTACCAAACAACTTTTCAACTTTCCTGTGTGTGATTCACTTTATATCCCAGTCTGTCAAGTACAGTAGAGACACCAATTGTTAGGTGCAAAAGAGACTTTGAATTCACACTTTAGTTCCCTTAACTTCATTAATCCTGGGACTTTCTGGTCAAAAAGGCCAAGACCATTCATGCTGCTTGTAAGTGTCTAGAAAGGATAGTAAATACTGGAATACAATTAAGTCATAACCCCAAATACATTAGACAAAGATGTGAATGGATGTAAACTTTAACTATGTCAAAGCAGTGATTTACACTAAGCTAACATGAATATGCACATTTTAAAAACATAACAAAGCTGGTACCTAACGTTAATCCTCATGATTATGTCTAACACGAATTATCTGCAATGTGGTCTTATGACATATTTGATAAGACTAACATTACTTTAGATGACTAGAAAATGTCTTAAAATGATTTTTTTTAAATACCAATTCAATTGTTGTTTTCACAGCCCGCACTACAGAATACACTAGTTGAAGACTGAAATGGGATTGGGCCAAGAGTCAATATTTCAGCTACATAATATTGTTTGTGTATCTGGCTGATAACTTTTGATTATTTGCTTGAATTGCAGTGTGCCTTTTGGATTTTTATTATCTTTTACAAACTTGTTACGCTGTTCTTGTACCTACTATATAACAGCCAACTTGCTTTAAGTTGTAATTGATGCCATTAATATGTTGTGCACTGACCATACTGCCAAACAATATGGTCAGATACTACAGTACTCACTGAAATGAAAGCTGGCATTCGTACTCACTTTCATATACTTAATGTGTCCTCGACGAACTGCCATGAAGACACTTCACTGCTCCTGAAGCTACGCGGAGAAAAAACAAATATCAAACAATGTCAGGGCAACTCAACAAGCAAACCTACAATCTGATCAACATGACACTAAGATGCAGCACACCTTATAATACAGAACATTGTATTGGACGTTAAAGCTCTACAAATTCTTTGAAAATCATGCTGACCAGATTGTCTATAATGCTTTAAAGGAGGCAGCTCTCCCAGCTTAAATGCTCTCCTGTTTACTTTGTTTCTCACATGGGGTGCCTATGAATGAAGTCACAAACTGGACTGGTATGCACATTGTGTAAATAGACCATAAAAAGTGCAATTAATTTTACATTAAATGCATCTCTCTCTCATATCTTTCTATCTATAGATATAGTTTAGCAGTAAAGCTAAACATTGGGTCTCAAAATGGGCATACATGGAGGTCACCAGCCAATCCCACTCTTATCTCCTGTGAAACATCTTTTATAGGAAACATAACTTTCGGATCAAATTTTATTTTCCTAACATAACCTCCAAATAAAACCAAACTATTGTGAGAACAGAAAGGGCTTGTTGACTGTGCAAAGACAGGGGTAAGGGAATACAACACCAAAAAACCAGCAAAACTATTCACCACATAACAACTTAAAGAGTCCAGACAAGCAGAACTGCCGTGCAAGATAAATCGTTTTAGAGCAGTTGCTGAATATTAACAGTTAACGTGGAGAAAGCATGGAAAGTTTCAATTAAAGATGCTCTTACATCTTTTCAATGAACACAAGTAATCCTGATGAAAAACTGGGCTAGCGCACTAGTATTTTTTTTTTCCATATTATCCAGTCGGATATGGAGCAATGGAGTGGAGCTGATGTAGCAGCAGAGTTAGATCAGAATTTGAATGTGCAATATTTGAATGAACAGCTTCCAAGAACAAGGGAACTGCGAGCTACTGTGCTCACTTTTTAACGCGGCTAAAATAAAAAAAAAGCATTATTGAGAAATCTTAGATTATTTTCTACAGTGACTCCGCTTTAATACTGCACTTTTGTTTTAAACACACGGGTGAACAACACATCGACTCGCGAGCTCAAAATCTAAATCGGAAACGTGCACGGGCCCGGCTAGCAACATTTAATAGCATTAGCAAACTCCACGCTTTTCTGTGCTTATAATGATTACAATGACAAATGTGTACATCGGGATTAGCAAACAGAAGGTAATTTTCTTATTCTAACTTAAATGTTATAAGGGTCCGTAATAGGTCGCAATGTGAAAAGTAAAGTGACACCGACGCCGGATAGCTAACACAAAGCACCGCTGCCCCATTTTTGAGAGCGTCACATGAATGCTTTTCTGTCCCTGTGCCGAAACCCCAGCGGCCTGCTAACAGGCCACAGAGGCTAACGCTAACCAACGCTAGCCAACAGCTATACAGGCCGCGAAAGCGGCATGGCAGTCATTTGCCTTTGACAAACCTTTGCACGTCGAAATATCGAAGCAAAGGCTCAAAGACTCCGTGGAAGCATTTGTTACCATGGAAGCTCTTACCAGCTTTTAAGTGGTGCTTTTTGCTGTTTCTGCTCCCTTCGCCTATTTCTTTTCTTCTTGGCAACGTCCACTTCCCTCCAAGTCGGCCTCAAGTAACGAAGGAACCCAGAACGAAGCTAAGTGACGGAAACAGCCACGCCCCCTCACGGATCTGAAAGACGAGCTGTTAAATCGGCACGCCTACGCCTCTGCAGGAGACGACGGTGGGATCCGCATCCAATATGGCTAGTTCGATCACAGCTAAAAATATTTCCTCTGTAGATATGATTAATTTGAATAAACTCCGGACCCCATGAAACGGTAAAAAGGCATGCTGCAACACATAAAAACACAAATACTCTAGGGATAAAGAGATTACCTAGGAGTATGGGAAAAAAGGAATATTATATTACTATTTTGAAAATAAACTAAGATAATTTAGATTTTTTTTCCTATACTATTTTAGATTTAATCTCAAAATAATATTTCACGATTTATCTCGAAATTTCGACTTAATTTCGACCTAATTCTAAATTCTGCAATAATAATAATTACAACAACAACAACAACAACAATAACAATAATATAAACACCAATCCTTCTAATTTTGTAATTATATTTATCTATGTTTTTTATTATATTTTTATTAATAACATTATCATTAAAACATCTTTGTAAGGAGGTAACATGTATTTTTATTTTCATTTTTTAACCCTTTAAAATAAATACTTGACATTAGGGAGTCTTATTGGCTTATAAACCTTATAACCTTCCCACAAAAACTGACCCCAAACCCTAATGAAAATTTGCTACAGGCAGATATTTTCTTGGGCCCTGAAAACACAGCATCCCATATTCTGTCTCTCTCTCTCTCTCTCTCTCTCTCTCACACACACACACACACACACACACACACACACACTATTACAGTATGAGTACAAAAACACAAGCTACTCATCCATCAGAACTTCATGTTTTGTGCTAATTCCAGCACTACTTACACCCAAAGTCCTAGCACTACACTCACACTGCCCTCTCCTCCCCTTCTTTTTTTGAGCATTTTTCTTTGCTTGCTTAACATAATTTAAAATGACTCTCACCTGGCTTACTATACTTGAAAACCAAATTGTTGATTTTGACAGGTTCGGACATTTCAGACAAATGACTGGGAGTAGGATCAAGAAGTACAAGTAACTAAATTCCCAGCATGCAAATCCAACATAAAAACGTTTCAGAAAAGTTGCTCTTTTTTTACTTAGTGGAGTTTGAAATGGCTAATCATTTGCAGCAAAAATTCAATTAGTAAGGAAAATCTATACAGTATTAAAAAAAAATACATGACATTACATTCCTGTGTCAGGTGACCTCAATAGATCACATGATAGGATCTCATAGTGGTTCAGCCGAAACATCTGGTGGTAATAGTCCACACCTTTTTTCACACCTTGGCTCACGTGATGAGGCACTTGATAAATAAGGGATAACCAGGTAGAGTTTAAATACCTGGGACTTTCTAGCATTTGGTTTTAGAACTGAAGAAGGCTCTTGGATGAGAGGCAAAGCATCTTCACAAAACTTGCTTTCTTTCCAAGCTTCTTTGATCAGAGGACATTATTGTTAAAGGCACGTCTATATAAAATAGAAAATAAAATAATAATAATTTGGCTTTCCAACAATGGCATCATCAGGTTTATTTTTCATCTACATCAAATGGACAAACCCCAGATTTTGGCAAAGGGTGAATATTTCTCTGGGTCTTAAGGAGAACGAAAAATAGTTTGTTGGTTGACTTGTTGAAAAATATTATTATATCTTAAAAGTCCATGTCACAATTTAGTGACCATAGGTATAGGGATCACATGTGAATATCAGTGCAGAGAAGCATAAATTGCTAAATGCAATGTAAAGTATACAATTAGTTTCCACTTCATTTATATTTCTTTTATAAAGTAATTCTGTATGCACCACTTTCAGTCTAATAACAAAACATTATTACACAGGCAGTGACGGAATTCTCCACATACAGTAATGCACTGACAATCAAGATACAAACTTACCACAATTCAACCACACACACTCAACACAAATATTGCTTGAGAGAGCTATAGCAGAAATGTGCCAGCTCTCTGTAGGCCAAAAAAGTCTGTGACAGTAACTCATATTCATCAAACCTAATTTAGGATATATCTCTAAGCCCTTTGCCCCATCTTTGCCTACATTTTTTCAGGCCAGAAGTCCACACTAGCCAGTTCTGCAGTATGTTTACATAATTACATCAGTTCTTTAGGGATTATTAAAGTATTCTGATTCTAATGTTTATTGCAAAAAACTGTCAGTCTTTTGGTGATAGACAATCCAGTGATAACAATAGACATCTGTACATGTATTACACAAAACGACTTTCTCCAGTTTTACATGTTTCATAGTGCACCGGCAAATGACTCAATAGTTTTGAGATTTGAACTATATCTATTCAAAGTGTAGTGATCTTCCATCCATTAGAGCATCTTTAGTTTTTCTCCAGTACTTGGTACCTCGTAGATCTATTTGTTCTCATGAGCTGTGTCACCATCACAAACAACCCAATCTGCAGGAGAAGAAAGAAAAAGAGCAGGATTTTGGTTATTGGCAAATAATCACCTTCTGCAGCCTGTGTTAAACATGTGTAATAATTTATGATTAAAAGCGCAATCTAACACCACTAAATGAAGTAAAACCATTTATAAATTGCATGATGCAGATGCAGAAGATGTTTAGGTGGATTTATCATTGTAACAGATGAGCTTTTATGTCGTTAACCACCTTAGTTAACATGTGTGATGTAGAGAAAATGGAGTGTGAAAAGTTTAAATATTCATTAAAATGTAACACATTTTAAAGATTTTAATGAAAAACTATCAAATTATTGTTCATGTTTTTAACGACTGCTTTAAACAACATTTTTGTTTTGCCAATGGAATAAATAACACTATATGTCAAATGGACTTCCACACAGGCAGTGATAATGGTGCGCAGTGAAATGTTATTTCCAATGTCATAAGCTTAGGACCTGAAAGTTGTTGAGCTTTACTCGGCATCCAGCTGGCAGCACATCTTTGTAAACAGTCCTTAATGTTAAAAGGTCGCTACTAATTGAGTTGAATTTTAGATTTTTTTGTTTGACAAAATAGGTTAATTCAATATGTCAGTCCAGGCTTTGGAAATTTTGTTGTGCATTTGTCTATTTTCTGACATCATACTGGTTATTAATCTCTTGTTCTCTTCCACAGCACGTGGAAGAAAGATGGCCACCCTTCACTGAGCCTGGCCTGCCAGAGGTTTCTTCCTGTTAAAAGGGAGTTTTTCCTTCCCACTGTCGCCAAAGTACTTGCTCATAGGGGGTCATATGATTGTTTGGTTTTTCTCTGTATGTTATTAAGCCTTTATTTATCCAGGTAAAAAATCTCATTGAGATTAAAAATCTCATTTCCAAGAGAGACCTGGCATCATGGCAACAAAAGTCACATACCACATAGGTATATAACATTTAAAACAAATACAATATCCCATACAAACATGTGTAAAATATACAATAACAGATCAAATTAAGAGTACATTAAAAACAATCACACTGAGTAAAAGAGCTGTTCTCTCGTTCCTTTAAGACAGACTTAAACTCTCCCAAGGTAACCAATTCTGATAATTTCAGTTCCTTCTGCAGATTATTCCAGGAAGCAGGGGCAGCGTATTTAAAAGCCCTTTTCCCCAATTCTGTTCTGATTTTTGGGACAATCAATTGTATGATTTTGTTCGAACGAAGGTTGTATTGGTTGTGGTTTTTACACATATAAACACATAAATAAGATGGAACCAGCCCAAGGAGAGATTTATAGATAAAGATCAACCAATGGGAGAGTCTGCGAATATGCAAAGATGGACATTTAGCAGCAGCATACAAAGAACAATGATGTACATAATTTCCATAGCCAGTAATAAAACGTAAAGCACAATGGTACACAGTATCCAACCTCTTTAGGCAGTGGGCAGGTGCATTCATAAAAAGCAGGTCACCATAATCCAATAAAGGTAAAAAGGTTGCACGAATCAAATGTTTTCTCACTTGGAGGGAGAAACAGGATTGGTTTCTAAAAAAGTAACCTAGTTTTAGTTTTAACTTCGACACAAGCCTTTGAATGTGAGTCTTAAATGACAAATTCTGATCTATAATGATCCCTAGATACTTGTAAGATGTGACCATTTCAATTTCAGATCCTTGAATTGTTTTAATCTTAGGAGATGTAGCTAACAACTCTTTGCCATTTGAGAATAACATGAGCTTGGATTTCTCTGGATTTAACACCAACTTAAGTTGAGTTAAATGGGACTGAACGACATCAAAGGCAGACTGCAGAAATTGCAGGGTTTGTGCTATTGAAGGGGATGAACAATAAATAATTGTATCATCTGCATAAAGATGAAATGCTGCATTTGACAAATTATCACAAAGGTTGTTTATGTAAAGAGAAAATAGCAATGGCCCTAATATGGAGCCCTGCGGAACTCCTTTGGATACTGGGAGAAAAGAGGAAGAAGACCCAGCAGCATGGACACACTGTTTTCTTGCTGACAAGTAATTTGAAAACCAACTTACAGCATTTACAGATAGACCAATATTGTTTAGTCTATTTAATAAAATAGCATGGTCAACTGTATCAAAAGCCTTTGACAAGTCAAGAAAAAGAGCAGCACAGTATTTTTTGCAGTCCATCGAATCAACAATGTCATTAACCACTTTAATAGCAGCAGTTATTGTGCTGTGTTGTTTTCTGAATCCTGACTGATGTTGGGAAAGAACTGAATTTTTGTCCAAAAAGTCTTTCAGTTGTTCACTAATGAACTTTTCTAGAACTTTTGCTAGAACACACAATTTAGATATGGGCCTGTAATTATTAACATCTGAAGGATCACCTCCTTTCAGCAAAGGGAGAACATAGGCAGATTTCCATATTACAGGGATCTCACTGTTCGAGAGGCTAAGATTAAAAATGTAAGTTATTGGTTCTGCTATAAAATCTGCAGCCAACTTAAGAAAATAGGGATCAAGTTGATCTGGTCCTGCAGATTTATTTAGATCCAACAGATTTAAAGCCCTGTGGACCTCAAAAACATTTAGCGGAGAAAAACTGAAGGGTTTGACCACAGATTCAGTTTGAGCGGTTGCAGAGAGAGCCTCTTGTTGATTAAGCTGTTTTAAATCTGGATATAAAGATTCAAATAGAGATCCTGAAGAAACAAAATGCTCATTAAAGCAGTTTAGAATGTCGCATTTCTCTGTTAAAGTGCAGGAGTCTTTTACAACAAAAGTTGGCATCTCATTTGTAGTTATGTCCCCATAAGAAGATTTTATTATTTTCCAGAATTTTTTAGGATCGTTCAAATGTTTAGTAGTATTTGAAAGATAGAATTCTGATTTGGCCTTTTTAATTAAGGAAGTTGAACGGTTTCTGAGCTGTCTAAAAATCAGCCAATCTGCTTCGGATTTAGTTTTTCTGGCCTTAGCCCAGGCAGCATCCCTTTTTTTGAGTAGACTGGAGAGCTGAGGAGAAAACCAAGGGTTGTTTCTGCATTTTACTCTAAATTTGCGGATAGGGGCATGTTTATTTATAATTTTGATAAAAGTATCATAAAAATAATTCCATGCCAGCTCAAGATCAGTTATCAGGTAGATTCTACTCCAGTTATAGTCCCATAAATCATGAAAGAAAGCTTGCTCACAGAAATGCTTAAAATCTCGTTTAAAAGCTATCTGTGGCCTTGATTTTGGGAGCTTCGATTGTCTGACTACAGCTACCACACAGTGGTCACTGATATCATTTGCGAAAACCCTAGTGTGAGAATATTTATACGGCATATTAGTTAAAAATAAATCAATAAGTGATGACTTTTCTGGGCATTTAAGATTTGGACGAGTTGTGCTGTAAATTAGTTGTGTGAGATTATATGAATCACACATGGATTTAAAACTGTCTGAGGCAGAGGACAACCAGTCCCAGTTGAAATCTCCGGCCAGCACAATTTCATTAAAATCTAAAGTAGATAGTTTTTCACTAAGTGAAACTAAAGCCTCACTACTAGCTGAGGGGGGTCTATAACAGCCCACAATGGTAATAAAATAGCCCTTGAAAAGTTGGAGCTTGAGGGCAAGAAGTTCAAACTGTTTACAAACAGATACCGATGAATCGACAGTAACATGGAATTTGCTTTTTACATAAATTGCAACACCGCCACCCTTTCTGGGGCGGTCGCAACGGAAAAGATTATAGCCCGTTATTGCAATGTCTTTGTCAGTAATTGATTTAGTAAGCCAGGTTTCTGATAATATAAGAATATCAGTATCTAACTCTTTCATCCAAATTTTCACAAAATCAAGTTTGGGAAGAAGACTTCTGTATGTGTTATTATAATGTCTCCCTTACAATATAAACCACCTTGAGGTGACTGTTGTTGTGATTTGGCGCTGTATAAATAAAATTGAATTTACATATTAGATATTGTACTAAATATTTGGCCAAACTAAAATTAAAGATAAGATTAAAGCTTGCTCTCATGATAACAGTCTCCCAGTGTTTCATTTTTCTTTCAGGTGTGCATTTCATATGCAATGTATACACAATATGCAGTTCAGAAATGTTTAAAGTCTTTCAAACCTCCACCACATAAACCAATAGGGAGCTCCACATGACCATTTTCAGCGCAAACTGTATGACCTTCGACAGCTCCTCTTGGCAGCCCTGAAAGATTGAGACAATGAACAAGAAAATCAGAGAAACAGATGGGTCTCATCAAACCTTCATGAAGAAGCTTGATGAATTTATCAGGATGCACATGTCTACCTGTGTGTAAATTTGCCATGGCTGGTGAACAGTGCCATTACAAGTGGGGAAAGTAATGTTGCAGCAACTGTAAGGAAACCTGAGCCCTCCACTTTTATTAAACCAGGTGGTTTCCAGCCAGTCCGTGTAATTCTTCACACCGCAACATTTGAGCTAACGGAGACCAAAAAAATCACCACAAGTTAGTAAAAGACAGTGGAAACTGTCAAAATGTATATATATTATATTTGATTGACATGAGTATGAACAGGATTTGTTTTTTATTAGAATTTCTTAATATATCTGACTGTGCCATGTATTATGGACAAATTACTTTAAGCCTGATTTTTCTGGATGAGGTAAAGCAGATCAGGGCTGAAAATTATAACACTTTATAGGCATCTTATGGGATGCTTTCAGTCAATACCTAAATAAGCCTCTTGAGTGAAAATTTCCATTAAGGAAAGATTATATATTTTGATTTTTAAAACATCATCTATTTAGAAGTATGCATAGTGGATCAGATATAGCTGTTGTTTTAGTATTACTGCTGCACAAGCTACACAAGTTTTACAACAACAACAACAACAACAAAAAAAAGCTTTTGTAGGGATTCATAGTCATGTCCATGTGACATATTAAAGTACAAACCTCCTCTTGCATAGCATCCACAGACCGAGAATTGGAGTCCTCGCTGCTGCCGGTGTAATTCTCAAACACTCCACTGAAGGGAGCCATCTCTGTATCCAGCTAAAGAAAAAGTTGGAAGAGACAAGGAGCAAAAACACATGAGCCTCTTTATCCCGAGAATAATCTTCTCTTATCATGAAAGCACAATTGTCCAATGCTTATTAATTTTTAAGTAATCTTACATACCGTCACTGAATGGAAATAAGCCAGTGCTGAAGCCGTACTTTTCACACAAAAGACCACAACTAGGAGGTAAACAAACTGGAGAAGAAAACACTTTTTTATGTAAACTCCAAACACTACATACACATACAGATAATCACAGTCACAAACAGACTGACAGCCTCACCAGTCCCTGTAGACAGATGGAATCCTTGAGGCTCACCCAGGAGCCGAGGCATCCGGTGACCAATAGCAACGCAGCACTAGTGACTGTGACCAAAACTGTCAGGGTCATGTAGGACTCTGAAAAAAAGCGGCTATTCTCTCCATACTTCATCAGCAGGTAAACTCCATTCAGCCACACCAGTATCCCCACTGCCTGATAAATTAGAATAAAAAATTATAAAAGTTATATTTACACATGCTATTGATATACAGCTTTATGGGTTATCACCACAGATAACCACACATCTTTTCTTTATGACAATAACTTAGTAAGAGGTCTCCTGTTTTGCCAAGCCATCTTTGCTAAGCTCAATATCTGCCAACTCTTCTGGTTTCATCCTACACACAACAACGTGTCCAAAGAGAATAACTCTTTCTTTTACAAGATACTTTGTTCAAACCTATTTTCACCTGGAAACTTTCTAACCTAGCAGCTACAGAAGTGTTACTACACCAGTTGGGCTACATGCCTCACATCATAGTTCTGGGAATTCAGCTGGCAACCTTCCACCCACTGATGCATTGCTGTTGGCTTACCTTACCTGTTATAACTGTGCGTTAATTTAATTCAACACTGTTTCAAGAAAATCACAGAGGTATGATCAAATTTAAAAAATAACTCACAGCAGTTATACATGTTCCTTATTCTTTTGTCCAGGAAATTCAGAGGAAAATCCAAATATGAATGGCTTAAAATGAATTATTTGAAGAGCAACGAGAGCATTGGTTCTTTCTACTGTTCTCAGGTGTGTAGCTTGTTTTTTATGTTACTAACTTTGTTAAAAAACTCATACAGTTACCACAGAACTAATCATAGGTTTGCACTGTGTAACAATAAAATAAAATAAAGGGAAGTAAACATGGACTATTAAAATGTACAAATACGGTTTTTAACAGGCATGATTATAAAAAGAAATATAATAATGAATATTCCACTCTCCCTTACTCTGATTTTTCTGTAGTTCCTGTTTCTCACATGACCTTCTCTGTCGCGTGACATGTGACTCGGCACTAAGGTTTACATGTAAAATCGCAAACAACATCTTTTATATCAGTAGCTTTTTTTTTTAAATACTGTATTTACTATTTTAAACAGAAGTAAGAATCAACACTTGGCAAAAGTAAAAACCCTATTAATCACTCTAATAAAGTTAATTTTGGTAATATGATTGGAAGGAGAATACAAGATAATACAGTAAAAACTGTAGCAAGGCTGAAAAAGTCTCACCTACCAACATTAGTTGAGAAGTCAACTGAAGTGCTGTTTTTAAACAGTTTGTTCTCGGATCACTCATTTTCAGAGTAGCCTATATAAGCCGAGAGAAGAGAGCGAGCAATAATCGACGCCAGGTGCGGATGCGTTAAAGCAAAGATAACATAATGATAAATGAATCGCGAAGCCTCTGTGGGTCTATGCAAAGTAAAGACAATCTATCTGATAAAACGACGTGCGCCTGGAAGCACCTTAGTCTTCACGGGAACGTAGACTAGTTAAACTTCCCTTCCGCACTGACCAAAGATCAACTTCCCGTAAGAACGCGGAAACCTCTTTATTGTAAAAACGTAATAGAAGCTCAACTAAGCCTCAAATATTTTGTGGTTGTTTAACTTATGGTGGAATCACCAGTTCAGTCACATACTGGAAGTAAGAAATCCTGCACAAGACCTCACACGCTGTGCATTTGCTTTTGTAACGCTCGGTGTATTTCACCTCCGTATATCTGCACTCACCTGTGTCGCAAATGGAAAACGTTACTTTTTCGAGCAGACCCCTACCTTCCCTTTGCAATCCTAGCTTATGTCAACACTGCCCTCTTGTGAATTTAAGCGAAATTACGACAAAGTGAGAGTTATTTTTTGATTGTGCCACAGTGCACGATCAGTGATTGATGAGTAGGTCTAACTCAAACAACTGGTAAAAATTGTAAAAGTATTTTTTACAGCTTCAAATGCAGGCATATTCTGCAAACATTTCCTCAAGTTTAAAAAGTAAAAGCAATATTGTGTCTTCTGTCAACACCACCCTGGATTGGAAAGGAAAATAGATGCACTTGTATCTGCATACAATTTCATTTTATGCACTTACATTTTTGCCTCAAATTTGTAAAATTAAATTTTGACTGAACATTGTGACGAATGATAATGCACTATTTCTTTATTTAACGCCAAAAATATGCTTATATCTGCGAGACTAACATAGTGCCTGCAAATTTATGAATTTATATGAGCGCTAATCTGGGTTTTTGGCGATGAAATTATTTTCTGTGTTTAAAGCATTTCTGATCTATTAAATAGTTGTAAGTCAGAGTGTGAATGAGGATGGTAATGGGAGTCATGGTGGAACTGCTGGAACATGCTGGACATGCTTTTAGCATGATCAGCAATCTTACAGGTCATGTTACATTGTAAACGTAACATGACCTTTAATATTATTATTACTATTACTATTATAATTATTATATTTAAACAGCCACCTTTGTCAGGAAATGTGAACAGAACATAACTTGGTGTAAGAATTTTTAAAATCCCTATTTCAAAATTCAGACAAAATTCATGTAATACAATCAATCAACCTAAATCTGTAATTTGTACTTAGTGAGGTTACAGTCAGCAAAACACTCTCCAGTATCTACAGCCTGTATATCACTGATGATTAAAGATGAACTTTTCTTAAACTGGTAAAACTGGCAATCATTCAAAACAAAACCCATACAGTCAAACCAATACCGTGTTTGCACGAGGAGAGAAAATTTGTGTGTGAAATGCAAAGTGAAATAATTATTCAGCTTTGTTACATTAGTGACCTGATGAACCTGTTAAAAACCAAAATCACAGAAAACTCTTATAACATCAGACTGTTCACACCCTACAAAAGATCAGTGATACTTGAGTTTTTGTTGCATCTTCATAAGAAATAATTTTTAATTGAAAGCACACGAGCATTATGCTTTGAAATGGGTCAAATATTATTAGATCATCTAAATTATTACAAGGATTTTTACTGCATTTCCTAACATAGAAAATTAATTTGTTATTGGTATTTTTTTTTAATTTTTAGAAATCTCACAGAAAAGATTTATTGGATTCACTAAGTCTAATTTTGATGGTTATAATTGTGTTGCTTATAAATCTTTCACAGACATTAAAAAGAAATGCCTGAGGCCTCTGTTTGAGAATGTGGAGTTTTCTTTTTCTTTTCCCTTTTTTCTTATTTTATTGGGAATCCTAAACCAGTCAGTGAAAAAAAATAATGTGACATTTAGATTGCCATATCTTTTGTATCTGGTGATATTTGATAACAGGGAAAAGTAGAATGTTTTTTTTTTTTCAGTTTTAATAACTGAAATGTGTACTCGAGTAAGAACTGTTTTGTTTTGTGGTGATTAAATGGGAACATAAATGAATTATGCGGTGTCTTTAAAATATCTTTCAATAAATTAAACTTCAGAAATACAGTAAATAATGATTATTATTGCTTGCTTAAGTCTTTAAGTGCTCATCAGCTGTGTATTCAGTGGTCTGTGTCACAGTTTCTTCCTCTTCAGCAGCTGCAGTCAGTTCCTGCTGTAACAGCTCAGTGTCTCTGCAGACTGACTAAAGGAGGTTTTTGTATGACTACAAATCACTGTGTGAACACATAAGCACTGTTTATTTCATGGAAACTCTGACAGTAGTAAACTGCTGCATCTTCAGCCTGAACTCCACTGATGGTCATTGCTGCGTCCACTCCATCTCCTCGGCCAGAGAATCGAGAAGAAAATTCACTTGTGGGTGTTGTACCCAAGTAAATGACCAACTTTGGAGCTGCTCCAGATTTCTGCTGATACCAAGCTACTTTACTATCTCCATCTGTCCAAGTATAAACTTTTGGATTGGTCCTACAGGTCAGAGTGACAGTGTTTCCAGGAGTAGATGCCACTACTGGAGGTTGAGTCACAGTCACCTGACCGCTGCATCCTGCAGACAGAAACAAATCATTCATTTATCAGCAGAAATCAATGAGAGAAAAAGCAGCACATCATGTTTGAAATGTTGCTGAGTGAATGAACCTGTAAAACAGCAGCAGGTCAGCGTCCAGATGAGGATGGTGATGAGAGTCATGGTGATTGTGCTTTCTGCTGTGTTGACTGACAGATGTGAGTCCTGCAGTGTTGAACTCACAGAACTTTAAACTTTCTCAGTTCTCTGGAGGATCAGCTGATGATGCAAAGCCTCCTCTCTATGGAAATGATTTCTCTGCTCTCAACATACTGAAGGAAACTTTGTGGCACAAAATCAAAAGAAAAATTGTTTGAACTAATACCATTAAAGATTTTATGGAATAGACGAAAATAATTGGAAACATATTTACGTATTTTTAACACCTGTGGGAGTCTGGTTTGTATGCTTACCTTTTGATTTTGGTATCAACAAATACAATATACCTGTAAAACTGTCTTAAGTATAGCCTCATAATTCATGATTTTTTAAAGTGTTTCTGTTTGCTGTTTTAAACAGTTTTTTGTTTGTTTGTGTGTGTTTTAAAAGTATGTTTAGGTTTATGTGAAAATTAAGTTTTGTCTTTCAATTCTTTATACTAAAGATACAATTATGATAATTATGATTTAAATGCATTAAATAATTTTAAGTCACTTAAGTTAAATCATCTTCTGCATTTAATAAGGTGTACTGTGATGTTTTATATTAAAAGGTTCATTTTCAGTGGTTAGAGGTTTGTTCAGAGTGCAGGAGGTTTTTGTACGGCCACTTAATGAGTTTGTATCACTGTGGTGGACTTTTGGTGGAGGAACCAAACTCATCGTTGGCTGTAAGTAGCAGAAATTTGTAATTTTTGAAAAATGTAGTATTTATTAAGCATATTTTTAACCTACAAAACAGAACTTTGAACAAATTCAGTTATTATTATTAAGTTGATGTCACAATTTTGAAATGAACTTTTCTTAAATTAATATTCATTTAGTCTTTTACATAACACAAAACAACAAATTGTAATGTTCTTTTAGTTATTTTTGCTTCTTTCAATATTGTCTGGTTAACTTATTAAAAGCAGTGATAGTGACGTTTTACTTCACTTTGATTAGAATGTATTTTTACCAATGAAGTTTAAAATAAAAACAAATATTGAATTATGTTTTTTGGAGTTCTGTTAGAATCAAAAATACTTTTCTCAGTATATTTAGATCAAGTTTTTGTTCATGATTGATCAATTTCAAATTAAGTTTAAAGGAAGTGAAAGAAACAGATGTGAAGTTTTAACTGTATTCTCATGAGTGCTTTAGCTTTGTCAGTTTCAAATAAGAAAATTATCACAAGGTCAAGTTATTAACTGTAACACACTATGAAATAATAAAGGTTTGATCAGTAATCACTAACAATATATTTATTCCTATGTTTTTACATTTGTATCTCTTTTTTCGGTTATCTTCAACCTTTTCTCCTCCAGCGGGTGTGGTGAGGCCCACCCTCACAGTCCTCCCTCCCTCCAAAGACGAAGACAAACAGAGTAGTGCCACTGTGGTGTGTCTGGCCACCGGGGGCTTCCCCTCAAACTGGAATTTGGGCTGGAAGGTGGGGAGCACCAGCACATCCTCAGGGGTTTCAAACAGCCTGGAGGTCTTGGGGACAGACGGCCGCTACAGCTGGAGCAGCACCCTGAGCCTCTCTGCAGACCAGTGGAAGAAGGCGGGCTCAGTGAGCTGTGAGGCCAGTCTGAGTGGACAGAACCCCGTCACTCAAACCCTGGACCCTGACCACTGCTCAGAGTAGAGCTTCAGCAACACTTCCTGTCTGCATAGGATGTGTTTTATAGCTTGATGAAGCTACATGTTTCTGCTGTCGCAATATTTCTGCAAACATTTGACTTTCTATTGATGTGCATGCTAAGTATATCAGTTAAAATTGTCCATGTTGTTTTTTAAAACCATGGTGTAATAAAAAAAAAAAAAGTCTAAATCACAAAATAAAATCACAGTTTAAGAAAAATCACTTTTGTTTTGCTCTTGGGGAGAAGCTTTTAAAAGCTTACTTGTGTGCAAAGTCAGCGATCGTCATTGACCTTTGAAACAAAAAATAAAGATACCAACCAAAATCCAGCTTTATACTGGTGAGGAGTTGGAAAATAGCCATCATGGTGAATGGAACTTTGTCTTATATGTTGCAAAATGTAGCTGAGTCTCTGCTGCCCCACTACACCTGAACTTCCCACCTCCCAAATAAAACTTTAACACCTAATTCCAACCCTGTGGTAGGAAACTGATAAAACATTTTCATGCATGAAGCACAATCATTGTTTAGTTCAAATCAAAGTAGATTAATTTTATTTAAGTTAAAAACTGTGTACAGGGTCTGGGTTCAGTATTGTGTTTTGATGACTAGATAAATTTTCTGTGCAAGTTTTTTGACTAAGACTTGGATTTTGAACCTCTAAGCCCATCCAGTCTGTTTTTTTCAAGGAATTAATACTGCAAAAATCTGACTCAAAGTATCATCAAAGAACAACACATGTTCCCTTGCCTCCCTTTGTGGCCTTCTGGCAAACTGTAGAATTAATATTAAATTTTTTTTAATCAAATTTAAAGCCCTTCATGGCCAGGCTGATGTTTGTGCAGCACCACTGCTAACAACATGTTATTGCAGTCAGTCGTTTGAGGCTGTAACAAATACATTTTTCTGCATTTTCTGCTCATTTTAGTTATCCTGATCATTTGGTTATTTCATTTTGACCTTTGTTGTCATCAGTTACTTTTAAATATGTATTTATGTATGCTGTGATATCAAAACTTATTTCTTATAAGTTAATTTTATTTAAAATGTGAAGCACCTTATAACTTTGTGATTTAAAATGTACTGTAAGAACAAAATTATTTTCATATTACCTTATTATCCACAGCAAATTAGAAGTAATACAAAATGTAGTGAGATAAGCATAATATGTTGCAGATTCTAAACAGTGTTACTTAATTTAAAATCTTCTTAATGATGTGATCAGGAATGAATACATATTTTAGTTTCCACCCCTGAAAGTGGACTCAGTGAACCAGTGATGCGTGTCAGAGTCTGTATCAGAAGCTCACAGCTGCAACACTGCAAATAGTAACTGAGGGAGGCTTTTGTACGACTCTGTATCACTGTGTGAACTCTGGGCCGCTATATGCTCCCATACAGTAGTAATCTCCTGCATCTGCAGCCTGAACTCCATTGATTGTGAGAGTGAACTCAGGCTCAGATCCACTGCTGCTGAAATGACTTGGAGTATCAGATTGGCGTCTGCTGATTTTGAAAAACAGCAGTTTGGGAGGCTGTCCAGGTTTCTGAAGGTACTAACTAAGTCCAGCAACTCCTTGTGGCACTAATGGTCACAGACTTGGCTTTACAGAGTCAGAAAACTATTGGCAAATGACTTTGAAATGAGGCCTAAAATGATTTGAATCTTGAGGAAAAAACAACAGAAAATGTATCAGGTGAAATCAGAGAAACATGAACAGAACAAACTGAATTAAAAACAAACAAGTAAAAAGTCTCTCACCCTGACTCAGAAAGTCAAACATTATAATCAGAGTTACAGGAAACATCACTTGACCCTGACCACTGCTTAGAGTAGAGCTTCAGCAACACTTCCTGTTGGCATCTGATGTGTTTTATAGTTTGATGAAGTTACATGTTTCATTTGTTGCAATAATTCTGTAAATGTTTGACTCTTTATTGATGTGCAATTTTATCAGCGAATATTATCCATGTTGTGCTTTAAAACAATGCTGTAAAAAAAGTTGAAATCACAAAGTAAAATCACAGCTTAAGAAAAACAACTTTGTGGAAATTTCACAAAACTTTATTAAATACAAATGCTCCATCAAACCTCATATTTCTATCAGAACAATACATTTTTTAAATACAGAAAATGATATGTTCCACGTTATAGTTTCTATCAGCATTGTATAGTTCATAGAGTATTTTTTCATTAGTAAATCATTAGAATGCATTATAGTTTATTAGTTTATGTACGTAAATAAAAAAAAGTGCAACTGTTTCAATCAGTAAACTTATTTTAATAACAGACATGCTGAGGGAGTTTTGATTGATTGATTGATTGATTGATTGATTGATTGATTGATTGATTGATTGATTGATTGATTGATTGATTGATTGATTGATGATTAATAATCAATTTGTCCCTAGGGAAATTGTTTGCAACATAAATGACTTGCAACGGGGTGGAGGGCTGGGCAAGAGTTAGCCCATGTGGACAGCAGTCTGGTCTTGCTGCCAGTGTTCCGGCGCTGGAAGGATTAGCCTGCCTACTTTGGGTTGGAGTAAGCACTGGGAGTCGTTGGGAGGCATTGGGAGGCTTTGGGAGGGGGGTGAGTGCATCTCTGTGTCAGTGTATTTGTTTAATTTGAGCAGACAAAATTCATTGCTACGTGCAAGAAATGTATTTCAGTTTTGCTATTATCCATATACACACATAATAACAGCCCCTCTCGCTCAGAGGGGCTGTTATTATGTGTGAGAGCAGGTCTGCAGATGTCTGTGAGCACACAGAGCAGAGATCTGAGCAAGAGCAAATGCCAACAACTGAGCAACAATGAATTTTGTTTGCTGAAATTAAACTTTTCTTCACTCAAAATAATTTTCTCCTCAAAATGCAAAATTTTATCTTGCAAATTTTCTTTAGGTTCGCACAGAATAGAGGCACAAAAATAACACCGTAGCCATCTGCCGTGACCGGTTGGGGTGAGGGACACCTATTTAAATGGTGACTGTAACGAAATACATTTAATCATATTTTGTATTAAATATGTGATGCCGATACATGTATTCCATTACTCCCCAACACGGAGGCTATAAGAAGATTCTGTTTCTGTGCTGTGATGAGCTCTGAAACATGACTGAAACTCTTCAAATAAGCTATTCCTCTGCAGATGATCTGTTAGCTGTTTGACAACTACTCTTTCAAGAATTTTTGACATGAAAGAAAGCTAAGACTAATTAGCAAAGACTGCTGGGTCAAGAGAAGGCTTTTTAAGTAACTGTTTAACTACTGCCAGCTTGAAGGCCTGTGGTACATAGCCGATTACTAGAGACAGGTTGATCATGTTTAAGATTGAAGCATTAATTAATGGCAGGACTTCTTTGCGCAGTCTTGTAGGAATGGGGTCTAAAAGTCATGTTGATGGTTTGAGGAAGCAGGTACTGAAGTTAACTCAGAAAGACCAATTGCAGAAAAAGACTCTAAATGAATATCAATGGTACTGAAAGTAGCTGTAGATAATGTTACATCTGTGAGATGATTATGAGTATTTTTCTCTCTAATGGTTCAAATTTTATTTGTGAAGAAGTTCATGAAGTCATTTCTAGTTAACATTAAAGGAACGGTTGAGTCAAAAGAGCTCTGACTTTTTGTCAGCATGGCTACAGTGCTGAAGAGAAACCTGGGGTGTTCTTATTTTCTTTCATCAGTGATGAATAGAAAGATGTTCTAGCTTTACAGAGGGCTTTCTTATAATGCAGCAAACTAAAGCTAAAAGATGATCTTCTAACTTTGTTATAAGCCATTTTGTCTCCAGCTTATAAGTTATCTGCTTTAAGGTGCATGTTTGAGAGTTATACCATGGAGTCAAGTACTTTTGATTTGAGGATCTCTTTTTCACATGAGCTACAGTAACCAGAGTCATACTTAGTGAGGAGGCAAAATTATTAGCAAGATGATCGACCTCTGTTGGAGCAGCGTTCAGATAGCTGCTCTGCTCTGTGTTGGTACAGGGCATTGAAGATGATAACAGTGAGTGAATATTTCAGAATTCCCCCAAAGAAGTGTAGATGAGTATTTAGTGCTTGGTGAAGTTACTGTGTTCAGTGGTCTGTGTCACAGTTTCTTCCTTTTCAACAGCTGCAGTCAGTTCCTGCTGTAACAGCTCAGTGTCTCTGTAGTCTGACTGAGGGAGGTTTTTGTACGACTACAAATCACTGTGTGAACACATAAGCACTGTTTATTTCATGGAAACTCTGACAGTAGTAAACTGCTGCATCTTCAGCCTGAACTCCACTGATGGTCATAGAGAAGTCAGAGCTGCTTCCACTGCCACTAAATCGAGATGGTGTTCCTGACTGAAGCTTTTTCGCATATCTTATCAGGAGCTTTGGAGTCTGTCCAGACTTCTGTTGATACCAGTACATACCCTCATCACCATCACCCCATCTGTAAACAGCTCGGTTGGTCCTGCAGGTCAGAGTGAGAGTGGATCCAGGAGTAAATGTCAATACTGGAGGTTGAGTCACAGTCACCTGACCGCTGCATCCTGCAGACAAAAATAAATCATTTATTTATCAGCAGAAATCAATGAGAGAAAAAGCAGCACATCATGTTTGAAATGTTGCTGAGTGAATGAACCTGTAAAACAGCAGCAGGTCAGCGTCCAGATGAGGATGGTGATGAGAGTCATGGTGGTTGTGCTTTCTGCTGTGTTGACTGACAGATGTGAGTCCTGCAGTGTTGAAGTCACAGGACTATAAACCTTCTCAGTTCTCTGGAGGATCAGCTGATGATGCAAAGCCTCCTCTCTATGGAAATCATTTCTCTGCTCTCGACACACTGAAGGAAACTTTGTGGCACAAAATCAAAATTGTTTGGATTAATACTAATAATGATTTTATGTAATAGAGGAAAATATATTGGAAACATATTTACGTATTTTTAACACCTGGATTAAAATGGCACTCTGGTCTGTATGCTTATTTTTGATTTTGGTATCATAAATACAATATACCTGTATAGCGTTCTTAAGTATATTGTCATAGTTTCACAATTCATGATTTTTTGAGGCATTTCTGGTTGCTGTTTTAAACAGAGTTTTGTGTGTTTTAAAAAATTAATATGTGTAATGTGAAAATTCCGTTTTGTTGTTCAGTTCTTAATACTAAAAATACAGTAATGACAATTATGATTTAAATTCAATAAATAATTTTAAGTCACTTTAGTCAAATCACCTTCTGCATTTAAACAGGTGTACTGTGATGTTTTACTTGAAAAAAGGTTCATTTTCAGTGGTTAGAGGTTTGTTCAGAGTGCAGGAGGTTTTTGTACGGCCACTTAATGAGTTTGTATCACTGTGGAACACTTTTGGTGGAGGAACCAAACTCATCGTTGGCTGTAAGTAGCAGAAATTTGTAATTTTTGATAAACATAGTATTTATTAAGCATTTAAATCAAATCTATTAAACAGAACTTTGACTAAATTCAGTGATTATTATTAATGCCATGGCAACATTTTGGAAGAAACTTTTCTTAAATCAATATTCATTCGGTCTTTTAAGGAACTGAACTTACAGAAAACAAATTTTGATGGTTTTTTGGGTTCATTTCACTTTAAATATTATCCGGTTACAATAATAAAATCTGTGATAGTGACGTTTTAGCTGACTTTGATTTAAAATGTATTTTTACTCATGAATTATAAAATAAAAACAAATATTGAATTATGTTTTGTCGACTTATATTAGAAAAAAGAAATTAACTCAGTATATTTAGATCAATTTTATGTTCATGGTTGATCAATTTTAAATGAAGTTTAAAGGAAGTGAAAGAAACAGATGTGAAGTTTTAACTGTATTCTCATGAGTGCTTTAGCTTTGTCAGTTTCAAATAAGAAAATTATCACAGGGTCAAGTTATTAACTGTAACACATTATGAAATAATAAAGGTTTGATCAGTAATCACTGACAATATATTTATTCCTATGTTTTTACATTTGTATCTCTTTTTTCGGTTATCTTCAACCTTTTCTCCTCCAGCGGGTGTGGTGAGGCCCACGCTCACAGTCCTCCCTCCCTCCAAAGAGGAAGACAAACAGAGTAGTGCCACTGTGGTGTGTTTGGCCACCGGGGGTTTCCCCTCAAACTGGAATTTGGGCTGGAAGGTGGGGGGCACCAGCACATCCTCAGGGGTTTCAACCAGCCTGGAAGTCTTGGGGACAGACGGCCGCTACAGCTGGAGCAGCACCCTGAGCCTCTCTGCAGACCAGTGGAAGAAGGCGGGCTCAGTGAGCTGTGAGGCCAGCCTGAGTGGACAGAGCCCCGTCACTCAAACCCTGGACCCTGACCACTGCTCAGAGTAGAGCTTCAGCAACACTTCCTGTCTGCATATGATGTGTTTTATATTTTGATGAAGCTACATGTTTCTGCTGTCGTGATATTTCTGCAAACATTTGACTTTCTAATGATGTGCATGCTAAGTTTATCAGCTAATATTATCCATGTTGACTTTAAAACCATGGTGTAATAAAAGTAAAAATCACAAAATAAAATCACAGCTTAAGAAAAATCACTTTTGTTTTGTTCTTGGGGAGAAGCTTTTAAAAGCTTATTTGTGTGCAAAGTCGGCGATTGCTGTTGACCTTTGAAACAAAAGATAAAGATACCAACCAAAATCCAGCTTTATACTGGTGAAGAGTTGGAAAATTTCCATCACGAATGTAATATGGTCTTATATGTTGCAAAATGTAAAGTCGCTGCCCTGCTACAGCTGAACTTCCCACCTCCCAAATCCAACTTTAACACCTGATTCCAACCCTGTGGTAGGAAACGGATAAAACAACAAAAAACAACATTTTCATGCATGGAATGCAATCATTGTTAAGTTCAAATCAAAGTAGATGATTAAGTTAAAAACTGTGTACAGGGTCTGGGTTCAATATTTGGTTTTGATGACTAGATAAATTTTCTGTGCAAGTTTTTTGACTAAGACTTGGATTTTGAGCCTCCAAGCCCATCCAGTCTTGTTTTTTTCAAGGAATTAATACTGCAAAAATCTGACTCAAAGTATCATCAAAGAACACCAGATCTTCTCTTGCCTCCCTTTGCGGCCTTCTGGCAAACTGTAGAATTAATATTAAAATTTTACTAATCAAATTAATAAAATTAACCAAATGCATTTTTCTGCAATTTTTGCTAGTTTTCGTTATCCTGATCATGTGGCTGTTTAATTTTGACCTTTGTTGTCACCAATTAGTTTTAAATATGTATTTATGTATGCTGTGATATAAACATGTATTTCTTATAAGTTGATTTTATTTAAAATGTGAAGCGCCTTATAACTTTGTGATTTAAAATGTACTGTATGAACAAAATTATTTTCATATTACCTTATTATCCACAGCAAATTAGAATTAATACAAAATGTAGTGAAATAAGGATAATATGTTGCAAATTCTAAACAGTGTTACTTAATTTAAAATCTTCTTAATAATGTGATCAGGAATGAATACATATTTTAGTTTCCACCTCTGAAAGTGGACTCAGTGAACCAGTGATGCATGTCAGAGTCTGTATCAGAAGCTCACAGCTGCAACACTGCAAATAGTAACTGAGGGAGGTTTTTGTACGACTCTGTATCACTGTGTGAACTCTGGGCCGCTATATGCTCCCATACAGTAGTAATCTCCTGCATCTGCAGCCTGAACTCCATTGATTGTGAGAGTGAACTCAGGCTCAGATCCACTGCTGCTGAAATGACTCGGAGTATCAGATTCACGGCTGCTGATTTGGTAAAACAGCAGTTTGGGAGGCTGTCCAGGTTTCTGTAGATACCAGCTGAGATCATCATCAACTCCTTGACTGGCTGTACAGCTCAGAGAGACCGTTTGCCCCAAAGCAGCAGCTTTAAACACAGGAGACTGAGTCACAGATGAACTGGCATCTGATCCTGGAAATTAAAATATGTTACTTTGTTAAAATGACAGTGTGATGTAAATTACAACATAACAGAGAATATAACAGAACTACATCACTCATCACCTTGAAGTCTGAGCACAATTGTGATCAGCAGTGAAGTCAGCAACATCATCATCATTATGAAAAATCTCACTGTCAGAGACTCTGCACAGATGTTTCCCGCTGGTTCTTCTTAAACTGGTTTAGGATCAGTGAAGCGCAGCAAGCATTCAAAACAGAACCTACAAACAAATACCTGTTTGTGTGTGTGCGTGTGTGTGTGTGAGAGAGAGAGAGAGAGAGAGAGCGAGAGAAAGAGAGAGAGAGAGTGGCGGGTTGGGGGGATTGCTAGATGCAAAGTGAAATAATCTGTCAGCACTGTTATCAGTGACCATCATCTCAGCAGTTCATTACAGGATCAGAATCAATAGAAATACTTATAGAGCTTCACACTTTTTCAATTTTTGCAGTATCAAAAGATCAGGGATGTTTGTAATTTTTCTAAGAAACAGCAGGATCAGTGTTCATCAGTGGTTATTTATTAAACTTAAGTTGCAATGGCCTTAATGAAAAATACTTTTGAGCTGATGAGAAATTGCTGATTGTTCACTTATTATCTCGTTTAGCTTTTTAAAGCTTTCACTGTTGCTGAAATGAAGTCTGTAGGTTGGGGTGGGGTGGGGGGGTGGGGGGGTACACTTGTGTTGTGTTTAAGTGGACTAGTTATTCTCATTGCAGTTGAAAACTCTACACCTGCAGCCTTCAGCCAAAGTGAAGCAATTTTTTATGCAGCCATGAATCATTGTGTAAACACTTCACTACCATGGTAACCCAGACAGTAATAATCTCCAGCATCTACTGCCTGAAGATCACTGATGGATAAAGTGTACTGAGAACCAGATCTACTGCCTTGGAGTCAAGATGGAGTTCCTGAGTTTGGGAGGCTGTCCAGGTTTCTAAAGGTACTAAGTCCAGCAACTCCCTGTGGCAATAATGGTCACAGTCCCTGACAGGCTTGGCTTAACAGAGTTAGAAAACTGTTGGCAAATGACTTTGAAATGAGAACTAAAATGATGTAAATCTTGAGGAAAAAACAACAGAAAATGTATCAGGTTAAATCAGAGAAACATGAACAGCACAAACAGAATTAAAAACAAACAAATAAAAAAAAACTCTCACCCTGACTCAGAAAGCCAAACATTATAAGCAGAGTTACTGGTAACATCACTTGACCCTGACCACTGCTCAGAGTAGAGCTTCAGCCGTTACACTGCGACCCAGTGTTTTCTGTTTTTTTATTCTGGGAATTGTGGCTTTCTGTCTTGTATTTCCTCTTTTACATCTTTTAAAACACCCATGTCCAGTGTTCAGTGTTTTGGGTTTTGCTTAACTGTTGTCTTGTCTAATTAGGTTCAGCTGTGTCTCCCTCCTGTGTGCCATTTTCTTGTTACCTTGTGTGTATATTTAGTGCGTGGTTACCTCTGTTCTTCGTCGCCGGTACATGTATTCCATTACTCCCCAACACGGAGGCCATAAGAAGATTCTGTTTCTGTGCTGTGATGAGCTCTGAAACATGACTGAAACTCTTCAAATAAGCCATTCTTCTGCAGATGATCTGTTAGCTGTTTGACAACTACTCTTTCAAGAATTTTTGACATGAAAGAAAGCTAAGACTAATTAGCTAAGACTGCTGGGTCAAGAGAAGGCTTTTTAAGTAACTGTTTAACTACTGCCAGCTTGAAGGCCTGTGGTACATAGCCGATTACTAGAGACAGGTTGATCATGTTTAAGATTGAAGCATTAATTAATGGCAGGACTTCTTTGCGCAGTCTTGTAGGAATGGGGTCTAAAAGACATGTTGATGGTTTGAGGAAGCAGGTACTGAAGTTAACTCAGAAAGACCAACTGGAGAAAATGACTCTAAATGAATATCAATGGCACTGAAAGTAGCTGTAGATAATGTTACATCTGTGAGACGATTATGAGTATTTTTCTCTCTAATGGTTCAAATTTTATTTGTGAAGAAGTTCATGAAGTCATTTCTAGTTAACATTAAAGGAACGGTTGAGTCAAAAGAGCTCTGACTTTTTGTCAGCATGGCTACAGTGCTGAAGAGAAACCTGGGGTTGTTCTTATTTTCTTTCATCAGTGATGAATAGAAAGATGTTCTAGCTTTACAGAGGGCTTTCTTATAATGCAGAAAACTAAAGCTAAATGATGATCTTCTAACTTTGTTATATGCCATTTTGTCTCCAGCTTATAAGTTATCTGCTTTAAGGTGCGTGTTTGAGAGTTATACCACAGAGTCAAGTACTTTTGATTTGAGGATCTCTTTTTCACATGAGCTACAGTAACCAGAGTCATACTTAGTGAGGAGGCAAAATTATTAGCAAGATGATCGACCTCTGTTGGAGCAGCGTTCAGATAGCTGCTCTGCTCTGTGTTGGTACAGGGCATTGAAGATGATAACAGTGAGTGAATTATATTCTTAAATTTAGTTACAGCACTTTCAGAAAGACATCTACTGTGATGAAGTCTACTCTCCACTGCTGTGTAATCAATTATTGTACTTAGAACAGGATTAGACAAGATAAGGTTTTCAGGAAACACTGTTAAATGTTCAGTTTCTATGCCACATGTTAAAACAAGATCTAGAGTGTGATTAAAGTGGTGGGTGGGTTCTTTTACATTTTGAGAGAAGCCACTTGAGTCTAATGACAGATTAAATGCCTTGTTGAGTTTGTCATTTTTAGCTTCTACATGGATGTTAAAATCACCCACAATAATTATTTTATCTGAGCTGAGCACTAAATCAGATAAATATAGATGTGAACAAATAAGAATGCTTTTTGGGGGTTTTCCAGCCCAGGTGAACATGGCTTTGAAATGAATTAAAAATCTGTCTTGGTCTGTGGTTGGTTAATAAGCTGGTGTGAGAAATTGCTGGCACACCTCCGCCTTCGAGGATTCTTGGAGGTGTTGATTCATTTAAACTAACATAATCATCCTGCTGTAACTCAGACTTATTCTTCCTGCCCTTTAATACAGACCTGGAATTGTCTTCAGCAGGACTACATCAATCAGCCAAAAAACCTATCTGCTATTTGTTGGTCTCATTTTTGCTGCTAAAACAGCCCTGAACAGAGACATGGACTCCATTAGATCTCTGAAAGTGTCCTGCTGTATCATTCAATTCCTGTAAGGTTGGGCATCCATGGATCAGAATTGTTTGTGCAGCACATCTCACACATGTTTCGATGGGATTGAAATCTGTGGGATTTGGAGACAAAGTCAACACTGCAAACTCATTGTTGTGCTCCTCAAACCATTTCTGAACCACTTTTGACTGGCAGGAGAACACATTATCCTGCTGAAAGAGGCCACAGCGAATAGGGAATATCATTTCTACGAAAAGTCTGCAACAATGCTTCGGTAGGAGGTAAGTGCCAAAGTAGAATCCACATGGATGGCAGGACCCAAGGTTTCCCAAAAAGATCACACTTCCTCCTATAGTGCATCCTGGTGCCTTGTGTTCTCCAGTTAAGCAATGCACACATGTTATTTAAAAGAACATGTGATTAATCAGACAACATTCGGATGCCCATTGTTGGCGCTTTTAGTGGTGGGCACACTGACTGGTCTGTGACTATGCAGCCACACACACAACAAACTGTGAGATAAGATAAGGAGAAATAATCAGTGTTATTCACTCGCGGCTCTCCAACGGGAGATTGAGAGACCGGTGTTGGACTGTAGAACTGCTTTGAAATTAATATGAGCTGTTCGCACTAAAGTAAAAACCACCATCACTTATGCGGATACCCCTTTGGCGCCAGCTGCGGTCTCAAGGCTGGAGCTGAACAACAACACGCTGCTAACGACTGTTTTTAGTCTCTTTCTTCCCATTCCATGCAAGGCCACCTGGGTTGGCTGGAAGACTGTTTACTTAGCCTACCAGGGCGAAGGACACTGTCTCAGCTGAACTCTGGACACGCACACACATACATATACACTGATATGCACACACTCATCCCCGCTCCCTTTCCAAACGCCTTCGACGCTTATTCCCTTCCGATGCTGACGGTGGATCAAGGAGACCAGCGCACGCAGGCCCGGATGTACTGTCTAATTTGGATGTCTCTCACCCTTTACCCACCACTGTTGCTTGCCATGTGTTTCTTTGGTGTATTAAGAGTTTTTTCATGTGCTATGTGCAGAGGTGTTTTTTTCTGTTCTCAAACTGATCTCCCTGTTGGAGCTCAGTCTGGGGGGAGTTGTTTTTTTCTCCTTATCTTCCCCATGTGATGTTTGTGTAATGTATGTATGGTCGGAGGGTAAGATGGCGCCGCCATTGCGTGCAATAGTTCGGCAGCCTTGTGAAATTTCCCCTTGTGGGACTAATAAAGGTATATCAATGAATCAGTCAATCACTTCCCCTGTCATTGGTTATAATGATATGCCTGATCAGTGTATACAGAATACAGAACTTCTTACAGTCCTTTTGCATAGCAAGTAAATAATGTCTGCCTGTGTGTGTGATGGCTGCAAATGCAGTCACAGTAAATGAAAAAAAATATATATATATGGAAAAGAAAAAAGTGACATTACAGTGTTTTCATCTGCTGAAAATCAGTTTTTTAGAAAAAAAAACAGGAACATGGCTTTGGTGTGCTGGCAAAACATACTACCTAAACTTGTTATGATCTATTAAACGTCTTTTTTCTTTTTGTCACATGCACATGTTTTATCCACCTGATGTAACCCAAAAAAACCAAAGAAGGAACCTGATGTCCAGTGCAGGAAAGGTTATTAAGTCCAATCTCATCATGATCTGATGATGAGATCATGATTCCTTACATATGACAGACTGACACCCACGATAGTCAACATAATCTTATTGCGATGACCACAGGTTGTCCTTTTGGTACTTTAGGTTTTGTACTGACAGAACTACTGATACAGCAGCACTCCGACGCAAAGCCAAGAGAATTGGTTGAAAGTAGATCTGTGGTAATGCAAAGATCAGAGAAGCTGGGCATGAACTCACAGTGGGAAAAGTAAAACGAACAATATGATCAATATGATTTTTGAAGAAAACTTTGTGTGAGAGAGAACACTGCTAAAAAGTGCAGACAACAACAAGTTAAAGCTTCGATCAAGCTTTAATGATTTTCATGGGACGATATTGAAAATATAAAGCTTAAAAAATATAAACAAACAAACAACAAAGTCTTAATGCAATGTGACTATTAGGGGAATGTAAAAAAGAAACAAGAATAATGTGAATCGGTGGAACCAGATGTTTAAAAATAAATCCTTATTTCAAAATTCCCCCAAAGAAGTGTAGATGAGTATTTAGTGCTTGGTGAAGTTACTGTGTTCAGTGGTCTGTGTCAGAGTTTCTTCCTCTTCAGCAGCTGCAGTCAGTTCCTGCTGTAACAGCTCAGTGTCTCTGCAGTCTGACTGAGGGAGGTTTTTGTACGACTACAAATCACTGTGTGAACACAGGAGCACTGTTTATTTCATGTAAACTCTGACAGTAGTAAACTGCTGCATCTTCAGCCTGAACTCCACTGATGGTCATAGAGAAGTCAGAGCTGCTTCCACTGCCACTAAATCGAGATGGTGTTCCTGACTCAAGCGTTTTTGCCCATTTTATTAGGAGCTTTGGAGCCTCTCCAGATTTCTGTTGATACCAGTACATAGCATCATCACCATCATCAAATCTGTAAACAGCTTGGTTGGTCCTACAGGTCAGAGTCACAGTGTTTCCAGGAGTAAATGTCTCTACTGGAGGTTGAGTCACAGTCACCTGACCGCTGCATCCTGCAGACAAAAACAAATCATTCATTTATCAGCAGAAATCAATGAGAGAAAAAGCAGCACATCATGGTTGAAATGTTGCTGAGTGAATGAACCTGTAAAACAGCAGCAGGTCAGCGTCCAGATGAGGATGGTGATGAGAGTCATGGTGGTTGTGCTTTCTGCTGTGTTGACTGACAGATGTGAGTCCTGCAGTGTTGAAGTCACAGGACTATAAACCTTCTCAGTTCTCTGGAGGATCAGCTGATGATGCAAAGCCTCCTCTCTATGGAAATGATTTCTCTGCTCTCAACACACAACAAAACAATGTGAGAAGGAATTTTATTCTGGGTGTTTTACATGATGTATATATGATTGGGTTTAGTAGTAGCTGTTATTGAAAACTTGGTATTAGAAAGTGTGAATATATAATACAGTATCATGACTGAATGGTTATATAGTACTGAAAATTTAAATAATTTTTTGAGTTAATCCAGTTTCACTGAAATGTTTGACACCGTGTTGGATATAACATTTTATGCTGTTGACTAAATGAATTAGTTTTCATACAGATGCACTTTAACGGTTGAGTTTACAGTTCGTTAGTCTGATGTGATGAAAAGGAAGTGAAACAAACAGATGACAAACTTTAACATTTCCTGTACACATTTCAATTTTATCATCAAGAAAACAAATACAGCAGCACATTCACTAATTATTTATTCTTTGTTAAAGCCTAATATCCACCGATTTCTCAGTTTCTGTGCTCTGTTTTATCAAAATATCATCATACAGTTAATCCACAGGCCTGTTAATCTCTGTCATGTATCATAACTATGTCGTGTCAGCTATCTGTCCTACAGTAGAAGTTAATCTACATCTTCTCCAAAGGTTGATTCTGTTCATCTGGACGTAGCGTTTTCAGTAGGAGAAACGTTTCGTCACTCATCCAAGTGACTTCTTCCATCTCAGCAGGTTTCCCCAATCTTATAAACAGTATATTTGCATAATGACTGAAACCATCTACATCTTTTGTGTCTGTGATCTTCCCTCCAGCTGGCCCCATGGTCAGACCCTCAGTCTCTCTGCTTCAACCCTCCTCTGAGAAGCTCTTTGGAGGCCCAGTCACACTGGCCTGCCTGCTGACCGGCTCAGAATAATCTTGATGTACATCACATTTCCACCGGATGCCTAGCTGCTTTCCTGCTGGGTGATTATCATCAACTCATTTGTGCTCATCATTCCTCCAACCTCTCTTCACCAAAGATAAGAACAAACTGACCATTAGTTCAGAGTAGATTAGTTAGATAAGTGCAATTTAAGTTACTGTTTAATTGTTTAAGCGATTATTGTTTTGTGATGATTAAGACATGATTTTGATTTTACTTTTCTCCTGCTAAATCGCCGTAATAAAATTTCCTGCAGTTAAAGTCTAAGTTTATGACATTTGCTTTTTAACCTTTAATGAAACAGTAAAGATAAATGTCTGAGCTTTATTCCTTATTAGTGAAAATTGCTCTTGCAGGTTTCCCTAGCCTTATTAAAAAAATCCTTCCTTGGAGCCTGCTGTCCAGGCTCCTAAAAACAAGAATTGCCACGATGTAGAGGGGAGCTGCCATAACAGGTGTGACGATGGTGTTAAGATTTGACCTTCAAAGCAGGTTTCTTCATATTAGAGAAAACAGGAAAGACACTGGGGCGAATCCCCTCATCCATATCGGCTCCGGCTGACCTCTGCACTACCTACTGAGTAAGACTTATAGGATCAGAGGTTAGAACTTTTTTAACAGAGAGCAGAAGTTCAACTATTGTCTCATCAGTCAACAGAATATTTTCCCAACAGTTTTAAAAGGGTATCATAAAAGTGTTTTTTTGGTAAAGATGAGCTGTTGAATTCTTTTTGGCGGCCTTTTGCCTAGGAACTCTCCCATGGATGCCAGTCTCCTTCTTATTGTTGAATCATGAACTCCGAGGCAAGCGAGGCATGCAGTTCTTTTTTCGCTTTCTTTTTAACCTTCTGACTGAATCATTAATGCACTATGGTAGTAATTTTGGTAGGCCATTCCTTAAAAATTGCTCACGCAATTTCACTCAAGCGTTTGTGCATAATTTCAATAGCCTGTGTCTGCAGAACTCAGCAGCCACATGTACAAAGAAGCCAATAAATTTACACATGAATTTTTTTAACCTGTCCAGCAGAATTATGGTCTGAATGCTTTGTTGTGCTAATCATATTTGCTGCCCCAAGTGGGCCACCATAGACTCGCCGTAGGCTCATCTTGTTAATGTTTTTGTTTTACTTATTTACTTTGTATTGTTTAATCATATCATTGTCTTGTGGATATTAGACCAGACACAGGGTAAAGCAAAACATTGGCAAAAGATGAGAGAAGAAACTGGAGAAATAGCAAAAGGAAAGGGGAGAGAAAAGATTCAAGAAGACTCAGTGAACCAGGCATCCATGTCACAGCTGCAGCACTGACAGTAACTAAGGGAGGTTTTTGTATGGCTCTCTATCAATATGCGCATGATAAAGGGTTGTCATACACTCCATACAGCAGTAATCTCCTGCATCATCAGCCTGAAGGCTCAAATCCACTGCTGCTGAAATGACTCAGAGTATCAGATTCACGGCTGCTGATTTTGAAAAAGCAGTTTGGGAGGCTGTCCAGGTTTCTGGAGATACCAGCTGAGATAATCGTCAATTGGAGCTAGGTGGGCAAAACAATCACATGAGTGCTGCTGTTTTACTGAGGAAGAATAAAGTAGTACTACTAAACCAATCACATGACCACTTCAAGATGACAAAGCAACAAGGTACTATATACCAGTGCCCTGTAAAACCAGTGTCACGATAACAATATATTCGCGGTGTTTTTTCCTAAATTTAATCTCCAAGGGCAGCGCTAGCAAGCACTCTCTGCTTATGACCAAAAAATTAAAAAAAAAAACAAAACAAAACAAAAACCACCACTTTCATGTTGGTGGAAAAAATGTACAATGTCGACCAATCAAAAAATGATATGGCAACATGACATTTGCTTGTTTAGGAAGAGGGGGAAATTTTAGGAGTGGCGGTGAGATAGAGAGGGAGTGAAAGAAAGAGAGCAGAAAAAAGAGACAGAGTGAGCGAGTTTTGAGATGTGAGAGATTTGTGACATTTAGTGTGTTTGTGGTTGTTACAGTAAAAAATATAACTTTTCTACTCAGAGTTTATGTTTTTTGTCTGATTTTAGATTAGTTGTGCTAATACAGTACGTCAAAATGAAAACATAACTGTAAATTCAGACACGTGAGGTTGTGCTGAAAAGAATGATACCAAACAAGGCAAAGTAAATAGTTTTTAGAGGTGAAATGTAGAGGTAAAATTAAAAGTAGTCAAAAACGGCCAGTTATACCCTGGAACCCAGAGGGTTAAACATTTTTTTATAAGTAACATAATAGTTACTTTTCCTAGTAATTAATTACTTTTAGAATCTTGTAACTCAGTTACTAACTCAGTTACTTTTTTGAAGAAGTAATTAGTACCAAAATTAATAACTTTTTCAAAGTAACTTGCCCAACACTAGTCTTGTACATACAAATACTAATAACTCAAATGTTCCCTCAGATATATCAGTAGTCATTGAAATAGCAAAAACATTGAGTTATATTAGGTTTTGGCTGACTTCTAAATAATCCTGACTTCTGACACAGGCCAGCGTCCAGATGAGGATGGTGATGAGAGTCATGGTGGTTGTGCTTTCTGCTGTGTTGACTGACAGATGTGAGTCCTGCAGCGTTGAACTCACAGGACTATAAACCTTCTCAGTTCTCTGGAGGATCAGCTGAAGATGCAAACCCTCCCCTCTATAGAAACTATTTTTTCTAGTCTCAGCACACAGAAGACAAGTTACAAATAATGAGAAGAAACTCTTCATAGATTTACACTAAATATGATGATAATGGATTATAGCAAAAGATTAGAGCAAAAGAAGAGCAGGTAAAGTTTTGTTCCATTCTGTATTTTATAAATTTTTTCCCCTGGATTTAAGTTGCTTACAGGACATATTGAAGATTAATAGGATTTTATGGCATGATGTTAATTTTATTTAAACAATTGTTTGTGTTTCAATTTACTTAGAAGTGAGAATATGACACTTTTCAATTGCAGTTCAGTCATTTTCTGCTGTAGAAATGTAGAACTAAAAAAATTGGTAAATACATAAAAAATTAAAAAAATAATTTCTAAACCATGTCATTAAAAACTTTAATATAACATAAGGTATGCATTTTGGTCATTTATAAGAAAGTATTGAGTGATTCTGAACATGAAAGTGATTTTGAGCAATGAGTTTCATGTTCAGGAGGTTTTTGTACAGCCACTTAATGAGTTTGTATCACTGTGGCGCACTTTTGGCGGAGGGACCAAACTAATCGTTGACTGTAAGTACTATAAATTTTTACTTTGCACAGATAGAACCATTTAAAACGTGTTTCATAAAATGCTGAAGAGACATATGATAAGTTCAGTGATTGTTGTTGATCATTTTTATGATTTATAAAACAAAGTTGATTTCTGAACTTGACTGAGCTCAACGCTCATTCATTGCTACCAGTATTTTAATTTACTGAAAATGTATTTAGATTCTCTTTCTTTTCATATTCTGGATAAGAGAAAGAGAACGAATGGATAGATGTATATATTGTCTATATTTTTACATTTCTCTTTAATATGACCTAATTTTGTTTTAGCATTTTCTTATGAAAATGTTCATAGGAATTACAACTCTTTCAAACTGTAACACCAAAGCATAATATTTAACGCAACATCTTTTTTTTAAATTTTGAAAGTAACTGTTACTTGAAAAGTGTATTTATAGACTTCTAAAAATATAAACTGAATTCATCAGTAAATGCAGATCATCTTTGTGTTTATGGTTCATTTATTTCAAAAGTAGTTTAAAGGAAGTGAAAGAAACAGATGGCAATGTTTTTACCATAGTCACCCAAGTGTCTTAATTCTGTCACTTTAACTTAAAGAAATTGTCACAGGGTTGTCTTGATGCATGCTCAATTATCTAGGTAGGGAAATCCAAGAAAGTTAATTCTGTTCATCTGGATGTAGAGTTTACAGTGGGGGAAATATTTTGTCACGAATCCATTTTCATAATGACCAGCGACACTGACTAACAATTGGCCATGAGGTCAGTTTCACAAACATTAATATACAACTTGTCATTGCCATTGATCAGTGCCATGAGAATCATTTGCAGAAAGTCGGGGAATAATTGCAATAACAGTATTGTAAGATGCTTTAAGCAAATGTACTGTTTCTAAGATTGGGGAAACCTGCAATAAACTGAAGAAATCATTTGGATGAATGAATGATGAAACGCTTCTCACACTGAAAATGCTACATCCAGATGAACAGAATAACATTTCTGGGATAAGACAGGGATGAGTTGTTAACTGTAATGAAACTGTATGAAAATAATTTAAAGATTTTACTTTTACTATTTTAGCTTCATCTACTTGTTTTTACCTGCTTTAATTGTAACTTTTTTGTAAACTCCTTTCCCCTCTCTACTTCCCATTTCTCTCCTCCAGTGGGTGTGGTGCAGCCCACCTTGACCATCCTCCCTCCCTCCAAAGAGGAGGAGAAGCAGAGTAGTGCCACTGTGGTGTGTCTGGCCACCGGGGGCTTCCCCTCAAACTGGACACTGGACTGGAAGATGGGGGGTACCAGGATGTCCTCAGGTGCGTCAAACAGCCTGGAGGTCCTGGAAACAAATGGCCACTACAGCTGGAGCAGCACCCTGAGCCTCTCTGTAGACCAGTGGAGAAAGGCGGGCTCAGTGAGCTGTGAGGCCAGTCTGAGTGGACAGAGCCCCGTCACTCAAACCTTGAACACTGACCAGTGCTCAGAGTAGAGCTTCAGCAACACTTCCTGTCTGCAAATGATGTGTTTTATAATTTGATGAAGCTACATGTTTCCTCTGTTGTGATATTTCTGCAGATGTTTGACTCTTGTTGATGTGCATGCAGATTTCATCAGCTAATCTTTTCCATATTGTGCTTTAAAATCATGCTGTAAAGAAAAAAAAAGTCTTCATCACAAAATAAAATCACAGCTCATGAAAAATCATTTTTGTTTTTTGTTTCATATTCATAATACTATTCAAAATATCATTTTCAGAATCTGCAGTAATAACATTGTTATTAAAAAATAGCAAGCTAATTTTGGCTTAAGTATGCAAGAAAATTACAGGTTATTGTACAAGGTTGTCATTGCAATATATATTTCTTGCACAATAATTCTTATGAGATAAATGTAAGTTAATCCTTCATGTAAAAACCATGAGTTTCACTTTTTATTATTCTTTGTGCTTCTGCTTGATGACTCTTTTTGTGTTGTGTTTAATGGACATTCTCATCACAGTCTCTTCATCGACACTCTGGACCTACAGCCTTCAGTGAAAGACTGAAAGACATTTTTGTTTTTTTAAAACTATCATCTCCAATTCAGAAAAGCCAACATGGTTCCCAGCCAAGAAGAAAATAAAGATATATACATTCAGTATAATTTAACCAACTACATGAATTTCCCTAGGCCAATAGTTTGATACTAATGATAGCCAATCGTGATTGTTGTGATAACCACAACTTTTCCTGCCTTGGGTTTTGTACTGTCTTATATACACATAAACAACAATCTGAACTTTGAATCTTCCTACGGCTTACTGTTTTTGCACCGAAGGTCGGCAAACTTTTTACTTGTTTACAGTTTAACTGTCCCAACAGGGTCCCATTGTGTCTCTGATATATCCACATCCAAACATCTCTATTTGGCTCAGAAATGCTGGCATTTATTTTGTTGTATACCAGAAGGACAGACAATTACAGATATTTTACACCTTCTAAACTCCTCTTCTTGGAGGACTGACATTAGAAATGTATAAAATATAAAAATACTGACATTTTTGGTGTGTTTTTAAAAAAGAAGAGGGCAATGCACAACCTAATTCCTTCAAGTCTAAACTTAAAACTCAGGTAATCAGGTTATCATGCAACTTTGATTCTGTCATAGTCCTGGGTCAGTTTACTCATCATCCCCCAGAATCTCAGCAAGAGCCAGTGTGCACAGTGGAGGGGCTTTCTGAAGTCCAGGACAAGAGCTCACAGTGTGGAGAGCATGAGCAATAATAGGTTTAAAGTCTGTCGAAGAAACCAAAGCTTTTGTGTGAGAGTGCTGACAACATTAACTTAGAGACTGATATATCTCAGCAGCTGGTTGTGAAAAGTGCTTAACACCATGTGTCTTGATGCATGCTCTCCATCAGCCAGGTAAGTAAATCTTAATGATCATTAATGATCAAGGAACTGACCTCACAGCCCATAGTTCATTCAGTGGCCTAGTTTCAGTCATTGTGCTTGTGTTGTGTTTAGTGGACCAGTCATTCTCATTGCAGTCCAACACTCTGCACCTGCATCTTTCAGCCAGAATGAAGGAGGTTTTTGTACAGCTATAATTCACTGTGTATTCACAGTATAATTCACAGTAATAATCTCCAACATCTTCCGCCTGAATATCACTGATGGATAAAGTGTACTGAGAACCAGATCTACTGCCACTGAAACGAGACGGAGTTCCTGAGAAGCGATTTGATGCCCAGTATATAAGAAGTTTGGGAGGCTGTCCAGGTTTCAGAAGGTACCAACTGAGATCAGCACCAATATCTGAACTCCCTGTGGCACTGATGGTCACAGTCCCCTCAAGACGGACAGACTTGGCTTTATCTGTTTGAGTCAGAAAATTGTTGGCAAACGACTCTGAAATGAAAAATAAAGTCATTTCAGTCTTGAGAAATGAAAAACAACAAATTGATCTTTTTAAATCAGAGACACATGAACAGCACAAACAGAATTAAAAAATAAAACAAAAATAAAAATCTCTCACCCTGACTCAGAAAACCGAACATAATAATCAGAGTTATTGGAAAAATCATCCTGATGCAGTTTTCAGTGTGAGTGAACGAACAGTTCAGACCCTCAGTAGCAGAAGAACTTAAACTCTGAGGAGCAGTGAGGCATAAAATCATGCAAAACACATTAAAGGAGGCAAACACACATCTGTTCATGTGAAGCAGAAAAGGTAGAGTTGGCACGGCAGTTTATCACCTGCTCACAATCACTGAGCTTTAGCTAGAAAAAAAAATGTTAGTCTTCACAATATCAATCACTTTTGGGGGTTTTCCCCCCATGGCCCGGAAAAGCAGGAACATTGTGTCCCCAAGAAGAGTTGACTTGAATTTCGCGGTGACCCGCAATGTTTGATCTTTGTGCATTACTCTGGTTTTCAAGTCGCCTTTTTTATAATAGTGTTTGAGATGTATATGGTTTATATGGAAGCCTGTTATGTCCCTCTGCAGGCAGGCAGACAGGCTTTCCAGAAGCTCACTTGTCTTTGTCCTGGTGGCACCAGCCGTTTTAGCCAACCTGCTATGCCATTTTAAGATAAAACCTCTTCTCAAACGAGGCTTAATAATGTGTTTTTGATGCACTGAGTTATTTAGAGCAATTTGTCTCTATAACATCTTCACAGTACTAATAAATAGGTCAACTGCTCTAAACTGAAGATTTAATTTATTTGGTGTCTGCATGTTTGATTTCTGATACATGATTGATTTGTCAATTCTTAATTTTGTTTGACCACTGGAAGGAGGCCCTGTTATTAGCTGCAGATCACCAGTGTATTTCTGCAGTAGGGTTAACTCAAGGGCGTGTATTTGATTGTTTTCTTGTGTTTTTTTTTTTCAGAAGCTGAAGGCCTAAAGTGTGTGTGTGTGTGTGTGTGTGTGTGTGTGTGTGTGTGTGTGGTGTGTGTGTGTGTGTGTGTGTGTGTGTGTGTGTGTGTGTGTGTAGGGGGGGGGGGGGGGGGGGGGCTTTTTGGTGGGATCTTCCATGTGCTGTGATTACTTATGTACCCTTGGTTTGACCTGTACGTGTGTGTGTGTGTGTGTGTGTGTGTGTGTGTGTGTGTGTGTGTGTGTGTGTGTGTGCACGTATGAACTGGTGATTCTCTGGACTCGTCTTCAATTGGAATCCCATTCGTCCACTGGTAAGCACAGCTCTGAATCACTTAACAGTATGTGTGGAATTAAATTGGTTCTTCTATTTGAAGTCTGTTTTGCTTTCCCCGTCAATAACTAGTTTGTTTTACACTCTGGACAACATGTCTGTTTCCAGTGTAATGGACCGAAGTGCCATCATGGTAATTTGCATGGTTTTGAACTAGATATTCTCTGGATGAAATCAAATTATTTCAACTGAAATCTTTCTGGATTAATTCCACAAATATAAAAAAATATATATATTTTCATATTCAGATATGACTCTGAATGCCTTGTGCATTCAACAGTATGAACAATAATAAGTTGTGATAGGATAGGTGTCCAGTAGTAATCCTGACCATTAATGCAGCAATCCAGCACCTATGAGGATGGTGAAGAGTCAAGTTGGTTGTGGTTTCTGCTATAAACCTTCTCAGTTCTCTGGGGATCAGCTGACGTTGCAAAGCCTCCTCTCTATGGAAATGTTTTCTCTGCTCTCAACAAACAACAAAGCAATGTGAGAAGCAATACTTTTTGATATCTAAATGAATTATTATGGGATGATTTTGATCCTAACAAAATACTGGAAAATACATCAAAACTTTCAACATCTAGATTAAAATGGCAGATTGGTTGGTAAGTGTATATTTTACTTTTTAGATCAATAAAAATTATGAAAATGATCATAAATTATTTTTTTAAAAAAGCAATTTGAACACAAACACTTTTATGCCAAATATTTTCTAAACTGTGAAGTTTACTGGGGAGAAAAAAGATCATTTTCAGTGGTTAGATGCTTGATCAGAGTGTGGGAGGTTTTTGTACGGCCACTTAATGAGTTTGTATCACTGTGGTGGACTTTTGGTGGAGGAACCAAACTCATCATTCACTGTAAGTATCTAAATCTCCTCATTACTACAAAATGTTATACTATTACTATTTGAAATATGTCCTGAGAATATAAACAAGATTTTATTCTGGGTGTTTTAAATAATGTGTGTATTTGATTGGGTTTGGTCATAGTGGCTGATATTGAAAACTTGGTATCGGTAGAGTTTAAATGTATAATACAGTATCATGACTGAATGTTTATATAGTACTGAAAATGTAGATAATGCTTTGAGTTGATCAATTTTATTTAACGTTTTTGTATTTATCTGTGAATAAATATTTTTTTCACAAAATCTGAGACTGAAAATATAGCACAAGGAATTTTAGTTATTTATACAAACAGTGAGCAGATTAAAAACATTCTTGTATTAAAGATTTTTTATTTATTTGCAGATTAATGGTTTCATCGCTGAGTTTATAGTTTATTAGCCTGATGTAGTAAAAAGGAAGTGAAACAAACAGATGACAAAGTCCAGCTCTGTTTGTTTTCCATCAAGAATATAACTGTAACAACAAGACATTTACTCTAAATTATTGTAACTTTTACAAAGATTTTAATTGAGTGTGAAAACACAATTTTATTAAAGTGTTATGTTGTCCTCAGTCTGATCACAGTGTGATGCACAATGCTGTTAATCTCTGTCATGTACCATAACTGTGTAATGCTCAGCTGTCTGTCGCTGAAAATATGATATGAGGAATTTCACTGAAATGTTTGACACCATGTTGGATATAACGTTTTATGCTGTTGACTAAATGAATTAGTTTTCATACAGATGCACTTTAACGGTTGAGTTTACAGTTCGTTAGTCTGATGTGATGAAAAGGAAGTGAAACAAACAGATGACAAACTTTAACGTTTCCTGAACACACTTAAATTTTATCATCATGACAACAAATACAGCGGTACGTTCACTAATTATTTATACTTTGTCAAAGCCTAATATCCTCCAATTTTTCAGTTTCTCTGAGAAATTTCTCTTCATCATGCAGTTAATCCACAGGTTTGTTAATCTCTGTCATGGATCATAACTGTCTCGTGTCAGCTATCTGTCCTGCAGTAGAAGTTAATCTGCTCCTTGTGTGTCTGTGATCTTCCCTCCAGCTGGACCCATGGTCAGACCCTCAGTCTCTCTGCTTCAACCCTCCTCTGAGAAGCTCCCTGGAGGCCCAGTCACACTGGCCTGCCTACTGACCGGCTACTCTCCTCAGGGAGCTGAAGTGAGATGGGAAGTAGATGGCACAGAGGTGACAGAGGGGGTCCTGAACAGCTTAGAAGAAGAGAAGAGTAGTCGCTACAGCAGCAGCAGCACCCTGATGTTGAGCCAAGAGAACTGGATGAACGCAGAGGTGTTCTCCTGCAGGGTGAACCATCATGACCACTGGCAGGCCAAGTCCTTCCGCAAGAACCGGTGTGAGGGCTAGAGGGACTGCTGAAGTCCAGGACAGGAGCTTAGTGTGAGGAAGCAGGAGATACATCCCTGCTGCTCTGATCAATATGAGTTTGAAAGTTTGCACATGAAATCATTATTATAACAACAACTTAGATAGTGACATATGTAAAATCTGGATGTGAGTGTGCCTAATAACTGCCAATTCATATTTTTTTTAATAAAGCTTGCAGTGATCCATATTATTAAGTATTTTTGTCTTATTTTAAAATGTAGTAGCTCTCTAATTGGAGCGTATGGTACTATAAATTAACCTGCTTGCCTATCACATGAAAAATCAATTCATGTATCTCCAAATCTTACTCTTACTAAAAAATGTAAAACTTGAGTTTGATTCAGCAAATTAATTCTTCAGTTTAATTTAAAACTACCAAGAGATCCAGACAATTAGAAATACCTAATGTTTTATGTTGCATTACAACATTTTTAAGAAAGTTTCAGTCACAACCAGCAGCTTAATTAATGAGTAATTAAATCTAGGTTCTGACTTTAGAAGTAAATTGAGTGTAATCAGAGTACTTTTTTTTTTTTTGAAATTGCAGCTCATTTCATATTCAGCGTTTCAGCCAGATCGAAAGCTTATATGTAGGGTTCTAATTATATTATAATTATATTATTATTATTGTTTTTCAATCAGTTTTTGGATAGTTTGCAGTGTTGTGTTTCAGTTCACACTGATGAATTCTGTTGGCCTGGTGTAGGAGAGTTTGTGCTAACCTTGGTCACTGCCAATATTCCCTCTAAACTGCGCGTGTGCGCAATTGCGCACTGCTGGCACGGTCTCTGCGCACAGAAAATCTGCGTTGCACACACACAAAAGAAATCTAACCTGAATTGAAATTAAAAAAATTAAAATTTACTTTAACAATTCTGTTTTGCAGTGTTAGTCAGTAAGTGACTGGCTGCTCCCGTATGGGATTAGAACGATGCCACCTTATCCCATAGTCCAGCCAATAAGGCGATTCACATTCGTATATACGCAGCTAAACGTCGTTGACAGGCTATGACAGCGTCCTTATGTGCCGACACCGGTGTTTTAGCTAGCAAAGCGGCGTGGCTGATGTAAAGTGAAGCCACGTTAATGACAACGTGTACAACCATTGGAGATGTGAGCAGGACAGACGGAACAATTGATGGGAAAAGTGTGGACTTTATACCAGTTTTTAAATTGTGTTGATTGGCCACGTAAAACCAGAGTTGTGATAAAAATATATGCAATGTTTGGTTTTCTTCCTGAATACTATCGTTGTTTATATTTACTGCAGGAAGAAACGGTAAAAACGGCCTTTTATAAGGAAAGCCTCAAAAGCACTCTCCGCCTGTGAGCAAAAACAAAACCAAAAAAACCCCACCCTTTCCTATTGGTGGAAAAATGTACCATGTCGCCCAATCAAAAAATAATATGGCAAAATGGCATTTAGCTGTTTAGGAAGGGGGGAAGTTTTAGGAGTGACGGCGGTGTTTTGAGATGTGAGAGATTTGCGACATTTAGCGCAAATCTTGTGTAGTTAGTGTGTAGTGTAGTCAATCGTTTTGTTGTGTGTGTTAGAACAATGAGGCGACTGCTGAGTGCTACAGGTGTTACAGGAGTGAGTCATCTCCTGTTGTCAGGCCTGCAGGTATCAGGCTGT